>NW_017728950.1:21838822-21840030 GCF_001723895.1 Crocodylus porosus | reverse complement strand
GTCATGTTGAGGGATGCTTTTGGGCTTTCTGCTATTGTGCCTTGTCATCATGTATGAGGGTTTGAAATGGCATTTTGGGGGATTCCTTGGGCAAACAACTGCCTACAATTGCAGGGGACAGGACTCAGTGGTCCAGGAAGCCCCTCTATTCCTGTGTTCCTAAAAATCCCCTTCCTTGAGCTCAGTGGATGCAATGCATTACAAGTGATACAATTACAAAATACACATTTTTAAATGTAGTCAGTTGCAATATTATCATCAAGAGCTACCACACAGTCAGGAAATCCACAAGGACATATAGTAATTCTTATCATCTTTCCATTCTTCAGTACCTGACAGTTTGTATGCATGTCAAGTCTCTGCTGGTTTAAACAGTGCCAGAACATCAAAAAGGGTTATCTAACACATCCACTTGTTAGAAATATTATTAGGAATGCATAATGAATAGAGTGTTGTTAGAACTGCACAGTTTGCATCCCGTACCTGGTAAGAAGGAACACTACCAAGGACCCTTTGTGCTAAAATATCACTCCCTTTCTCTCTTGGCTAATTTACTATCTTTTTCCTATACTAAATCACACATACCTTCAGCCTCCCTCTGCTTTTCTCATGTAAATTACAGAAGCTGTAATTCAACTGACTGTGTCCTTGAAAGAGAGAAGGATTTCAACTTTTGGTGACCTAGGAGCTTTTCTGAGCGTGCGTAATTACCTGATGCATATATGCCTATCCGCCCCGCATACTTAAGTAGTTAATTATAATGCACATGCGACGTATGAAGTGACATATTTACATATAAGTTTGTATGAACCGGAAGTAAGTTGTAAGAGTTCCTGTTTCGGCACACGTGCCCAGGAGAGAGCCGACTGCTGGTTTCCTCGGGGGCAGAGTAATCTGAGATTCTCTGTCTCTGCTCTGACCCTATATGCAAATACACCTTTTGTTTTGCTAATAGTGTGTGCCTGAGAAATTATTATTCGCGAGCCTCCAAAAGAAACGAACCGCGATTTTCGCATCACACTAAAGTGTGAATCTCAGCTTTAGGCTACTGTAGTGGAAGTCTCAGCAAGTCTGTAGTGACTGGAGCAGCAGACTATACGAAAGTTACTGTCATTGTAAACCCTGTTGCAGAAATAGCAAAGTCAGCCATTGTTAAGAACAAAAGGGCTTTCTGGGTTCTGCAAGAAAAGCAGAATGATAAAGTAGCT
>NW_017728950.1:21831108-21838132 GCF_001723895.1 Crocodylus porosus | reverse complement strand
ACAGCAGGCCTGGAAGCAGGACAGTATATACTTGCACTTTACCTGATCCTGGGAAAGGCTCCTTAGGTCTGATCCAAAGACTGATGAAGTTTGCATGAGCCTATCCATTGATTTCAATGAGCTTTAAATAAAATGCATCAGGAATCATAGGAAACTAGGGTTGGAAGGGACCTCAAGAGGCCATCCAAGGCTTTATCTAGCTAGGTTTTAAAAAGCTCTAAGGATGAAGATTCCACAACCTCGCTGGGTAGCCTGTTTCAGTGTTTTACTACCTTCTTCAAGAGAGTTTTTCCTAATATTTAACCTAAGCTTCCCTTGCTACAACTTGAGCCCATTGTTCCTTGTTGTCATCTACCACCACTGACAATAGTCTAGCTCCATCCTCTTTGTAACCACCCTTAAGGTAGTCAAAGGCTGATATTAAATCTCCCATAGCCTTCTCTTCTGCAGGCTAAATAAGTCCAGTTTCCTTCAGTGTCTCCTCAGAAGTCATGTGTCCCAGACCCCTTCCACTGGACTCTCTCCAATTAGTCCACACCTTTTTTTTTATAGTGGGAGGCCCAAAACTGGACACAGTACTCCAGATGTGGTCTCACCAGTACTAAATAGAGGGGAATAATCACTTCCCTTGATCTGCTGGCAACACTCCTACTAATGCAGCCTGGTATGCCATTGGTCTTCTTTGCAACAAGGCCATACAGCTGGCTCACAGAACTTGCTCAAGAAGTCCAGATTCACTATAGTCACAGCATTCCCTCATCCACTCAAGTAATTACTTTATCAAAGGAGGAGATCAGGTTTGTTTGAGATGTTTTGTTTTTGACTTGATGAATCTATGCTGGCTGCTTGTGATCAGCCTTTCCTCCTCCAGATGGTTGCAAATGGCCTTCCTTAGGATATGATCCAGTAACTTCCTAGGTATTGACATGAGGCTAACCAGTCTGTAGTTCCCCAGATCCTCCTTCTTGCCTCTTTTAAAGAGAGGGTACTACACCAGCCCTTTTCCCATTCTCTGGTACCTCACCCATCTCCCACAACTCCATGAAGATCACTGCCAAGGGTTCTGAGATCTCCTCTGCTGGTTCCTTTAGGACCCTGGGATGAAGCTCATTTGGCCCTGCTGACTTGAATTCATTCAGACCCAACAAAAGCTCTCTGACCATAGGGGGTGCACGGGGCTGCATGTTGTTACGAATTACGCTCTTAAAGTCGCGTGCAGTTCGCTCTAGGCTGGGGCCATGATCACGCAGAGCAAGCATTTAAAGTCAAATACAGAATCTTTATTCGCTTGAGCAAGGTGCCTCTACAGAGAGGGACCTCTCCTACTAGTTATAATACTTTTTTATACTTTCAAAGTGCTTAAGCGTTAGTTTGCGATTAGCTTGTGCTCATAAAAATACTCAATCGTCTATTAACTAAATCACTATTCTGTCCAATCAAGTGGCACTGTGGGTGTGAACACTGAAGTTTAACTCTCGTGAATTACATGCCTCCTATATTTTGTCTCAAGATGTTTTTTATCTAACAAAAACAAATCATGCCAGACTTTCAAGGTTCTCCTGTTGATGAGACTCCTTCGTTGACTGGATTCAGCTAGTTTCATATCTTATCAGTAACTTTCACACAGGAACCTTTACACAGTACTCTTTTTCTCTCCATGCCACCTCGTTAAGTGCTGTGTCTGCTTTTATGAAATAGAGGCGAAAGGACAAAGAAATGGCCTCACTTCTAGTATTACACAGCCTTGCTTTAACCTTACAAGATTCATATACAACAACATGCACCTCCTGAGAGCACTGGTGCACACCCTGACAAGCCATGCTCACCACTTAGGCGATGGGCGGGGGGGCAGGCAGGAGCGTTGGTGCCCCCCGATGAGCGCCAGCCAGGGAGCAGGGCCACGGGGTGAAGCCCCCACCACCCCAGTTGCTGACTGTTCGCTAGGGGGGGCACATGGCCCCTGACTCAAGAGGCAGCAGTCACCCATCTCTGACCATCTCTTTCGTTATCTCCTCCCTCGGTTTGCCCCCTTCCTTATCCGATAATCCCTATTAGGTGTCTGGTAGCTTAATTTTTTTTGTGAACACTAAGGCAAAGTAGCTGTTGAGTAGTTCCACCTTCCTCCAGAGTGCTAGAGGTCTCTTCCACCATCAAATTGATGAAATCTTCATGGTAAAGGATGCTTTGGAGCCTTGGCACCTCCTCCTGTAGCTTTCCTGCCCGCTCCCTGAGGGACACCGCCAGGAAGCACCACTCACATTGCAAGCACCACCCACACCGTGCCCCAAAGTCTTCCCCATGCCAAACTAGGATCTGTGTGGAAACCTCTGCAGTGGGCTGTCCTGCCTGGACAGGGACCTCACAGGTGCAAGCAAAGGAAGAGCTGGCAGTCAAGCAGACCTTCCCTGGCAAACTCCCCTGTAAGTTGGGTTGTTTGCTGCTTCCTTGGTCCTGAAAGGTTTCCTTTTCCCTGCTAACCTGCTTCCTCTCACCAAGCTTCCAGTGAAGGAAGGTGAGAGTTTCTGGTCAAGCTGGCCTAGTGAACTCCCCCACACTCTGGACTCTAGTTTAAAAAGGGGCTCAAGCACTGGTCTAACTGCTGAGTGCTAGCTACTTACGCTAAATCTATGTAGGCTAGTTACTCTTAATTAAAGAAAGAACTTGCTTTAAAGGCACCCCTTTAAAAACGGGGGTGGCAAACTGACCTGCAAACTGCTCTACTTGTTATCCCTGTTCCCTGGTCACTCATGGAGTCTCCTTTCATACCTTCCTGAGCCTGGACTGGCTCTGCCCCCTTGTTACGGCTTTTGTCAGACACAGGCAGCAGTCAGCCAGCAATCATTCAGCTAGCAGCACTCCCAGCAGCTCAGCGCACACAGCCCACCAAACAAACACTCAGCAAGCCAAACACACAGGCTGTCCTGGCTTATTTCCCTTCCCTGAGCAGAATCTGGTGCCTGGCTCCTCTTCCTTCTCTCCTTCCTTCTCATGCTCCCAGCAAACTGCTTGCAAACTCCCTGTTTGCTGCCCCTGTTCACTCACTTTTAAAAGATGCTTTAAAAAAATCAAACAAACTTGGTTAGTTCCTGAGACCAGACCTAGGCACCTAGACAAGTAGCTTACTTTTGAAGAGTGTTAAGCACCCAGGGATTCCCAGGGACTGATAAAGTAATTCCATCCATGTAGCCTGTACACCGCAGGCAAAAGAAGATTAAAAGCCAGCTTGGTGGCAGCAGTAGGAACAAACAGACACTGGCAATATGCCTACCATGTTGACTGGTCTTGCTCTGGCCTCACCCCATGTCCCTCCAGCTGCTGCTCCATTCTTGCAAATAATTTGCACTTGGTCTTACTCCCCTCATTCCAGTGACCTGCCTTCCCCCTCCCCCAGCACACCCAGTTTCCTTGTTTTCCTGTAGAATGAATTCCCCACTATACCCACCCCCTTCAACCATCCTCCCCCTGATCGCTGTTCATGTAGGTTAGAGATGATTCTCGTACTCATTACCTGTAATTTCTATATATGCTATAAACTCTTCACAGAGTACTAGATGGTGTCTACCCTGTTCGGAAAATACGTAGCACCTTGGAGCCATGACTTGGGTGGTCCTTAACCACATTTTTTACAGGAGTGAAGTAGCTAATGTTAGAAATTTAAATAAAGTTAGGACTGAAATGTAAATGAACTGAAATTGCATTAGCTAGGTGATAACTCCTAGCTAAGCTTTTTCTTTCTCATCCACACACCAACTATTCAGTAACACTCTTACTGTCTTTCAAAATTGACAAGAAAATGCCAGATAGTTACACCTACTTTGGTTAATTTTGAACCCGGATATTGTACCAGCCACTGTAAAACAAAAATTGCTATCTTAAAAATATTAACAAAATAAATCTCTCTTGTCTTAGAGGCTGTTGATTTCCGTGACACTGCTAATCATGTACTATTTCTGTTTTATGATTGTTTTTCAACATGTGTTTGTTTTCAGCGTACAGATTTGTTATCAGCTTTTTTTTTTTGCCTTTTCAGTGCAAGTAATTACAATACTGTTACCAAGATAGCATCAGAAATGTGTTAATCTTAACATGCCTGGCAGGGGTCAGCAAGTCTAGGCACCATGTCATTTAATCCCTTTTGCAAATTTGTAAGCATCATCTTAAAAGCAGTTAGGTTTTTTGACCTCATTGCCCTGAACGAGAGGCTGTTCTGGAACCCAGTTGGTCTAACCACTAGGAAACTTCTTTTAATTTCTAATTTAAATTTATCCTTGGCCAGTTTTTACCCAGTTGTTCTGGGACCAATGTTGTCCATTACCTTGAACAATTCTTTATGGACAACAGTTATATCCTTTCTCAGTCTTTTTGTTATGCTAAACAAGCAATCATCTTCTAGTCTTCTCTCCATTCATTGGTTGTCTTAGAAACCATTCTCTGCAACTGTTCCAGCTTGAACCCTTCATTTTTGAACATGTGCAGTCAAAACTATACATAGATTTCCATATGAGCTCTCACCAGCGCCTTGTACAACAGCATTAATACTTCTCTGTCCCTACTGAAAATCTCTCACCTGATACATTTGTAGGATTGCATTTGCCTTTTTCACAGCTGTATCACACTGACAGGTCATAGTGATTTTGTGAAAAACTAGTAAACAACAGTTGGCCTTCAGGGAGCACTGTCATGTGTTCTGCTGGCCCCACTCTGTCATCTGCTCAGCTATCTCCCAGGAGGTGTGCTCCTTGCGGTGGCCCACTTCAAACTGTTGAAGCATGTCCTCCTGGCCCCACCCAGTCCCCAACTCCGGGGCCGACACAAGCCATCAGCCCAGGGGGGCTCCATGGCTGACCCTTAGTTTCTCACCCGTTTGCAAGTAGTTCTTGCAGGCTGAAACTCTGCCAGTCTGAAGAGAGCTGTTTGCAAATGGGAAACCTGTGGTTTCCCTTTTAAAAGGGAACATTCACATTTTCCCACATCCCTCCTTACCGGGATCGCCCATGGTCTCTGCTGCTGGCCTGGACAGTCCTGCGTGCCTCTGCCTCCAGGACATGGGTACAACTGGCCTCAGTGCATGCCTGGTCCTGGTCCTGGTCCTGGTCCTGCTGCTTTGCCTCGGCCAGGCAGGGTTTGGAGCAACCCAGGACAAAGCCAGCTCCAAGCCACTGCTACCTGGCTTGCCCTGCTTTTATTCCCTCCAGCATACTGAGGCAGCATGCTGGAACAGCAGTGGCATGTGGCAAGCATAGAGACACTCTAGCCAGGGACTAGATTGTCTCCTTGGAGGACCCAAGCTCAGGTTGGTTCTGGCTTTTTTCTAGCATATTGTCTCTAGCTGCTTTTTTCTAGCTGCCTTTTTTTTATACTGGGATTTCCAGGTATCAAAATTGGAGTCCACACTACAAATATGCAGCATGGGGAACATTTTTTTGTTCCCATCATGCCTCTTGCAACATCTTAAACTTCTTTGAGGTGCCACAACAGTCACATGCTCGATTGTCGGGACATGCAGTATTATTAAACTTCAACCCATTTATGTTATTCCCATCCTCGTCCTGTTCTTTACATGTATTATTAACTGTTTTTCTTTTTTTAACATATTTAGATTAAAAACTGGAAACAAAGTTAGCACACATTAAAAATGTAATGTTTTTAGGCTTGTAACTCAGGGATGGATTCTGCTAATCAGAACTAATATAAAATAGCCAAGTAGTCATCTACAGAAAAGTAGTACATGAGATTCCTAGTTAGAGTCAGGATACAATACTCATTACTGCAAAAGTACAGTTAAATGAAAATGTACCTGGGTGCAGTTTGGTCAAAAACCAAGATGTTTATAACAAGAGACATTTATATTCCAGTTCCCCAAAGCACTTAGCAGGTCAAAGCCTCAATAAAGTCAAGGGAAAAACATTAAAAGGTCCTCCAAGCACTCATTTCTTTACTTTTACATCTCTTTAGATTGTGCTTCCTGACTAGATATTGCCATCACAAATACTAACTGGGTGCATCTACATATTCATTAATTCGCAATAGTTACTGAGCATTTAGTTTAGTACTTGCTTAATGAAATACTAACTAAATGAGCAGTAACTACAGTTACTGTGCAGTAGCACTGGTGCATTTTTTTTTGTGATGCTTACTGAGAAGAAGCCTAATACTACTGCACAGTAGCCTATTAACGTGGTTTTTGCCTGGCATGCTTCTAAGCAGTTTTATTAGGCTACTACACATTAAGCATCTTGTGTAGATGCACCCACTGTAAAATGGAAAAACTGGCTTTTATATACCTCCTCTCCCAAGCTCTGTGCATTCCCATCACGTTTTGCTAAAGGAGATTGACAGGGAAAAGGCCTTTTCTTCTGTGTAAAAAAGCCAAAAATTAAATAGGCCTGCTGTCCAAGTAAGATGAATTTTTGGGGTTTCTTCCTTGTGTTCTGACTACTCTGTTTTAGTAAAGCTATAAAAAAAAAGACCCCTCATCTATTCTGTTCTAATCCCAGTAGTCCATCCAGCCCACATCAGTGTAAAAAAAATTAACACCTCTTCTTTCCCGTGGCTATTCCCTCCATCACAAAACACCTACTGCAGTCATTTACCAAGTGAAATGGTGTGTAGGCAAAGTCTCCACCTGACTTTCAGCATCTAGTTTCTTGAAATGTAGCTAGAAAAGTGTGCTCAGTTACCGTGCTCTTGCAAGTGATGGAACTGTCTGTCTGAACATTTTCAAAATGCATGATTTTATATGAGGTCAGGCAAGGTTCTTTGGTTCGATGTGATATCTTTTATTAGACCAACTGAGTAGTTAGAAAAAGGTTCTTAGCAAGCTTTTGGGCCCAGTCACCCTTCACCAGGCATAGGGAGTCTCTGCTGGTCTGAGACTCTAAGGAATGAGAGAAGCTAAAAGTGTGGTAGGATGTCAGTGAGAAGGTAAATAGGTAGAGATAAGCAAGACAAAAGGTAACCCAGGAGAGGGGAGGGGGAAGAGAGCAAGGGGAAAGAGAAAAAATATCAGCAGGAGACAACATTG
>NW_017728950.1:21827763-21830908 GCF_001723895.1 Crocodylus porosus | reverse complement strand
CCAAAGGAAAAACACTGCATTGGTAATAACCAAAGTAAAAAAGAGGCCATTAATAAAAAGGAAATGGTAGGAAACCAGGAAGAAAAAGGGGCAGAGAAGAGGGGGAGGGGAGAAAAGGTAGGGGGAAGAGATGTGAGAGGTTGGGTCAGGCAGGTACCTGGTGAATCAGATGTCAGGCAGGTTGTAATGCATCATAAATCCAGTGTCTATACTGAGTCCATGATTTTTAGTATCCAGTAGGTTGATGAAGTGAAGTTTGGAGGCTTGTCTACAAAAGATATGTTGTAAATTTCCTTTGAGGATCAGAGAGGGAGTGATTGTCCTGTGAGAAGCGTGCCCCCACAGGTAGCTGGGTATTCTTGTCTTTGATAGATTTTTAATGTTCATTTATTCTGGTGCGCAGTTGTTGTTTGGTTTCTCCACATATTTTCCATCAGGGCATTTGGTGCACTGGATGAGATATATATTACATCTCTAGAGGTGCAGGTGTAGGATCCAGAAATGGTGATGTTTCTGTTGTGGGGTGTAGTTATTGTGGGGGTGGTGAAGATATGTTGGGAGGTTTTGCATTTCTTGTCCTGGCATGGTCTGGATCCATTGGGTGTGGTTTGGGTCATAGGGAGTTTGCTTCTGGTAATGAGGTTAGCAAGGTTCAGTGTTTGTTTAAAGGCTAGGATGGGTGGTTCTCGAAATAACTCTTTAAGAACTGGGTCTTCTTCTAGTATGGTTTGCAACTCTATCAGGATTTTCCATGTAGGTTCCAGTGAAGGGTGATATATCATCACTAATGATGTACAATTTGTGGGGATTTTCTTTTTGTACTGGAGCAAATCCTCACATGGTATTCAGGTGGCTTTTTCAAAAGCATGATCTATCTCTCTGGAGGAGTGTCCTTGTTGGATGAAGGCCCTTTTGAGATTTGTACGGTAGCAATCATGGTGTGCCCACCTGGTCTTGAGGAGGTGGTCACACGCCACCTTGGCTCATGCATCCAGTGTTGGCCACTGCATGAGTTCGAGCGGTCTCTGAGGGGGTCTGCGATCACCCTGGGGAAAGCCCAGGGACTCGCCTGCCATGACTTCAATCTTTCTTTCAGTGGTGGGCTCCCTTCCTCTGGACTCTCTCAGATCAGCTGCACCTCTTGGTGGGTATCCAGGGGGCTCCACCTCTCCTACACCCCATCCATGCACCAGCCTCCAGGACGGCCACTCAGTGTTAGTGTGGCTCACCCTCCGGTGTCACCTCTCCCTGCTCTCTTTGTTGACTGAGCTACAGTTGACTCCTCCCAGCTGCTGTGTCTTCAGGGCATTCTGAGCTGCCCTGCTCTTCTACTTTGCCTGTAGTTATGCTCAGCTGCCTGCCGTGGTTTCCCAGCTGCTCCTACCCTTGGAGTGCCACCAGTGGTCTGATCCTCGCCTTGGGCTCTCTCCGGGCTGTCCCTGGCAGTAGGAAAGAAAAAAAAGAACTTAACAGAAGAACAAAGGGTAGGGCCATGGCCTGTACCCACTCACTGGTTCGATGCTGGTGGCCCCAGCAGTCCCTTGGCATCATCCTGGCTCCTCCCCACTGCTGCAGACCCCTCCAGTGGGTCCGGTTCTGAGTTCCTCAGCACACGCCAGCACCATTTGTGCCCGGCATGGGAAGCACCCTTGCCTTCTACATGGTCTCCCTGGTGCCGGCTTTTATTCCAGCCAGGTGGCATCTGGGGATGACATCACCCACCCATGCTGGCATCAGCCAGAAACAGACACAGCTCCCAAACTGTGTGGGGGCTTTGTGCTGGCACAACTTGTTTATCTCTCCCCAGCCTGGAACAGGTACGTTTGCCCTGGCTTCAGGGCTTTTCCCACATGGATGGGGTGCACCCATCCTGGATCCTGCTGCAAGAGGGGTCTCTCATTCCCCGGCAACTGTCCCCCTGGGACACATGGGTATTCTCCTTGCTACAGATTAGATGGTATCGGAGAGTTTGGCTGTAAATTACAGCTTTCTTGGTGTGTTTAGAGTGATTGCTGGTTCTGTGTAGATATGTATATTGATCCGTGGGTTTCTTGTATATGGTGGTTTGAATTTTACCATCTTGGATATTGATCATGGTGTCCAAAAAGGAAAAGTTGGTGTTAAAGTATTCAAGCGATAGTCTGATGGAGGCGTGGTGATTGTTGAATTTTTGCTACAAGTCTATCAGAGACTGCAGAGTTTCAGTCCAAATGATGATGTCATTTATGTATCTCAGGTATAGTAAGGGTTTGATGGTGCAGTTCTTGAGGAAGTCTTCTTGGTGGGCCATCAAAAGGTTGGCATATTGTAGGGCCATTTTGGTGCTCATAGCTGTGCCCATGGTCTGGAGGAAGTGTTGGTTGTTGAAATTGAAGTTGTTGTTGTGAGAAAGAGAGAGAGTCATGGGCTCAAAAACACAAGGACTAAACATAAGGTCAGTGGCCCCAGACCCACAGTCCCGAAGATCCCAGCAGAAACCCTCCTTACCCAGGTGTTTCTGGAGGGGAGGGACTGGGAACTCCAATGCTGGTATAAAGAAGAGCTCGGAACAGGCAAGAGGGGGGAGCGTGGAACCAGAAGGAGGAGGATTGAGCTGAGCCATGCTGCAGAGAACCTTGACAGCAATGTGGAGAGCTGGTAGGAGACTCCTCCAGAGAGCAAGCTCCCCAGAGGGAACTTAGAGAGAGGACTGTTGACCCGGTGTCACAGCGTGGGGCCCTAGGAGCGGCTGTGATCTCTCCAGCACCCCCTACCATGTCAAGTTGGCGACTAACCACCCTCATTCTCGCCCGCCACATCTTTGATGTTATCTATTTTTTTTTTTATATAATGGAGGCTGTCTTTTTGTCCCCTTGGACACGGTGCTCTTGTTTATCCTGGCCCCTGTTCTGTTTGGATTGACTTGGTGCAACCCAGCCTTGTGGGCTATGCGTGGCTCCTACCACCCCTTATACCACACCCCAAACCTCTCAGTTGTACCAGACATTGTTGAGTCAAAAATACTATTGTTGCCCATGTCCTCGCGGATGCCCTCCGGGGTTTCTCCCAATGCGCTCGCCCTCTCCGGGGCTTCTCCCAACGTGCCCGTCTCTTCCTGGGGCTTCTCAATGTGCTCGCCCTCTCCAGGGCTTCTCACAATGCTCGC
>NW_017728950.1:21822350-21827663 GCF_001723895.1 Crocodylus porosus | reverse complement strand
GGTGGCCCCAGCAGTCCCTTGGCATCATCCTGGCTCCTCCCCACTGCTGCAGACCCCTCCAGTGGGTCCGGTTCTGAGTTCCTCAGCACACGCCAGCACCATTTGTGCCCGGCATGGGAAGCACCCTTGCCTTCTACATGGTCTCCCTGGTGCCGGCTTTTATTCCAGCCAGGTGGCATCTGGGGATGACATCACCCACCCATGCTGGCATCAGCCAGAAACAGACACAGCTCCCAAACTGTGTGGGGGCTTTGTGCTGGCACAACTTGTTTATCTCTCCCCAGCCTGGAACAGGTACGTTTGCCCTGGCTTCAGGGCTTTTCCCACATGGATGGGGTGCACCCATCCTGGATCCTGCTGCAAGAGGGGTCTCTCATTCCCCGGCAACTGTCCCCCTGGGACACATGGGTATTCTCCTTGCTACAGATTAGATGGTATCGGAGAGTTTGGCTGTAAATTACAGCTTTCTTGGTGTGTTTAGAGTGATTGCTGGTTCTGTGTAGATATGTATATTGATCCGTGGGTTTCTTGTATATGGTGGTTTGAATTTTACCATCTTGGATATTGATCATGGTGTCCAAAAAGGAAAAGTTGGTGTTAAAGTATTCAAGCGATAGTCTGATGGAGGCGTGGTGATTGTTGAATTTTTGCTACAAGTCTATCAGAGACTGCAGAGTTTCAGTCCAAATGATGATGTCATTTATGTATCTCAGGTATAGTAAGGGTTTGATGGTGCAGTTCTTGAGGAAGTCTTCTTGGTGGGCCATCAAAAGGTTGGCATATTGTAGGGCCATTTTGGTGCTCATAGCTGTGCCCATGGTCTGGAGGAAGTGTTGGTTGTTGAAATTGAAGTTGTTGTTGTGAGAAAGAGAGAGAGTCATGGGCTCAAAAACACAAGGACTAAACATAAGGTCAGTGGCCCCAGACCCACAGTCCCGAAGATCCCAGCAGAAACCCTCCTTACCCAGGTGTTTCTGGAGGGGAGGGACTGGGAACTCCAATGCTGGTATAAAGAAGAGCTCGGAACAGGCAAGAGGGGGGAGCGTGGAACCAGAAGGAGGAGGATTGAGCTGAGCCATGCTGCAGAGAACCTTGACAGCAATGTGGAGAGCTGGTAGGAGACTCCTCCAGAGAGCAAGCTCCCCAGAGGGAACTTAGAGAGAGGACTGTTGACCCGGTGTCACAGCGTGGGGCCCTAGGAGCGGCTGTGATCTCTCCAGCACCCCCTACCATGTCAAGTTGGCGACTAACCACCCTCATTCTCGCCCGCCACATCTTTGATGTTATCTATTTTTTTTTTTATATAATGGAGGCTGTCTTTTTGTCCCCTTGGACACGGTGCTCTTGTTTATCCTGGCCCCTGTTCTGTTTGGATTGACTTGGTGCAACCCAGCCTTGTGGGCTATGCGTGGCTCCTACCACCCCTTATACCACACCCCAAACCTCTCAGTTGTACCAGACATTGTTGAGTCAAAAATACTATTGTTGCCCATGTCCTCGCGGATGCCCTCCGGGGTTTCTCCCAATGCGCTCGCCCTCTCCGGGGCTTCTCCCAACGTGCCCGTCTCTTCCTGGGGCTTCTCAATGTGCTCGCCCTCTCCAGGGCTTCTCACAATGCTCGCGCCCTCCCTGGGGCTTAACACAATGTGCTCACACCTGCACTGGGTACTCTGGTCAATAGGGTTCAGGCGGCTTCGGCCTTACCTGGCCCTCAAGACCCCTTTCCGGGTCCTACGCCCCACTGGGGCTTTGTTCAACAGGGCTCAGGTGGCCTCAGCCTTACCTGGCCCTCACTGCACTGAACCCCCTTATCAGGATTGGGGTCAGTGCATCCTCTAACTACTGTGCCCTTCTCTGGCACCAGAAACCCTCACGCTACTGGGGAGTTCCTATGAGGCCTCCTCCAACCCCTACAGCCTCACCCCGTCCTCCAGTGTAATGACAAAGCAAAACCATAAGCCAATCGGCTGCAACACAAAAATAAGCCTCCTGGCTATAACGCAAACTCTAGCCCTCTGGCTAAACCTCCCTCAAACCCCTACCAGGGGTTTCTCCTCACCTGGGAGCTGTTTCAGGCTCTTGGACTTCTCTCACTGCCTGCTTCAACAGGGTTCCTCAGCTGCCGGAGGGGAACTGCCTCCCTGGCCTCAGCCTGGATCACCTTTATATAGGTCAGGCCCTGCCCCCTTCTGGTCAGCTGACCAACTGTGGTTGCCCCGGCAACCACACCTGTCCTTCTATAGGAGCAGGGCACCAGAATGCCCCTGTGACACCTGGCAGTACTTGGAACTGCTTGTTACTATGCCAGGAGCCAGTGAAGCCTGGCAGAGACAGGTACCGTAAAGTCTCTAATAGAGGGGCACTGTAGAAAATTGGTACCTTATAGTCCCTAAAAGGGGCGCAAGCTATATTTTGTCACAGATGGACCTAATGGGATGAGGGGAATTGTGATGACCCCAATAAGAGGCTCATGGAGAGCCACCATAGAGACAGTAGTGGAAGAAAAGAGGGACTGACCTCACTAACGTCATTTTTGTTTGTTCTCTGCTAAAAGGAGCTGGAACAATAATCCAGGCCAGGAATACTTGGTTTGGTTTTTTTTGTTTTTTTCTTCTTGGGATGGAGGCCATGGGGAAGGACCACGTGGCCAATCAGAAACTGGTGGAATGGGCAAGGGTGTAGGGATGGTGGAGCCTTCAGGAACATAGGACCTTTGTGGGATGACTAATTGAACTACACATCCAGGTACTGAACCAACTCCTTTTAAACACCAAGTCGTGGCAAGCAAAAGCGTGGGTGTGTAGAACTCCAATTATAATCTGTCCCTCTCTCGAGTCAGCCAGCAGGTGGTGTTCTACAGGCCTGCAAATGAAGAAAATACTTGACAGTTATGTGTGAGGATGAAGTATATGAGTTCAGTGATATCCTGAGGTTTGAATTCTGAGTTGTGATATGTGAGGCTATATTCTGTTGTTGTAGATATGTAAGGCAGCCCTGGATGCCATCCTGGTGTGGAATGTTGGTGTATAAGCTGATGACCTCCATGGTGGCTAGGAGTGTATTGCTGGGAAGGTGGGTCTGTTTTTGAGTTTTTTCAGGAAGACAATTACATCTTGGATAAAATTTGGGTGATGAGTGGTTTTACGATGGATTTGATGAAACCTGATATTTCTTCCATGAAGGTTCCATGGTTGGAATGGATAGGTCTGCTGGGGTTCCCTTGTTTGTGGATTTTAGGAAGCAGGTAAAAGTCCCTGGATTGGGGAGTGGAGGGATCAAGGTCTGAAGTTTTTCTTGTAGTTCTGATGGAAATGATGTAATGGAGCTTTTGAGTTTGGAGGAGAAAAGGGGAGTAGGGTCTTCCTCTAGTTTTTTTATAGTAGGCAGCGTGAGAGAGCTGTCTGTTGGCTTCTTTTATGTAGCCTTCATGGTTAAGGATAACAATGGCTCCTCCTTTATCTGCTGGTTTTATTACTATTTGGTGGTTGGCTCTTAGAGATTCTATGGCCCTTCTTTCTGAGGGGGAAAGGTTGTTATAGTGGTGTTTGTGGTTGAGTATTTCACTGTTCATTCTTTCTCTGAAGCAGTCAATGTAACAATCAAGATTTGAATTTCGTCCACTGTTAGATGTCCAATCTGAGGTGGGGTTTTATTCGCTGGTGTTGAAGTTTTCACCGATGTTGTCACCGAATGAATTCATGTTGAAAGTGGATTCCTTGTGTTTGCGGAAATATTCCTTCAGATGGAAGCATCAAAAAAATTCTTCTAGCTCTCCACATTGTAGTATCTTATTTGCGGGTTATTAAGGCCTTTGGAGAGGATGATTGCTCAGCTCTGGTACGTGTGTGTATGGAGAGACTGATAATATTAGAGGGTCGGTTGATTCCTTCTGTTTCATCAAGTTTGATGTTAGAATGCTGCACGGTATTGGTGGTGTTCTTCTGAGGATTGTTGTTGGCTGGGAAAGTTGTTCCTGTAGTAATTGGTTCCATTTCTTCTTTCTACATTGGATGGATGCAGTAAGAAATCTTTCATAGTCTTGTTGATTTTTAAATGAAAAACTGATACCACAGGAAAAACTTCTGTGAAAAACTTGTCCCCTCTTTTAACCAACTCTGATGCTCTCTGAAAACTTTCAAAATTTCAATTTATCAATTTAGGATTTTATCAAAGAAAAAAAAGATTACATTTTTCATGAAAACTTTTGCAACAAATTTGGCCCTATTCTTTGACTGCTTCCGGCACTAGTGCCCTTACTTTATTTTAGTAATAGAATACTCTAAGACATTTATACGGAGAAATCAGATTCCCTTCTCAGCCTTCAGTCTGCAAGGCTGAATAAGCCACATTTTTAAAGAATGCTTACACCATCATGGCAGGTGTCATCCTCCCCACTTGGGTTCACTGACATTCTCCAAACCCAGAAGTTCACTGGGTGAACTACTTGGTGAAACCACTAAGTCTCATAGAATCATAGAAATATAGAGCTGGAATAGACCTCCAGAGGTCTTCTAGTCCAACCTCCCCTCTCCCCACCCCCACCAGAGACAGGTTCATCCCTATTCAAATCATCCTATACAAATTCACTGTCCAACCTTTTAGTAAAACTACATTATCCATCTTGACACATAACACACTAACCGACCACAGTTGAAGTAGGGAGACTATGATGGCCAATGTCCTCCTGCTATAAGGGATGTTAAAATAAGCTCAAGAAATCCAAGGAAGAGGACCACCCTGCCCTGATGCAGAGGAAGGCGCCCCCATCTAACTCCCACCCCAGTCTGTATCATGAAAATCAGTCTGATCTTGAGTGGAGGGGCAAGACCCTCTGTAGCAAAACCCCCAGTTTTTCTCTATTTTTATTATTTAAAAATACATTCCCTCCCCTTTCCCAGCTATATCTGACTTTCTGTCTGACCTCTCTATCCCTTATAAGTGATTACAAGTAATACTAGGTAAGCTAAGTTCTTATACTCCCTTATAGTAACAAGCCCCTTTTATATTGTAAATAGTGTTCTATTATGTTTGTGTTGATTTTTACTGTTTTATACTGAATGTATATAATTTAAGTCTATGTCTGTAAAGTAATGTCAAGTTTCCATTTTGATGTCAAGCCTCCATCTTGTGTCCTCTGCACAGGTATAACCTATGTTGTAACTGTGACTCATGTCTAACCAGTCTCATGTAAATTGTTCCTGAATGAATGGGAATGAATGAGGGAAGGTGCTTGAGGTACAATGGTAGCAGGCCTCTACTGAATGATCAGCTCAACAACTGGACCATCAACTCAATGACCAGACCATTGCCTTG
>NW_017728950.1:21808027-21822135 GCF_001723895.1 Crocodylus porosus | reverse complement strand
CCACCTATCCACCCAGAGGCCCTGCTGGCAACCCCCTCTGGACAGCATCTTGCTGGAGAAGACCCCAACTGGCCATTGAGGATCAACTCACAGCCTAGGATAGGTAGCTATCACCCATCTTCCTTCCCCAAGCAAAGGACCTGGACTCTGTCCCCACACACTTTGACTTCAATCCCTCCACCAAGCCTTTTTCTCTCCTGTTACCATTGTATGGGTGTGGGTGTGTGTGTGAGTGCTTGTGTGTGTGTGTATGAACCAATAACTCTGTGAGCTGTATACTATACTGCCTGTCTAATAAAACTGATATTTTTGACCCCAAGTTGGTCTATGTCTTGCTGCAGGCTCCCAACTAAATCCCTGTCTCTCTGACCTCCCTCTGGGCTTTGTTCCTCTCTGCCTCCTGTATCTCCCCCGGCTCTGACTTTCTCTCCCTCTACACTGACCTCCCAGCCCTGCTCTTTAGTGTCCCAGCTCTTGCCCCTCTCTGTCCCCCTATCTCTGCCTCCCTCTTCCTCCTCCTTGACCTCCTGGCTTTCTGTTTGTGTCCCATCACTTCTGCCTTCTTTCCCCGATCTTCCCTGTCTCTGTTCCCCATTTGTGCCCCATTGCCTCTCCTTTTGTTTCCCTATCTTCCTTCTCTCTCTATTCCCCATTTGTGCCCTGTTGCATCTCCTTTCTTTCCCCGATCTTCCCTGTCTCCCTGATCGTCATTCTCCCAGCTTGCCTCCACCGCCTCCAGCATCTCTTCACTTCCTTTCTCAGCCCCCGCAGCCTCTCTGGTTCCCCCCCACAGCTACCCTGCTCCCCTGGAGCCCCTCTCCAGCACCTGCAGTCTCTCCTGGCTCCCCCGCAATTTCCCCAACCCAGTTCCTGGCTACCTCAGTTCACCTGCAGCCTCTCCGGTTCCCCGCCACAGCTCCCCCGGAGTCCCTCTCTGGTAATGGAGTCTCTCCCAGCTCTCCAGTTCACCCACAGCCCCTCTCCAACACCCACGGCTCCCCCACAGTTTCCCCAACCCAGTTCCTGGCTACTCTGGTCCCACCCACAGCTCCCCCACTCCCCCAGAGCCCCTCTCCAGCACCTGTAGTCTCTCCAAGCTCCCTGGCTTACCCGCAGCTACCCCAGTTCACCAGCAGCACCCATGGCTCCTCTGCATCTCCTTGAGCCAGCTCCCAGCTCCCCAGGGCCTCCCTTGGCTCCCCCACAGCCCCCCTCTGATTACCCAGCTCCCCCCCCAGTCCCAGTTTCCCTCTCCCCACATATCTCTCGGTTCCTCCGTAGTCTCTTCACTCTTGCTTCGCTCCAGCCCCAGTCTCTGTGCCAGCTGTGTGTTTGTTTGTGTATTTATATGTGTGTGTGAACTCATAGTGGTGTTTGTGTAGGTTGTGTGTGTGTGTATAATTTTGTATCACACCCTCCTGTCTAACAACACAATATTGGGATCCCAAGTGTTGATCTGGTGTATGTCAAGACAACACCTCTAGCCAGGAACTTTTGGGTTTACGTTGGGAACACTGGTACACCCCAGTCTTGGCTTCAGGCAGCACCGAGTGCTTCTGAAGACAGTGGGAATCTGTAGGCAGTTTCAAGATGCACATCAGAGCAGTTGTTGGGGATCCCAAACCACCTTTTGAAGTAATTACCTGAGGAATCCCTGGCTACTAAAGAAGCACCCATTTCACCTAATGGATGACTGAAGTGCAGCCTGCAACTCAAGCCTTTGGTTCTCAAACTCTTGTTCAGGTGTCGCTAGCTTATGGGACCATTTGAGAGAAGATTTATTGTAGGGGTGCACCAACAGAGAAATTTGGGGCCAATATCAATGACTGATTTTTAACACACTATATTGGCCAATACCAATCCAATTCCGATATGCAGCTGGGCAGCTTGGAGAGCAGCATCTGGCTGGTAAGTCTGTTGTGGGGGAAAAGGTGAGGGGGGGAGGGAAGGGGAGTGGGGGCAACAGAACAAGGCCCCTTCAGTTGGGAGGGAGCGGGACCAGGGCAGGTGCTGCACAGCTAGGACAAGGCATGGGATGGAGCCACATGCGGTTCATCCAGGGCAACAGGGAGGGTAGGTGGCTTCCACCATTACACGCACCCCAACAGGGCACGGGTGGGGCATGTGCCCCGGATATGTGCGCAGATGGGGTGGGCTGCTTCTGTAGGCTGGGGCTGGGGTGGCACTGGGCTCTTCCCAGCTGTGGGGGATGAGCCAGGCTGTGCTTGGGGTAGGTGGCAGTGGCACTGGGAGCAGGGCTACGAGTGGGGGTGGGACTGCAGCACCCTCAAAATTTGCTGTAGACCCCCCACTCCTAGCTCCACTGCTGCCTGCCCCGAGTGCAGCCCTGGCTCAACCCTGCCCCCTGCCAGGTAGAGCCTAGCACCACCCCAGCCTGCAGTGGAAGCTCTCCCTCTTCCCATGCACAGATTCAGGGGCACATTCCCCACCATGCCTTCCCAGGGTACATACAGAGGCAGAAGCCCCCCATGCCCTCTTGACAAGCTGCTCATGGCTCCATCACACACTGCACCCTGCCTCAGTTGTGCAGCATTTATCCCAGCCCCAACCCCACTCCCTCCCTCACTGCAGGGCCCCCAATCTGCGCCCCCATTCCCCTTCCCTCACAACAGAGTTACCAGCTAGACCCAACTGCTCTCCAAGTTGTGGGCTGCATTCCTGGCCACCTGCATGCTGCACTGCAGCTGCGCACATGCATGGGGCATTTATTGGCCACATCAACCAAAAAAAGCCAACTGCTGATACTGTTCATTTTCCTTATACTGGTGCTGATCCAATATGGGACCAATGTGTTGGAGCACCTCTAGTTTATTGAAACCTTCCTTGATTTTGAATGGATAAAATACAGTCGTAACTACTAGGGTCTGTTCCTTAGCCAGCATAGGCAGCAAAGGCTGGTTGGTACCAGCAGTGACAAGGGCTGCTGTTCTTGCACCCCTCTGTGGGTACCTGGGTCTGGTGCCTTGGTCACCTACCCCTCAGTACACTACTGCTAAAATGTGCTGGGATTTGATGGAAGGCAGAAAATAAGGGGAAAGCAGACAAACTTCCTTGAGAATGGAAGTTCATTAGCTTAGAGTTCCATTAACAAAGCTGGCCCTGGGCATGATAACATTTTTCATTGCTTTCCATAGAGAAAATCATAGGAAGTTGATTAGTCCAAGGCCACTACCAGGCATAATTTGAGGCAGAAGACTGTTAAGGGGTAGTGAGAAGCATGAGAGGATAGAGAGGGAGCGTGAGTAAGAGTATTGCTAAAAACAGGCATTCAGAAATAATTAATCAAGTTCCATAAATCATGAGACAGACTCCAAAATTATATTTAAAAAATTACTTTTGCTTAGGAAGAAACTCCCCAAGCACACTTTGGGCTAGATTCAGTTCCTGCTATTGGGTATCTAATTTGGGTACATGGACTTCTACTGCACCCTGTTCAAGCCCCTGAACATCCATTAACACACCTACTTTTGTAACATATCTTTATGTGACTCTTAAGACTGAATCACAAAAAGGCAGTGAGGATGGGGAGGACCCACCCACCCACTTTTTATGTTAACCTTTTGGGGGGCACGTAAGCTGAAATTCTGTTCCACCTTGCTTAAGTCCTAATAGGACTCAGTTAAGTGCCTAAATTCTGTCTAAAAGGTGGAATACAATCTGGCCCTTCATGTTTAAAATTCAGCCTTAAAATGGTAACAGGAATCTTCTTGCAGGCTGCTAGAAGTTAAGTTCCATTAATTTTTGCCAAACCATGGAGGCAAGAGGGAGCAGTGGAGAAACCACTCTTTTCACCACCTCTCCTATCACTATTCTGCTTTAAATCTCATCTCATCCAGTCGTCTACTGTACTCTTTTTGTCCCTCCATAGTGAAATGACATGGAATTTGGATTCAGAAATATTTTTGAAAGGATATTGATGTTATGGCATCAAGGTTAAAATAAAACCAAATTTCTTGTGTATATGTATCATGGAAATGTAGTCTGTCAGTATCTTAGATGGTGGTTCTATCTGAAATATTTAGGGGAGGTGCTAGTTTTGATTCCAAATCTGCTGCAAGGTCTTCCAATTTTACCGCCTTCTTTGAGGGGCAAAGGGGGGAGTGCCAATACAGGCAGTAAAATCAGTTTTACAGAAACTGGGTATGTCAATTCCAACAACCAATTTGCATTACAAACCCCAATCTATGTACAGATTGGCCACAAATCACATGTAGCTAGTCTTTCAAAAATCTCGTTCCAAAGACTAATGCTGGGTTCCCTAGAAGCAGTTCTGCCATGTCTCTGCATAGTGAATTCTTATTCAGAGAGCACACACTTTATTGCTGTTTAAAACCACTCCCTGGAAGAGGACTGGTCCTAAAGTTGAAAATACAGCAGTACACTGTACAGACTGTACACTGTTTGCACAGTGAAAGAAAGAATCCATAATACTGTGTAGCAGCGCCCCCTGGGGACTACCGACATAATGTGATACAGACAGAAAACAAACAATAGTGCTAACAAAGGGCTAGGTTTTGCCACTCTTTGGTGCAATAAATAAAGTTTTATTCTGTGAGAGGTCTCACTGAATTGCATGGAGCTACTATTAGAGTTAGAAACTCATCAGCATGCACAAATATTGTAACATCTAGCTCTGAATTAACAAACAAAACTGCTCTGCAGAAAGTAACATGCCATCTGAACACAGTTTCTGACAGTCAGCATCAGTTCTGTTTCTGATGCAAGTAATTTTCAACAACGAAAGGGATGGAACACCAAATCTGCATGGCACAGAAGCAATTTTGGAGTTGAAGCAAGTGACCCCAGTGGAAATAAAGGGAAGTTAGACATATGTGACTTGGGAACATAATCCAAAGTGCTCCTTTTATCTTGAACAAGCCAAGATAAACTTGTTTTACAAAGCCTTCCACAGCATTGCCTTCTTGTGCTTGTCAAGTGCTTTCCCCTGAGAGTTTTGCTTCAGGGCTGCAGTGAAACAACACTAACAAAAAATATACAAACAGCAGCACCAACAAGCAGGTGTCCCATTTACTTTTTCCCCTCATATGTAGTTAAAATTTGGACCTATCCACTTGTAGTTTTGCACTGCTTTAGCATCACTGATGGAAGATAGGGACTAAGTGTTTTCATCATCGCCATGTAACCTGGCAGAGCAAAGCAGCTCAGGAGGCACTGGTATACTCCAGCTTCTACAAGTGGAGAGAGTTCTGCACTTTTTGCATGTGCAGGGCTGGACCAGAGCTCCTGCTGGTAAGCACCACCTCGCCCCAGCCCTGCTGCCAGGCCTGTCACAGAGAGTGATTTTAGCAAGGCTTTTGATACAGTCTCCCACAACATTCTTGCAGGCAAGCTAAGGAAGTATGGGCTGGATAAATGGACTGTACAGTGGAAAGAAAACTGGATGGAGTTGGGCTCAGAGGGTAGTAATTAATAGCTTGATGTCTAGTTGTCAACTGGTATCAAGTGGAGTGCCCTTGGGGTTGGTCCTGGAGCCGCTTTTGTTCAATGGCTTCATTAATGACCTGGAAGATGACTTAAAGTGCACCCTCAGCAAGTTTTCAGGTGACACCAAGCGGTGGCCAGGGTAGTAGATATGCTGAGGGGTAGGGCTAGGATTCAGAATGACCCAGATCAAACTGAAGGATTGGGCCAAAAGGAATCTCAGGAGGTTCCACAAAGATAAGTGCAAAGTCCTGCACTTAGGACAGAAAGATCCGTTGCACCAGTACAAGCTGGGGGCAGACTGGCTGGGCAGCAGCTCTGCAGAAAAGGACCTGGGGGGTTACAGTGGACAATAAGATGAATATGAGCCAGCCGTGTGCCTTTGTTGCCAAGAAAGCTAGTGGCATATGGGGCTGCACTGGAGTATTGCCAGCAGGTCAAAGGAAATGATTATTCCCCTTTATTCAGCACTGCTGAGGCCACATCTGGAGTACTGTGTCCAGTTTTGGGATGTCCACTACAGAAAGAGTTATAAATTCTTGGTTTTCAGAATAAAGAAGTAAATAGTTGGGTCCCCAATGATCCATGCTTGGACAGGTGCTGTTATATTCATGAATGTCCTGGGAAAGGATATGAATAATGGGGTGACCATGTTTGTTGAAAACAGAAAAAAGTCAGTCAGTAATAAAAATCAAAGACTATAAGAAGCTACCAAATGATATTGCAAAATTAACTGAATGGGCAGCAAAATGGCACATGAAATTCAGTGTTGATAATCTCAAAGTAATGCACATGGGAGGCGGGAGGGATAACCCAAAACATACTTACACAATGATGGATTCCATATTAACTTCCAACACAAGAAAGAGAACTCAGAGTCATTGTGGTCAGTTTGCTAAAACATGAGCTCAATGTCAGCAGCAGTGAAAAAGGCAAAGGACATGCTAGGAATTATTATGAAGAAAATTTTAAATAAAACAGAAAGTATTATTAAGCCCATTTATAAATCCATGCTGTTGTCCAAACCTTGAATACTGTATGCAGTTTTGGTCCCATTTCCTTCTCCCTGCCAGTAAAAAGGTTATAGAAGAACTAGATTTCATAGATTTCATAGACATTAGGGCTGGAAGGGACCTCGGGAGATCATCGAGTCCAGCCCCCCGCCCAAAGGGCAGGAAGTGAGCTGGGGTCATAGGATCCCAGCAAGATAAGCATCCAGTTTACTCTTGAAGGTGTTCAATGTAGGTGCTTGCACCACCTCCGCTGGCAGACTGTTCCAGACCTTGGGGGCTCGGACAGGAAAGAAATTCTTCCTTATGTCCAGCCTGAAACAGTCTTGCAGGAGTTTGTGACCGTTCGACCTCATCATCCCTTGGGGTGCTCTGGTGAACAGACATAACTAGAAATGGTACAGAGAAAGGCACAAAGATGATCAGGGATATGGAAGGGCTTCCATATGAGGAGAAACTAAATGGGCTAGGACTTTTCAGCTTGGGAAAAAAGAGATACTTGAGGGGCCCTAATAGAAGGTTACAAAATATTAAAAGTTGTAAAGAAAGTAAACAGGGATTTATTATTTACTGTCTCAAATATTAGAACTAAGGGACATGAAGAACAAGTCATTTTTCCACAGAGCATATAATTAACTTATGTAACCCATTTCCACAAGATGTGCGGGCTGATAGTTTAACCCAATCCAAAAGGGCTTCCTATATGCCTTCAATAAAATCTCACATCAAAGGCTGTTAATGGCATTAGGGTGTCATGCAATTCGATTAGATGTCCTCTTGTGGTTCAGAAATTGGCTTAAGAATAAAGGGGAAATTCACAGAGGAAAGATCTAACAGTAAGTATTGAACATAGTAGATGGTGGTGCAGCCTCTGAATCAGAACTTCCTAATCTAGGTATGCTCAATGTCTGGCCTGCATGCCAGAACCAGCCCATAGCACCGTGTCATCTAGCTCGCGAGGCTCTCCATGGGTCCGGAAATTTCACAGTGGGGGAGCAATGACGCTGCTCCCATGCTGCCAAATCCCCAGACCCACAGAGAGCCCTGGGTCCTACATGTTGGACCAGGCACCTGATCCTAATGTACAGGGGCCAGGGCAGGGCAGGGGCAGTGCCAGGCTCCAGAGCCCAATCTCCGCACATGGGGGGCTGTGAGGGGGCAGCATGAGGCCCCCAAGGACTAGAGGTGCACTGATACATCAGTCTGACATCTGATTGGCGCCAATATAAAGAAAATTGGCTATATCGGAGATCGGCCTGATGTGGCCAATAATATGGCCGATAAATGCCCGTGCATGTGCACAGCCGCAACACAGCATGCAGTCAGCAAGGAGCACAGCCTGGCAGCTTGTGTGCAGTTGGTAAGTCTGGTGTGGTGGAAAGGGAGCGGGGAGGGAAGGGGTATGTAGGGGGGCAGATCAAGGCCCTCCATGGTGAGGGGCAGGGGCAGGCACTGCCCAGCCATGCAGCGTGGAGCATAGGATGGAGCCGTAGCCCATCTAGGGGGGTGGGGAGTGTGCCCCCAGGTCTTTGCGGGGTGGGGCAGGTGGGCTGCAGTTGTGGACTGAAGCCGGGGCTGCACCATGCTCTTCTTGGTGGGGGCTGGGCTCGGGATGAGCAGTGGTGGCACTGGGAGCAGGGCTACGGAGTGGGGGGGATGCAGCCATCCCAAATTTCGTCATAACCCCCACTCCCAGTGCAGCCCCGACTCAACGCCCTGCCTCCACCCATGTGCTGGGAAGAGCCGGGGCTGTGCCAGGCAGGCAGACACCGCCACGCTAGGAAAATTTGCCGTAGCCCACCCTTTTCCCTGAAGCCCTGCTCCCAGTGCTGTCAACCTCCCTGAATCCAAAGCCAGCCCCCTCAAAGAAGAGCCCGGTGCCGCCCCATCTTCATCCCACAGCTACAGCCCACCAGCCCCACCCTGCACAGACCCGGGGGCACGTGTGCCCCCCAGCCAAGCCGTGGCTCCATCCCACTCCCCGCCCAGCCCCAGCTGGGCAGTGTGTCCCCCTGCCCCTGCCTCGCTCCCTCCCTCACTGCAGGGGGCATTGATCTGCCCCCCCACACCCCTTCCCTCTCCCCTCCCCTTCCACAACAGACTTACCAGCTGCACACAGCCATATCGGAAATTGGATCAGTACTGACTGATATGCGTCCTTAAAAAGCAGCTGACGGTATCAGCCCCCAAAATCTCTATTGGTGCACCCCTACCAGGGACTCGATCCTGGTGTGTGAAGAGCAGGAGTGGGTTGGTGCCAAACCCTGAGGACCCAATTCTACTGTGCGCGGGGGGGTAGGGGCAGTGGCAGTCCCTTGGGACCCAATTGTGGTGTGGGAGGGAGGGAGCTAGGAGGGGGTTGTGCCAGGCTCCTAGGACCCAATCCCAGAGCACAGGGTGTGGGAGGGTGCAGCGCCAGAGTGCAGGGCTCCATCCAGCATACAGATGGGCTCTGTGCCACTCATCTGGCCCACAGGGCCAAAAGGTTGAGCATCACCGTCCTAAACCTTGGAAGCTGTAATGGGAGAGAAACAGGGCACAGAACATTCTGGACATGCTCTGGTTATCCTTCCCCTCAGCATCCAATCTCTGCCACTCTGTGAGACAGGATCCTGGACTAGATGGACCTGTGGACTGATCTAGTAAATAGCAGTTCTTATGCAGGAACCCCACTGTGTTGCCCTTCTCTAGTGTACAAAACTTGCATGAAGTCTCCCCCTACATAATTTTCATTACTTCCTACCTCCCTTGCCTGGTACAAGCAGATCTGTGAATCTTAATGTCCTTTTAGCCCCAGTACAGAGCTTACTAGGTTTTGATTTGAACAATTAGCTAAAAGCAGCTTCACAGATCACTCTGTAAAAATACAATTCATGTCACATCAAGGAGCCAGTTTGTATGGATGCCTAATGCACGTAAATGCCAGCCCTTTAGGACCACCAGACACCATGGGAATTAGAAGTAGGCAAAGAGAACAAAATGTTTAATGGTATGAGCTCAAGGGAGGCAATTATTGGGCAGCAAAGGACTCCAATCTAGAGCTGCAGCAATTTAATAAATTACAAAGATGAGCTGCCACAGATGCATCATCTGCACTTGAAAAAATGAAATACTGCTGCATGTGCTAGAATTACACTGGACATATTTGAAGAGGAACTGGCAGTCAGACTGTTTAGTAGGTTGCACTGTAAAAGATTCTTGTGATGGCTCTGCTTCTGAGCTCACAAGAGAGCAAAGGCCCTTTTGATAATTCCTTATTCACTGAGGTACCATAGAAAACTACCTTTTTGTCAACACATCAATTGACGAAATTGGGCTTTCAGAACAGCATTCAAATCATTCCTAATGCTAATAAGAGTCACCACCAAAGGATTTTCTATGATTCTATTATGTGCTGGCCTTTCAATACTTCTCCGATGGAGCACAGCCAAAAATGGGCACAGGATCATAGGCCCCACCCCGCAAAGCTTAAATATCCCAGCTAAGTACAGACACTCAAAAAGCCTGAAGCTGAATCGATTCAGTCATTGCAGGTTAGTCTAAACTGCACAAATTAAACTGAAATAGAAGTGAACAGACATCTACTTTTTCACTCAGTAAATGCAGTCACATGCCTGCAGTGGCTCAAGCAAGAAGCCCCGGGGGGTTCTCTGGAGCAGACAGCACATCCCAACCCAGGGCTGCGAAACACTGGGATGCTGGCAGACTGTGGTCTAACATGAACCAGGAAGGGGTCTGGGACAGAAGTTTCATAAACTGTTTTGACCCAAATCAATTAAGTCTGATATGACATTCAACCAGATTTATCTTAAACCAGTTTCAGCCATTTTGAAACTGGCTTATGTACACTGAGCTTCTGTTCTGTTACAGGTTTAAACCAGTTTCTAATGTCTTAAACTGGTTTATGTGTAACTTCTGGCCCTGGCCCGCTACACGGTGCCTTTACTGCTCACACTCCCAAATTTGCTAACTTTGCACTAAGAGTTATAAGAATCAGAAAATGGCAAGAGCATCTTAAAATAGACACTGTGCATCATGATTCACAGAATCATAGAAAATTAGGGTTGGAAAGGACTTCAAGAGGTCATCTAGTCCAACCCCCTCCTCAAAGCAGGAACATCCTCAGCTAGCCATCCCAGCCAAGGCTTTGTCTAGCCAAGTCTTAAAAACCTCCAAGGATGGAGCTTCCCACCTCTCTGGTTAACCTGTTCCAGTGTTTTACTACCCTCCTAGTGAGAAAATTCTTCCTAATATTTAACCTAAACTTCCTTTGCTGAAACTTGAAAACATTGCTCCTTGTTCTGCCATTTGTCACCATTGAGAAGAGTCTAGCTGAGTCCTCTTTTGAACCTCCCTTCCAGTTGTTGAAGCCTGCTATTAAATCCCTTCTCAGTCTTCTCTTCTCTAAACTAAATAAGCCCATTTCCCTTAGCCTCTCCTCACAAGTCATGTCCCCCAAACCATTTTTGTTGCCCTCCGCTGAACTCTCTCCAATTTGTCCACATCCTTTCTGTAGTGGTAGGCACAAAACTGAACGCAGTACTCCAGATGTGGCCTCAACAATGCTGAATAGAGGGGAATAATCACTTCTACTGACCTATTGGCAACACTCCTGCCAATGCAACACAATATGCTGTTAGCTTTCTTCACAACAAGGGCACACTGCTGGGTCATATTCAGCGTATTGTCCATTTCTAATCCCCAGGTCCTTTTCTGCAGAGCTGCTACCCAGCCCCTTGAGCAAATAACCTAACAACTTTTGTCTTTTATCACACCATGGCCCTTGGTTCAGGAAATGGGTGAAAAGCATAAGCTCACTGATCACTAGTCTGTCACATCTAGTCTTCTCTGTGTTGTTTGCTAGTCTCCTTAGCAACACTTCAGAAGAAAAACCCGCGTGGGTTGGAAGCTAAAATCATAAAATTCAGAAACAAGGTGCCAAGTTTTACATTAGGGTTTTTAAGTTCACTATTCTAAATCACTATTCTAAATCAAATTTGAATGACTTTATATAGGAGTTGCTGTAGCATCAGTAGAAGCATTAGATGCGAGACATGGGAAACGAAATGCCTCTCAACTCATCACTGGTTAGGCCTCATCTGGAGTACTGTGTGCAGTTCTGGGCTCCACATTTTAAAAAGGATGTAGAGAAGTTAGAACGGGTCCAGAAACGATGAAGGGCTTGGAAGCGTTGCCAGCCTTGGCCATTTTCAAGGCGCCTAGGCTAAGCCGCAGAAGTGTTGCTAAGCCGAAGGCCCAAAGCCTGTTTCTGAAAAACCATAGTATGAACCTTTGCAAATTTAACAACTAGCTTGGTCAGCAAGTAAAGGATGCCATCAAACACAATTAAACAAAGCACAAGGCCTGAAAGGAGATAAGGGAAGACCATACATTAAATAATCCATATACATTATATCAGAGCTTTCTCTTAAAATAGTACTACTGTAGTAGTAATTGATGCAACCAAATGTATTAGATGCTATTTTGCTTTAATAGATATATTTTTGTTAAAATGCTTGATAATTTGTAAAAATAACTTAGAAAAGACCATAAAGTAAAGTAAAGAAGAGACGGGAACAACCTTCCACAAGGGGAAAGGAAAGGAGATAATAAACCCTTCCTCTTTCCCAAGGATATAAATCCCAACTAATTGACACCTTCCAAGTCCACATGAGATCTGGTTCAGTCCAGTTTCAGTGAAACAAAGAAATTTAAATAAAACCAATCAGAAATCACTGATCAAAACATTAAACCCAGTCATCTGTGACTTTTGGGCATAGGCTGGAGGGAAATTTGGAAAACTCAGCAAATTCAAAAAGACCTGCTGCCAATCTGTGACCACCCTCCTCCCACCTCTCAGGCTAATATAGGTAAGAATCTATTCTGTGTTGTCATGGGTAGCCAGACAGACTTTGGGATAAATGTTTGTTTTTATCCCAATGTTTGTTTCAAGGTGCAAGCAAATAAAAGGTTGGGCTGTAGATGTTTCTACCTCTCTTTTCAGTAGCCTACCCACAAGATTACCTGTAATCTGGGTAACAGAAGGCAAGTCATATGAGGGGAGGCTGAAGGAGCTAGGTACTTCCATTGCATCATGGAAGTAAACTCATATCTGAGAAGGTGGTGTCAATGTGAAGGCTTTGGATTCTTTGACAATGGGCAAGAGGAGGATTGGTATCAGGAAACAGGAACCATCTGACCAGAACTGGAAAGATCACCTTTGGGCATTATCTAGCCAACCCAGTAAACAAGGCTTTACACAAGGTTTCCTGGGGGACAGTGAGCAAAGCCAACCATCAACAGAGCAAAAAGTCCAGAAGGGGAGGACTGAAAGATAAAACTCAACTCAGGCCAGAGAGTAACAGGACAGCAGTAAGGGATGAAAGAGGGAAATGAGTAGGTCCAAATGTAAAGTGCCTGACATATGTATGCAAATGCAAGAAATATGGGGAACAAAAAAAGATGAACTGAAAGTCAGAGTTTGTGAAAAGAACTATGATCCGATTGGTATCACAGAGACCTAGTGGGACAGCTCTTATGACTAGCTTCACAACAGTGATAGGTACATGCTTTCAAAAGTACAGGCTTGGGAGAAAAGGCAGTGGCATCGTGTTATATATCAGAAATATATATATTTGCTCCCTGATTCTGGAGGAACAAGGTAGCAGATTGGAGTGTATTTGGGTGAACAGTAAAGGTGAAAGATACAGTAGTGATATAGGGTGGACCAGAAGTTCATAATATCCAGCCCATGGAGCCACAGGATCCTGACCATGAAGCTGGAGGGCTTTGCCTGTGTCCATGACCATGCTGAGCAGCAAGGAGCTGTCCCAGGGCTGGACACCTAGAATTTATGAACACAGTGATTCTCTCCACCCCTGCTTCCCTTCACTGTGGCATGAATGGGCACCTGAGCCAGGATAAGGCACCTTCCAGCTGCACCCACACCACACCTGGTGGGGGGGGTGGGGGGACATGGTTAGGAGGGCAGACAGAAGTGGTGGTATGGATTGGCTGGAAGCTGTGACAACACTGCAGCTGGGGAGCGAAGAGAAGTGACAGTGGCACAGGTGCCTGGCCCCAACACGGGCACAAAAAAAGTCCCCTGCACCAATGAAGCCCCTCAGATAGCATCAGATCAGAGCCGGGTTGTTCCATCACACAGGTTGTAAAAATAAAGAGCCACTATTATAGATGGACAAGCCAGGGAAAAACAGGTAGATGAGGCACTCTTCAAAGAAGTGACAAAACTATCCAAAAGTTACAAGATGGTACTGATGGGAGACTTCAGTTTTCTAGACATCTGTTGGAAGAATAATATAACTCGGTGTCCAGGGCGAGTGGTCGTTCCTTAAGGAAACGATACTCAGGGCCCAGGGGGAGTTCATCCTAACAAGAAGCAAGGGGGGCAAGAGTGCCCGGAAGCCCCCTGGCTCATGAAGGGCGTCCGGGAATGCCTGCTTGCCAAAAAGGCGGCATAGCACCCCCCTTCCACCGGGTGTATCTCCAAAGAGGAGTATACCTCCTCTGCTCGGGCCTGTAGGGGGGCTGTCAGGAAAGCTAAGGCGAACATAGAGCTAGGACTAGCGTCCAAGATCAAGGATAATAAAAAGTCCTTTTTCAAATACATAGGGA
>NW_017728950.1:21802925-21808016 GCF_001723895.1 Crocodylus porosus | reverse complement strand
ATAGTAGGAAAGGTGCTATGGGAGGTGTAATAGAATTGAGCTCCAGGGGTGGCTGTGTGGGGCAGAGCACAGGTTGTGCCTCCCACTTTAAGGGGTCTGAGCAGGTGGCAAAGAGCCAGCAGGTGGGAGCAGACCCAATCAGGCAGTTGCGTGTTAGGCAGGAGGCCGCACGATGGGTGGAGAGACGGGGAGCCTAGGTATAAGGCTATGCCCTGAGGGCTGAGCTGGTAGTTGCTGTAGGGGGCCAAAGGAAACATCACATAGCTGGAAGTCTGCTGGTCCCAGAACACCTGGAGGTTTTTCCATTATCAGTTGGTGAGTCCCTCCCGGACCCAGCCTACTCCCATCCTGCCCCTTGGGCACTAAGAGGGGCCCTCCCAGCCCATCTGTGCTCTCTGCACTACTTGCCTTAGGAGCTAATTTCATGGCTCCGACCTCTCCTGTAGTCACATCTAAGTGTTGTAGATATTACTGTTTAATCACTCTAGTGGGCACTTTACCCCCTGCACTTGCTGGGGCCTTGCCTCTGGCCCTTTTCTGTAGCTGTGCCCTTTAACCTAGGCCCACTGTGCAGGACCTGGCTTCTAGGGTCCAGGCCCATGGCCCTGGCTCTGCCTCTCTGGGGCACTGGGCATGTGGCCCTGGCTGGTTTCAGATTGCTTCTAGGCTGAAGGTTGCTCTGTGTCCTGAGCCCCAGCCCCTGGAAGAGCTCAAAACTCTGGTGGGCAGGTGATGGTGGTAGGACAGGCAGCAGGGGACTTAAGTGGCCCAACCCTTGCCCCTTGCTACCTGTTTCCCCTACTATTTGCCCCCCTGGCTGCCTGCCCCTGCAAAGCCTATACTCCCTGCAACCTGCCCTGCCACACTTGCAACCCCTCCCACCTGCCACCGACCTTGCTTGGGGCTCTTGCCACTTGCCCTCTTTCCACCTGTCTTCTTTTCCTGTACCCCCTGATGCCTGCCCTTCCCTGCAATGCCTGCACCTCTGGGCACCTGCCCCTTCCCCCCAGAACTTAGCCCTTCTCCTGCCTGCCTCTAGGTCCTTCCTGCCCCCACTGCCACCTACCTTTCCCATGCAGCTCTGTCTCTGGCTGGGGGCAGGGACCATGGAGCATATGCTGCCTCCAGCCACGCAGCAGCTGTTGCAGCAGCTTCAGCTCCAGACCCAGAGCTAAGACTGGAGCTGTCACTACTGCTGTGAGACCAGGCTGGGGCTAGAGGCATCACATGGTCCATGTTTGCTGCCCCTGGCTGGAGGAAAGGAGCAAAGGCTGCATGGGGCAGGTAGGGGAGGGTTAGCAGCTGTGGCTCCAACCCCAGTCTCAGAACTGAAGTTGGAGCCAGAGCCACAGCTCCCCCCACCCAACTTGTTGTACTTGCATGTAAAATGAGGGTCTTCCCCCCCCACAACTCAACATCGGGAGTGGGACTCATCTTGGATCCATGGGAGATGAGCAAGGTACCAGAGTATTGGAAAAGTGCTGACCATTGTACCCCTCTTTTAAAAAGGCAGAAAGGAGAACTTGGAATCACAACCTAGTTAGCCTCAACTCAGTACCTGGAATATTACTGGAGCATATCCTAAAGAAATCCATTTGCAAGTATCTAGAGGATCACAAACAGCAAGCATAGATTTACTAAGAAGAAATCATGGAAAAGAAAAATTGGTCTCCTTCTTTGATTAATATTAATAAATAGTTGGCTGCATGAAGGGAATGCTGTAGATATAGTGTCTAGACTTCAGTAAGGCTTTTGATCAATTCTGATATGTCTTTCTCATAAGAAAATTGAACAAACATGGAGTAGACAAAACAACTATATAGTGGACAGATAACTGGCTCAATAGCTTCAAGCAAAGGGTAAACTTATAAGTTAGGGGTGGACACCTCCCCACACACGCATCCAACAGTCCCACACACCCCACACATCCACGTATATATCCCAAACACTCCCCACCCGAACAAGTGGGTGTGGCCAGCCTGGAGAGAGTTCAGAGGAGGGCCACCCACTTGGTGAGAGGGCTGCAGGACAGGACCTATGAGGAGAGACTGAGGGGCCTGAACCTATTCAGCCTCAGCAAGAGGAAGCGGAGGGGGGGACCTGGTGGCTGCCTACAAACTCATCAGGGGAGATCAACAGCAAATAGGTAGAGCCGTTTTCTCCCCAGCACCACCTGGGGTGATGAGGAACAATGGTAATAAGCTGATGGAGAATAGGCTTAGGTTAGAGATCAGAAGGCAATATTTTACAGCTAGGGTGGCCAGAATCTGGAACCAACTTCCTGGGGAAGTGGTCCTCACCCCTACCTTGGGCAAATTCAACAAGATGTTAGATGATCACTTGTCTGGGGCCTTGTGAACCCAGCTTTCATTCCTGCCTGTGGCAGGGGGTCAGGCTAGATGATCTCTTCAGGTCCCTCCTGACCCTACCTACTATGAACCATATCCACACACACACCCAGAAGTCCCACACTTCAACTACACCCCCACATGTACATCCACATCCCCACAACACCCACCCCTTCTATGCCCCCACACCCTACACACTCCCCCAACAATTTACCCCCTGCTACACATGCAATATACAAGCAAACTGCCCCCTCAAAAGGAGTACTTCCTGGGCAAGGGCAGAGACTTCCAGTGGCAAAGGTCAGGGGTTAGTGGTCAGGACTTCTGATTGCCAGGGGGTGGGGTGGGGCCACCCTTCCAGCCCTCAACACCTCACCAAAACTCATTAAGCAGCCCTCCAGCTGAAATAATTGTCTGCCCCTCTTATAAATGGATCCAAATCAGTAATTGTTTGATTGGAAGGGAGGCTGCCTAATGGTCCTAGAGCAAGCTGCAGTTCCTCTAGATGCCAGCTAGCTCTTCTGCTGGTCTCCACCCTGCTCTTGCTAGGTGGGGTCTTCCCCAGGGCACCTGTTAGCCTTAAGGATTTTTGATGGGTCTGAATGAGTGTAAGTCTGCTGGGTCTGAAGAACTTTATTACGGCCTCCGACTGCCCTACAGCCGTGCCTGGGCCTCACAGGTGTTACCAGTTAATGACTTTGCTAGGTACTTGGCTTTAATCCAATACCAGGCCACTTCAGGCCTTTATACCCTTGTTGGGCCCTCTATCTTGCCAGCCTCAGCCCCTTCTCCCTCTCATTAGTTCCTTTAGCTTAGACCTACTGTGCTGGATCTGGCTTTGGGGTTTCAGCCCTTGATTGCCCAATCTGGCTTTGTCTTTGCTCTGTCCTGAAAAATACATTTGCTGAGCCTGCTTAGGTTTCTGGGGCCCCTGGCCCTTGTCTCCATCCTTCTCATGCACAAGACCCCCATGACCCAGCCTTCCTGGGTGCTGGGCCCCCTGGCCTTTGTCCAGCTCCTGTCCAGCCTTTCCTTTTCACTCTCTCTAGGCTTCAACTACCCCCTTGGGCCTTAATTCAGGGCTTAAACCCCTATCAGGGCCCTAAACACTGGCATGCCCCTGGCACCCTGCTATGGGTTAAACCCCTAGGTGCATTTCATGCACCCCAGCATGACCTCTGCTTACTCCCCTTTCAGCCATGCCTAAACCACCGATTGAAAGCGTAACCCAGGAGTAAGCCTACTAGTAAATGTACTAACCTCCTCTGGTCCAAACATAAACAATGGATACCTACTTGCATAACAAGATTTCCCCTTACCCCAGGTAATATTACCCTTTAGGGCAGCCATACTCTGTTCACTTTCCTCAAGCCAGCCCCAGCATCAGATAGGAGCTCTCCTGCATTCCCCATGCTCTGGAGCCCTTGCCTCTGCAGCCTCCAGGGCCAGACTGACACTCTTGGCTCAGGGCTTATGATCGCAGCTGCCCTGTCTTCAAGCCATGCTGTCACCACTGCAAGATTCCTACCTAGCCGTATGCCCTGCCAGCACTGCTGGGGCTGGTCTTCATGGAAACCCTGGCCACACACTGTCACAGCATCACCCCAGCTCTGGGGGTCTCTGTTGAAACTGGCTGCAGTGATATGGGCAGGGGCTGCTGGGAAATTGAGACTGGCTGCTGGCTGGATCTGCCATTTTGCCCACCTGTGCTGTAGCCCATGGTGCTACTGCAGCACAGCTAGTTCTACAGTAAGTCCTTGCAACACAAATCCCAGGTACCTGTTCCCTGGTAGCAGCTTTCCCCACCTGAGGCTCTCTCTTGCTCCTTCACCCTTAAAGTTATAGAAGTCTTTGGCTCTCTGTTACAGCTTCCCGCATCTTGCATCAGTGCTCCTATGGATGTACCCCAACACAACATTTGCCTTTTGTTCAGATGTGTCTCATTGCAGACTAATTCCAGGTACCGGATGTGATGTGTTAAGTTATACCTGTTGTCCTGAGGTTGTAGAGCAGAACAGTATTCAGTTTTTTCCTATGCCTCCAGGCTTTGCTGGTTGCCATATGAGGCTGCAAATAATGTTTTGGTTTTTTGGGTTTTTTTCCTTTTTTTGTTGTTACAGACATTCATCATCTCTTAACCTTCCTCAGGTATTCAGTACTGGCCACAGCCAAGGCTGGGGATTTTGACTGGTTTATGCCAGTGCTTCTGCTAAGACTAAAACCAAGAGGTTCCTGGTTGAAGGTTCTTGCCCCTCTGAGGGTCAGACGGATCACTGAATTTGGAATTTTACTCCATAGACAGATTGGTATTGTTAGGGTAGCTTGTCATATGTTATGCTTTTAAAGTTGCACCTGTTTATAGAGTGGTGAATTATAGTGTTGTTTATATTTAGCCTTATTTAATCATTAACTTTTTATTTTGTTTATTAGCTGACCTTGAGTTATTTTTGTAGAGCTCATAGTGCTCATAATATTACATCTTTTCTTTTTTTATCACTGTGAGAATTTCTTTTAACATAACATAGCAACGGCCTTGTTACCAGCTCAAATTAACTGAACACAGCACTAACCAGCTGAATCAGAGGGATGAAAGGATTGGATATGTTAATGAAAGGTTATAAGGGAGTGTAGCAGGGCACTAGGGTGCCTGCTACTGAAGATAAGAAATGGCTTAGCTGCCAGTTAGCAAGGCAGCAGGTGTTAGCTGTTGGAGCTGAGTAGATCAGCTGATCGCCAGGGGGCG
>NW_017728950.1:21772931-21801435 GCF_001723895.1 Crocodylus porosus | reverse complement strand
GGCGTAGGAGGCCTGAGTGCGGGGGCAGCGAGCACGGGGAGAGCGGGGCGCAGGCCTGCACGCAAGTGGCCGCAGAACGTAAGGGAGGCAGGCTCGAGTGGGGCGCTGCCTGTGAGACACGAACCCTGAGAGGGGAGTAAGCCTGTTGGGGTTCTGGACTGGGCGAGAAGGGGCGCAGTTGGAGAGAGCCGCCCCAGGAGGGGGTGCATGTATTGAGTTGGCCCTGGGATAAGACCAGCACCAGGACTCGGAGGAAATCCCGGCACAGTAAGACTGGCCCCGTGCCAAGAAGAGTAGGCAGCTTCCTATAGGAAGGCAGCCTCCTTCACTGAACTAATAAGAGCAAAGACGTGGCGGGCGAGACGGAGGATGTGTTAAAGACCCAGACCTGGCACGGTAGGCAAGGGCACTAGGGGAGGTCACAGCACCCCTAGGGGCCCGTCCTGCCACAGGGAGACCAATGGAGAATACTTGAAGTAAGACCCTGGGATAAGGCCAAATTACGAGGTGATGCCTATTGAACAAAGAAATATGCTGACAGGATAAAAGATGGACAGTATGCTGACCACAGACGGACCAATCTGAAAGCAAAGCGTTATCGAAGGAGCGAAGTTGAAGCATAAAAGGGGGCAGCAAGACAGTTAGGTGTTGTCATCATAAATCCAGCCTTTGACACTTGTCTGGGTCATCCCAGCCAATGACACACGCATTGCTCAACAGAAAAGATGTTACTTTGCTTCCAGGAACTGAGTGGCCATCTGGGATTAGGTGAGACTTATTGTACTGAATGTTTTTCTTTTTCTGAATATAGAAACTGCTTACTAATAAAAATTCAACTTTGATTTTAGGACACATGGGGAGCAGGTCTTATGGCTCGCACTGTAGCTGCGCAGCATTCAGCAGGCAGATGAATAGCCCCAGAACCTTAGAGTTGTTCTTAAATACCTGGTGTGACATCACCCAAACCTTGTCCAATCCAGGAGGGACATACTGCCATGACAAGTTGCTACGTTGCAAGCTAAACTACAAGTTGCAGCCTTCAATCTGACGGCTGCCCCCTTGGCCACAGGAGACACAGGCTGAAGGCAGAAGCCGTGAGGGGCCTGATCATTTTTTTGTGGAGCCTGCCTGCCTGCCACAGCTGGGGAGTGAGCTGCTGGTGGGCTGAGCAGCCCCTGAGCTGCAGGGAGCCTTGGTCCTTCTCTCCATGTCAGTGGCACCCCCCAGGGATGTCTACATGGACAGCTAGAGGGCTGGGGGATGCCCCACCTTGGAGGCAGCACCTACTAGATGACGCTCTTCCCTGAGCCCACTGGGGCTTCCAGTACACCATGCACCATCCCTGCTGCCTTCTGTGGCCACCAATATGCCCATCTGCCTTCCTGCTGGTTCCTTGCACTGCCCCATGGGCCAGCCAGCCTGTTCTTGGGTGGTCCCAGCTGGCAGGAAGGTGGTGGGGACAATTCAGTGTGTGCTGGAAGCCCCAGCAGGCTTGGGGAAGAGTTAGATCCAGTGGGTGCTGCCTCTAAGCTGTGGCAGCATCCAACCCACTAGCTACCTGCCTGGGTGGCCTGAGGGGGTGCCACAACCATGGAGGGAAGGACCAAGGCTCCCTTGCAGCTCAGGGACCACTCAGCCCACCAGCAGGCTGCATGAGCAGGTTCCACTGGGGGTGGGGGTAGTGGGTGTGGGGGAGAGGGGGAGTGACAAGGGACCTGATCCTTTCTTTGTGGAGCCTGCCTACTGTAGGGGACCCCAATCCTTCCCTCTGCAGTAGTGGCACCCTCTAGGGCCACCCAGGCGGGCTGCTAGCAGGCCAGGGGCTGCCCCAGCTCAGAGGTAGCACCTAGCTTGATTTTCAACTGTTCTCCAGTCTTGAGCTGGGGCAGCCCCTGGCCCATTAGCAGCCCACCCAGGCAGCTCAGGGAGGCAGGAGGAAGCCCCCCACCAGCTCCAGGGCTCCTCCCCCTGCCCTTGCCCCTGCCCCCCCCGCTCTACCCATAGAGGAAGTAAGCAGGCTTTGGGGGTGGGGGAGGAGTATTGGGCCCCTCACCATAGCAGTGATGAAAGCCCCTAAATTGAGTTTTTCATTGTGACAATTTAAAAACCCACCATTTCAACATAAGGAACTAAACCCTTGTCATATGTACAAGCACCCTAGAAGTATGAACCTCACAGAACTTGTGCACTAAAAGTACTAATCTTACATACTTGTACTTAACTTGCTGAATACCAAAGACCAAATGTAGGGTGAAGTTTAAACCATGCTAGTTTATGCTTTTCAACCTTTCAGTATTAGAATTCCTTCAACTTAGGCTCCCTTCCAATAATTTAAAAGCCCAAAACAAAATATGACTGGCATCACTTTGCACTTCATCTCTGAATCTTATGGGTAAGATTTAAGCACTCTTACAGGTAGGATTTACATCAAGATTTTGACCAATAGCAATGCAGACTGGCACCATCCCTGAGTAAAGTCAGAAGGGCAAACTTCCCAAGCATGCTGGTAAAGAAGAGGAGTATATCACCTGTTACATTCCTTCAGACATCACATCTTACTGGGTACATCCCTACATGCAGGGGCATGCATTTACCACAGCAAAAATAGCAGTGGCACAAATGTGTGTTGCTGCTTTTTGCTCCCGCACGTGCCCCTGCATGTGGGGTTTGGTACAGAGCAATTTGTCCTGAGTGGAGTAGGAGAGGCTGGGGCCAGCATCTGTGCCGACCCAGGCAGCCTTATCTGGAGGTCCTGGGGGCCTCCCGGGGAAGCAGCAGTGCCAATCTGGCCACATGGAGCCTGGCCAACAGCCAGAGCATGGCTCTAGATGGCAAAGTTCTGGTTTTGGCAGTGCACACTGTTGCTGCATATGCCACACCACTTTTTTCCTGTGGCTTTTTTGACACCAAGAGATCCTGGTGTCAAATTCTGGTGTCACACTGCAAATCAGCAACATGGCAAATGCTTGCACATGTGCCACATGCAGTTTGCAGCACCTCCAAACAGCTTTGAGGTGCTCATTTGAATGTGTCTGCTGCCCCAGTTCCACTTAAGCAGGGAGTAGGAAATGGAAAAATCTTCACATTTTCCCTGGGCACTGAAGCAGCCCTCTGTGATAGGAAAAGACTTCTTGTGCTCCCCCTCTACACCATTTATATAAAGAAGGACCAGGGTCCACTATCCTTAATGACATGCTTACTAGGGCTATGCAAAGCTTTGGTTGCTGATTCAATTCACTGGAGATCTGGCCCAATTCAGTGGCTGAATCTCTGAATCTGAATCAAACCAGGAGACCCTTTAATTTCTCCGAATCAGATTGGAACCCTCCTAGTCAATTTGGAAAGAATCAATGATTTGAACATAGATGCAGCTTTAAATGTTTTTTTCTACATACCTCAAGGTACCAGGCAGGTCATGAATGCTGAGATGGTGGGGCAAATGGAGCATCCCACAGGAGCATGGGGGGGGTCCCCAGGGCGCTTGGCAGCAGACCTGTAAGTGGACCAGAAGCATTTCTGGTCCACTTCCAGGTCTGCCGGGGAGCATGCCCCAGTTTCTCTAGATGCCAGCTAGGACCCTGTAGGCTCAGCAACTGGTGCCTCCTGGATCTGGGGAAGCACCCAGGGTCCCGCCACAGCCAATTGCTGAGTCAGGGAGGAGCATGGGGGAGGGCCCCCGCACTCCTGTGGGATGCTTCATCCATTCCACCATCGCAACGTTCATAAGCCACGCCTGGTACCTCGAGATGTATAGGAAAAAACACTTAAAACTGTGTTTATGGCTGAATCACTGATTCTCTGAATCAACATCGAATCTTCAGATTCAGATTTGGCCAGATTGAATTGGGACTGTGATCTGAATCAGTTAATCAAATCACTGTCCCCAGTTTGGGCTGAATCTGAATCCAAATCCAATACAGCCCATTTTGCATACCCCTAATATAACCCCCTTACCTGCTACATTGGGACAGAACACATGACACTTTATTTCCCAGACCTGTCATTAGCTCAAAAGAGGTGAGGAAGCTGTAGGAAAGGTGTAGAAGAATCCAAGATTCTTCCTCTAGAGCAATTTCATACGTTTACAGGACTTCAAAAATATTTCGGGATTAAGGGACTGCATTGATTCTCTGGAATCTGGTGCTGAGATTAACTTTGATAGCAAAGTTAACTGAGTTTGTAATGCAAACTCAAGAGAAACCAAGGAACCTCTAAGTGCTCTCTTTAGGTGCACCTAGACCAGGAGACCAGAATTTCAAAGAGATTACCAATTGGGTAATGTCTGTTTATTAGCACACATTTTATTTGAGGGCACTAGGAAGTGGTGCTTAATATAGCCCAACAGGTTACAACTATTTTACTGCACAGCTCAGCTCCCCAAACACTACAATACTATTCTATCATGATATTAGAACCTGTGCAATTTATTCCTGGAACATTCAGTGTTGAGAAGAATAATTGCTGTCATGGGACTGAACCACTTCAATTACCTGGGAGCAGTCCCTGAAACCCTGCCTCAGCCAGCATCTACCTGCAATAGTAATATTTTTTTTTTGTTTGTTTTTGTTTAAGTCATGTTATTTAAATATTTGCTAGCTCACTCTGGATTTGTATGACAAGGTAACATCACCAAAGTATCATTACTTACAGCTTGGTTTCTGTTATGTTAGTTCTGTAACACTGGTAACTTAGTGACAACTATGAAAGCAACTTGTCCTCTGTTCTTTGCAAGATCAAAGTATTTCTCTCTGCTTTCACTCAAACCATTCGAAATGAGAATCCAGATACTAGAAAAGCTGAGACATTGAGAAGACCTCGTTCCAAGAGAATAATGAGACTGTTTGTCTGTGTTGCCCATCATGGAAAATTTAAAACTATGAAATTAAGTTGAACATTTTGGTCCTTCTAGAAAATTGTGAGAATTTAACTGCAAAAAGATAACAATGATGCTTTTATACACTAAACTGACTGATCCTTTTGTTTCACAGAAAAGTGTTCTACAGTTATTGTCAAAGTAATGAAAATGAATACATCTTAATTGCATTTCCATCACAACAGAATCCCATGTGAACAGAAGGTTTTGGTATACTTTATATATGATATTATTACCTTTTCAGTATGCAAGGTTTGCAATCAAAGAAAAAATAATGCTGAGGAGGCTGTTAAACAAATACAATGATGAGCCTTATTTATTGAGCTCTCCTAAGTGCTAGGCATCTTGAGTTCTTGAATATTGCTTAGGGGAAACTTTTCATTTCTTGATGAGATGCCATAATAAAGCATGCACAGCAGCAGGACTGATGTTACACAGATAACCTCAATTTTTCATTTCCTACCTTCTGAGTACTCGACTGAGCAGCTTTAATGCAACTTCTTGTAACATACAGGGGCTTTCTAAGTATGACATCTAAGTAGATTCAATATTAAATGCTGAAAATAAGAACAGGTTCTTGTTCTTCACACTAAGGATAAATACTGTATTTAGACATGCTTCCAAGCAATTTAGCTTTGTACTGCAGCTGGTTGTGTTTTTGTTTTGCCAAAATTATTTGATTCAAATAGACTTCAATGCTTCCCTTCAGTGTCTTTGTAGCTTAGTTGTGCGGAAATCAGTACAAATAGTTGACCCATTAGGACTATCATTATTACAACCTGTGCACCAAGAAATCCTTATGCATCACAACCCAATATTCTCTTAACTTTTTCTTGGTTTCCAACTTCCCTATTTCAAAAAATCTGGCAGGGTATGAAAAATACCTTGGCAGCATGCCTGGAACACTGAACATTGATAAATTTGAGTTTGAGTGGGTTAGGACTGGTGGGGGAAGGCAAGGTGGGAGAGTGAATTCCAAAGCCAAAAAGATCTCATAAAATGTGATTTCTAGTTTACAACAGAGTACCACTGTTGAGCAAAACAGTACTATGCTGACATGGCTATCAAATTGACCATAAAAGAGTTCAATAGATCAGACTGGATAATGCAAACACCTTTAAATCCCAGAAAAATCAACACCTCAAATAACTTGCTACCATGCACTGACAGCATATTAAAGCATGGCACTTTCTTCAATTCCATGTACTTCCTAGGGGGAAAAAGGCCCTTTCCTTCTAACTTCTTCTTTGTTACTGATGCTAACTGATCAAACACCCCATTGATAGTTTAAATGGGTCTAATCAAGTAAAATGTTCTTTCCTGCAGCAAGGTAAAGATCAGACTTATGAACGACTAACCATTTTGCAACAAACTTTTGCCTAGAAACCCACTTAAAATATGTTCTTTATTCCTACTTGTAAGCATGACACAGTCAACTGCTAAATGAAATATAAACGCTCACATTTGAAGGCTGAGGAGATTATTTTTGAATATTTTTGGCTGCTTGTGTCCATTTGGAGCAAGTAAATAAATACCTACAGGAATTTTGCTCCCCACTTAAGCACCCTCACAGATTACATGCCAAAGCTGAAGACAGTTCAGACAACTTCAAGCAGTGTCTTCTTACTGTTTTTTTTTATTACAGCCTCTTTTTTACCTTGAGTTACTACTGCTGTAGAGACTCCCTTACTCCTTTGGCTTCTTCCCTGCCACCCCCCTCCCACCACCATGCTTCTTTCTCCACACCCTTCCCTGCTCTACCTTTTGTTTTCCTAGTTTCCACCTATTTATATTCTTATAAATCCTGTCACACTTCTAGCTTCTTTTATTCCTTGGAGTCTCAGAACAGCAGAGACTTCCTATGTCTGAAGAAGTGTGATTGCACCCGAAAGTTTGCAAAGAACTTTTTTCCAACTACTCACCTGATCTAATAAAAATATCACATATACCTAAAAATCCTTGCCTGCTTATTAGGGCTGTGCGAAGCTTCAGTAGCCAGTTCAACTGGGAGGAGATTTGGCCTGATTCAGCAGCCAAATCTCTGAATCTGAATTGAATTGAATTGGGAGATCCATTAAAAGATCTGAATCGATTTGGGGAGATTTGGAAGGTTTGCAGGAAACAGAAACTGGAAGAGGGAGGGCGATAGGGTGATCTTCCATATATGGAAAAGGCTGAGAGGGGGGAAAGATTGCTCTGAAATTGATATCTGTAGCTAGCCAGTGACTGATCTTTCTCCAAGTTCCCTTCCGATCACAGTGCTCTGGGAGAGGGACATAGAAACAACATATAAAGTTGTGTCTGAAGCGATCTGTGCCTTTTGTGAGCTGTGTTTCTCTTGGACCAGCTGCGTCCGAAAGGCTCTGGCTTGCTATCTAGATTCATAGATTCATATATGTTAGGGTCGGAAGGGACCTCAATAGATCATCGAGTCTGACCCCCTGCATAGACAGGAAATAGTGCTGGGTTCAGATGACCCCAGCCAGATGCCCATCCAACCTCCTCTTGAATACCCCCAGGGTAGGGGAGAGCACCACCTCCCTTGGGAGCCCATTCCAGACCTTGGCCACTCTAGCTGTTAAGAAGTTCCTCCTAATGTCCAGTCTAAATCTGCTCTCTGCTAGCTTATGGCCATTGTTTCTTGTGACCCCCCAGGGGCACCTTGGTGAGTAGAGCCTCACCAATTCCCTTCTGTGCCCCCATGATGAATTTATAGACAGCCACAAGGTCGCCTCTCAACCTTCTCTTGCAGAGGCTGAAGAGGTCCAGGTGCCCTTGTCTCTCCTCATAGGGCTTGGCCTGCAAGCCCTTAACCATACGAGTGGCCCTTCTCTGGACCCTCTGCAGGTTATCCACATCCCTCTTGAAGTGTGGCACCCAAAACTGCATGCAATATTCCAACTGCGGTCTGACCAGCACCCCATAGAGGGGAAGTATCACCTCCTTGGTTCTGTTTGTCATGCATCTGCTGATGCACGATAAAGTGCAGTTAGCTTTGCTGATGACTTCGTCATGCTGACAACCCATGTTCATCTTGGAATCCACTAGGACTCCAAGATCCCTTTCCACTTCTGTGCTATTGAGCAGGTCATTTCCTAGGCAGTAGGTGTGCTGGACATTTTTCCTCCCTAGGTGCAGCACTTTACATTTCTCCTCGTTAAATTGCATTCTATTGTTTTCTGCCCATTTGTCTAACCTGTCCAGGTCTGCCTGCAGCTGTTCCCTGCCCTGCAGCGTGTCCACTTCTCCCCACAGTTTTGTATCATCTGTAAACTTGGACAGGGTACACTTCACTCCCTCGTCCGAGTCACTGATGAAGACGTTGAAGAGTATCGGTCCAAGGACCAAGCCCTGCGGTACTACCCACTCCCTTCCAGGTTGATACCAACCCCTCCACTACCATTCTCTGGGTATGACCCTCTAGCCAATTTGCCACCCACCAGCCTGTGTAATCGTCCAAGTCACAGCCTCTTAACTTGTTCACCAGTATGGGGTAGGATACTGTATCTAAGGCCTTCCTGAAGTCTAAGTAAACAATATCAACCCCTACTCCTGTGTCCAGGTGTTTTGTAACCTGGTCATAAAAAGAGACTAGAGTAGTCAGGCATGATCTACCTACTGCAAACCTGTGCTGGTTTCCCCGCAGCATAATTTTTCCTGCTGGGCTCTCACATATATGAGCCTTAATAAGCTTTTCAAAGACTTTGCCAAGGATGGAGGTGAGACTGACTGGCCTATAGTTGCCTGGATCCTCCTTCCTCCTCTTCTTGAAAATAGGGACCACATTGGCCCTTTTCCAGTCCTCTGGGACCTGTCCCATGTGCCACGGGTACTCAAATATTCTTGTCAGTGGCTGTGCAATGACACCCATGGGTCATCAACAGTAGGTATGGTTCATGGTCATCGACAGTAGGGCCAATATGGTCAAGGTGATGTGTGATGCCAACTTTGTTGGCATCATCTGTGTGGCATACAAGTTCCACCTCATTGTCAGGGATGCTTTGGAGGGGGATAGGGCGCCATCACTACCAGCCAGCTCATTTCATAATGCATGAAGGTGGTGGGCTACTTCCACCGAAGCATAAAAGGGAGCAAGATGCTGCAGGACAAACAGGCAGAGCTGAGCATCCTGCAGCATAAAATCATACAGGATGTGGAGACTTGGTGGAACTCCACATACTTGATGCTGGAAAGGCTGGTCAAGCAATAGAAGGCCATCCATGAGATGGCCTTGGTTGGGGAGGTTGGGATCAGCAGCCCCCTTAACAAAACAGAGTGGGATACCATCTGCCAGATCTTGGTGGTCCTCACGCGATTCCTTGAGGCCACTGAGAGCCTCAGGGCTAGCAATGCCCTCCTTAGCCAGGTGATCCCCATAGTGAAGGAGCTTGAGAATTAAATGGAGAAGTTCCAGGGGATCGATGTTCCTGGCTGGGGTAAGCCGCTTTCACTACAGGTTCAGGCACTGGTGAAGCAGTTAAAGGAGGGCATTAAAAATGGCTGGATCTGTTGCGGTCCAGTACAGTGCGACCCAAGAGTGAAGAGGAGCATATGCAGCAGCAAAACCCTCGATCACTGAATGGAGGTGCTGATGAACAGAGTCATGGACGCACAAGGGCAGAGGCAGAGGAACGTGGAAGAGGAGGGGGTCCACTTTGGCTCCAACCGCAAGCCAATCTCCTCCACCACATCTGCTGCCAATGTGAGCCAAGGGCCTGGCTTCAATGTTGGGGTCCAGAGGCACCAGACCCCACCATTAGGCAGGTAGTGTGGAGGCCTTGGTGGCTACCTATCTCACTGAGGATGCAGAGTCACTGTACTGCGACCCTGTGGCCTATTGAGCAACCCGCAGCCATGTGTGGCAGGATCTGGCCACGGTTGCCCAGCAACACCTGTCCTGTCCACTGACCAGTGTTTCAAGCGAGAAGGTGTTCAGCATTGCTGGGGATGTTGTGACACCCCACCACACCTCCTTGGATCCTGGTTTGGTGGAGCAGCTGGTGTTCCTCAAGGCGAACCTCTCGCTGCTGGGGTTCCCCAAGCTCCACGTGCAGACGGAGTGAGCGCCGCCCTCCTCACTCCCCACCTATTTGTGTTTTTCATTTGCTTTCATAACCTTGAGGTGCACTTTCACAGAAACCCCTGCACCTATCCCCTTGAAACACGGCAGGCTTCACACGGCAGGCTTCATGCCCTCAGAAGAGGCCACCATCCCTGCTGTTTTCATCCAAATCTGCAAAAAAAAGACAAAGTTATAGGTATTTTAGTGATTCCCATTATAGTCTATGGCCAAATCTCTGAATCCAAATCAAATTGGGACAGTGATTTGAATCACTGGCCCTCTGAATCGGCCGAATCCAAATTGAATGCTGCTTCACGTAGGCCTACTGCCTATGTCCTTAAACCAACATGGCTACAACCAAAGACCCATAGACTATTTAAGGCTTAGTTATAAAAGTTACACAGATTTGGCATGTTAGCTAGCTGTTACACAAATTGAAAAGTAAAAAGAGAATTGCCAAGTTAAACATTCTTTCACAAATCCATTTCTTTTCCTGAGCTTTTAGACCCCTTAAATTATTCAAACCATCTAAAAATCTCCTCACCATTTAAACATAAACTTCACCTGAGGTAGAATGAATTGGCTGGTACTGGATCAGATATTTCCAATTCAAAAGTTAGATATGTATAAAAAATACAAAATGTATTAAGGAAATCCTAAGTTTTCAAAAATGTTAGTGCAAGCCATATGGCTTTTGTTCTGCAGTCTGTACCTGAAATATGGTAGCACTATTCTGAGATGATAGGACAACTAAATAAGAGTAATTTATCATCACAATGTAAATTGTCAGATCAAAAACTAAATTAGCTGCAATAACAAAATGAAATAAGGCACCTAAATAAATAGCAAAGAGCATTTTAGAAATTTATTGGAGTATGCTAAAAGCACAGGTAAAAAATACATTTTAGAAAGAATTTTTAACCAGGTAGTTTTCCTTTAAGCTTCACTTAATGTAGCAGCTAGTTAACATGATACTGCTTTGGGTGATTTAAGTATAATCATGGTGCCAAAGAGAGAGAACAAGGAGTCTGACTGTAGTCCAGTAACTGGCCAGGTCATAATTATTCATAAAAGTATTATTCTCATATGCATAGATATTTTTCTGAGTTAATTTAACTGTCTTCATGTTTGATATTTTTAAAAGCTAATGATTAACTATGTGTAGGTTGTAGCCGTGCTGGTCTAAGGACATAGACAGACAAGGTTCTTTGGGTGAATCTGATATCTTTTATTAAACCAACTTAAATATTTAAAAATGATTAACTGTTCATTTGTATCACTTTTATGGCTGCATGTTCAGGTTATCCTATATATGTGTATCTTTGCTATTTTGTGTCATCACTTAAAAGATTGGCAATAAGATTATAGCTAGGTCAAGTGCCAAAGGTCCTCTTCTCTAGCTAATGGCTATTTGCCTTTCAGAAGAAATATGGCCTGTGTGCCTAATAGGAAAGAAGCAAATCTCTTAAGTGACAAAGGCCAATTACATTCCAAAGGGAAGAGTCATACACAGGTTTATCAAGGGAGGCACCAAGGCTGCCAGGTATCAAGGGGGGAGAAAATCCCCTTCAGATTCAGGCTCTGTCTCTCTTGATTTGAAAAAGAGAATGAGGAAGCAAAAGGGAGCAGTGGTATAGCGGGATCTAGGAGGAAGGCAAGACCCTTTGGATCAGAGACAACCATGCCATGAATCACACTGTAAGGTTAAGGACCCTACCAAGAGGCTGGAGATTTCTTCTTAGGACAGCAAGAGGGGCTGGACTCATCAGGAGGCTGCTTCAAGTTACAGAAAGCAGGGTGAAATGTCTTGTCCTTTTCCCATACAATTAGTAAAGTAGAGCTGTCTTCAGAGCTACTGGATCCTTTTTCTTTCATGTTTTTCATGTAATAAACCATGTGATTTTCATGTGATTTTAAGGCAACTGACATCAACAACTATACCGTTTCTGTGAAAACAGGTGTCTATCTTCATTTTCTTTTGCAAACCCCAACAATTTGGTTAAATGTTTCAGAGGGAAGCAGCACTGGTTGACATCATGGGAACCTGTCCTTGCTGAATCTGTGTCCCCATAGCAACCAGATCTTCAGAAATGATCAGCTTTGAGAGGAGCAGAAGGAAAAGTCTGTGTTTCTAGGTCAACCATCTCTCTCTGGTTCTAAGGAAATGGGCAGCCACTCATTCGGACACCACCATTAGATGGTATTTCAGTTTCCAGTCACTCATGTGAGCACTGCCTGCTTCAAAAGCAATACAGCCTTCTACACTTGAGCAGTATCCACATTTAATTCAATCTGCTGCTATTAACATAGCATCTAAAACTGCTTATTTTCTATACATGTTGTTGCAGTTTAAGTGCCGGAACTGGCTATTCCCATCTGCAGAGCATTCTCCTGAGTCCAGAAACCATGTGAAGGGAAGTAAGGAGCCTTTCTTTTTATACAGCATTGTTCTCAAAGCTCTCTCAAGAGGCTAAACATATCAAAAGGTTAATTAAGAAAAAACATAGTGCCTCTGAACAAAAATTCCAAGTAGCTAAGGTAGAAGTGTGCATGGAAGATCTGTCAAACTGATTGGATAACCAGAGCTGCCAAAATTTAATTACAGCGTCATTATGAATGTATCATTAATACATATAAGTGTTATATTGCATGTTACTAATGTGTTGCAACTTAATAGTAAGTATTAATATGCTATAATTATTGTTAGCTATAATAGTATTTGCCTGTGATTTTATATTAGTTCATAATAAGCAAGTTATTAATAAGGTGGCCAGGCCCTTTTTGCCTAAACTGTCAACCAGTCAGCACTGAGCACATGGCCTGCACCAGACCCAGATACTTTTTCACCTTGCCTAGCCCCCCACATTCATATCCTCCAAGTATTTGAGATGAGCCCAGGGCCACCTAATAGCACTGGCTGGTTGGAAAGTTTATCCAGGTTGGAAATCCAACTTCTAGCATTTCACTGTTGCCTGTTTGACAGTGCTACCCTGATATCCTGGAAGGTATCAAAAAGGCCTTCCTGCTTAGAGACTGATTTTTTGGAAACGGGTGGGGGAGGGGTGCCATGCTATTCTTACACCATCCAGGGAAACCCTTGGAATTTACTTCTCCTCCCAGAGTGCTCCGACCCCAGCAGAGAAAATGTGACTAGCAACAGTTTTGAGGAGGAGACAACCACTGGTTCCTTTCCTCAACTGTCTGACATGCTAGAATCCAACTGTGAGATCCAAGCAAGTATCAACCAGACTGACAGAGCTATCATGTAGACCCTGGAATATGTCAAACATGATAGAAAGGTTTTAAAAATATATAGAAAGCTTTTATTCAAAGCAAAAAATGTAATTATTGAACAATTTCAGCATCGGTTTTTGAAGTAAGAAGGCATTTCAGGCTGAGCCAAGATTTTCTGGCCAGCTTTTTTACTTTGTAGGAGATGAAGGAAATATGCATGGTGAAGTTTCTTGATCAAGTCCTGAGTCTCTGGCAGGTTATTCCAAAAGATCTCTATCAGTAGCATTCTGCCTATGACAAAAGAAGCCTACTTTCCCTTTCTCCATGTCACACAGCCTTACCTAAATTCAGTATTTTGGAAACATAGCTGTGTAAAATTGAGTCTGTTTATGTTTCGTTAAACCTCTCCTTTGAAGAATGTTTTTCATATCAGCCTTCAGTCAGCGAGTCATTGCAGCTCTAAGGTTCGCTCCTATACAAGGGGGAACCCTTAATTTCTTCAGCTACTGGCTAGATGGACAGCTACAATTTTTTTATTATTATTTTTTGCATATCCCATTATCAATTAATCAAAAGACCCCATATCAACAAGATGCCACATCTTAACAGAGAAAGTGACACCAGTTACGTTTTTCTTTTGAGAGAGACATTTCATGAATTTAGATTGCTGTTTCAGCCTACACAGTTGCTTCTGTATCAAAGGCACATTTCTCTTTAAGGTGCTGAGAGCTAACTCAGATGGCTGTTTCTAGTTCATCACACTAAACATAGAATTGCCTGCCTCTATTGTGGGGAGGTATTGACAACCAGCTTCAAAAGAAACAAATTTTTCTTTGCACAGCCAGACATTTTCAATCGGCAACCCAAGCATTAAACACGGAACAGCCAGTAATTCATTACTTTTTATATTCTGTGTGTTTGTTTTCTTTTTCCAAGGTATGACCAACTGGCTGGTCCAGAGGGAAAAGTCCACATCTATATCTGTAACCCGCTCGGGTGGAAGCACTTAAATCTGCCACCAGGAAATCCAAACAAATGTTGGTGGCATCCTCAAAAGCTCCTAGAATGAGCTGGGCTTTGCCAAGGTACATTTGCCATCTCTCAGTTGCACCTTAAAACTCATCTTTGGGGTTCTTCAGAAGATCCATGTCCTTTGTGTTTGTATTGATCATCTGGCTCTCCTTTTGCTGGCAGAATACAGTCTGTGCTATATGCATTAAGTTCATGTTCCCATGGGAAAGGCATACACCTGGTAAAGGCACTCAGTGTCACTGCTTTCATGAGCAGAGCAAATCATCAGCAATAGCCATGGGTATTTTATTGATTGGAAACAATGCATTATCCTTACATGCGTCAGGCAAATGTTCTTCAAATTTAAGAGGATATTTACAAAGCATTTTGAACAAAGGCTGACAGAAGCTATAATGCCGTATAATATTCTCAGCAGAACAAAGCTTGATTGGCATTTGCCAACCATCTTTTATTTAAAAAATAAATAAACCCCCTTTTCCTGCAGTTTATCTGCCCTGCAATAACAGCCGAAAAAGGGTTTTTCTACCAAGTGTCTATTTTTTAAAATCTCTAAGATATCATTTTGAAGTCCTTTGTAATGACCCTTTATCATGAACAACTTGTCTATTTTTTTAAAACATTTCTAATTCTATCAACCATTGCCTCTTGTTCCTTAGGACAGTGGTTTTCAACCAGGGGTACACCCCTGGAGTACTTAAACAGGCTGTGGGGAAGGCTCCCACCACTTCATGCACCCCGACAGAGGCCAGGGGGCACGTGCGCACCCTGATCTCTGTGTGGGGTGAAGGCGGCTGCTGCTGCACACTGGGCTTTGCACACCACTGCAGCTGCCCCAGGAGTGGTGCAACACCCCATGCCTGCCACTGCCAGGCTGTGCCATGCCCCCTGTCCACCCCTATGTGGGATGCACGTAACCGCACCACTCCCGGGGCAACTGCAGCAGCATGCAAAGCCCAGCGTGCAGCAGCATCCACCTCTGCCCCACACACAGATCAGGAGGGGCACGTGCCCCCTGGGCCTCTGCCAAAGCGTGTGCAGTGGCCGGAGTCTTCCCACAGCCCTGGACAAGCTGCCAGGACTCCAATTGTCCCATGACCTAGCTCAGCCAAAGCCCCATTCACCCCAGCCCCTGCCCTGTATCCCACTCCCTTCCCTCACTGTGGGGGCCTCGATCTTCCCACTCCATGGCCTTTTTCCCCTCCCCCACAGGCTTACCTGCTGGGGGGCAGGGTGGGGGGCATGTGCGCACATGTACATGGGCACTCAGCCCCCCCAGATAATTTTAATATGAAGGGGCACAGGAGTTGCAACTTTGAGACAGAAGGGGTACATTTTTTAAAAAGGTTGAAAACCCCTGCCTTAGGATATAGATGGCTACTGCACAGCTATCTCTACATAGAGTTCCTGATCAGGGCCCTGGCAATGGTTCTGGATTACTTCTTTCAGACTTTTAGGGTTACCATATTTCCAGGTCCATAAAAAGGACACCTGTCACGGGGAGTGGGAGGCAGGGGGAATATGATGGTGGGGAGGGGCAGTGACATGCCAGTCAGTGCCCTGCCCCTGCCCTTTCTGTTGCCCTTCACTGACAAGCCCCAGCACCCCACCCAGCCCTGCCAGTGCCCCTCACTGCCAAACAGCCCCCTGGTGCTGCCAGTGCCCTGCACACCCAACCCGCAGTCCCCCGTCCCATCCCCCGTGCCTCTCACTCCTGATCCACAGCCCCCAACCCTCCCGCCCCAGCCCTGCTGGTGCCCCTCACTCCCATTCTGCAGACCCCTGCTCCCCCAGCCCTGCTGCCCAAGCAGCTCCCATCCACGCGCCCACACACACACACACACACGCACACTCTCACTCTCTCTCTCTCTCTCTCTCTCTCTCACTCTCCCTGGCTTGCATGTGACCCCTGATAGCCAATCACCTTGCCCACTGCACCCAGTCCTGAGCAGCCAGCCCAGGAGAGCAGAAAACACGGACATTTGCTCTTATTTTAAAAACCCACCCAGATGCAGCACAGGGGGCAAAAAAGAAGACATGTCTGGGAAAACCTTGATGTATGATAACCGTATGTTTTCATCGCCCCTTGTGTTCAGTGTAAAGTCTTGAATTGCCATACAGATCTTTCTGCCTGGCACTTTGTATCTGTAGGTTATGGGCCCTGCTGCCACAAACTCAGGGATGGTTTCATCTGGTAGAAATGTGCTTATCAGCTACCCCGGGGGCAGGTCCGATTCACCCTCCCACCTCACAAATATCACAGAACCTATCTCTTGGTAAAGACACAGTGATCTTTAACTCAGGGCAGTCCAATTTTGGACTGGGTGGAGGCCACACTTGGTACCTACATGCTGCAGGCGAGGCCCCACTCTAGAGTCCGCCCCCGCTCACTGAGCAGACTGCAACAACTGACCAAATAATTAGGTCTTGTGGACTGTGGCAGTGCTGCATAGTCTCCCCACCCCCATTCCCATGAGGTGTGGTGGTGAAGGCCTGCCGCTTCCCACCCCCTACCACATGGGCTGCACGGATGGCTCATGGACCCCAGGCCTTCCCCACCACATGACATTAGAAGGAGTGACTGCCACCAGTTGGGTAGACCTACTTTAAATGATCTGACAGATTGGATAGCTTTACATGGCTGTAAGTGATGGCAATGTGTTTCTAAACACGTGCAAGTAGTTCCACTATCAAGAAATTCATAGAAGGAAACTTTGGGGAAAATACATAGTAAAGGGATTTGTCATGATGTTGGTGTGACTGGGCATAACCCTAGGTAACTCAGAGGGATGGAAGACCACGAGTGTCGATGAAGCCCCTCTGCTCTAGGCCCAGGCGAGCCAGGGGCCCCCCCGGAACCTTTGTAACCCTTTCTTTAAACTTTTGTAACCTCCTGTAATACTGGAAAACAGGATGAGTAGCAAGCAAGCTGAAACACCCTAAAAACTGTTATCTGTGGAATGCAAGGGCACCGCTCAGAGAGAGAAGGGAGGAGGGGGGGAGCCAGCTAGTGGAAAACTACTGTAGAAAATGACCAGGGTATAAATATACACTGTTGCAGGGCTAGGGGCGTGGGATTTGAGACCATACAGTCTCCCTGCGCCTTTTACTTGAGCTCAAATAAACTCTGTCTGCTTCTCCCCCCAGTGTGTTTATTGGCGCAACACACACCGGGCAATGAACCCAATTGTTGCCTCCCTCAGGCACCTTGTGCCGGCAACAATGATGTCTCACAAGGCTTATGTTGGATAGATTTGTCTTTGTCCACATTTTCCTCATAAGGTTTTAAAAGCAGTTTAACAATTTGTGCTCTAGCTGAGTTCTCTTCAATTTGATCTTTGTTGAAAAGAATGCCTTCTTCATTACGGAAATCATTAATGTATCAGCTCCCTCCCTACCCTTTATTTCAGATGAGAAATCCTGATGCCCTTTGCTTTTGTGTGAAGCATAATCTGAAATAATTGGCAAACAGCTTACTTGACCTCTCAAGAAGTTCCCAGATGCCATAGTTTTGGGGCACTTTGTACTACTGTACCACTTTTCTGTAGCCACAGACAATTCCCTAGTGCATAATATTGCATCCTCTCTGCATCACTGTGCACAAGGCTACTGCTGTTTGAACTCTGCACGGGTAAGGTACAGAGGGAACAAGAGTTTGCCATCTACCCTGACAGACAATAGGGGAGAAAAAAGCCTCATAGTGGATCAACCTTAGCTTTGGTGATTCCAAAATACTCTGTAAAAGAGGCGGGGGTGGGGTATATAAAAGATTTTGCAGTGCTCAGTCAAGTATTCCTCAGCCTTGCTTACACAAGAGTATAGTCTGCTAAGATTATCATGGTGTTTGCATTCACCTGCCTCAGACCTGCACTACAGGCAAAAAGTATTAGTCCTACCACCAGAAAAAGCATTTCTTGGTTCTAGTGGATGAGGCAGTGTAGGTTGCCTCGTAGGAAACATACAAGGTCTTGTCACCTTATAACATGGTATTCTATTTCTTTCTCAAATAGTTTTAATTGCAAATTTCCATCCTTTGAGATAGATAACACCTGGTAATAAAGCTGACCAAACATCCCACCATGGGGTTCTGCACATCTTCATAGCAACCAACAGCGCAAAACAGCTGTAAAATTCAACAGCTGTGGGTTTAAAATCTACACCGGTGCAACCACCCAGAAAGCAAGGGTCCCCACTTGAAACATCCTTCCCACTAAGGCACATTGAATACATTTTCTTTCTGGAGGCAGTGTCTTTCTTTTTCTGATAGTTGCAATAGCATAACTAGTGTGACAAGTGGATCTTGGGGTACCCAAATTATGTGCCCCCAAAAGACTTTGCCATGGCAGGGGCAGCCAAGCCAAAGCAGTTGGACAAGTGCAGCCCCCACCCTGGAGAGCAGAGGGGTAACCAGAATGGCATCCCCCCAGAGTACCTTTGCCATGGCAGGTGCATGCCTTTGCCTAGTAGTATAACTGGGAAGGGAGAGGAGCAAACAGAGCATCAGGGAAGGCCCCTGAGGAACCAACACTCCAGGGCTGTTGTCTGCTTTATCCTCAGTTGCAGCAGCTGAATTTACACTGCTACAGTAGCAGCCACAGCAGAAGCAGCTATCAACACAGTGCAAAGAGCGGCTTCCCTCTCTGCCCCAGCTCTCCAGTGGTCAGCATAATCCCCCAACTGTAAAGGATCTATACACTCAAAACTAGCAGCCTCTCTCTCCAACACTTGTTTTCACTCATGGTTGTCCCTATGATTTCACTGCTGTAGAGGAAGGAGGCTTTTCTCAATATCAGTTGCGAACGGTGCATAAATTTATGGACAGTCAGTAAAAAGACCGGTTAAAAGTACCAGCCTGTGAAATCTATAAAAAAAATATCCATCCATAAAAATGAAGAAGCCCTGAGCTCATTTCAAGATCCATGTTGGAATGACGCTACATCCAAGCGTCAACGCTGGACAGAGACAGCAGAACAGTGCCACCGGGTGTCCAAGTGGAAGTACTGCTCTGAGCCCTATCGTGAAATGTCTGTAAAGTGTTTCTTGCTCACACAGTCCTTTGTAATATCTTTTCTCCTCTTGTCTTATCAAGAGCTGCCACTGCATGTCTCAGCTGCTGCATGTCCTGGCTCTTGCCTACTTGTCACTGTTCAGAGCTCACCCCAAAAGGTATACAGGGCTGCACAGTCCCAGCTGGGTAGGAGGGAAGTGGTGTAGCCAGGGCCAGCCCACCATTTTTGGGCCCCCCTGCAAAAAAGAGTTTTGGGGCCCCCTGCCCCGAAGAAGCCAGCCATTGGAAAGTCTGAGGGAGGAGGGGAAAGAGTCAAGGGGGGAGCAGCATTGCCCAGTGCCATGCCACCCTGGCGACCCCCAGCCCTGGCCCTGGCTGCCTCCTGGCCCTGGCTATGCCAGCCCCAGATACTACACTGGCCATAGCTGCCTCCCGGGTCTGGCTGCACCGGCCCCTGCCCCAGCCATCTCCCAGCCCCGGCCACACCAGTCCCAGCTGCTGCAATGGCCCCAGCTGCCTCCTGGCTGCACCGATGCTGGCCACACCAGCCTCAGCCACCTCCCGGCCCTGGCACCTGCCCTGGCTGCCTCCCCACCCTGGCTCTGGCCACACACCAGCTGGGGGCCCAGCGCTGGGTCCCAGAGTGGGGCCAGCCTCAGCTGCATTGCCAGGCTGGAGGGGATAAAGCCCCCTGAACCCCCGTGCCTGTCCTGCCCCACCCCACATCATCCCCAGGAAGAGCCCAGCTGCTCCTGCAGAGGTGTGGCACCGGGCAGCCAAGGGGAGGGAGGGCGCATGGCCCCGCAATCTTTGCACGGGTGAGGGAAGGCCACAGCTGTGAACTGGGCTCAGCCTCTGTTCCGTGTCTCCATGCTTCACTGCTGCCACTTTGAAAGTGATGGGCACTGCCATGTGCACCCTGCCACCGGGTGGGCCAGGCAGTGAGGCACATGGCAGTGCCTGTTGCTTTCTAAATAGGAGCGGTGAGGTGCAGAGACATGGAGCAGAGGCTGAACGCAGCTTGCAGCTGCAGCCCGGCCTTGCCCGTACAAAGATTGGGGGGCCACGCGCCCTCCCTCCCCTTGGCTGCCCAGTGCCATGCTTCTGGAGGAGCTGCCAGGCCCTGCTTGTCCCACAACCTGGCCAGGCCAGAACCCCAGTCACAGTGAATGGGGGCTGGGCTGGGCAGGGTCGTGGGACAATCTCCACAATGCAGGAGGGAGCGAGGCAGGAGTGAATGATTCGTCCTTCCCCTACCCCACTCTCTCCTGCACTGTGGGGGTCTCGATCTGCCCTCCCCCCAAGCCCATGGAAATAGTAAAAAATAGATTAAAAGAAACCTGCCTGCCTGCACCTGGGCTGGCTGTAAGTGTGCAGGGTAGCTCTGCATGCCCACTCCTTCCCCGTTGCTGTAGGACCCTGTGGCTGGGCTGCCCTAAGGCAATGCCTGCTGCTGGCATGTGTTTGTGGGGACTGAGCCTCATTATCCCCCTACTTCCACTGACTATACACAGGGGGCCCCTTAGCTGCAGGGCCCCCTGCGAAGCCACAGGTTTCGCAGTATAGAACAGGCTGGCCCTGGGTGTAGCTGGGATGGAGCTGCAGGTCTTGGAGACAGTGGGGGAGGGAAGAGGCAACAAGCTGGGGTAAGGATGGGGTGACAGCTCAGTGTGGGGTGTAGTTGGGTGTGTCAGGGTATGTGGTCAGTAGGGAACCCCTGGGGTGAAAGCAGCAAGGTATGAAACCATTGCTGCAGGTAAGCAGGCTTGCTAAACCAATACACATACACATACACATATGTATGTATTTTACTGACAATCTGCAAACTTTTTTTTTCACCATGGTTGACGTTAAAGCCATAAATTTGAACGCGGTCCTTGTCACTACAGTCCAGGGCCAGGCAGGACGTTTACATTGGCATTAGATAAAACCTATGTCTGTAAAAAATGTCTGCAGGTTGTCAGTAAAAAAAAATTGGGAGGGGCAGGGACTGGGGGAACCCTGCTCAAGATGTCACCATGCTGCTGGCAATAGGTAGCCAGACTTTTTGCAGGTCAACTGTGTTGTTTCGGGTGACCACCCATACCATTTTTCCCAAGACAGTTCTGGATTTTGGAGGCTGGGCACGAGGCAGAGATGAACATGAGTGTCCTGAGTGCAAGGTAGGGAAGGGAAGCAGCACAGTGCACATGCACACTGGCTGCCCTTCCTGACTGTCACAGCAAGCCACTCTGCCTTTGCCTCTCTCTGCAGTGTGCTGCTGACTTGGGGGGGAGGGACGGAGGTGGGGCAGTGGAGAGGAGCAGGGGCAGCATCCCAGATGTCCCACATTTCCAACTGGGATGGATAGTCACTCTAGCTATGTTGATTAGCCTGAGACTGCTGTAGAAACTCTGCTTCCTCTCTAGCCATCACACTATAAGCCCTGTTGTGCTCCATTCCTGGCACAAGCTCAACATCCTTTTGGTTTTCAAACTGGTAAAAATGAGTGGAAAATAGTCTTTGACCCCCTCCAAAACCCAATGCCTGTAGCATCTGGGTGAATGTTATGAGCAGTAAGGTTAATGAATAGATAAAACATGTATTCAAGCTCATACTCATTGGTTTACTTCCCTGAGCTATTAATTCTACTTTTCCTTTAGTTGTTGTCTAACAATAGAATATGCACTGCAGCATTTGGAGGTGTGATCTGTGACAGTATACTCCCAAAACATTAGGCCTTCAAGGATTGGACAAAGTCCCAAACATATTCTTCACCCAACAATTCCGACAAGGTCTCACTGGTGCTTAAACTCACTGCAAATATGCAATTAGGTACCTGCACACTAATCTCTCACCTCCATTCAAAATCATGCTTTCACTTGGCCCCTTCCCAGTAAATAAAGAAAAACATCTCACTACACCTAAGGCTTAAACTTCTGTAATACCCTCTGCCTTCACTTTCTGCTCACTCCTCCAGAGGTCTTTCTGTGTTTGCATTTTCAGCACTGCTTGGCTCTCTTTCTACAGAACCATCAAAAGCCTCTTCTTGCATACCATCTCCTATCACAGTGTTTTTCAAACATCCTAAAGTCACAGAACCCTTTCATATCACTTCTGCCACATAACTGCTACCCTTGCCTCCGTAGGCCATACAAGCTGACACAGAGCCAGGCAAACTGGCCCACCAATGGCAGTGCACCATCTCCCAGCCTGCTCTGCCATTACCCACTGTCTCTTAGCGGAACCCTAGGGTTCTACAGAACAGAGCTTGGAAATCACTCCCCTAGTCCTAGTCTATTCCCTCCAGCCTCAGGGTCAGCCACTGCCTCACCAAACTCTTTGCTATTGGAAGTTTGAGAGTTGCTGTCCCTAGGGGTACGTACAAACATTCAGTTCAACTTGTTGAAGTCAGCCACTAAGTTTAAGACATTTGGAATTCATCCATTTGAAATCTGTCCAAGAGTGCAAAGTGCTGTTTGCATGCTCTGCAGAGAGCTTGTAAGGCTAAAAGCACCCAGCCAGGAAGACCAAGAGCCTGCATCCCAGCCTGCTTTGTAGGCTCCCCCATCAGCCTGGATACAGATGAGAGTAGCCTGAAGTCAGAGCCCCAAGGGATCATACCTCCCCTCCTCAAAACACCCCCTCCATCCCTCAGCTATTAGGCAGTCACATACCAGACCCAAAGCAGGTCTGCTCTCTTGCAAGACTGTCATTTTGCCTTCAGCAGCCCAGTGGATCCTTACCCCTGTGGCATCAGTTGTCACATCCAGAAACAGATTGGGTGAAAAAAATCTTTGCTTTTCCACTCTCCAGCCATTTAGATAGGGTCAGCGGTGAGGGGCATTTGGGGGTTTGCAAATGAGGGAGTGGGCAGGATCAGGCTGGTCAGTGTCTGTGTGAGGGGGATTGGGGAATCAGAGGACTAGGAGAGTGCCTGCAGGGGTGTGATTCAGGGACTCCTGTCCTCATAGGGGCTGGCAGTATCCAAGCAGGAGGATGAATCTGAGGTTTCTGGTCCTGCTGAGGGCAGGATCCATGCAATTTGGATACAAAAAGGGGAGGGGTGTGGTGAATCTGGGTCCAATGAAGCAGGACCTGGATCCACCAGACACTGAACCCTCTAGTATCCAAACTTCCTGAATACTGCCCCTGCCAGGACCAGGGACCCCTGACCTACCTCCTGCCCCAACACAGACATAGCCCAGGGTGTAAGGTAGGTTCAGTGGGTGGAGGGGGTTGGATCTGGGACATCTAGGAAGAGGATGTAGAGGCAGGCTGGTCTGTGTCTGCATGGGGGGCAGGGGAGTGAACAGGCTTGGGGACAGCTGGGCCAGAGAGGATCATGTTCAGAGTCCAGTGTTGCCAGGTCACAGGTCACAACTGCAGTGCAGGGGAGGGGATTTACCAATGAACAACCAGGGCTGTGCCCCGTCCAGCGTAGCCAGAACCCCAGTGTGAAGGCTTTCTCTGCAAGCAGCCAGGATGGCCCAAGGCTTCAGGGTGCTGGCTATGGTGGCGTAGGCTTTGTCCACTTATCTGAGCACTGCTGTTTGAGCACCCTTTTGTTCAGGTCGGGTCCCAGAGGACTAGAAAAGGGCCAACATGGTCCCTATTTTCAGGAAGGGGAGGAAGGAGGATCCGGGTAACTATAGACCAGGTAGTCTCACCTCTATCCTTGAGAAAACCTTTGAAAAAATTAATAAGGATCACATGTGTGGGAGTCCAGTGGGAAAAACGATGCTGAAGGGCAACCAGTATAGATTCATAGTCAGTAGATTCTGCCTGACTAACCTTGTCTCTTTTTATGACTGGGTCACAAAATGCTTAAATGCAGGATTTGAGGTTAAAAGCCACTTGGATTTTAAGAAGGCCTTCAATACAGTATCTCATCCCATTCTCACAGATAAACTGAGCGGCTGTGCTGTAGATGATTGATTACACAGTCAGGTGGGTGGCAAATCGGCTTAGGGGTGGCAGAGAGCGGTGGTGGATGGGTCGGTATTGACCTGGAAAGATGTGAGCAGTGGAGTCCTACAAGGCTCAGTCCTTGAACCTGTGCTGTTCAATGTCTTCATCAGTGACTTGGATGAGAGCATGGAGAGCACTCTGTCCAGATTTGCAGATGATACCAAATTATGGGGTAAAGTTAACAAACTAGAGGGTAGGGAATGAATCCAGGCAGATCTGGACAGGTTGGAAAAGTGGGTGGAACAGAATAGGATGCAGTTCAACAGGAGAAGGCATGATACACGGTCCCCGCAAGCAGTGCCAGCCGCAGTGTGACAGCCTGTGCTGCCTGGGACTGCAGAAAGGTACATGGCCCCATGCACCACCATGCCGGGCCAAACCACACCCACAGCAGGTGGCAAAGGCAGCACCAGCTCTGAGGCAGCTGGGGCCACACCATGCCACAGGGGAATTCTGACAGCAGCAGGCCCTTAGTGGCCCATGGCCACTGTTGCTGCAGGGCTGAGCTGCAGGCCCTGCAGGGTGGGAGCTGGGGCCAGGACCCTACAGGGGGAGCTAGAGCCCTGGTGGGGGGTTGGGGCCCTGCAGGGGGGCAGTTCATGTGCTGTGTGGGGTGGCTGCACCCTGTGAGGGGCAGGGGACCCATCCCTCCTGAGCAGCCTCCCCCACACAGTCCCCCACATCTACCCACACATCTCCACATCCCCCCACACCCAACCACCCACATCCCCCCATATCCCTCCACACCCACCCACATATCCACATCCCCTCACACCCCTTCCCACCCCCTCCTGCAAACCCCACATCCCCTCAGCACACACCCATTGTGCCCAGCTGCCAGGCAGGATGAGACCTGCTGGCAGGAGCTGAGGCTGCAGGGGCAGCTGTCCCCACATCCTAGTTAGTGAAGGGGTCAGGGGGAGCTCCAATTGCTCTATGATAAGAAAACCAAAACCAAACATATAGATAGGTAGAATTTATTTTATTATGATGATAGAGACACTGGTAGGCTTCCAAATTGCTTTAACATCGTAAATATATTAACAAGACATTGGATTTGGGGGTGTTTTAAAGAGTGAATTCGGGATTTTTTTTATCAAATATTTTGTAGTTTTTAAATAGTAAACACCAGAATTCCTGCTAGTGAGGCTAGTGGCAGGACCAAGGCAGAGGACACCAAGGCTGGCACACAGGACCCAGCTGGAGGAAGCTGACCTCCTGGCCCCAAGTTGCCAGGAGTACACGCTTTGACATTTCAAAGCAGGCCACCACACTGAGAATATCTTTCAGGAAATAGCTGCCCAGATGGCAGGCGGCAGCACACATGACAATAATGCCACACAAAAGCCAACTGTGCAGCCACAACCCACTGGCAGCTGGCCCAGAGGTGCAGATGCCTCTGCTGCGGCTGTGTAATCCCGATCTGGGTCTGGCAGGTGTGCAGCCTTAGGGCCACATGCTGTCTCGGGTGGACCAGATCATAGCCAGGCAGCAGCCCCCACTACCAGACTGCTGCAGTAGGTAAAGGGTGCAGGGAACTCTCAGCTAGGGCTGCTTCAGCAGTTCAGCTGGCGCAAGGGGTAGTGTCCCCAGATACCCATTGGCTGGGCCCCCATAGGTGGAGGAGGGGGAGGAGTGGACTGCTTATTTTAGCAAGATAAAGGAAACCAAGAAAGAAACAATGACCAGCCTGGTAGACAGAGCAGGGGTGGAACACTGCTTGAATGAGGGGATGTTGGAGTAGGTGGCAGCATCAGGCATGACTGATGAACTCAGACTGGGGGGGCAGTGGAGCATCCTATGGGAACAGCAGGGGGGTGGTATTGCAGCCGCCAGCAGTGGGGAGGTTTGCAGCCTCCCTGCTGCTAGCTGGAGTGCCAAGTTAGCTGCAAACCCCTCACCCCGCCATCACTCTTGGCCAGCTGCAAAACTGTGTGCCCCCCAGCTCCTGAGGGATGCTCCACCGCCCCACCAGCCTGAGTTCACCAGCCATGCCTCGGCAGCCTTCTACTGGGAGCTGTACATGGCATGACTGGAGGACCCTGAGGCAATGCAGGACTGCCTGCAGAGGCTCACGTGGGTCCTGAGGGAGGACGAGGGACAGAAGCTGGTGGAGGGGTGGATACTGGAGGAGATCAACACAATGCTCCGCAGCTTCCAGAACAGTAAGACTCCTGGGGCAGACAGCTTGCCCAAAGAGTTCTATGTTGCCTTCTGAGACCAGGTGGGTCTGGACCCAATGGAGATCTATAGGGAGTGTTTGTGGGAGGGCCATCTGGGAGCTGGGTGGAGGAAGGCCTCATTACCAGTGATCCTGGTTTTCTCTGAATTAAAAAAAAATTCCCTTTTAAAAATCCACTTTTTAACTGTAAATTGGGGATTTTTTTAAATCAGAGAAAACCAGAATCCCGACTCATAACCCTTCTTTACAAGAAGGGGGAGAGACGTGACTTAAGAAACTGGCACCCGATCACACTTCTGAACTTTGATTACAAACTAATGGCCAAAGTCTTGGCACAGTGTTTTAAGTCTGTTATAAGTGCAGTGATCCATTAGGATTAGGCGTGTGCAGGCATATGCAGTGCCGCGGCAACAGATCCACAAAGCCCTGATACTGCTGCGTGATGCGCTACAGTACCAATGGGAGAGGGTACAGAACATTGGCATGCTGAACGTAGACTTGGAGAAGACCTACTTCTCCTACTGGGTATCCCTCACTTCCTACTGGAGACTCTGAAAAAGATGGGAATCTCTGCAGCCTGGCACCTCCCACCACTTCTGCTTTCCCCATAGGGAGTGTACCCTGAGCCTGCCCTTATCTCTCCTTCTCTCCCTCCAGGACTGCCAGGTCAGGCTGCCGTGCTGGGGGCTGCACTTACCCTGGGGTGCTCTCCCTGCAGGGAAAGCTGGAGTATCTTGGTGCTGCAGTGGCAGGAGCACCCACCAGTGCCTGCCAGTGGGAAGGGGAGGGGGAGGGAGAGAGGGGAAAGAAAACCAGGAGGATGCAGGGGAGGGGTGGTCACCTCCACTCCAGATTGTTCAGACCCCACCTCCCCCCCCCGGCTCTTGAACTTCAGTGGAGGATCAGATGTGGCTTCCAGGGTGAGTAACTCTGGCCACCCTGCAGTAGCACAATGACTCAGACAAGACCCCAGGATAAGTGGTGTGAAGATCCCTAGGATGAATGGGAAAGAGATGAAACATGATCTGAACATCATATGCAGGGACAAAGGGTCAGTGGAAAGAGTACTACAACATACACAGATATATGGAGCAGCAACAGGGGCTGTAGCAAAACCCCCAGTTTTTCTTTTTCTTTTATTTTATTGCATTCTCTCCTCTTCCCCAACCATTTCTAGCTTTTTCTCTCCCTCTCTATTCCCTATAGATAAGTACAAGTGAGCTCAAACTCAGGATAAGCTTTAAACATTTTTATTTCGGTAGCAAATTTTTGGTTTTGGATATCCATTGTTTTATAATTATTAGGTTTGTATTAATTTTTACTGTTGTATTTTGTATTATCATCATTTTTGCATTGATTTGTATTGTTTCATGTGGCTATTGTATGGTTTAGGCCCGTGTTTGTAAGTGAACCAAAGTAATGTCAAGTTTCCATTTTATATGTCAAGCTTCCAACTTCTGTCCTTTGCCTGGGCATCCCATGTTGCAACAATACGATTCATTGTACCCCTTCCATGTAAATTGGTTCCCCAGTGAATGAGAATGATTGGGCATAACTAAAATACAATGGTAGCAGGCCTCTACTGAATGGCCTGTAATGACTGGGCCATCACCTTGCATTGGTTCATCCAGGAACCAAGGACCTCACCCAGGAACAGAGACAAGACCAGCATTTCAAAACAAAACAAAACAAAAAAGACCCTGCAGAACCAGCAACTCTTACCATTACAGACACCAGCCTGGACAGGTAGCTATTACCTGCATACCTCCCCCTACAATTTGGACTCTCTCTGTGTCTCTCTCTCCTCCTGGACTTCAGTGGACTTCAGCCCCTGCACCAAGCCTTTCTAACCCCTGCTGCCATTGTGTGTGTGGGTGGGGGTGTGGGTGCAAGGGAACCAATTGGCATTGTGTCACCATCTCCCCTGTTGAATAAAACCACTGTCATTTGCAACCCTGAGTTGGGTCATGTTTTACTGAATCCCAGTCCCTTCCCTATCTTAAATTCCAGTCTCATTCTTTCTCTCAGCTCCAGTTCCCATCCTCTCTGCTCGTTTCCCCATCTCCTCCCAATTCCACCTCTCAGCCTCTCCTTGCTTTCCTGCTGTCCCTGCTGCTTTTCCTGTGATTTTCTGCTGCCCCTCTCTCTCTTTTCAGGCTTCTTTCT
>NW_017728950.1:21756773-21772403 GCF_001723895.1 Crocodylus porosus | reverse complement strand
GTGTGTGAATTAGTGAATACACATATCCATATATAGATTGTGTGTGTGTGTGTGTGTGTGTGCACATGTGCGTGTGGTATATGAATTAGTAATCCACATGTGTATTGAATGTGCAAGTGTTGGTAACTGGTAACTGATTCTGTCTAAATTTGTTGTGTGTAGTGTGTGTGAACCCAGACTAATTATTCTGAACATGTGTGTATGAGTTGCTAGTATGTGCTTGTGCATGTGGCATTGTGTGCATGATATACGAATTAGTGATCTGTGTCTAACTTTTGGGGTGTATAGTATGTGTGCCTGAGCTGATAGTGTGAGTGTGTATGCCCAATAGGGGTGTGTGCACCTAGTGAGTGTGTGCTTAATTGATTTTTATGTGTGCATGTGCAATTGTACACCATACCCTCCTGTCTAACAGTGCAATATTGAGATCCTGAGCATTGGCCTGACCCCTCAGGGCAACAGGGCCAAGCTCAACATGAGCAAAAACACCTGCCTAGTCCTGGGTAAGTTCGGGGACCTGTCACCCCTGGGGGTTTCTGTCCCTCAGGAGGAGATAAAGATCCTTGGGGTGGAGTTTGACCCAGAGCTGACAGAGCAGAGGGCATAGGAAAAGACAAAGGCCAAAGCCAGACAGAGACTGGGGCTATGCCAATTGTACTGCCTGTCGGGGGTGGGGGGGGTGCATGGCACTGATGGAGGAGGTGCTTACAGCTAACGCTGTTACACACTGCCTTAGTCTTCCCCCACTCAGAACAAGTCACTCACAGAAGCCAAAGAGTCATGTGTGTTTTCTTTTTGAACTCCACATGGGAGAAAGTGATGAAGACCAAGCTGTATAAACCAAAATGGTTCAGAGGCAGAAGAAAGCCAAATATCCTTTTCTTCCTCTGGACCAAATATATGAGTCAGGTTTGCAAACTGGCAACAGGGATGGAATCTCAAACAGCCAGCTTTGTTAATATTTTGCAGGGCAGCTGTTGTGACAATGGCAGGTGCACATGACAACCAATGGGAGTCCATGGACCGTGGTTTCCCCATGGTTTTATGAAATCCTGAAGCACTTTGAAAAGAAATACAAGCTGCACAACACTACCCTAGTGACCCTGCTGAACCACCACAAGATACAGGAGGTGGTATTTCATAGTTTTCATAGACATTAGGGCTGGAAGGGACCTCAGAAGATCATCAAGTCCAGCCCCCTGCCCAAAGGGCAGGAAGTCAGCTGGGGTCATAGGATCCCAGCAAGATAAGCATCCAGTTTACTCTTGAAGCTGTTCAATGTAGGTGCTTGAACCACCTCCGATGGCAGGCTGTTCCAGACCTTGGGGGCTCGGACAGTAAAGAAATTCTTCCTTATGTCCAGCCTGAAACGATCTCACAGTAGTTTATAACCGTTCGACCTTGTCGTCTCTGGTGAATAAATGTTCCCCCAGATCCTGGTGGTCACCCCTGATAAACTTATAGGTAAGGGCAAGAGACACCATATCACCTGTAGACTTACTACCTGGTGACAGCTGCAAGGCCATGTGAGAGTGAATCTTCCACAAGGATCTGCAGGAGCACAGGCAGCCCACCGGGCACTCCCCCATGCAAGCATGGAGAAACAGCACTGGGCAAAGAGGTCCATCAAACTGCCCAAGGCAGACCTGCCACTGGCAGGCAGAAACAATTGACCACCTTTTCTGGGATTGCCCATATGCTAGAGAGGTGTGGAAGAAAATCCATGCGCTCCTCCTGGTGGTGGCAAGTTTCAGAGATCTGACCAGGGCAGCAGTTCTTTACAGGCACCTGCCCAGACAGCAAGGGACCCTGACAGCTCACTTTGACCAGGTCATATCCTGTCCAGGTATGCACTGTGGAAAGCCAGGAAACTCCTTATAACAGTCACTCAGACCCCACAGTTGGAGGCTGTATTAAAATGGCACTAAGTGAAATGTACTGGTACTCCAGAAATACAGAAGAGGACGATGGGAAAAAAATGGCAGACTTCATCTGGTGGAGAGGGGTCTGACATGGACTTTTTCAGAGGCAAGCCCTCTGAGGAAAGCAATGGGTGGGGGTACAGGTATGGAGATGGGTGCACGGACATGCGGCTACGCAGTGCAGACTTTGTAATGGGTTTCTATTGTGCTTTGATCTGCCAAGTGAACCACAAAAGCTGCTTGGCTGTGTATTGCAGGTAAAGTTATTATATATATATAGAAATAAACATTTTTTAAAAAAAGGGTTCAACTTGGGGGCTGTAGGCAACAGACTTTGTTATCCTTGTCCCAGGATTGGTAGTGTAGCAAGTTGGAATGAGGTCTGGGTCTGGCTTTATTGATTCGAGTAGCTAGAATTTGGGGATTGTAGTGTAACTATAGTAATTCTTACTTCAGGTATGTATCCCAGTTGGTGGGACCAGAGCAGACAGTTGTAATGTAGAGTTTTGTTGTAAATGATGGATCCCAAGGAAGTAAAACAGCAAGATCTTGGTGCTCAAGCCGCTGACCTAAACTGAAACTAGATGGACATCACTAAGCGCTCTCTGTCTGATGGCTGTATGTTTTGTACCATTAATGCTAATTCTCTCAAACTGAAGTAAGGGTGGCCAACTCACATGTCAAGGGTATTGATTTACTTGGGTCTGAACCTTGGATTGATTTACTTGGGTCTGAGCCTTACCCTAAGGTACAAGATTTATAAACCTTTAATCATAACTCTCACTGCAAGTGATTAGTCTTCGTTCAGATTTTTTCTAAAACCTTACAATTAATATTTGAATCTGGCATTCCTCCCGCGGACTGTTTGCTTCTAATTATGCTGCAATTTCAGAAGTTAGTGCAAGCCTGATGAAACTACAGAACAACAATATTAGATTTCATAAAGGGTAAAAGTATCCTAGTTTACAGTAACATAATAACTGAGCCTGATCTAACCTTCATCTGATGTCCTTTCAAAACTATGTGCTTCAGTAGATTGTACTCATTGCTCCGAAGTTTATTTTACGATAGTGGATATGTAAACTTCAGTCTCATTCCTTCCTGATCTTTAGTTTGTCTCTTCTTTCTTTGTACATTCTTGATAAAATAATAAATACTTGTGCTATTTGAAGGGTCATAGGAAATCAATTATTCTGCTATTTATTTTTGTCATAAGTAATGATTAAAAGCCATTGTGGATGATAGTGACTTGTCTTTCAGTGTGTTTCAATGTTGCACACCCTTGAGAATAATCTTGTAACACTATTTGCATAGTGTTGAAATTAAAAAATTGCATTCATCTTCTATCAGTCAAGCAGCTACTTTACACTCAGTACCAATGAAATTAAATTGATAGTTTATCTAATTTTGTTTACTGTATACAACATACTAAATCATATTAACAATGCAATCAATACAACTTCTAGCCTTCCCTCTGGGTAAATCTGTTTTAATTTTAAGGCGTTAATAACCTTTGTGGTGATAAAAGATTACACTTGGCCATATTCTATTGTGTGATAATCTGGATTTACTCTCGTGTAATCTTTTCAAAGACACAGTGTTGTTTGTTTGTTTTTTCTTCATTTACTGGTTTTAACATAAGGCAGAAGTTTGATCAGTATTGTCATCATTAGCCAGTGTTACCAGTACCAGAGTTTGCATGAATCTTCTAACATTCTTGTAGGAGGACAGTAGGAAAAATATATTTTAAGTATTTCAGAGCAGTGTCTTCTATCCTCAGCAATGTCTTCTATTTTGAGAATGCATTCTTTGGTCTTATTTTTTCCTAATTTGTCTTTCCACCACATAACTTAGATATAACAGTTCAGATGACAGAAAAATGATTGAGCCCTGATCCTTACAATTGACTGAGATCCGTCACTTTAGAATTCCCTCAATTCAACTTCCAGCCAAAGTCAGATATCTGCAGAGCTACTCTACCACTGCCTATACTAGTCTTGAAGTGAGTCACTATTCTGGTCAGCTGCAGTCTGGTTGCATCTTTCTGGGAATGCACCTTGGAGCTGTGGCATGCCTCAGTGTACCAAGGCTCAACTGCGGGGTGCAACATATGCAACTAAAACAAGGAACCTAAAATTATTCATGCAAGAAAGTTAAAAGGCCATGGGATTTCTCCCCACAGCTTAATGGCTTTTAGGAAGATTAGATGCCTGATGCTTTTTTAGCCTGAAATTTTACGATCAACAGGAGAGGATAAAAATGCCCTTTGGAGTGCAAGGGGATTTGGAAATAAGGAGCAGTGATTCAAAACGAAGAATATTTGAGAAGTATGAGCTGAGGGGTAAGGAAGGGACAAGAGAAAGCGGACACGTGGAATTTCCACTATGTTGGGGATTTTCAGAGGTCCTATTAGGAGGTTTCATAGATTTCACAGACATTAGGGCTGGAAGGGACCTCAGAAGATCATCGAGTCCAGCCCCCCGCCCCAGGGGCAGGAAGTCAGCAAGGATTATACGATCCCAGCAAGATAAACATCCAGATGACTTTTGAAGGTGTTCAGAGTAGGTGCTTGAACCACCTCCGGCAGCAGTCTATTCCAGAGCTTGGGGGCTCGGACAGTAAAGAAGTTCTTCCTTATGTCCAGCCTGAAATGGCCATGGAGGAGTTTGTGACCATTCAACCTTGTCATCCCTTGGGGCGCTCTGGTGAATGGATGTTCCCCCAGATCCTGGTGAGCACCTGTGATAAACTTATAGGTGGCCACCAGATCACCCCTGAGCCTGCGCTTTTCCAGGCTGAAGAGTCCCATGGCTCTCAGACTTTCTTCATAAGGTCTGCTTTCCTGACTTCTGATCATGCATGTGGCTCTCCTCTGCACCCTCTCAAGCTTCTCCACATCCTTTTTGAATTGTGGAGCCCAAAACTGAACGCAGTACTCCAGCTGCGGCCTCACCAAGGCCAAGTACAACAGGAGGATGATGTCCTGGGATTTACTTGAGACGCATCTATGGATGCAAGCAAGCATTTTGCTTGCTTTACTAGCAGCAGTATTACATTGAAGGCTCATATTCATCTTATGGTCAATCATGACCCCCAAAGTCCCTTTCATCCGTAGTGCTAGCCAGCGTAGCACTGCCGAGCCTCTAAGGATACTGCAGGTTTTTCTTCCCAAGGTGGAGAACCTTGCATTTTTCAGTGTTAAACACCATCAGATTCTCATCCACCCATTTCCTGAGCCTGTCAAGGTCAGCCTGGATCACCCTCCTGTCCTCAGGTGTGGATGCTTTACCCCAGAGTTTGGTGTCATTGGCAAATTTGGCCAGTCTGCTTCTGATACCAATGTCCACATCATTAATGAGGATGTTAAATAGTATAGGCCCAAGAACAGAGCCTTGGGGGACCCCACTGGTCACAGGGCACCATGATGATTGACTTCCATCAACCACCACCCTCTGGGTCCTACCCTGAAGCCAATTTCCCAGCCAGCAGTTTGTGGTGTGGCTAAGGCCATAGTTAGCCAGTTTTACTAAGAAGTGATCACAGGATACCAGATCAAAGGCTTTTTTAAAGTCAAGATATACAACATCAATCTCTTCTCCTTTGTCCAAGTGATAGGTCACCTGGTCATAGAAGGAAATGAGATTGGTCAAGCAAGACCTACCCACAACAAACCCATACTGGCTATCCCTCAGGATGTTGCCATCAGCCAGCCTGTTAAGAATGGCCTCTTTGATAATCTTTCCTAAGACCTTTCCCAGGATAGAAGTCAGGCTGATGGGCCTATAGTTTGCTGGATCCACTTTCCTTCCTTTCTTGAAGATCGGCACCACACGGGCCTTCTTCCAGTCTTTGGGCACTTCACCAGAGCACCAGGAGTTCTTGAAGATCCATGCCAGGGGCTGGGCTATGATGCTAGCCAACTCCTTGAGTACCCTAGGGTATAAACTGTCAGGGCCGACTGACTTGAAGGTATCCAGCCTGTCAAAGTGTTCCTTCATGAGGTCAGCATTGATGGAGGGTAAGGAATCTCCCTCACCTGGGCCTCCCTGTCCCATAGGGGGCAGGGGAGTCCCATGATGGGACTGATTAAAGACCGATGCAAAGTACCCATTTAGCAAGTTGGCTTTTTCCTGGGTGTCGGTCATCAGTTGTCCCATCTGGTTTAGCACAGGTTCAATGTTGCCCTTCCTTTTCCTCTGGCTCCCCGCATATCTGAAAAAGGACTTTTTGTTGTCCTTGATACTTGTAGCTAATTGGAGTTCTATTACAGCCTTGGCTTTCCTGGTTTGCTCCTTGAAGGTCTGGACCAGTGCAAAGTATTCTTCCTTGGAGGTGGATCCAGTCCTCCGTCCTTTGTAGGTCTTCCTTTTAAGATGCAGGAGGTCCGCTAGTTCCCTGGAGAGTCAAGGGGGCTGCTGTGCCCTTTTGCTGCCTTTCCCCTGAGCTGGGATAGACTGGCATAGACCTTGTTTGTGCTCCTTTGAGGAGCAACCACTCGTCCTGAACTCCCCTCCCCTTTGGGTTGTAGCCCTTTAGGGCCTCTCTGATAAGCCTCTTGAGCTTGTCAAAGTCAGCTTTCCTGAAGTTAAGGACTTCTGTATTACTGACTGATTTGCCAACTTTATGGCAGATGGTGAAGGTGATCAGCTCATGGTCACTGTCACCCAGCTTCCCTTCAATCATTAGGTCGCAGATTAGGTCATCCCCTGTTGCCAGAAACAGGTCGAGCAGCACTTTACCTCTCGTCAGCCCATCAACTTCTTGCATCAAATAGAGCTCATCCACACATGTGAGAAAGCTTTGTGACCACTCAGATTTGGCTGAGCACTCTTCCCATGAGATGTCTGGGTAATTGAAGTCTCCCATGACAACCATGCACCGACAGCACACAGTCTCAGCCAATTCCCTGGTGAACTCCTGGTCAAGATCTTGATCCTAGGTCAGAGATCTGTAGTAGACTCCCACCGTTGTGTTCCCTGTGCCATGTTCCCCACCGATTTTAACTCAGAGGGTCTCTAGTCATCCACCGTGGGTGCCAATGTCAGCTTGCAGGGACGCGTAGCTTTCCTTCACATAGAGATCTACACCTCCACCCCTTTTGTCCACTTGATCTCTCCTGTACAGGGTATAGCCATCTACACCTGTGGTCCAGTCACGGGTGGAGTCCTGTCAGGTCTCCGTTATCCCTATGACATCATAGTTATTTGTGTTAAGCAGGAGGACAAATTCCTCCTGTTTATTCCCCAGGCTCCTGGCATTTGTGTACAGGCAGGCAAGTGTCCCTTTGGGGGCCCTTGCCTGGCCCACAGCTCACTCCAGGGCTGGGGCAGGGGTGGGTTCCCTTAAGTGCCCTGGCCCGCTGGCTTTGCAAGGGTTGCTCAGTGGACCAGCAGTGCCAGTGGTCTCCTCCCATCCCCCAGTGGACTTAGTTTAAAGCCCGGTGGAGCAGTACAGCCAGTCTAGCTGAGAAGAGCATCCTCCCCAGGGGAGAGAGGTGAAGACTGTCCCATCCCAGCAGCTCACTGCCTTTCACCAAAGAGCGGACTGTGGTCATGGAAGCCAAAGCCTTCCCAGTGACACCAGCACCGCTGTCTTTGGTTTACTACCTGGATCCTCCTCTCCCTCCTCAGCCCATAGCCTGAGCCTGGGAGGATCAAAGAAAACATCCCCTGCACCCCCAGACCCTTTAGCTCCACTCCCAAATCCCTATAGCGCTTCATGACCCAGCTGGGAGCACTCTGAGCCATCTCATTAGTGCCCACATGGATAAGGAGCATAGGGTAGTGGTCAGTAGGCTGGAGGAACCCAGGGGTCTTCTCCGCAATGTCTCAGATTCTGGCTCCTGGGAAGCAGCACACCTCCCAAGCTAAGGGGTTGGGGCAGCAGATTGCCCCCTCAGTCCCCCTCAGGATGGAGTCTCCCACAACAAACACTTTGTGGTTTTTTTGGGGAGAGCGGGGGTGGTAGCTATAGTTGAACCTGTGTTGCCTGCAGGAGTTGGCAACTTAGCAAGCTCTTCTGGGGCTGCAAGAGGTTTGTACCTGTTGCAAAGCTCCAGTGGGGCAGGGACCTGTGTGGTGGGCCTTGGGGCCCTTGACCACCTTGGTCCAGCACCTTGTCTGGACAGTAAGGGAGGACATCAAGTCCTCCCTTGTCCTGGAAGGAGACTCTGGTCTACCCTCCATTTCCCAGGGGAGAAGGGCCTGGCAGTAGGAGTCCATCTCCTGCTCACAGTCTCTGACGGCATGCAGTCTCTGGACTGCAGCCTTGAGCTCTTCCAGTTGGCATGCCAGAGACCCCAGTAGTGAGCAGACTTCACAAGGGGAGGTGACCATGCTGGGAGGCCCCAGAGCCTGAAAAAGTGATAGGCAGCCCCTGCAACCAAGAACCAGGGGCTCTGTCTGCATAGAGCCCAGAACCATGGGCTCTGTCTGGGTGGGGGCCTCTGAGGTACTGGGGGGAGGGGGGGAGGCACAGAACCCAAGGGGTGCAGCACATGCTACTAGCAGCATGCCGTGGATGGGGCCAGCTGCAGCTGGGACTGCCTACCCAAGGCAGCTCACAGGCAGGGTCTCGGGCCCTCCCACACACCCTCCTGCACAAACTTCCACTCTAACGCATGCTGGGCTCAGAAGTGTACCTGTTCATGAGGCTCCGATCACATGGCTCCCTGGGGGCTGGGTGAAGTAGGAGCCGACGTGGAAGGTCTGACCCTCCCTGCCTCTGACTCAGCTGGCTCCTAGTTGGCTATATCCCACCCACCACAGGCCCCTGCTTACCTGAAGGCAGGCCAGGATCATTGGGGGTCCTGGGGGCTTTTCTGGGGGACCCTGGGCTCAAGGAGGTGCAGCGGGCTTAGACCCACACATCTCACACTAGAGCTGGGACCAGAATGAGACTTCTGCCATTGCTGGACCCTTTTTAAACTGTGCACATGCATAGAAGGGCCGGCTGGTGCCTCGCTGCTCTTGAGGGGCTAAGGTGGGTCTCTCCCCACACCAAGGGAAGGAACAGTTGAGGTTCTGTCAACTAGAAATCAAAGCCATTAACTACTACCCCTCTGAGCCCAACAATCCAGCCAGTTTTCTATCCACTTTACACTCCATTCATCCAACCTGTCCTCCCTTAACTTTCTTCCTGTCAGGGCCTCACTTTTACCATCAGAGCAACTCTAGTGAAATACTAATCTACAAAGCATGAGGCACAGGGTTCACCAAATATGAGGCACAGGGCCCAGGGAAAAACAAATAAACAATAGCAATGCCCCAGGAAAAGGAGTGGCCCTAGAGGAGAGGAATGGAGTGGGGAGCCCCATATACCCCAGCTGCCCCTTTAAACAACTCATCCAACCACTTGTCACAGGGGGAAGACCCTCCTCCCCTGTGGGAATCCCCTTCCCAGACTCCTCCAAGGGTCCAGTGAGGCTGTCCTCATCTTCCAGGGTGAGGTCTCTCTCCCCTTGGTAGGGGGGCCTCAGATGCTTTGGGGTTCTCCTAGCTTCTGTCCCACTGGGGCCCTGTGCACTGCTCCATGCACCATTGGCCCTGCTTTGAGCTAGGGGTTGGAGACCCAAGCTACCTGGTGCAGCACTGAGGTCTTGGTCCACTCCTGGACCCCCTGTGCACTGGCTGGTGCACCGTGTACCTGGCCCATACCAGAGGTTGGAGACCCTAGCTGCCTCATACATCTCCCAGGGTCTTGGTCCCTCTCAGACCCTCTGACACCATGCTTCCTCATGGTGGGTCTGGGAGATGTGGCCACTTGTTGCTTCCTGTCCGATGAGGAGTCTTTGGGCTCTTCCAGGGCAACAGCTTTACCCTAGTGGCCAGGTCCTCCTTGCCCTCTTCTCTATCCCTCAATGCGGCCTCCCGTGTACTGGGCACATTGCCTTTTTATTCCCTTTGTGGGGGCTCCACCCCTGGATTGGAAACAGACCGATCAGAGATGGGGAGGTGAACTTGTTCAGCCTCCACAAGAGAGGGGACCTGATGGGGAAGAGAGGGAATCTACAAACTTACCAGGGGGGACCAGCAGGAAATGGGAGAGACCGTGTTCACCTGAGCACCACCCGGAGTAACAAGGAATAACGGCCATAAATTGTTTGAGAGTAGGTTCAGGGTGGACATTAAAAGACACTACTTCACAGTTAGGGCGGCTAGGATCTGGAACCAGCTTCCAAGGGAAATGGTGCTGGCTCCTACCTTGGGGGTCTTTAAGAGGAGGCTTGACAATTACCTAGCTGGGGTCATGAGCCCAGTATTCACTCCTGCCCAGGGCAGGTGGTCAGACTTGATGATGTACTCAGGTCCCTTCCGACCCTACATCTATGAATCTGAGAGGCTGAGGGACCTGGGCTAATTTAGTCTGAAGAAGAGACAACTGAGGGGCGATTAATAGCAGCCTTTAACTACCTGAAGGGTGGTTTCAAAGAGGTTGGAGCTAGGCTGTTCTTATTGATGGTAAATGACAGAACAAGGAGCAATGGTCTCCAGTTGCAGCAAGGGAATTCGAGGTTAGATATTAGGAAGAACTCTCTCATGAGGAGGATAGTTAAAGCACTGGAACAGGTTACCCAGAGGGGTTATAGAATCTCCATCCTTGGAGGTTTTTAAGACCCAGCTATACAGAGCTTCGGGTGGGATGATCTGGTTGGGAATGGTCCTGCCTTGAGCAGGAGATTGGACAGGATGGCCTCCTGAGGTCCCCTTCCAACCCTAGTTTTGTACAATTCTACGAATTAAAAATGCAGGAGGGAGCCATTCTGTGCCCTCAGCCCAGTAACAATGATATTTGGAAGCAGTACATTTCTCTGAATGCCTCTGGGAAACACCATCAGGAACTAAAGGGGGAACCATGGTCGGTCATCATTTACCCTTTCGGAAAAAATCTACTGTGGTTTGAAAAATTTAACAGGATGAAAATATTAACAGCCTGCAGAGTCAGGAAGATTTTGTTGGCTAACCTACATTTTCCCTCTTTTTCATTCCATGGCCACCAGTTATTCTCTTTGCACCATTTGAAATAAGTGTTCTCCTTCCTTGGTGTTTACATCTTTGTTTTGTCTCCTGATACTCTTCACTTCACAAATCTCCCTTAGATCACCCTCTACATACCTGTTTCTGCTACTTGTCTTTGCATTCCCTTTCACTTGTTATTGTGCTGGTATGAAAATGCCTGTTATTGTTTCTCTCTTCCCCCTCCCCAACCACCTCTTCCTAGTCATTACCTTTCATGTAAGCTGGCAGATCTCATGCCTCTGTTTTCAGTGGGTGTTAGACACATATTGGTGGCTTCACATCTGGTACCAGTAGCTATGGAGACCTCTCCCCTGGACCCTTGTATTTAGCTCCAGGCACCTCTATGCCAGAAAAGCACAGACAAATGAAAAGCAACACATAGAAGGGTAATGGAGAGAGCATGTGTCTGCAATCCTTTGGCTATGTAGAAGGTGAATACTTGGGCTAAGGAATGCCAAGGAGAAAAAAAATAGTTTCATCGTTCAAGGAGGTATAGCTAGGAATAATCAAATTAAATTGAAAAAGGAAAATGCAGGTTGCAATAGAGCTGCCTAGCTGTGCCAGCTCTTAGTTTTTAAATGAACTTGAGGAAAGTTGGTTGTAACCCCAGGGCTTGAAACATTGAGTTATACGGGATGCTTACTAGTCCTCAAATTTGAATGAGCAACAATTCAGCGCAGTGGGGGAGATAAACTGTCCCACCAGCTCTCATTCCATGAATGGCTAATACAAAGCTTCAGGTAAGAGCCAACCAGCGGCCTGTCCTCTACAGTGTTTCGTGTGAAGAACATAAAGCTGAAGTCAGGTAGTTAGAACCATAGACAAGTTAGAAACAACAATCAGGTGTCCGGACTGACTGTCCTTTGTGTACAATCAGCTACAAATGAGGTGCAAGGATCTTTGCAGGTGATATCTTTTAGTGGAACAATTGCATGGTTAAGATAACGTTAGAGGCCACAGGTGACCTAATTTTATGCCAACCATGCAGCTGGTCCACTAAAACATATCATCCACAGAAATCCTTGCCTCTTGCATAATTCCTGGATCATCAGTGGCTACAACGCTCCAGCAGTACTAGAACTGAGGTGAATTTGCCCTTTCGTGCCAGCAGGTGGCAGCATAAACTAATCAAACGTGAACTATGGAGGGCTGTGCAAAATGGCTGTGTTTTGATTCAATGGTTTTGGATTCGGCCATTTTGGAGGGCAGTGATTCATTTTGGTGTTTCAGATCACTATCCCGTTTCATTTTGGCTGAATCTGTTTCAGAGATTTAGCTCCGCCAAGTCTCCCCTGAATCGGTTTCAAACAGGCTGCAAGCTTTGCACAGCCCTACTGCCCAGCCAGGCAGGGCTTGGGGCCAGGGGCGGTTTGTCCGGGGAAGGGCCCCTGCCCTCTGTGCAGGTGAGGAGACCGCTGCATGGATTTCTGATCCTTGTCACGCCAGGTTGCAGGGTAGGGAAGCAGTACAGACTGGCAAGCAAGCCTGCTGGTCCCTGCCACATGACTTGACTTCACAGGGATCAGAGATCCATGCCAGGGGGAAAGGGTGTTCCTCACTGCCATTACCTGACCCATGAAACCCCACATTGCCGGGGCAGCATGGGGTGGGCCGTGGTGGTGAGGAGAACCCTGGCACGGATCTTTGCTCTCTATGGAGCCGAGTAGCATGGCAGGGCAGCAGCATGCAGCTGTTTCCATGCAAGCGCAGCTCTGAAACTGAAATTTTCCAAAACATTTCAGATGTCTTGTTTTGTTTCAGAGATGTTTCGGAGCCTTCCGTTTTGATTCAGATTTTGTTTCAGATGCCGAAACGGCCCAAAACACATCCAAAATGAAACGGCCACTGAAATATCACACGGCTCTACTATGTATCCTGTTATCCAAGGAATTGACCTGCTTAGACTTCCCCGTGCTTGCACTGCGTTCCATTTCTCATCCTTTGGGGCAGTTGTGCTTGGAGGTCAGTGCCTCTGTGTGAAATATGAAGAGCTGCTTGGTTTTTTTTGCTGTAGGCATCTTCTCTCAGCACCCATGTGCTGGTAGGCTTTTAAACCCCTCAGCTACCTCCCTCAGTTCCATTGCACAGACTGTAAAATGAGCGCAAAGGGGTATAGGTTGTAGCCATGTTTCATAGTTGTTAGGGGCTGGAAGGGACAGATCATTGAGTCCATTCCCCCTGCATGTGGGCAAGAAAGACTGCTGGGATCAAATGACCCTAGCAAGACAGATTCAGCACCAGGATATGGGAATCAGTAGGACAGTGCAAGGATGGCCAGAGAGGGATAAGGAGAGGGGGAGATATGGGATCTCTGAGGACAGTTTAGAAGAGAAGGGAGGGGACTCTGCTGGGAAGGGGTGGGGAAAGGGTGGGTGTGAGGACAGTGAAAATGGTGGAAAGTAAAGAGAAGCAAACTACACTATGCATAGGACGAGACCCACATCCATGGGGCTTCCTTGTTGCTAATGGTTGGATGGCCAATTGGTTTGAGACCAGAATGGTAATGATTTTATTATTATTAAAGAAGAAAAGGAAAAAAAAAAAACCTACCATAAAATTCTTAAGCGAACACATGGCTTCCAACAGGTTTGTGTTCAGCCCATTGTACTGAAACTCTCAGGAAAGTGGGGGTCCTGTGAGCCTTCCTTTATTTGCACTGGCCCAAAGCAATGCAAGGTGTGGATTTCACTTCTTTAAGAGTCACAGCAGGTTGGGAAATTTAGGAGCACAGAACACCACTGTGTGATTTTTCCAGGTCAGGACAGCTTTGCAGCACCTCCAGCAATTGCCTGACCTGGTTCCAATGATGTGAAGCTATTCTTCAGGGTCTGTGCTGGAGACCCAATAAGGCATTGCTCCAGCCCTCCTACTCAGATAATGAAGTGCTTCATAAAGCAGGCACCCTCTCCTTAGCCTTTGGATTCTTCAAGAACACTGAAGGAAGCCAAGAAACAGCCTACGATGCTGTTGATTGCAAGGTGCTTTTTGTTTTTAGATTAATTTAGCTGAGAATGACAGTACTTTGAGGCTAATATTGGTGAAGCTCTTGTTATGGAAATTTTCCAAGGGTTAAATGGGAATCAAGATGTTGCAAGTGGAAGCAACAGTGACAGGAGAGGCTCAGAGTCAAGTACTCCATTAGCAGGTTCCACAGAGGCTGTCAAGATCACTTAACATTTTTTAAATTCATAATGAAATTGACAGGATCCAACTAATGTGGATTTGAAATGTGTTGAGAATGTGTCAGGAACTGACGATAAGGCAGATGGAAGTACTGAGCTCAAGCAACATTAATATAAACGGAGATAGAGCAGTTTGCAAGACAAGATATTTCTATGCTGATGGACATTAGGGCTGCGCGAAGCTTTGGTCCCCTATTTGATTCAGTGGAGATTCGGCCTGATTCAGTGGCCAAATCTCCGAATTGATTCAGAGAGATTCAGTGATTCAGACATAGACACAGCTTTAAATGTTTTTCTACGTATCTCCAGGTAGCAGGGGCTCCGAACACTTTGCATCTGCCCCAGCACCGCTGTGTCCCACAGAAGCACAGGGGACTCCCCAGTGTGCTCAGCAGCATACCTGGAAGTGGACCAGAAGCACTTCTGGGACTTCTGGAGAGTGTGCAGGGGGGGCCCCCTGAGGTCCCCCATCTCAGCAACTGGTGCCTCCTGGGTCTGGGATGGGGGGAGGGGCACCCGGGGTCCCCCTGCGGCCAATCACCAGGCCCTGGGAGCAGGGGAGGCAGGGAGAGCCATGCTCCCTGGTAGACCTGGAAGTGGGCCAGAAGTATTTCTGGTCCACTGCTGAGCATACTGGAGAGCCCCCCATGCTGCTGTGGGATGCTCCATCCACCCTAGCCCCGTAGCAATCATAAGCCACACCTGCTACCTCATACATAGGTACATAGAAAAAAATTTTAAAGCTGTGCCTGTGTCTGAATAGCTGATTCATCAAATCAGCATCAAATTGTCAGATTCAGATTTGGCCAAATTAAATCAGGGACAGCGATCAGAATCAACAGATCAAATCACTGTCCCTGATCTGGGTTGAATCTGAGTTCAAAAAAGGGAGGAAGGACCCCCCAGGAAACTATAGGCCAGTTAGTCTTACCTCAATCCTGGGTAAGCTTTTTGAGAGAATTATCCTGGTGTACGTCCACGAGGGGCCAGCAGGGGACATTACGCTTACAGGCAACCAACACGGGTTCATTAGAGGCAGGTCCTGTCAGACCAACCTGGTGGCCTTCTACAACCAGGTCACCAAATCCTTAGATGCAGGGGTAGCAGTGGCCATAGTCTTTCTGGACTTTCAGAAGGCCTTTGACGCTGTCTCTCACCCCGTTCTCATTAAAAAAACTAGGGGACTGTGGCATTGACACCTATACAGTCAGATGGGTCACCAACTGGCTGGAGGGCCGCACCCAGAGAGTGGTGGTGGACAGGTCATTTTCAACCTGGAGGGATGTGGGCAGTGGGGTCCCGCAGGGCTCGGTCCGTGGGCCCGCACTGTTCAACATCTTCATCAGTGACTTGGACAAGGGGGTAAAAAGCACCCTGTTGAAATTTGCTGACGACACTAAGATGTGGGGGGATGTGGGCACACTAGAAGGGAGGAATAGGCTGCAATCAGACCTAGACAGGTTACAGGGGTGGGCGGATGAGAATAGGATGGGATTCAGCACCGACAAG
>NW_017728950.1:21733251-21756578 GCF_001723895.1 Crocodylus porosus | reverse complement strand
TCCCTGTTCTCCCGAGCACTACCAGGAGTGACTAGGAATAACGGTCACAAGCTGGCAGAGGGTAGATTCAGGCTAGATATCAGGAGGCGCTACTTCACGGTCAGGGCAGCTAGGGTCTGGAACCAACTTCCAAGAGAAGTGGTGCTGGCTCCTACCCTGGGGGTCTTCAAAAGGAGGCTTGTTAAAAAACTTGCCGGGGTCGTTTGACCCCAGTACTCTTTCCTGCCATGGCAGGGGGTCGGACTTGATCATGTGCTCAGGTCCCTTCTGACCGTACAAACTATGAAACTATGAATAGGGCCTGTTCTGCACATCCCTAATGAGCATCATAAACAATAAGTTAAGCTAGTACCTCTTATTTCTGTCAACAGTGTTTCTATGCTGAAACAAACAAACAAACAATGTACTGTATAGGATGCCTGTTAGATATTTGCTTTTAATTACATACTCCATAAACATTATAAGCCTCTATAATTTTAAAGAGAGAGAGACACACACACAATGAGTTACATAACAAGTTTTAAATATTGAATAACTTTTTCAGTTGGTTTGGTAGGGTCAATATCAATCAGCATTTTTCACAACTGATACCCTAAATATCTTACAAGTCACAAAATGAAAATGGAGAGAGTCAAATCTGCTGTCACTTAAGATCTTTGACCCAGACTAAATTCTGCTGCTTAATAGACTCATGATTGCTTGAAAACAGCTCCCCCCACCCTTTTCACCCCAGAACTGCCAGTATCTCACACCTGGAAGAGTATGTCTGCTACCTTTCTGCAGAAAAAAAACAGCTGTTTTCACTGGATCAGATTCTGCTGCGTAGGTGTTGAATGGCACTCTCCTCCAGAAACAGTCATAGAATAGTGAAAAGGAGGTGTTAGTACTGAGCCCAAACATAGTAGATCCAATAAATTTTAAGACCCAAAAGGTTTCTGATAATCTTCACCGCCTGTGTAACAGACTGTCTAGCCTTACTGTAGGTGGGTAACTCACCCAGTTTCTTCATCAAGGCCAATCAGCTCCAAGTTCAGGTTTCTAATCAGCTCCTTTACCTGGAGCAACCTTGTTCCCACAGCCAAAAACACACCAAACAAAATAAGCAAACATGCAAATAACAGACAGAACCAAACCCTGTGGTCTTTCTTCAGGCTTTGAGAGAACCAACCCAGTTGCTATGCTTTGCCTTCAGCACACCAGCCTCTTCTTTCCTCTGCTTCTGGAGATTTTTACTCTGTAGCTCTGCCCTCATTTATTGTTCATCAGTTACAGATGTTCCCCAGGCTACCTCTCTGGACAAGCATCCTTGTTGAATGAAAGCCTTCTTGAGATTTGTGAGGTGATGATTCCGGGTGTTCTCACCACCAAATTTGCACTGAGATCTTGCATGCGGACCAGCCTCATTCCATCCAGGAAGAACACACACCAACTGCAGATGCTTCCTCAGCTTGACAAAGGGTGTTTATGCCTGAAGGCTTGCAAAGAAAAATGTTTTCCAACTATTTGAGTTGGTCTAATAAAAGATTCATAGATTGCAAAGGGACCTTGGAAGATCATCGGGTCCAGCCCCCTGCATCAAGCAGGAAAGACAACTGGGGTCAGGTGACCCCAGCAAGGTGACGGTCCAGTCTCCTCTTGAAGATCTCCAGGGAAGGTGATTGCACAACCTCTGGAGGAAGCTTATTCCACAGTCTGGACACCCTAACTGAGAAGTTTTTCCTAACGTTGAGTCTGAAATGGTCTTCCAGGAGTTTGTGGTCATTATTCTTGGTTTTCCCAAAGGGTGCCCTGGTGAACAGTTGTTCACTGAGCCCTTGATGTACTCCCCTATTGTAGTGGAAAGCTGCTACCAAGTCCCCTCTCAGCCTTCTGTTTTTCAGGCTGAAGAGTCCCAGGTCCCTCAGTCTTTCTTCATATGGCTTACCTTGCAAGTCTCTAATCATATGGGTGGCCCTTCTCTGGATTCTCTCAAGCTTTTCCACATCCTTGTTAAAGTGCGGTGCCCAGAACTGGATGCAGTACTCCAGCTGTGGTCTCACCAGTGCCAAATAGAGCAGAAGAATCACTTCCTTGGTTTTGCTGGACATGCATCAGTTGATGCATGCCAGAGTATTATTTGCCTTACTGGCTACAGCATTGTATTGCCAGCCCATACTCAGACTGTGATCTATTATTAACCCCAGGTCCCTTTCATTTATGTTGCTGGTCAGTTTGGCTCTGCCAAGCTTATAGGTGTGTACGGGGTTGTTCATCCCAAGGTGGAGCACTTTACATTTCTCAAATGTTGAACTTCATCTGATTCCAATCCGCCCAACTTCCTAACTTATCTTCAAGAGTGACCATGCTTCCCTATAACTTGGTGTCATCCATGAACTTAGCCAGTGACCTCTTCACCCCCCAACACCCAAGTCATTGATAAAGATGTTGAAAATTACTGAACCAAGCACCAATCCCTGTGCTAGCCACTTCTCACTAGGATGACACAGATCCATTCATTACGACTCTAAGTCCTACCCTGCAGCCAGTTTCCCACCCACCAGTCTCGGAGTTAAGCCCACAATCCTCCATTTTGTTGCAAGGACATTGTGGGACACCAGATCAAAGGCTTTTTGGATGTCAAGGTATACAATGTTAACATCCTTTCTCTTGTCCAGGTGGTGAGTTACCTGGTCATAAAAGGAGATGAGGTTGATGAGACAAGACCTGCCCATAACAAAGCTATGCTGGCTGTCATTCAAAATCCTACCTTCTGCAAGCTATCGCAGATAGAGTCCTTGATGAATTTTTCCAGGATTTTCCCTGGGATAGAAGTTAGGCTATTTGGCCTATGGTTACCTGGGTCCTCCCTCCTCTCGTTCTTGTAAATGGGCACAACATTGGCCCTCTTCCAGTCTTCAGGGACTTCTCCAGAGCACCATGAGGTGTGGAAGAGTTTCTCTAGGGGTTCTGTGATGACTTCGGCCAGCTCCTTCAGCACTCTTGGATGAAGTTCATCCGGTCCTGCTGGCTTATATATGTTTATTTTTTTTAATTGATCACACATCAATTCTATGGCAATGGTAGGAAGGTGGTCATGCCTACCCTGCTCATTCTGTACCCTACCTGGCATGATTTTCCCCATGGCCCACTGAAATACCGAGGCAAAGTAGTCATTCAGGAATTCAGTTCTCTCTTAAGTGCTGGTAATCAGTTACCCTGAGTAGTGGAGCAATGGCTCCACACTCCAATTTGTTTTCTTCTTGTTCCCTATGTACCTAAAGAAAGGCTTCATGTTATCCTTAATTCTCGTTGCTAATTTAAATTCAGTCACTGCTTTAGCCTTTCTAATCTGTTCCCTAAAAGTGCAGGCCATTGTTATATAGTCCTCTTTGGGGCCTGCCCCGAGCTTCCATTGTTTATAAGCCTTTTTCTTAAGGTATCAGATTTACCCAAAGAACCTCATCTACCTATGTCCTTAGATCAACACAGCTACAACCTATACCCCTTTCCCATTTAGGCCCTCATTGATCAAGTATCCTTAACTTTCTCCTAAATATACCAAATTGAATGACTATGTATATATACCATGATAAAGTACATTATCCAACTTTCTAGATCAGTCTCACAGCTTTTTCCTGAACTGGTTCTGATTTGTCAATTTCATGTTCATAGCAAGGACTCCAGAACTGGACAACATAGCATCCCAACAGTGGTCTCACTAATCCTGTGCACCAATAGTAGGCAATCTTTTTCACCTGTGAGACAGAATGACCCACCCCAGGTAGGAGGTGAGTGGGTGGGCACTAGGTCCCTGCCACTGCTACTTGTCTCTCTGGCTAGGAACAGAAGTTACACATAAACTGGTTTAAGTGATCAGAAACTGGTTTAAACCTGTAACAGAACAGAAGTTCAGTGCACATAAACCCATTTCAAAATGGTTTAAGATAAACCTGGTTGAATGTAGTATCAGACTTAACTGATTTAGGTCAAACTGACTTAGGAAGGGGTCTGGGACAGAAGTTTCAGGTTTCAAGTTAAATCACAGTCCCTCAGCCCCAGGCTGGGCTGTGCAGTCTGCTCCAGAGAGTGGGGTTAGTTCCACCCCTCTGTTCCCTAGCCAAAGCAGTGAGGACTGACTGACAAGGGGGTGGGAAACCTGGCTGGGGACTGCAGCTGTGTCTGCCAGAGGGGTGGGGGGGCAACCCCTGCCAGACTTTTCCCTGATGGAGCAGAGCGGGTGGAGCATGGTGTGGTAGGCAACAGCCTAAGAGGGACTGCCCCCCAAGCAAACCCCAGCTGGGGTCTAGATTCTGCGGTCTCAGAGGGACTTTAATCCCTCCTTCCCCAGCTCAATGTGCTGCCCATACCCCCTGCTTCTGCTGAAACAGGGTGCAGGGCATGGCAGGGCAACAGTCTGAGAAGGACTGCCCCCCAAGGCAAACTCACCTCTGGCAGAGACTGAGGAAGGCAAGCAGTTGATTAGGAGAAGGGGGAGCATAATTCCCTTCAGCTCCTCCAGGCTATATCCAAGCAGGTGGGGGGAAGCGGCTAGAGATGCAGGGCTGGAGGAACTGGGCCCTTGCCACCTGTGAGCACAGAGATCTCCACTCCGACACCTAAGATCACCTGCTGACTCACCAAGAAGGACTTTCTGAATACCTGGCTGTAAGAAAACACTGCCCTCAGGATTGTATAATACTTATGACAAGGCCCTTTCTTAGTATTACTTAAAATGTAAACCAAGAAGACAAAGTTGTGTGCACTCTCACTGTATTTTACTGAGCTGTATCTTAGCTTAGGTGAAAATTTTTGGTTGCTCTTTGTTGCATGCTTGAGGTTGCAAATTGCTGTGTTCAATACATGCTCAATTCAGAGAAAGGACCATTCTTGTTCAAACTTTTATGAATTCAATGCCACTACCTTTCCCCCCAACCCACCCCCTCCTCAGCCTGCCAGCCTTGAGCAGGAAAGAGGGGGAAGAAGCCTGGCAGGCACTGCCCTGTTACCCAGGCAGACCCAGGCTGGGGTCCCCTGTGGGTCAGGGAGGGGGTTTAAACTCCCACCCTAAGTTTCTAGCCCAGGGCTGGGGCCTGGCCATGCCCCCTCCACTGGAGCAGGGAAAAAGCCTTAAAAGCCTTAGAGCTTCAGTCCCCTTCCTTTGTGAATGGCTGTCAGGGTGGGAGACATGCTTTAGTACCCCCTGGCTTCTTGCCTGATCCACTGCAGGAATATGGCTGCATTTCCAGAATCAGAAGTGAATGTCTTTTCACTTGCTTCTCAGTTTAATCTCTGCAGCTTAAACTAACCTGCAAAGACTGAATCAATTTAGCCTTGGGCTTTTTGACTGTCTGTACTTGGCCCCTGAGGGCATGGGAAAAGCACTCACAACCAGTGTTCATCCGCAGGGTGGTATGGAAAAAGAGTGCCCGCAGCTGGCATGCATCCCCATGGTGACACAGCGAGAGTACCTGCTGAAGGTGTCCCCTGCTGCTGAAGCCCCAGTTCCATGGGTTGGATCCAAAGGTGCCATAGCTGGATCTGGCCTGCAAGCTGTAGGTTGTGAACCCCTGCTGTACACAGCAGTGATACCAGCTCCCTCCATCTGGTGGGTTCTCCCCTGCTTACACATTGGAAGATCAAGTATACCCTGGAAGCATCAGTACTGCAGTAGAAATTGATGACCAGCTAATGATACATCTGTCTCCATGGTCTCAGGCTTTTTTCCTTGCAGGAAAGACCAGGAAAGTTTGCATGGAGCTACAGGTAAAATAGGAAATGCCCTTTGTCTGAACTGGGTGAATCCTGTTGCATAGCATGAGACCACTGGTGCTGAGAAGGATTGTGAACCAAACACGTCTTAAATATCGTGTAAGCCATTGTGCACAGATGGAATTCCTGTCCTCTGGTTTCTGATGGAGCATATCCAAATGATACTTCCAGGTTTGGAATCAAAGCCACACCAGTGACCAGCAGGAAATGTAGGGAACCTTTTTTATTGGTAGCTCAGGAGCTGGTAGAACTCATTTGATGGGGAAGGCATAGAAGGTGCCATTTTCTCATCTAGAGGCATCAGTATTAAATAACTCATTATCATTGGCATCTATGTATGCTTCTCAAGCTGAGTCAGAGGCCATAGGTCTTAGCTTATCCAGAGCTGTAGATGCTGGTACTGAGCACCTGGGAATCGCATGATTCTGATATGAGAAAGGGACAATCTTTCAGTCCAGAGCTTTATAGAAGTCTGATGAGACTGGCAAGGCAGACCTGAGTAAGCTACCACTGTAGAATGAGATTATTCTGACATGCATCCCATGGATCTGTTCCAGTTCCTGAAACCAGAAAAGCAATCAGTGGGACAATGCAAGCTGGATCACCTGAAATTCATCTCCCTGGGACTGTTGGACATTTCCAACAGTCAAAGTCATTTTAACGGAGGCATGTCGGGGAGCATCTTGCCTGCAGAAAGAGCTGAGGCCAAAATCCTCTTCATTCGGGGAGAAAATGACAGGAACTACAACACCAAATCATTCACCAAGGATGCAATGGAGAGGATGTGGAAGCATAGGAAGAACTACAACATGCTTTGCTATCCAAGTACTGGACAGTCCCCCAGAGTTGCCATTCTGACACCACTCATGGACCCCCTTTTTTGCCTGAGCTGTGGTATAGAGAAGCCCAGTCCCATATGGCAGTATAGGAGCATTCTTGGAAGGAGATTCAGAAACTCTTCCGGCAGCTATAAGCAGCAAGCTCTGAAAACAGGGAGGTAAGGGCTGTGGCAGAAAGCCACCTCTGTTTCTCCCCATAAACTCTGCTCTGTGATAATTTTGTTAGGATAGGCACAGCAGAGGATGCACACCTTACCCTATCTGTTTAGGTAACCTGCGCTGGACACATTCCTGAGGGAGGGGGGAAACCTGCTCCCTCTCCTTATGCTACTGGTATCCCTTACCTGGGTAAGAGGCTTGCTCCCCGGAGAGCTAGGAACTGCCAGTCTGCCCAGCAACTAATGATGCATTTCAAATTGGTTGGCTGACAGCCAACAAGTGCTGGCCTCTATTGGACCAGGTAAATGAGGTCACAAGGGCTATATAAGTTAAGGACTGCCCGGGGGGGGCGGGAAGGGGGCAGCACCCATGAGGGAGACTCAGAGAGAGAGAAGAGCTGAGCCATCTGAAATTTGCTCTCTCTCTCTCAAAACTCATGATCAAGAAACTGCCTGCCTCCAGAGGGAATTTCCACCTGCTGCTGGATGATACTCATGAATAAGCTACCTGAGATCTGAGTTACTGCAAGCTATATATCTAGTTAGATGCATGATCACAGGCTACCCAGCCATGGGAGTTTGCTCTATGGGATTTCTCTGATGTTGATCTACCCTGTACCCTATTCCAACCCTACTCTTTGTAACCAATAAAGTTCTCCTTTGCATCTAGCATGAGAGACTTATTGGGAATGGGTCTAGATTATGCCTTGGGGTCCCCTTGGTTCAGCTGACTAAGGGAGTACTTAGGATGCTTCCTTCAGTCAGAAGCACAAGTTCTTGAAGTGAATCAAGTACCCTTGAGGGCTACTAGGCCTGTGTTTTCAAGGGTACACAGAGCCAGAATCAAGCCAAGCCCTGGGTGGTGGCAGTGGAACCCCCAGGCTAGTGGGTGTGCTTGAGGAAGGGAGTCGGCCAGACATGAGGCGCCTGCAGGGAGGCACTCGGAGCCTGGAAGGTGGTTGAGCACAGTGAGGTGGGTGGCTCAATGCAGGAGCGCCCCCTACTGGCCTGCCACAAGGACCAAAGGAGGTTTGTGCCCCTGCCTCCCACTCACCTAATCAATAAATGGGGGCAATGAGCTGCCACTGGTGCACTCTAGGTCTTCATTGAAATAGAGATTTATTACACCATGAAGAAGGTATTTCCAGCCACTTCACACTTGTACCTTGTTTTGCAGGGTGGTAGCTAATAGCAGATGGGAGTTGCAAATGCCATGACCAGGCTGACAGAGGCAGAAATGTGTATGGCTCCATGGGTGGATGCAGGATTTACTAAAGGTGGATGCAGCAACTGGTGCTGAAAGGATGGCTCCCAGGTTCCCTCCACAACCAGAGGCAGGCAGGCATGTTGCAGGAACAGCAGTCAGGGACTTTTTTACATCCCACAACCAGGTAAGAATCCCTTCCCCCACCCTGATCCTGTCCTTTCCCCTTCATGCTCAGAAGAAGGGCCCTCCTGTTTCCTCACTCAAGCACCTGCCACTGTTGCTGCTTCACTGGATAGAAGTGGGGCTCCAGAACTGCTCATTCCCACTCTAACCCGTCTGCTTGAAAAGCTGGACTCAGCAGGGAGCAGCAAGCAGCACTAGCAGGCAAGCCTCCTTGGCTAAGTACAGAGTCAAAAAGTCTGAGGCTGAATCAATTCAGTCTTTTCAGGTTATTTTAAGATGCAAAGACTAAACTGAAAAGCAAGTGAACAGATATTCACTTTTGATTCAGGAAATGCAGCCAGAGGCCTGCAGCACCTCAGGCCAGAAGCTTGAGGGGGGGGGGGGAGGGGCGGGGCACTAAAGCACATCTCCGGGCCACTGCCAAAGGGAAGAGACTGAAGCTCCAAGGCTTTCCATCCCACCCCCCCACTCAAACAGCAGGGGGGAGGTGGCCAGGCCTTAGCCCAGGGGGAGGGGCATTTTAAACCCCCTTCCCCAACATGACCCACGTGAGATCCAGCCCAGGTCCTTCCTGGGCAGGGGGCCAGCACCTCCCAGGCTTCTGCCCACCCCCCACTCTGTTCCAGTTGTGAGTGAAGAATAGCCTGGCAGGAGCTGCCACACCTCTGCTAAGCACTCTTCAGTTTGGGTCCCATGCCTGTGGGAGAGGGGGTTTAAACACCCCTCCCTCCCCTGTCAGCCTGCCAGCCCATGCCCCCTCTGCTACAGCAGGGAAGTCTGGCAGGGGCTGCCTGCCCCTCCGTCCCCAAGCAGACCTAGATGTAGTTTCTCACCCCCACAAGTGGCAGAAGGCCAGGGCCAATGGGACTTAGCATCCACAAATGCAGGGCAGCAGGTAGCACTGTAAACACAGCCTGGCCACCAGATCCAGGCAGCTGCAGTAGGGACTGGAAAGAATGTGCATGCAGTGGTGAGGGAAGGACTGGGGATGCGGCTGAGGTTGGGATTGGGGCAGGGACTGCACAGCTGGGCCAGGGTACAGGGTGGACCCATGAGTGGCTTGTCCAGAGGGCACAGCTCCTGCCACTACACGCACCCTGGGAAGGATGGGCGGGGCATGTGCCCCCAGATCTGTGCACATAGCAAGGGCAGGATACCACAGTAGGCTGGGGCCAGAGGCAGTGCAGGGCCCTTTTTGACTGGGGACTAGGCCAGGCCAGGCTGCACTCAGGAAGAGCAGTGGCACTAGAAGAGAGAATGGGAGGGGGCTGTAGCCACCCCAAAATTCACTATAGCCCCCCTCACAGTGCCACTACTGCCCACCTCAAGCACAGCCTAACCCAGCTCCCCACTAAAAAGAGCCCAGCGCCGGCCCCAGTGACAGCCTATCCTTGCCCTCTCCTTGTGCACAGATCCAGGGCATGCACCCCCATGTCCTCCCAGGGTACACGCAGCATCAGGAGTTTCCACCCCCTCCCCATGCCTCATGCCAGGCACCCCCTGGATAAGCTGCTCGCAGCTCTGTCCTGTGCCCCACCCCAGCTGTGCAGCCCCAGCCCCTCCCTCCTTCACTGCCGTGGGGGCAGATTGAGGCCCTAGCAGCAAGGGAGGAAGGAGGGCACAGGGAGGAGCAGGGGCTGGGGTGAGTGGGGCCCAGGCCAGGCCAGGTCAGGCGAGACAAGCGGTGGCCTGGGGGCATGTGCCTCAATCTGTGCACAGGGTGGACATGGCTGCCGTTTTGTGCTGTGCTTTGCTCCCTGCTGCAGCTGCCCCAGGAGTCGCCAATGCTATGCGTCTGCTACCACTAGGCTGCATTGCACCCCCTGCCCACCCAGTGGTGGGATGCATGTGGCATCATGCTGCTCTTTGGGCAGCAGTGCCCAAAGCCTAGTGCAGCAACCACCTTCACCCCACATGATCAGGAAGACATGTGCGTCTTGGGCCTCCACTTGTCCCACCACCCAGCCTGGCCAGGGCCCCACTCACCCCAGCCCCTGCTCCTGCCTGTGCCTTGTTCCCTACCTCACCTCTAAGGCCTTGATCTGCTCCCCCTGCTTCAGCCCTTTCCCCTTCCCTGCAGACTTACCTGCTGGGGAAGAGGGGGGGTGGGGGGGGCAACACATGTGCTCAGTCCCCCCCCATTTTTTTCCTCCCTCTATGCCCATTCCCCATCCCCTTGCCAACCAGTTCTCACTACTCTGGCTAGGGAGCAGAAGGGCGGGACCAGCCCTGCTCTCTGGAGCAGACATTACACAGCTCAGCCCAGGGCTGCAAAGCATGCTTGGATGCTAGGGGACTGATTTTACTTGAACTAGGAAGGGGTCTGGGACAGAAGTTTCATAAACTGGTTTAACCTAAATCAGTTAAATCTGATGATACATTCAACTAGGTTCATCTTAAACCAGTCTTAGTCATTTTGGAACTGGTTTATGTGCACTAAGCTTCTGTTCTGTTGCAGATTTAAACCAGTTTCTGATCGCTTAAACCGGTTTGTGTGTAACTTTTGTTCCTAGCCCTTGAGGCTGCTCCTGGGCTGACAGGGAAGAGAGGAGGTACCTGCCCCCTGCTTTTGTCTGAAGTGGAGCCAAAGCACCCGTGCTGGACCTGCCCCTGTATGTGTCCTGTTTCAGCTCCCACCCAGATCAACAGAAGTTGGAGCAAGTCCATGCGTACCACAAATAATTTCAGTAACTGTCACAGATCTGTGTAACATCAGTCCGGTGTCTTCTCTTTGTGGAATTTCATGCAACATTTACCAGGATTGTTGCATATGATGAAACAACCCAAGTTGTTTTCTTACAGGAAACTCACATTTTTAGAAGGGGAAGGACTGGAGTTGTCCAAGACCAGAGTGCAGACCAGTTTTGCCGGACACTGAAAGTTTTGCATGGCACTAGCCCTGTCAGAGAAAGGGTGTTACACATACCAAACATTGCTATTAGTGAGATATTCATTTTTTATACGTCCTAGTTTTCCATGAATACAAATCCTTAGCATTGATCTTATTTCTCTGCTCTGTAACTTTAACAACTGTAGTAGAAACAATAGTAGAAAAACCATATATCTATTATAATTAAATACCTGCAGGTTCTCTCCCCATTGTCACATTAACTGGACCTGCATTCAAGAGCAGCTTGTTGCCTTCTTACATCAGTCAAACACTTTGGGAATGAACACTACACAAGCTGAAAGCCAAAAGCTAAAAGAAAGTCTTGCTAGAAAGGTGCTAGATGAGAAGGCAGAGATGACCTTATAAGTGCTCAGCAGCTGAATCCTCTCAGCTGTCATTGGGAAGAGTGCCATGAAAGTTAATGGATGTGCTCGAGTTAGACCCAAGTGCTGCAGATGAATGGCATGACAACTGGTATTTGTAAAGTTCTTTGCAGATGAAAAGAGCTCCATGGCACTATGTACCAAACAAATGAAACAATCCTTGGTAACCAACTCAACTGTATTTTTTAGTAGTTTTACTGCATCTATGATGGTCCAGAAAATATGCAAGAAGCAAGGGTTTTGTGGTGGTATCTTTGATAGGACCAGTTTGCATCAGTGCTGACTGCAACAATGAAAGTGTATTTGTCTTTAAAAATACACCGTTCCACTCAAGTGCCTAAAACTGAGAAGCCCCATTTTTCATGTGAATGCATGTGCATGCAGATCCCTTTTTTAAACTACTCCGGCTTCCACTCCTTAGGCCTGGCCTAAACTACCAAGTTTTGCTAATCACTGTATGCTTGCATTCATGCACAAAGGGCCCCTAAGCTGACAACCCCAGGTTTGTGTCAGCTGAACAATACTGTAAGTCAGGGGTGGCCAGCCTGCAGCACGAGTGCTTCAAGTGGCATAGGCAGCCTCGGCTAGTGGCATGCAGCACTGCCAGTGGCAGACAGGGCAGGACACAAAGCAGAACAGCAAATCAGGCAAAGGAAAGGGATTGGAGTGGCACTCAGAGAAGGTGTGGAGCCAATTTGTGGAAAACCTGCCAAAAAACTTGGCCCTCTATGCCCTAATTTACAAAACCTTTAGCTACTGCATGGCAGCTGATCAATAAAACAAGTGTAGATGCTCTTTTACACATTTTGACCATAGCAGTTCTCCAGCAGTAGTTTCACAGTTCCTTGTCCTTGGCCAGTTTTGTACTCTGTTGGTCAAATTCAAAAGTGATGGGATGCCCACACCCCACTTTAAAATCCCTTTTGCTTTGTACCCCTCCCAGCCTCACCCTGTTCTTGCCAGTCTACCTGTGCAAGCAGGCAGATGAGGCTTGCTGATGCTTCAGGGTCCAGCCAGGAACAAAAAGGAAGGTGTGCTCAGCCTGTGGCAAAAAAGTGCTGTGCAAGACCAGCTCCATGAGTACCTCAGGTACAGATGTTCACAAGGGGATAATGGAGGGTGTGGAAGCTGAGGGGTACAAGCAGGATGAGAAGCAGCACCAGGCCAAGGCAAAGGTCTCTAACAGATGGACTGGAGAACAGTCCTGTAGAACCTGCTTCCTAGAGCTGCCCCAGAGACCTGCCTCTCTTTCAAGGAGCTCCACATAACATTTTTACAGCTGATTTCAGTTTATCCAGGGGAAACAGGCTCTGCACACTATTGCTGCTTACAGATATGAAAAAACAAACCCAGAGCTTCACTTTAAGTTCAACACATCCCTGCACCAAGTGCAGCACATACCCAGAAGAGGTAGTGTGTTAGTTTGAACCCAGCTTGCTCAAAATCTGTATTGATCAGGTGGCTTCAGTGGTGGTGGGGGGGTGGAGTTTTTATTAGATTAAAAAAAAGCCAAAAAGCTCCACTGATATGCCTGATCTATACAGATGCTGGGGAGCCAGGTCAAACTAACGCACTTCCTCTTCCGGTAAAAGTGCTGGGGGTTTTTTCCATATCTGTCAGCAATAAATGTTAGTTAATTAGTTATTAGCTTTAGAATCACAAAATCATAGCAAGGAGGACTGGAAGGGGCCTATAAGATCATCAAATCCAGCCCCCTGCCCTGGGCAGGAAGTAATTGGGCTCAAATGAGCTCAACGAGGTATTTGTCCAGCCTCCTCTTAAAGACCGGCAGAGATGGCAACTGCACCACCTCTGCTGGAAGTATGCTCCAGATTCTAGCTACCTGTTCCAGATTTAGATACTGCCTGTCCCCAGAAAGGCTCAGGGCCACTTACAATAGAAAAAAAGGCATAGCAATGTACTAACACAGTAAGAGAAGATACAACAAAATTGCATCCTCCTTCCTCCCCCAGCTCCCCAAATTGAAAATAAAGCCATCCCAACCCTTTCTGCTCCCTTGCCTTTGACAAATGATGGCATCCCTCTGCCTAACATCCTCACTGCCCAAATCACTTTCACGAATACCAGAAGTTGGCAACCTGTGGCCCACAAAAGCTTAGCATCTGGACCATGAATGCGGGGCTCTTGCAGCAGTTGGTGGGAGATAAGCGGCAGCAACTTCAGGGTCATAGTTCCAACCTTTTACCCTCCTCTGACCCAGGGTGCGTCATTCAAGCCCACAGCCAGAAAAAGTTGAATACCTCCTGACCATGCCACAAAAGCAAGCATTTTTTTCCTTCCTCTAACCCATATGCCCTCTGGATCTCTTTGAACAGCTCCTGCAGGCATCTGATGACTGCCAATTTCTCAACACTGATGGGGATTTCATCTTCTCGCAACAAGACGGGAACCAGTCAGACTCTGATGCCCCCAGACATGAAGAGGGTGCAGTGACTTTTCATGGCTTGAGGCAAGGGCCCTTGTTTCCTGTCCCAAACCCATGGGCCCAACCCTTCTGCTTACCTTGTCCCCCATCAGGTGGCCAGCTTCCAGCAGGATTCTGTAGACCAGGACTAACCCAGCCTGGTTCACATGCACTTTGGGGTGGACCCCTAGCAGTGCTCTCTGAAGGAATGACGTTCTGTTTCTCTAACAAGATGTTTTGGAAACTCTGAAACCAACAGGATGCAAGGCAATGGCAGATCCCAGGGGCAGGCTCCAGGCCATGGTGTTGGAACTTGTTGCCCTTCTGGTGGGCCAGAGGGAGAAGAAGAGCCCTGCATCCTCAAGCTAAGGCAGGTCACTCCCCTTGAGGGGCTTCAGAAGCCTGGGGTTTGGGGGTGCTCCTTCCTGAACAGGCTGCAGGTGCTGCCTAATTAAAACCCTCTGAATGCTCTTTCAGGATGTAAGCTGGGAGTGCGTGTATGATCCTAAGTAGGTGGAAGAATCCATACCCCACTCCCGGAATTCCAGAGCTAAAAGCTAGAGATTTACAGAGCAGACAGACAACAGGTCTGCTCCCCAACCCATGGGGACTTCCCTAGTCCTTGGACCCAGGGTCTGCAGCTCATGAATTCATTCCATGGGGAAGTCCAACTCCACCGTGTCAAGGACAGCGTGATACAGGTCTTGTCCCTCCAGCAACTAAGAGCCTCATGAATGCTTTGGTAGGCTATAGGAATGTAGCTCCGAGTAGGCACTTGCAGTGCCCCTGCCCAAGTCCCAGGTTCTGCTGCTCAATACAAATGAACCAGGCAATGGCCACCAGTATTTTGTGCTTCTACAAGGCACTGGACAACCAACCATTCTGGGGCAGGTGACAACTGGGGGGTCCTTACACATCACTGACCCAGTAGCACTTTCCCAGAAACTCAAGTGTCAGCCAGGCAAACCACTTGGATCCCACAAGTACAAACATGCATTCACTCACCCACCCACCCAAAGAGTCTGTTCAATTGCACATCACCTTAATGTCATGGAGCACACAAATGCCACTTGCAAGGTTTCAAGGAACCTTCCTTGGCAAGGAGCTGGAAAGAGGTGGCATGCCTTTCTCCTGGACCTGGGATGCTGCCCCACATCCTGAGCTCCTAAAACACATGAGAAGAACCATCCTTACCTAAACCTGGCCAGGTGAGGATAAGTCATGACCCGGCTGGCCTGGTACCATTTCAGACAGCAAAGAAACTGTGGTGCCAGGGTGTCTTGGTCACAGCTGTTATTCTAGTCCCAGTGTTGATGTCAGCACTGAGAGCAGAAGGGAACCCACTCATCCCCTCTATAACCCCAGTAATCTGATGGGCATTAAGGTCTGAGGCTATATGGATTGGCTTTTTGTGGAAGGAAGCAGTGCCAAGGCCCACTGAAATCAGGCTCTTGGTCCAAAGATCTATCGTCCAACAACCAGCTGTTCGAAACTCTCCCTTGTGGCCCATGCTGCTGCTCCCTCCCCTCCCCGAGGGCTCTTTCCCTCCAGGTCTCTAGCAGCTCCACTCCTAGCTCTCCCCAGCTGGCCTCCCCTGTATAAGCTGATTTCCCAGGGTGGGGGCCACAGCTGGGCTCTGGGGTAAGAGAACCAGTGTCAGTCACACCTCCACATTCATTCAGTCTTGATTGGGTTGGTTGGGGTCAAATCCTCTCATCTTCCAGCTGAGGTTGCTATCTGGGTGAGGGGGGTCATGCCTGCCTCAGCCTGGATGAGGGGGCTCATGGGTGAGGGGGCCCTGGCCTGCCTCAGCTTCCTTGCCCCTTTGGTGCAGCAGGATTGTGTGGAGTTTGTGGATGCCATCCCTGGGCTGCCCACAGGTATCCTTGGCTAAGTGTTGGAGAAGTCCTAGTGGAAAGAGACAAGAGGAGAGTCCATTCACATCCTACTTTTTCCTCAGCCCAGGCTCTCCTGGCACTGACAGTCGCATCTCCCTCCTCTCAGCCCCTGCAAGAGCACTAAGACCCTCTGCCTACAAGGGAGGTGGCTCTAGGGCAAGGGTTTGCAAAGTTTTTATGCCATGGCCCAGCAAACCATGGCCCAGCAGTCACAGGCAACCACAGCTGGAATTTCTGCCCAGAAGATGGGTAAGGAGGGTGGGCCAAAGCCTGCACTGCCACAGGCCCTGTGGAAGGAGTCACAGTTTGCCAGTCCATGGCCACTTCTGGTCCAGCAGTCGACCCGGGGATTGAGAACCCCTGCTCTAGGGCAAGGTCTGTATAAGGACTCCCTGAACTTGCTGCTGTAGGATGAGAAGAGGGTCCCTAGGTCTGTGTGTGAAACACTCTGGAGTTGTGAATGAAGCACAGGACCCTACACACCTGGGGGCTCCATTCAGCCAAGGCCAGAGGCCTGTCACTCAAAGGTATCCCCCAGTGCTCTCATGTTGCAACCACTGGGCATCTCCCTCTTATCCTAGAGCCCCCATATCTGCAGACCCCACAGCCCGTTGGAGCCAGCCCTAACTCCTCCTGAGCTCAGGAGCCTGGGGGTGTTGGGTCACCTACCTCAAACTGTGGGAGGAGCTGGCTGGCACAGCAGAGAAGGGGAGTGCTGCTCCTTGTGGCCCTTGCTCTCTCTGTGGTGTTGTCCAGATGAGTACAAATCATAGAGTGCTGTGGGAGGCACAGGACACTGTCAGGAGGCACCAGAGCCCCATCCTCATGCTTCCCCTTCCCCCAAGCTGAGCCTTTTCTCAGGCTGGAGTCTCTGCCTCTCTGGTCAGAGTCAAAAGCTGTTACAACCAGGCCTCAGCCCAGAGGCAAGGACATGTTCTGCCCTAAGCCAGGCTCATCTTCTCAGGTCTGTCATGAACACCATATCCAGAAAACAACAGATATCTGCCTCTTCCCAGCCCTGACAGGGTGGAGGGTCCTGAGCCCTGAGGCCACTCTCTCACGAATCAGTTTTGACCGGGGAAAAAGGCCGATTCTTCTTCCCTGCGAACTCTCTCCTGTATAACACAAGGGTTTAAAGGTGGTCTTTGCCAAACCCAGCCCCTCCATACTATGCTCACCTCCAACAGGTACTGAAGCCTCCCTAACCTGAAGGCGGACTCCAGCAGACGCTGCAACGTCCTGTCCAGGTAAAATGTGTGCCACTGGCAGGCTTCCTGCACGGGCAGTGCCCAGGGTCCCTGCCATGGCAGGGTGATTGGAGTGCTCTACAGGGAGTCCTGGTGAGACCCCCAGACACTTCCTGGCTTCTCCCATTTACACCCCTCTGCAGCTATTCTTGGTTTGTATTTCTCCTCAGAGAGCCTGGGCACAGCAGGCCACAGGAGAGCCAAACTGTAGTAGACAGCAGCTAAGCCTCAGGGCAGAGTTCAGGCACAGGAGCACAAAGGGTGCAAGAAAGGGGAAAAGCTCCCTGCACCTTTATTCTCCCTGGGCGGCTCCCACTCCTATCCTGCTCCTTCAGCTCCTCAAGGGAGCAGGGCTAGAGTCACTCCTGCTCCTGTGACTGAAGGGGGGGCAGGGGAGAAAGGAGAGGGAGAAAGAGGATTTACCTCCATCTGGCAGCTCCCATGGGGCTCAGTGTCACCTTAAGGTGATTTTCAGGAGACAAGACTCCAATTTGGGCTCCATCTCCAGTTTGCTGTCACGAGAGAAGAGACTCGATTGGCACCGACGTAGGCAGGAAAACTAGAAACTTGGCACCAAGCAGCAGAAATGGAAAAGGAGGCCCCCAGGATGGGAAGGAACCAGCTGAGGTCACCAGGCTGGTTGGCAGTAAGGCTAAAATAGGGACTTATCTCCATGAGGCCCTGCTCCTCGTCTCACCTCCCTCCAATACCAACATCAAGTCCCTGGAGGGAGACACCCATCCACTGGGAAAAAAGTGGCATGTGCAGCCTCTGAACAGCACCGAGATTGAGGGAGCCAGGCAGGGGTTGCAGTACCTGAGGCTGCAGGCAGCACCCAAGCTGCAGGTGAAGATGTTGCTGGGCTTCAAGGTGAATCTCCACCAGCAGCTGAGGCCCAGCCAGCAAGATCTCTCACATGGATGGGTCTCCCCCCACAATTCCCCCTTGCTCACTCAACTTGCCTCTTCCTGCTTCCTTCCTTCCTTCCGAATTTCCTCTCAGACACCATTGGGACAATCAATTCCTTCCTGCCCACACCCTCACTTGCTCTCTAGCCCCACCATCCTCGCTGTCTTGGACCGATTCAACCCAGGATTTCTCCCTGCTCAGGACCCGTTACTTAGGCCTAGGCAGGCACCTTCCTCTGCCCCTCCTGCCCCACTACCCCTTCCCAACTGGGTCATCTTCCTTCCATACTCTCCATGCCCACAGTGGCTAACACCAGCTCTCACCCTCTGTGATCCTCTCCACCAAGGCTGCTTTGACATACTTAAGCTACAGGGCTTCCTCACCCCTCTCCTGCACAGCATGGGGTTGGCACACAGGAAGTACATCTGACTGATCAGTCTGTCTGCACCCACCAGGAGGAAGGTTGTAGGGAAAGATGGTGAATTACTACAGGACTTCCCCTCTTCCCACAAACTGACAAGGGACTCAGACTGTCCCGAACCCCCCCTTTTCCAGTGTATTTCTCCTCCTGCAGAAAATTTGAGCGTCAGGGCCAGTGGGACATTTGGACCAGTCTTAGAGGTCCCAGGTCACAGAAGCTAATGATCCCAAGCAGAGGGTTGTGGTCACTCAGTATAACCTGCTCCTCTCTCATAGGCTGGGTTGCAGGGGAGGGGGAGGCAGGATAGTCTGGGTGTTGCTCAGCTTGGGGGTACTTGTATCTTATTCTGTCCTGGGGGTGCCCTATGATGGCCCCAAGGACAGGTTCCTGCAGGACCATCTTGTTCAACTCCTTGTCTTTGCCCACCCTTGTGGGCTAGTTTGTTGGGAGTCACTTCAAGGAACAGAAAAAGGTGCTACTGGGAGGAAGAGGTGCAGCGGGTTTTCATGTAGTGTTTTCCTATGACGGGGTTCCCAGGATGAGAGTGCTGCACTGTCCCTTTCCACCACATCCCACTCCCATCCATCTCAGGGCCCCTGAGGCTGACAGCAGAAAGGACTGTCCCAGCTTCCCTGAGAGGTGCTTACCCACCAGGAGGGTCCACAGCTCAAATGACCATGGCCTCTCCTTCTACAAGACCCTGGCTGCCAGGTGCTGCTGTGCCGTAACATGGGGAATCACAGGGATCATGTGGCTCAAGCTGCTTGCCTTAGCGAGGATCCCTTTCCCAATAATACCGAGAGACTGACTGGATTCACAGCCCTGCTTGTTCCCAGCAGCCTGGGTCCCTCCTTCCATGTGCTGGGGGTTGCTATCAGTCAGGGAGTCCACAGGCTCCAGAGTTATCAATGTGCTCCTTGGAGGAGCTGGAGCTGCTGTTGCTCTTTGGACAGGGCTGGGTCAAGCTCCTGTCCTAGAGAGGCTGGGTTTTCTTCTTGTATGGGGTGCTGCTACCACATTGGACCCAGGCTGCTGGGTCTCTTACCCTACCCAGCCACATCCTGGGCCACCTAACAGCTGCCCTTTCCCTGTGCCAGGAGTTGGGGAACTCCCATATCATGACCTGCTCTGGTGCTGACATAATTTGGGTTGGGCCACCCTCCTCCAGCACAGACTTCCTGTCACCCTCCGATCCAGGGATCACCATTGCTAATTGCATCCCAAAAATCTGCTTCGGCTCATCTTGGGACCAAGTTAGAACAGCCATGAGCCTGGGTTCAAAGCAACTTTTTCCTCACCACCTGTTTGCTCCTTCCCCCTCATCCCAGAGATGAGCAACTCCCCCAGTTCATTATGGTCATGGCTGGAGCAGAGGTGCCAGGAGGTCTCAACCTTTGAGACATGGGGGCAGAGAAAAGCCCTGTAAGTTTGAATAAGCAAGTCCTTTCTGCTCTGCCCACTTGGCTAGGGTTAGACTCTGGAGTCAGAACAGCCCCACAGCAGTACCCTCTGCCTGGTATTCAGGTATCTCAATGCAATGAGAAGTTGGGCCCTTCCTTCCATGGGAATTCAGAGTGCTCAGGAGCTTGCAGGCTTGGGCTGTCAGACTCATCCAGCCTGGGAAACAAGATGGGCCTGGAGCTCTACTGCTTGGGATGTTTCCAGGCATGCTAGGGATGGCTTGAGAGAGAAACCAGAGGCTTATGAAGGGGTTGTCATGTGGGTGCTAGAACTTCTTTCTGCCCCTACCCGAGCAGGGACATGCTACATGCCATTCACTTGCTCTAGGCGATAGTGCTGCTGAGCAGATATTCCCAGGGCCTGCGTTCCTCACTTTCCTCAGCACAAAAGGGAGTCCTGCCTCTCCTATGTGAATCAGTTGCAATTCCTAGCTGCAACAGGACCTAGACTTCCCGACTCCCACATTAACTAACATTAGAATCTACAAAATAACCAGGCAGGTGCTTTCCTTAAATGCTTGCAAAGAAATGCTTGCCGAAGAGGAAGAGATCCTAAGCTGCTGAAGACCATTATACAGCAAGCAATCTTTAGGGGGAAAAAAACCTGATACCTTTCAGATAGTCTGAGAGCAGCAGTTCATGGGTATTAAAAAGCAACACAAACAAGGTTTGTTAGGAGTTGCTTGGTTTGAAGAGAAAAGCCCAGAACTGAACCTTCTTAGTGTTACTCAACTCCAGAACTAGCTGAACCAGAATTTCCAACCTGTGGAACTGCTATGCTTCAAAATTTAAGTTTGCCCTGAAGCAGAATCAGAGACCTTTGACTTTTCATGTCAAACTGGGAAATTAAAATCCCTCAAAAATTCTTTAAAACTGGTAAATTAAAGGAAGAAGGAAAATCTCTCTCCATGTTCTTCTTTCCCCGTTTCTATTTTCATTACTTTATGACTTGAGAGCCATTATAGCACACAACATGGGATTCTTCTTATGACCTAAATATTTTAGGGTTTTTCCAAACAAAACATCTCCGGTTGTGTTGTAATACATAATTTGTCTGTCTGCAAGGTTGGCCTAGGATAAGTCTTGTGCACAGAAACTGGAAGAGTCAGTTTTGGACAATCTTCTCCCTAGTTGAGAATTAATTTCTGGATTGGAGAAAACTCTCCCAAAGTTCCCTGCATTCTCATCCAACTTCCTTGTGGAAAGGGATTAAGAGTCAAATTAGTTCATTAACACCCAAACAGGAGACCATTGGATCTAGAAAAGAGGATCAACTGTTTTTCTCTCTCTAAACTAGCAGCTTGTCTTACTAGCTTTTAGAAGAAAAAGTACAAGACATACAACAAACCCATAACATAGTCAGAATATCCTATGTCATTGCTCACGAACAGCTTCATTTCCTTTCTCCAGGAAGGAAGGAAGCAGGTAGAAGTCAGAACAGCTGGAATGGTAGAATAGAAGGGAGAGGAAAGAGAGGGAAATGTGAACAGCAATTCTAAGGGCACATCTAATCCCATTGTCACAGTGCTCCTTAGAAGGATGCCTGGAAGTATATCCCTGCCTTCCCACTCCCACTCTGCAAATGCCAAACTCAGATGTGAAACAGTGATGCTGTCATGAGGGCTCCCCACCATGACTTGAGACCTGCATGTTCACTCGCTTGCCACAGATGATCAGACTGCACAAATTCCTAATCTGCAGTGAAGCTCTCATCTTCCAGACAAGGGTACCTGTTGGTAACCAAACTGCTGTGCTCTTAAAGAGCCACCAGATCTTGATGCAGCACTTGTGGATCTCTGGTTATCCTGAGACACGGAGATCACATGACTCAAGCGTTTTGGAATATGGCATCTTGGCCCATTACATAACATCCACAGGAGGCCTCAAATGCCTCTACACAATGCTAGTAGTATGGGAAACAAGCAGGAAGAACCTACCCTCCTGCTAGCTGACACCAACCCAGACAGTGGGGCTCACTGAAATGTGGTGGGACCCAATGCATGACTGGGCAGTGAATATCAAGGGCTATAGGCTGTACAGGAGGGACAGGACAGGGAGGAAAGGCAGGGGTGTGGCACTCTACATTAACAAGGAATACACATCCTTACCAGGTACCACAGAGTCAGAGGAGGGGCACTCTGAAGTGCTCTGGGTTAGAATACAAAGAAGTCGAGGGGAAAGAGGCTTAATGGTGGGGGTCTACTACAGACCACCCAACCAAGGGAAAGAGCTAGATCAGGAATTCTTAAGTCAGCTCACAGAGGGAGTTAGGTCAAAGGACGTGGTCATCATGGGTGACCTGAACTTTCCAGACATCTGCTGGGAAGAGCAGTCAACCAGGTCTGACCGCTCACGTAGGTTCCTAGCCCAAATGCAGGACCTCCATCTAACCCAGGAGGTGCACAGCCCCACCAGGGGAGATGCCTTGTTGGACCTGGTGAGGGGGCTGCAGGTGCTCGACCACCTGGGCGACAGTGATCATCGCCTGCTGAAATTCACTATCCAGCGCAAGGTGGCAAAAGCCTGCAGCAAGGCAGCAGCCCTTGACTTCAGGAGGGCGGATTTCAATGAGGTAAAGAGAATAGTTGGGGAAGCACTGAGGTCCCACAGGGGAGGGGAGGGGAGGGGAGCCGGGTGTCCACAAGAGTGGTCGCTCCTTAAGGAGACAATCCTCCAAGCCCAAAGGGAGGTAATCCCAACACGGATCAAAAGGGGGCAGGAGGGCACAAAAGCCCCCATGGCTCACCAAGAGTATCCGGGAACATCTCCTAGCTAAAAGGGAGGCATACACCCAATGGAAGGGAGGGGCCATCACCAGGGAGGACTATACTGCGGCTGCTCAGGGGTGCAGGGTGGCGGTCAGGAAGGCCAAGGCAGAGATGGAACTGGGACTAGTCACCCAGATCAAAGACAACGAGACGACTTTTTTTTTTTAAAATACACAGGGGGCAAAAAGAAGGTACCGGGTAACGTGGGGACCCTGCAAGACACGCTGGGAAATTTGGTCCTCACAGCAGACGACACAGCTAACCTATTTAACAACTTCTTTGCCTCCATTTTCCTGAGCAGGGAGCAGATCAGCCCCCTCACTGGGCCCCACTCAGGCCCCAAGGGAGGCACATCCAGGCCAAGGGTCAGGGAGGATCTAGTCAGGGAATTTCAGAGGGACTGGATGTATTTAAATCAGCTGGTCCGGATGATCTCCACCCGAGTGCCGAGGGAATTAGCTGAGGTCATTGTGGGACCCCTGGCACAGCTTTACGAGCACTCATGGTGCTCTGGTGTGGTGCCAGAGGACTGGAAGAGGACCTATGTGGTTCCCATCTTAAAAAAAGGGAGGAAGGAGGACCTGGGAAACTATAGGCCAGTTAGTCTTACCTCAATCCTGGGTAAGCATTTTGAGAGAATTATTCTGGCACATGTCCATGAGGGGTCAGCAGGGGAGATTATGCTTAGGGGCAGCCAACACGGGTTCATTAGTGGCAGGTCCTGTCAGACCAAGCTGGTGGCCTTTTACAACCAAGTCACCAAATCCTTAAATGCAGGGGTAGCAGTGGAC
>NW_017728950.1:21688562-21732835 GCF_001723895.1 Crocodylus porosus | reverse complement strand
CACTTCAAGAGGGATGTGGACAACATGGAGAGGGTCTAGAGGAGGGCCACCCACATGATCAGGGGGCAGCAGGGCAGGCACTATGAGGAGAGGCTACAGGACCTGAACCTGTTCAGCCTCTAGAAGAAAAGGCTGAGGGGGGATCTGGTGTCCTGTTACAAACTAGTCAGAGGGGACCAGCAGGCATTGGGGGAGTCCCTGTTCCCCTGAGCACTACCAGGAGTGACTAGAAATAATAGTCACAAAATGGCAGAGGGTAAAAATTCAGGTTGGATATCAGGAGGCGCTACTTCACTCAGGGCAGCTAGGATCCGGAACCAACTTCCAAGAGAAGTGGTGCTGGCTCCTACCCTGGGGGTCCTTAAGAGGAGGCTAGATGAACACCTTGCTGGGGTCATTTGATCCCAGTACTTTTTCCTGCCATAGCAGGGGGTTGGACTTGATGATCTGCTCAGGTCCCTTCCAACCCTACCAACTATGAAAACTATAAACACACCCTTTCTTTGCCATTTACAGCGATTTTCCCTTCACCCATCCTCTCCACCATTTTTAGGGATTTCTGCCACTGCCTGCTTTTTTCTAGTTGGCCCTTTATGGAGGGAACAGGGAGATGATAGCAAAGAGGAGCCATATGTCCATGTGAAGGCTGCAGGCATCTCCCTGCTGTCTGAGGTCCTTTTCATTCCTGTTATTTCCTCTTTGCTCATCATCAAAACATTGTGTTAATACTCAAGAAGATAAATAAATATCTCCCATAAGTATTCAAGTATCTACCTGAGTGCTGGCATACCCCATTCCATCCAGTCGGGCTGGCAAAGGGAACCTGAAAATCAGGAAGCAAGTTGGCAGCTAGGATTCACCCAGTGGGAAGGGTCATTTCAAGGACAGGTGACCTAAATTAGAAATAAAAGAATAAACAAAGTTAGACCAGCAGTATTTCTTATAGTCTCCTAAATCAGCATGTTTCCCCTGGCACATGCCCAGCTCATGTCCTACAGACACTACTAGAAGGAACTTGTTTCCTCCTAGCTCAAGATTTCTACAGGGCCAAAATTTCCATGCAAAGGAGCAATTATCAGCCAGGAGGTTAAAATAGGGGCTTCCCCAGCCTGACAAAGTACCCTGCCCATCTCTGCAACAATCCTGCCCACCTGACCCTAGCATGCTTCTCCTAATTACCCTGTTAGGTAGAGACTTCCATTGATGTTGATGGCAGCTCCTTGTACTTGGGAGACAGGCAGATCAGTCAGACCTGGAGAAAAGGTGCCTCTTTCCTTCCCTAACTTTGAGGCGAGCAAGGTCCATGAAGAAGAGGTTCATTACCAGAGCTGATGTTTTGAGTCAGACTTCAGAGAGAAACTGGGCACAGAGTCCCCTGCTTCAGGGTTACACATCAAAGGACGCAGTCTATTCTAAAAATGCCTTGTAGTTTTGCCTCCTTCTCCTTTCACAGCTTCACACGCAAGTGTCAATCAAGAGCATCACCAACATCTTGCTCCTCAGATCTGATCCTGCCTCACAGATTAAGGTGAAGCAGGGGTGCTCAACCTGCTTTATGCAGGGAGTACTGCGGGCCACGGTCTGTGTGCTAGGGCAGCACAGGACCCAATCTGGCCCATGGACTGGATCTGTGCTGTTCGTCTGGCCTGCAGAACCAAAACCTCGAGCATCAGAGGTAAAGGTTTTACTTCCTTCAGGAGGTATAACTGGTGAGAGTCCTAGGCAATAGCAGAGCAGGGTGCATGAGCCTTACCCTCTACAAAACACTCAGTAGATGGCCATTTGCACACGCTTAACAAGCCATACATTTAAGTGCCTGTGGGAATAAGGTTTTAATTTTCAGTCCATTTAATTCATTGCTCCTTTATTAAAGAAAGAAACAGACAGAAATTGTTTGATTTGTTTTAATTGATCACTGATTAAACCAATACATTTCAAAGCAAAATCTTGTTTGAGGACATTGTGCCAAATATTAGTCTATTAATTTGTTTACAAGGTTTAAAATTTTAAACTATGCTTCCTTTATATACATGTAAAGATTTTCATTTCACTAGTAGCAAAATTCTTCAGTACATTGCATTTCCTGATGAACTATGCCAAAAATAAGGCTCATATTTCCTTTCTGTCCTTCCACTCGCTGAAGGAAGTCACGAATATAGAAAGTACAACAGAGCAACTACATAAAATTACAGGAAGTATCTCATTGTGCTAGATCTTCACCACTTAGACATTCACTTCTAGAACACTAAATTGCAAATATACAGTACATACAACTAACATGGTTTCTCGACGTGCTTACAATGCCTCTCAATCCTGCTTTTGTAACACTATCAAAAGCTGTTCTCAAAATGCGTCCTTCATAAAAGTTACTTTTGTATTTCTGGAGTGTTGGTTTTAACAGTCGAGGCAGTATAACCACAGACCTGGCAATAAGCTTAGCCACAGCAAGGGATAAGCAAATTTAACAAGATCCACAAAGATGAGAACCATAGGTCACTTACGTTCTGCTGATTTCAGTATACTGTTTTCAGTACCTTATGACCATAACTAAACATCCTCCAAATACTGTATCTCTGGTAATTAAAAAGAGTTCTGCACTGGGGAAGGCTGAAACTGTGGAAACTTGCCTGCTCATGTATTTTGGCAGATTACTACTTGCACACTGACAGAAAAGGATTGGTCAAACCTTTAAAAAGATGCAGGCCAGAAATTTATGGATTTAACTATTTACAATATTAAAGTATTCATGATATAGCTATATCTGGAAAATTAAGTACAGTGCTAAAGATGAATAAGTAACCACCCAGAAGAACCCTGAAACACTTTTCAGGAGCAGCAAATGAAATGATGGTTACTGATAACATAGGCCTATATTCCCATAGGCTGGGGAGGGTGGGGAGAGAAATCAAAAGCTTGATCTTGAGACACTGAGCATTCAGTCATCCCAACAACTTCAAAAGTGAGCGGGAATTTCAGTGTCTCAGTGAGACAGGCCCACTTATTTGTGCAAAACATTAATCCTTAGCACAGAGCAGTAAAGCAAGCAAATTCTGCATTTGGAAAAGAACTCGCATCCTGCTTGTGGTAAGAATTTTAACACACACTACCTAGACAGGGAACGACTGAGGTAATCAAGACATCTAGCTAGTAGGCATTAAAACAATGGCAGTTCATTCTTTTCTCTTAAATAAGGTGCAAAGGAAAATCTGCGAGTCCTGTGGATGAATAAAGCAGGCTTGAAAATGTTCCCCTGGCTACTCCTCAGGGTGATCAGTTTGAATTAAGCTGAGTCTAGGTCTTGCCTACCTCCTTTTTGCTGGAAGAATCTACATCTGAGGTGTCAATTTAACTTGTTGTCAAAGTGGAAAAAACAGATGGACTTTATGTGACTGTTCCTTTGTTCATCTACTTAAGTCTGTATTTAAATACCTGCTTAGGAGAAGAGATTTGTTAACAATTTAATATGGTTACCAGGGCGTGTAAATGTAAATATACTGTATTCTGCAAAAAACACCCAAGGTCAGACTTAACATATCTGACATACTTGAAAGTTAAAAAAAAAAAAAAAAAGACAGATTACTTGTTCCGTCCCTTCACCACACAAGCATCCTGTCAAGTGGTACTACTTCATTCTTCCCTTTGCAGATGCTCAACATGCACCCAATCATTTTGAACTCCACACCCTCGGGGACACACCTGTGTGCGCATAGGTTCAATATTTGAGTCTCTTGACCCCCATTTTCTTATGATGGCATAAGGCAGGTTTAATTCTAATTTTTCTCCTATGGATCTCACATCCAAGGCAACAGTTATTTGTTTCAAATCCCAAAAGCCATTGCTACCTTCATATTTGCTGTTGTCTTTAAAAAAAGTCTGCAGATTTTGATAGTAATGCACCACAGACACTGCTATGAACACAGAACTTAAAATCTATATTTTTGATTGACAACTATTTTATTTACCTGAAAGACTAAAAGGCATTAGCATGAAATGCTAAGAGGGGAAAAAAGGGAAAACAGTGGAATCAGTAAAGGAAGGCCTAGCTACTCCCAGCAACCTATGCTGGAGGTCACTTTTAAATAGACAGTTAGTCAACAGGAAAAAAGAAAATGCACTTGTTCAGTGCACTTCAAAAACCCACAGAGCTGATGTGATGAGTTGATTAATCAAGCAGCACTGCATCTCCCAATCAAGTCAACTACAGCCCTTGCAATTAATACATCCCAGATTTGGAGCCCGCTCTTATGCAAACCAAGAATTAAAAAGAAAAAGGGGAAGGAGTGCTCTAAGGTACAACACAGCTAAGACCTAGGAATGACATCTTGCATTCACTCCTCCCCAAGCTGCGCAGAGAACAAGATGTTCCTTCTGCCGCTTGATCTCATTAGTCAGAAGCTCATAGATCTGCCAGGGGCTACATCTTCTCACTCGCCTGCTTTTCTCCATTTGGCACAGTCCATCCACTCCATTTAAACTTTCAAGCCTTTGCAGAAGAGCCGTTTTCCTTTTATTTGTAAAGATGCTTAACTCACATGATACTAATTCATCTCAATTCAAGAGTCTGTGGATCAGTGTTTAAAGGCTGAAGGGAACAGGTTTATATAGTGCTCTCCTATGGGTAAACACTGCTTCTCATACAAGTCTGAGTATCCATATTTTACTGGAAAATAAATAGTCCATAAAACATGTGACCATGGATAAACGATAAAACCTAGTAAAAGCTTCTCCCGGGTTCCCTACTGCCACTGCGCATGGCCCATTTTTTCCATCATTTAAATCTCACACTCCTGAATTTAGTAAGAGTTGAATCCCTGCCCACTTTATTCTGCTACAGCCACTCTGCATATGACAGAGGACTCAGCAGGCCCTCCAGTATAGTCAGAAGAAGCCACTTGCAGTATGAATGGAGAGCATAGCTGAAGGAGGATTACACAACATTGCCTAAATTAATCTGTGCTGGAGAGTGGGTATGTTGCATTCTTATGCTGGACCACAGCATTCAGTAAGCTTGCCTACCAAGATGGGAAAACTGCAGATCTAATTAATTTCCCTGTTGCCTCTCTCTCTCGGGCTATTTAAGAGATGCCAATTGTGTGTAGGTGAGCCACTAGGAAGAAGTGACAAAGCTAGGTCTCTCAGGCTGCAACATGTCTTCTGGGTCACCTCTCCCCCAAACCCTGCTCTTTCCCTCTAGCATAATGGTCCCTTTCTGGCTAGTCTTTTCTAATAAATCACCCTCATACACTTTGTTTGCCTACTATTTAAAACAACAATGGCATTTCTGCTGTCTTTCAGAAACTATGCTGGTATCTAAAAACACTTCCCTGTCCGTAACATTACCTAACTTCTGCTGGCAAAGTAGCAAGAGCCATATGCTCCACACACAGACCACATGTATTCAAGTGTACCTCAACTTTTCTCTGACGTGCATTGTTCTATAAACACCCAATAGTTTATTTGTGAGGGCGGTGCTTGAGGCAAAGCCACCTCAAAACTAGCCAGCTAAGTGAACATAGCCTGACATTAAAGACATCACCTACCAAACCCCACTAGCCTCCTTCAGAACCAAAGGAATGGAGGCCTGTGAAGATGAAGGCCACTTACTGAACTGCTTCACTTTTAAAGGGTATAGGCCAAGAGCACAGCCGGACCACACTAATGTAACTTCTACGAACCTGCATCCACCAGATGCTCCTCCTGACCCTGCTGCCATGGATCTCCTGGACAACTGCATTTCCAGGTGGATTACAAATGGGTAAAGTTTATTTAAAAAAATAAAAATCATCCTAAAGTATAAAACTTGACCCTCTACTCCACTTCTTCCCCACTCCCCTCACACTTCACATCTAGTAAATCTAAGCTCATGAACCAATTTGCACCCTGCCCTATACTAAATTTCTTTCAGCTTCTTGTTATTCAGGATAGGGACAAGGGCGATGGTTTAGATGAGATGAAAAACCATAGACAGGCATTGCTACAGATCATGCTCAACAGCCAAACTGCCTTTCATTACATCCTAAGAAACTCACTGGATTTGCTTTGCCACGCTGGTCCCTTTCATTAAAGGTAGCTGAAATGTTCCCCTTCTATTAAGATGTCTACCTGTAATTTGCTAATGAGAGTTTAATACAAACATTTAACCTTTCCAGATAAATAACTGCATATGAAATCTGAGCATCACTGCACTCTTCCTTACGTGGTTTCATCACCACATTCTCTTCTGAAGCAAACAACTTCAATCAGTGTTTCAGGTCAGCGGTCAGAGCAATTGTCATCTGAAATTTTCTTCCTTGAGACCCTATGAGATGCAGCTTAGAAGGTTTTTGGGGGGTTTTAAGTGAAATTTAAAAACTTCTGTACGTATCTTGTATCCAATAATAATTAAAAAGCAAGTTTCCCTGGTAAGAATCACCAATTCATTTTTATCCGTTCTGTACCTTATTTTGCTAGATCATCCCCTACCCCTGAATAATTTCATCCAATGCTTGCGGTGATTAATTCTGTGCAATACAGTACAACAGTTGAAGGTGGAAAAAATTAATAGTTTCCCACCTCTCCCTCAACACTCCCTTGCTTTACCACATCTCCAGTTTCAGAATTGCTCATTCATAAAAATCCACAACTATATTCCCCAATTCTCTGCAACTTTACAGGAACACTAGACTTGAAATCTAAGTACATTTCAAAATGATGTGTGCTTCTGTTCCTGTACGTGTTCAAGTTACTGTATCAATTTTTCTGAAAGGGAAGAAAACCTGAAGGCTAACTCTCAATACCATAAACACCTATCCAAAATGCTGCAAGAGCAAAGCAGGTGAAACCAACTGCACATAAAGTGCTATCAAACACTCAAAGTTAATTTAAAACAAACAAAAAGATTAGTGAAATTAGTGAAAGTTTGTTTTCTAGTTGTCACAATTTAAGTTTTCACTTCTATCAACATTTTTAAATACCCCACATTTTTCTGCATTCCTTTAAAAAGATACATAGATCCCTGAATGCCCTGGAATGCATGCTGAACGTAAGGATTCCTTCCTTCTCTTAAGAAAGCAGCATGTTCGGTTCTGCATTGTTTCTTATTTCATATCAATCCTATGATTGATGTCTCCTTATTTCATATCAAAGTGCAACCCAGATATCAATCATTACAGAGCTTTGCATCTGCCTACCTTTTCTCCTGCAATTAGGTGGTGTAAGGGTCCTTGTATTGTTAACATTTCTGCCCTATGTAGAAGCCCTTAACCATCATGAAAGCAGGCCTTCCATTTAGAACTATGAAGTACCCAAATGTTAGCTTGTATCAGACCACAGGGGAGGCAGATGTACTTTCATAAGCTAGGAATTCAATGAAATGAAGTCTACTTTAGAGTTGTGCTACAGGTAAGAATCCAATAAGCCCCTCGGACCTTTCCTCTAGTTAAAAATTTAACGGTAGCTGAGTATACATTTACACAAAGGTGACAACTAACTGAGCTATATCTGGGGCGGAAAAAAAAGTGTCCATAAGTCATCTCCATTCCTTTGCTGCGATGTGGATTTGGCAGTGGAAGAGCTCATTTTATGTAATGTCATTCACTTTGGGGGGTTCAACTAGCTTTTTTTGTTTGGACACTACCCTGTGAAAGAGTACAACTTTTGACTTTGCCACAGCTTCTCTCAGTTAACCACCAAAATGGAAGACCATGGCAAAGTGATAAAAATACCTTTATAGTTACTTTGATGGTAAAAGCAACAGTGTTAGTTTCAAGAACTGCCACCAAACTTAAATATTACATTCAGAAAACCTTTTGCAAATGTGTCAGAGGTGACATTTGCTGTCTGGAGTTGTACAATGCTGTATAATAAGTGTTAATAATTTGTAATGGATTATCCCAACATTATTAAAGAATTAACATTTAACTGAGTTTCATAAAAAGGGATGATAAATAACGCGGCAAGTTTTGTTCCCGAACTAGGTTCTCTACCAGTCTTGTACTAGCCAGTATAAAGTATACATCAGGCATGAGATACACTATACACCATGGGGTGTTTGGTGGGTTTTTTTTGTTTTTGTATACAGCTATCCATGCACTTAAAAAAAAAGAAAAAGAAAAAGAAAGTCAATGAATTACTCAACATGCCACAAAAGAAATCCGGAAGCACAGTAAATGCTTTCCAAGGACAGCTAATGATGTAACATTTACTCAGTTAAAACAGACAAAAATCAGAGTAAACTGTTTTGTGCTCACAATTCAAGTTTCAGAATAAATGACACTATTTTTCTATTATAGTATTTATAAAACCAATGGAAGGCACATTCCATTGAAAAAAAAAAAAAAGACGACAAGCAAACCATACAATTCATAGGATTAGGAAAATAAGCACTAAATCGCACAGTATTACCTTCTAAAAATTCATAATAAATAACAAAAATCCAGAACATGCAGTCCTTATATTAAAGCCAAGATATATTTCCAAATTCATGATATGGAAAAAAAAGTCAAGAACCACCCTGGAGGGCTTTCCCATAACTGGGAACTTTTTGGCTAAGTAACTGTCAATTCATTGTAAGGAACACAGGTATTATCAGAAAATATTTTAATTATTTACAGAATGATTATCCGATTGAGTACACAAAATACAGATGAAAATGTACACCTCACATAAATTCAAGAAAAGATATGCTGAGCAAATTCACTGTGATAGAGCTAAAGCACTTGGAGTAAGGCGACAGGCAAACATCAAAATCACAGCTACTGAAAGTAACAGAACCATAAATTGAGGTTGTCTCTTATTTTCAAACAAAAAAAAAAATCACTGGGTTTGGAATGTCTTATTCTTGGATACCAACATATCAAATCTCAGTGGGCATCATTAAAATTTGTTTTACCATATTTAAAACTGAATGAAAATCTCTACTTCTAAGCTATGATTTTGAAGACCTGAACAGCTGGGTTTTTTTAGTGCATGTGTGTAATGCTTTAAATTCTACATCTTATAAAATGCATCTCCATATTTAAGTGTATGATTTCACACACTGCTAAAGTCATACAAAACAAAATCTTTCCTAAATCCCAGAGACAGTAAGGTCAGACTACCAGCGCTTGACTCCATTCTGTAGCAAATACATTTTGAAAATCACAGCAAGGTGGATTTTTAGAAAAGCGATTTTGATCCTTGGTTTTCAAACTCTGACCATGCATCATTCAACTCCATGAAGATCATTTTGGCATACTGTTCATAAGGCTGTCCTGTGGCCTGTGAACAAGGAAATGTATGAGAGGCTGACTGAAAACAAAAAGACACTAAGAAATAAAAAGTAGGGCTTGAAAGAAAATAGTTGCTGTACCAATAATAATAAAAAAAAAAAAGTCTCACCCTCCTGTCAAGTTTAGAACCAGTGCATTGGATACACACTTCATATAAAACAGAAACTTTATGTTTACCTTTGTTAGTATGCTATAAATGTGTAACTTTTTGCAACCAAACAGAAAAGCGTCTCCCTTCCTCCCCTCCCATGAATGTCTTCATATGTTCAGAAGTCACATTTTAAAACAGCATCAACAGTTTTTAAGTTTGCTTGTATCATTTCAAATCTTTAATCTACTCACTGTAATTGATGTTGTACTTAAACAAGTCTCTCGTTTTAGAGGAATTGCCAGACAACATAATTTTCATTTTCAGTTGGGAGCTCCTAAAAATTCAAAATCTATTATTCTCTATAGAACAGGGGTGTCAAACAATGGCCTGGTAGTCTGGCGGGCTACTAGAAATTCCCTGCCTTTCAGCTCTACACTACTGCACACTCCTGACACTGCCACTGGCTCTGTACCACTGCACATCCATGGCTCCATGCCACTGCCTGGCTAGAGCTCTGTGCCTCCCCATGCCCTAACCTCCCCCCCCCTTTTTTTAAAACAAAAATAAAAACCACACATGCCTATGGCTCTACTCTGCACAAGCACAATTCTATGCAGCAGCATACCCCTGGGCCCAGCTGCCAGCAGGGCCAGACCCACAGGGCCGTACAAAAACTGGCCTGGGAGTAGCTCCTACAGTCTGGATTCAGTTTGGATCGAGTTTGACACCCCTGCTCTAGGAGCTACTGTATGGCAGCTCTTGTATTATCACAAAGGGAAAAAAAAGTTAAGGGTTATTTCCAAGAATGGCATTAAATCCTTTTGCACTAGACCCAAGTTTTTCTGATGGAACATTTATTTGCAACTATGAAAGCCCCTAAACTTCAGTATTAATTGCACAAAAATAAAAAGTTTTGTCTCAATAAGGACTTCAATCTAAAATAGGTCTGAGGAATCTTCTGCACAGTCGATACACTGCAGACAGAACACCTTCCCAATTAACTCATTTGGCTCAGATGCACCTAAAAAAAAAAAAAAAAAAAAAAAAAAAAAAAAAAAGCCCTATATATCCTCCAACAGCAAAATGTGCTACAGGATTATGTGCCAACATCTGAAGTTTCATTTAAAAGGAGCCTCCTTAATCCTAGCCTCTGTGGATATTAAAAAAAAAAAAGTCCGTCTCTCTCATTGTTCACTCAGATTTTCATTCACCCTTCTGTATATGTACACAGCCTAGAACTGAGGCCCTGAGAGGTGCAAACTGCCCAATGTCATCAGTACATATTCTTAGTGGCAGCTGAAGTGAGATACTTCAGCTGTGTCCTGAAGGTACAAATTGAAAGTAAATTTGAGCGACTGTGTACTGTCCAGGGATACCAGTGTGCCAAATTCAGAAGACAAGACCCAGAATATGGAAAAAAAGAGTGAAAGCAGTTTGTCAAGATAACAGTTCAACAACAAATAACGTGAAGCAATGGTCAACGTAATTCTTAGTTCTCCTTCGTGAAGGGAAGAGGCTATTTCAATCCTGACTGGCCACAGAAAGGGTGGTATGTAGGTACTGCTGCCACCACTGTTCAGATCACCTACTGCGGACCTTTTCCTTTCATCTAACCTCCCTGGTTGGATGCTGTCATCTGAAAGATCCCCAGAATTCAGCACAAATAGTTGTTTAGTGGAAAAGTACTTCTCCAAAACATCAAAAGGTGACATGAAGGTAAAACTTGGTTTTACTTCATGTAGCCTATTGGTCTCCAACCATATAAAAACCTTTCCCCATTAGAGTTTGCAGTGTTTGAATGGGTTTGTCACCAATGAGTAAGCTTTGCTGATTTTCCTTTTAACATTGTGGATTTGCAATTGTCAATAACTGTTTCAGAAATAGCCTTGAACATACCCAATATACTCACCTTATCTGGATGAACTACAAGTACTGCTTTCCTGTAGTACTTCTTTACTTGTTCAGGGGTAACTAGATCAGCTATGCTCACTGGCTTCCACCTATTCTCACCTTCCCAAAGAACAGTGTGAAGAGTGGATATCAGAGCCCTTATATTTCTCTCCTTTCCCTCAATCCATTCTAGAATCTAGAAAGAAATTAGAAAAAAAAAATGTTAACTGAATACACTTTGGATAAAGGGCACTTTAATGGGAGAAGAATATTATCTACAAGCAGATTTACTTTGTTCAAGGATATAAAGTTTGGCCTAACTGCATTGTTTTGAAAAAAATTTCCAGAGAACTTTGCAAATGTGCTCTTAAATCAGCTGATCATGTAGCTAGAAATCCTTGTTGTTGGGTTGTCATCTCTGGCTTTCATAACTGCCGACTGGAAAGCTAGCTGGCTTGTAAGTAGTTCTTAATTTAGGTATTACAGGAATTGCAAACCATTCAAAAACAAAGTTACTAAAAATTGTGCGCAAATGATCTCATTTTGCACTAGATTTGAATCAATTTGAGTAATTCACCAACTTGATTTCGGTCAGTACACCATCTTGAGTTATAGCCAAGTAGTGTGGTAATCTTCATGTTACAAAATTATCTGTTTCTTCTACTAATACTGGTGGTGGTGGTGGTGGTGGTAGTGGTAGTAACTTAAAATTAGTAGCTGGCATTTATAAAGAAATAAAAACAAACCCCTCCAAATTTGCAGAGACGGAAGAATCAGACACAGCTGGAACCCATGATGGGGAGCAAGAAGGGACCAGCCCGGTTCACAAGCAGCTGCTGGATCAAGTACGGCCTTGCCCAAGGCAGCATGGGGGTTTGCTGGCCCGCTGCCAGTGCTGAGGGAGAGAGACACAGATGCTTGCTGGACAGCTCCAGAAGGAGTGGGGCTGAGAAAGCTAAGTCCCAGGAGCCCAGAGGGGCTCCAACAGTTTAAGGAAGCTGAGGCAACGGGGAAGGCAGTAAACACCAACAAAAAGATGGGCCAGAGGAACTGGCCATCAGAATTGCCGGCAGCACCCTGCACAATTGTTTACTTTTGTTTTTTTTTCTTTTATTGCTTTAAAGCCCCGGAAACCAGAGGGAAAGGGGAGCTGAGGGCTCACTACCAGCAACAGATAGCTGGCAAGAAAGTCAGGCTTCAGGCTCACTAGAAGCGTAGTAGTGGAGGGTGGGAGGACTACCCTGATGCACCAGGGAAGGCGGCAGGTGCTGCTAAGGTCGTCCCTGAACAGACACAGAAGTGCCCAAGCTGCAGGTGGTAGGAGGCCTGGAGGGCCTGGCCTGTTTTCTTTTTTATTCCAACTAACTTCTTCACGAGGATTGGGCAGTGAAGTAAGACCCACAAGCCCAGGACTGAGCCACTTCCTGACTGGCAGGCTCAACGTGTAGGAGCAAGGACTCTACTTGACAAGATTTGCCTGGGTCCTGCTCCATCTATAAGTTAGACACCATTTTTCTTTGCAAATTGGACTGAAGACTACCACCCACAGAGAACAAGGGTGGAAAGGACATGTTACCAACAGAGTGGTGCTAGGATGGGGTGTAAGGGAGGTTGGAACCCCAAAGAAGATCCAGACCCACTTCTTAACAGTTTACTTCGGCTATATCTCTCTGTCAACAATAACTAGTTTGACATCAAGATGTGGCAGGCAAGAATTGAGAAACTACAGCCGTGTGTAAAGACTGCGTAAGCTCATGTCTGTATGACAGTCCCATTAGGTATAGGGCCAGTGGGCCCCATGACCCTATCCTATACCGCACCGACAGCATTCATGCTCATAGGGAACAGGAGTGATACTTTTTGGCTTGTGAATTTTTATTCAGAAGCGAAAAGATCTTTTCCTACTACTTACAATGGGGGGTGGGGAAGATCTTACATTAGATACAAAACTTAAGTAAGAGTCTAGCATGTTGGATCTAGTTATTGCTTCTATTTAGCTGGTTTTTGGTTGTTACATTGGTAATTCTGTTCCTCAGAACCTTCTTATCCTCAGTCTTCTTGCTCTATATTCCATGTTTGACTTTGTTCATGCATTTCTGCTCACTGCCCTCTTTTTTTTCATCCATCTGTCAATTGGTCTTTTTGGAATCCTTTTACAGTCATTTCTAATGAATCCTTTCTAGGAGCGCTGACCACTTCTTTTGGCGAAAATGACCTGTGCAGTAACGTCTACTGCACAACATTCTTCTTTGTTCCTTTAAAATTTTCACCCACACTTGATTAATTTTACCAGCCCTGACATCTGAAACCCTCTGTCCTCAACAAGTTTCTCTCCCCCCTACATAGATTTCACTCAAGCATACTTGCTCAGGCTAATCAATCAGCATATACAGTGATGTGATGAAAAATTAAATTTCTTTTAGTTCTTTCCCACCATTGAAAGACATATGTAAACTTTTCCTTAGTTTCTTCCACTATTTTGCTACTCAAGGTTTCATCCTTCAATGTATTCTCCCTTGCTCCACTATCAACATTGTTAAGACAACGGGGTAAAAGTATATTTGAATCACAGTTACTCTATTAAACATCAAACCTTTAATTTTAGGGGATCCATATCTTTGGACATTTCTTGCTTTCTCATTTCAGCAATGGTCTTTGGTCCTTTTCTGTCTGATTTAGCTGAAAATCCTTGATTGGACAACAGATCCTCAAAGTCATTTTCTGAAACTTTTGGCTTTTGTCCTATACAACAGAAGGGGGAAAAAAAAAGTGATAAAGATGTTTCCTGGGCATCCTACTGTGGCAGAGGTGGTAAGCATACTGCTCTGAGACGGAAGTCATGTCTGAAAATGAAGTGCTTCTGAAAGTAAAGTTCCAAACATGACCATAATCCTCAGCTACAATTTGAGGAACGTAGTAGTACAGCAGTGTTCATGGGTACAGAAACCTCCAACCAATTTGGGCGGTGGGGAGAGATTAGGTGATGGAATTAGATTTCCCTGAATTGTGTTCCTTTCTTACAGGACATCCAAGACCCTCACAGGCTTTCTAGAAGGGCAAATCAGCTTGCTGTAAGCTTCACACATTAGCACCATACAGCCACAGCTAGACCCCAAGCTAGGAGGGTAATCTAGGATATATCACTATACCATAAAATTTGTTACCAAAAGGGAAGACATCCTTCTGAAAGAGTCATTGAACCTAGCAATCAATACTACACAAAAAAACAGGACAAAAAGGTGTATTGCAGGATGCTTTCAGGACAAGTGAGCTGAAAATAACCTCATTGCCTCTCTCTCCCTCAAAGTGATATTTCGGATTTACAGATTCAGTCTAAACCAGGGGTGGGCAATTATTTCGGGTGGAGGGCCACTTACCAATTCTGGCAAGCCATCAAGGGCCACAAGGGTAGCCCCACCCCTTAACAGGTGCCCCACCCCCTGGTCACCATCTTGGGACTGGAAGTCCTGTGTCCCCATCCCCCCTCAAACCCCTGAACTTTGTCACCAAAAGTCCCTCCCTTTGCACCCAGAAGTATTCCTTTCAGCAAGGGGGTTTGCCACCTCAGAACCAGAAAAAAATACCAAATTACATTCTAAAAACCAATTGTGTATTACAACATTAATTTAATTTAAAAAAATATATTGTCCTGATTTATGTGTTTGTGTAGTGTACACAGAAGCAATTGTATAATAGCTTAAAATTAAATCATGTCTTTCTCTTGTAAGGTGTGGATGTGGGTGTGGGAGGGTGTGGCATGTGTGGAGAGGGAGGGTTTGCCCACAGATCTCCCCCTGTGGCAAGCAGAGGCCCTGCCAGTGCTCCTCTAAGCCTGGGCTCCATGCTCCCACCACTCCTGGCACTGGCACAGGCCCTATGCTCCCACTTCCCCCTCCCGTCTGCCACCATTGTCCTTCTCCTGCTGCTTCCCCTTCCCCATCTCCCCCAGGTTGCCACTCCAGCACCACGTCCCAGCTGCATGCCTGAGACCACAGGATGCAGCAGGAGCCAGCCCAGGCCAGCCAGTACAGCAGAACCAATCAAAAATCACAGGGGCCAGGCTGGCTCCTTCCGAGTCCTGTGACTCAGTGCTGCAGCCAGGAATCACATGGTGCCAGAACAGTGGGCAGGGGGTGGGGAGAATGGTGGCAGGCCGGGAAGTAAGGAAATGGCAGCAGCAGGCAGGGGACTGGCAGCAAGCAGGTGCGCAGGCAGGAGCATCAGGTCCATGCCAGTGGCCTGGGGCCAACACCAGCGGGGCCTAGAGCAAGGCAGCAGGAGTGTGGGCCCCCCCCCCCGAGTCCACAGGGACTTTAGAGCCAGGCTGGCTCCCCTCTTTCCCTGCTGGCACAACCCAGCCCAGCTCCAGAGCTCCTGCTGGTGCAGGCCCTGCACTCCTGCTGGCACTGGCCCCAGGATACTGGCACAGGTCCCACACGCCTGCTTGTTGCCACTTGTCCACCACCTGCCATTGCCATTCCCCTCTTCCCAGCCTGCCACCATTCTCCTCACCCCCACATGTGCTCTGGCACCATGTGGTTCCCAGCTGCAGTGCCAGGACCACAGGAGCTGGTCCAGCCGCAAGGACTGGGGTGATCGCCTGTGGTCCTCCCCTCCCTCTGTTCTTCTCTGAGTTTCCCTCTTGAGTGGAGGGAAGTGTGAACAACCCCAGGCCAAAAGCCTGTGTTAGGCAAAAGCTTCTGGCTGGGGGTAAGGGCAAGGCTGGGTTGGCTTTGCTGCAGCTGCTAAGTCCTGCCACCAGCTTCCCCTGGGTCCTACTGCCCCTGGTGCCTTTTCATCTTTGATAGGCAGCCCGGGCAGATGAATATTAAATTCTCTAAAATTTGTAGGACACCCACAGACTGTGTAGAATGGCCTGGCAGGCCAGATGCAGCCTGTCGGCCATATTCTGCCTGACCCTGGTCTAAACATTTAGGACAGCACTTCCAAGCCATCCAAACCACAGTGATGTGAAGAAATGTCTAATAAGTCTTAGTACAAGGATCCAGGTCACTTGAGAGCAAGCAATGTTGTCAGTGGTTTAAGCATAAAAACTGCCTACAAGGTGAGCCAGAGTTTTTCCCCACTCTTACTTACTGAATGCATTCTGACAAGCTGGGTTCCATGCTGTGTGTTAATGTCTGCTAATAAGTTTGGAGAGACAAGGGACAATCGAAAAATGGGTTTTAAACTACTGCTTATTTAATTCATGTTACAATTAAGAGGCAATTCAATACATACCACTATAAAAAGTCTTTAACAGCACTAAGAGTCATCTTTCAGAGATTTTCTTTTCAGTTTTCATAAAACCATAAGGGCAAGCTGGTAGGTAGAAGATAGGCCAACAATTTCATACATAATGAATGATAGCTAAAATTTCAGAGAACAGCACTTACCAAAACAAGGAGTTCTAATACCTCTTTCTTCTCGCCCTCCAATAACACTGAAGTTCACTGTATAGTTGGGCTTAGCCTGGGTACTGGGTTTAGTTTGCTGTGGTTTAGCCTGGGGCTGCCATGAAGTACCAGTAGTTTGTGGTTTGTTCTTTTGCCACTGACCACTGCCTGGTTTCTGAGAAGGAGCAGACTTTTGAGCAAATCCACCAGGTGAGAAACTGCCACTGGAAGGACCTAAAAACGGTTGACATGAATCTTATATAATCCCCAATAGAAATGTTTTATAGATTTTAAAAAATTACCCACTTAACTTCTTCTAATTATATCAGTTAAACAGTTCCACAGCAGAAGGGCAGGGTGACACAGGGAGCCAGGACTGAGGGCGATTTGCAGGAGAGAGCTGCCACAAGCTGGGACTGAAGCCCATGGCCACAGCAGGCTTCACACTAAGGTGTGCAGAAGTAGGCAGGCAGTGGTGCCAGCAGCAGCAGCAGCAGCAGCACAGGATGCAGGGTCTTGCAGGGTCGCCAGCTTGGTCTTGCAGGGTCCGGCAGTAGCTGACAGAGGCAGTCCCTTCCCTTCCTTGTCCAGATGCAGCCAGGCTGTGTTCCTTCCACTCAGCTGAGGCCTTGCCTTGGTGCCACAGCTCCTAGCAGAGGGTGCTCAGCCCACAGGTTTGGGTGCAATCCTGTATCGCATGCCCATCCACTAAGTGCCCCCAGGCTCAGAAAGTCGCCACAGGTCCTTTCCGAGCGTTAGCTGCCAGAGTCCTGGGGACAGGTAAGCAGGAGTGAGGCACCACCTTGGGCTCCAGGTACTTACAGACTAGAGGCACCACCTGGGTGCATCATGTCTGTTCAGGCAGGCAGAAGCCCCTGTGGAGCCCCTGCTATGGAGGGGGAAAGGGGAGGGGAGGGCCTGGCTGCATGCAGAGCCACCCCTGTGGCACCTGATGGCAGCCCTGCCACTACACTTGCTCCTATTTAAGTTCGGCTGCACAACTCTGCCTGGGTACACTCCCTTCCAGGTAACCTCTAGTTACCTCCCTGTCACAGCAGCTGCACAATGCTGCAGCCCAGATCTGTGCTGCCACCTGGTCAACCCACACCAGAGCTGTTCCCCTGACACTGGGCTGGGAGCTAAAAACAGTAAACATTAAATAGTATAAATAATTACCATTTCACACCTCTTACAATCCTAATTTCTAGTAACAGATTCAATCCGTTTCTATTCTAGATATCCCCCCCACCTGGTTTAGGGCAAGGTTGCACCTTAAAGATTAACTGGTTCCACCCTGCCCTACCTTCTGTGCGTTTTCAGACTAATAAGGGTAACCACATCTGCCCACTTGGGTTTAGTGAGCAACTCTGCAGTCTGAAGAATATGTAAAACAAGTCTGAAAATAAATCTCTTGACAAGAATTTCAAAGAACCACAGATAACTTGGATGTGGAAGTCTAGAAATTCATTACTGTTTCAAATTCTTCAGCTTCCCTAACCTTGCCACTCATTCAGTTCTATGACAAATGCTAAATCCTTGTCTGATCCACCAAATGCACATGCCATCTAGAAAACCTATTCAGAGATGCAACAGATTTCACTACCAACTTATTACACTTACGTTCACTAATAATAAGACAGATGCTGAGAAACTACTCATGTTGAAGAAAAGGTGTGCTTTGAAGTCAGTCACATTAAAAAGTATTCTCTCCAGCCTTTTCATTTTTCAGTTTTTATATTAAAAAATTTTCAGAGATGAATAAATGGCTTTGAAGACTAATATTAGTAAGGGTCAATCAGAGGTTCTCACCTACACTAGACTGAAGGCATCCCTTGGAAAATACCAGCTCTTAGTTTTCACTTGATTTTTGACTGGAAAAGTAAGAGAACAATTCTTCTATTGCAAAGAAATCAAAACAATCATAACAGGGAGGATGTTTTGACACTACTGACTTCTATTTGAAATCTCTAGGTTTATCTTATCAATTATGTTCACACACCAAAAACAGTGCTAATGTTGTGTGGCACCCCACAGCACCCTTAAAAGGATCTCAAAGCAGCCCAGGATAGCCAGGCACCCTGGTTAAGAAACACTGGTCTACATAGAGGAAAAATATACACTGAAGCAAGCCTGGAAGAGAAAAAATTGTGGTAAAAACAACTAGCTCTTGGCACAGGTGACTGGTGGGGGGGAATCACCCCCCCAAAATTGACCCCCTAAAAAGCACCACTCAGGTCAGTGCAGTTTTTTTTTGCTGTGCGGGCTAGCAGTGTGTTTGGGGTGGGGGGGGGGGGAGGAAGAGGGGAAGAGCACTAAGCCACTGCACAGAAGTATAGGAGTGGATATGGGGCTTTTGGCCCACCCCTGGGCCTGCCCACAAGTTGTTCCTCCCTAGACTCAGGAAGCACCAGTCACCACTGGCCCTTAGGTTCATCTACTTTTTACTCCTTTGTAGAGAAAGTAAAAGCCCTCTTCCCCACTCTTTTGTCACTGTAAACCATGCATACTGGAGAGAGGCTGAACCTTCACATTAAGCACCAGGTCCTTTGTTTCAGTCAGGATGACAAGCAAGGGATTTATACTTGAAGCCAATCCTCTCCTACACTGCCTCCATGGACTCAATCTTCAAGATTTCTAGAAAGCAAATTGCTTCAGCAACTGGCATATTACCAATGTAACAGACACTGGAGCAGTGATTTCCAAAGGGTGTGCCACAGCATATTAACATGCTGCAAAAAAACCAGGCTGGATTGGCACTCCTGCTGCACTGGCCCTGTGCACAGGTATGTGGGTCTGGCCTGGCTGGCTGGTGCCATGCACAGGGACTGAGCACCATGAGTCTATTTTAATCCAGGAGGGAGAGGGCAGGAAGGGGAAGAAGTGTGCTCCAATGGGCTCATGCCCATTTTGTTGAAAAGCAGTTTCCTATCTGAATTTAAATACAGCATGCTGCTTTACTATTTTGAAAGAAGGCAACAACATCCCCACAAGAAGGAAATTACCAGTAACTGGAGTTCTTCAGAAGGTGTCATTTGTCCACATGAACACTCACTTGTGCTTTTGACCACAACTAAAATCAGTGAAAGGCCCTAGGGCTAAGCTCATCTACAAATAAGAACGTGCATGGGGCCATCTACTCTGAGGAGAACCCCATTTACACATATGCAAAAAAGAAACTACTTCCTCCTGAAAGTTTTGAGCCAACTGTAGGTAAAAACATGGGCAAACCCCATTTTCCTCCACATTTGCCTTGCATATTGCCTCTACAGAAAAATTTGGACATTCAAGTACAAGAGAAGGGAGAAAGAAAATCAGATGAAAGAAGGCTCTGCATTTATTCATGGCCAATTTATACCCATTTGTTCTTGTGCCAACCTTTTCCTTAGTTTAAATACTTATTCCTCCTCCCCCCGGTGCTAAGCCCTTTACAAGTATTTATAGTCAACAATCCTGTCTCAGCCTTCTTTTACTAGGGTGAACAAGCCAAGGTCTTCTAGCCTCTCCTCATTTAATAGACTCTGTTACTCTTCCTAGCAACTCTCCTTTGTACCTGTTTTAGTTGTGTAAGAGTGATGGTATAGCCATAGCGGTCCAGAAATTATATACAAGACACCACACTGGACCAACTATGTAGTTGGACTAAAGTTAAACAAGCTTTCAAATTTAAGGCATTCTTCCTCAGACCTTATATTCAAAAGCTTGTATAACTTTAGCCCAACTACACAGATGGTTCAGTAAAAGTTATCACCCTAAGAAATCCTTGCCCCTCACCTGTTTTAGTTTGAATTCATCATCTTTCTTGAACACAGATGACCAAAGACAGAATAGAGTATTTCAGTTGAGGTCTCACCAGTGCTTCATACATGGCATTAATGCTTCTTCACATCAACAGAAAATACCTTTCCTGATACTCCCAAGGGTTACATTTACTCTTTTTATGGCCCAGCACATTGGTGACAGTCATCCTGCAATCAACTAAAATCTCTCCTCCTCAGTTTTCCCCAACTGATGAGCTCCTAATTTATAGTAAAAAAAAAAACTGTATGAATTTTATTCCACTTCTATTCCTCTAAACCTCAAGATCAGATAACTGGATGCTCCTCTGTATTTATGGCCTCCCCCAAGTGTAGTCTGCACACTATTTTTTGTGCCAAGACAAAATATGAAATAAGATCACTGTCAAGATTGAACCTTAAGGGACTCCACTAATAACTTCCTCCTATATTTCCCTTTTCAACCAAAACTGTCATTTCTTTGTCACTAGTACTAAATGGTACCATTATGCTAGTGTTGGTGCATTAGTTACAAAATTAAGGAAAGTTTTCAGTCTAATAAAAACCAAACAAATTACTACTATATATTTCTGGACATTTATTACTGTGAACAAAGGGTATCAAGTGTCTGAAACAGTGAGATAAGACTTGAAGCCCTGTACTTTCTTTCCTATCATCAATTCTAAGCCTGAAAATGCCAAGAAGTTTAAACATTATAATGACAATTGGCCATTGCCTAATGAATCACAGAGTTTAAAGATTGTCCAAAGGAGACACTAAGGACTACATCCAAATCCCAATGAAGTCAATGAAAGACCTCTAGTGGTGTTGAATCAGGACCTGAGGGTACAAACAGTTATTATCCTAACACCAAACCCTAACTGCATTGGGTCCTTTTATTAGGAGTCTGAAACCTCAGATTCATTTTGCATCTGCAGCATCCAGATAAAGAGTTAGTGAGCAAATACTTCGCTGGGCAGGTGAACCGTGGAATTTTGTAAGGATGCCCTGCATTAAGCAATTTATCTGAAATACCTTAGTGCTTGACATGTGCATACACAGAGAGGTTTTCAAAATTAAAGATTTAAAAAATTTTTAAAAAGGAAGAGAAAGCAGTTTTCTATTATTGGTTTAAACAATGCTAGTTTTTCCTCGCACTATATTCAATTATTTGACAAATATTCATAGTGAAGGCAACAAAGGGACAAAAAAAAATTGATGCAAACAGTCTAATGAGACACAAACATCCAGAGACCTTCTAGTGACAACTATGCAAAGTAGTTGTATAGAAAAATTTGATACCGACTAGTTTGGCTGCTAAAACTAATTAGTAGGGTTGTGCGAAATTTCTCCGACTGTTTTGTTTCTACACTGTTTCAACTCATTTCGAGCTTGAAACAGCGAAATCTAAACAAAACGAAGGGCTTCGAAACAAAATGAAGGTAGTTGAAATGTTTCAAGAGTTGAGGCAGCCTGGCTGAGTTCCACTTCCCAGCGCTAAGATCAGGTCCCAGCGCTAAGATCAGGTTAGGGAAGGGAACTCAACCCAATCAATCCGTTCCCCTCCCCAGTGCTGTGATCCATTGGACGACTGATAGATGATATTGGGGCCAAGAATCTGTTTGGGGTACTCTACTGTAACAAAGCAGCCATAAACCCGAGCTGTGAATTTCCCCAACATTGATAATTCTAAGGTGAGAGAACTTTGTGTTGCCACCTCTTCAGGCTCCATGGTACAAAGTATGCCCAAAGCACATGTGTGCTCAAGCAATCCCTAGGTGTTTCAACTTCTTGGAACTTCTGGCAGCTGACAAAATGAAACCGCTCTGAAGCAGCTGACAGTTGTGCACCCAGCAAAAAGGCAAAGCACAACCAATTCTCCTGCCTTTAAGTCTTGTACTGAGTACAAAGTAACCCAATCTCAGAATTGGGTGCATATATGGATTAGCATCTCTCACACCAGTGCAAAACACGAGCATCCTTATTAAAGCTGTAAAATTATACTGGTGCAGAAGCGGGGGGGGGGGGCATAATCTGAACCACTAAAACAGATTCAGTGACAAAAGCAACTGAAGGAGAAGGTGTGTAAAAATCCAATTCAGGTCAGTTTTTTGGCACCCAGGTAGTTTAATGAGAATGGTTCAAGGGAATAAAACAAAAAAATGTTAACTGAATTATATTACCTGGTAAGGTAATGAAGCAAGGTAAAAAGGTAAAAATCGTGTAAACCCAATTCCAAATTAGTCTGTTCCCCCACTCCAGGTATTTTCTGCCTCATCTGCATTTTCTAGTGGTTAATCAGCAATATATTCTCAACTTTCCAGCATGTACCTGCATCCAATCCTTTTGCTCTTGTGAACACAGGAGCTGTCTAGAGCAAAGGTGATGAAGTACCAGGCATGGTAGATTTGTAGAAGAGCTTGTTTCCCCAACAGAAACAAAATAAGAGCAGCAGCATCTCCAGTTTACACAGGTAAAAGGCTCTGGGCATATCAGCTGCAACAGACTGACTTTTGTATTCTGATCTTATAACCAAACCTTTACTTTCACTCTATGGCAGGGGTACTAATTATGCAACAGAAGGGGAAGGGGGGGGAGTGTCACATCTTCAGTGAAAGCTGAGGACAAACAAATACCAGAACAAGCTAATACTTCAAGCTCCATCACTTTCTGAGAAAAATAAAGCTTGCTTGCATCTCTTCTTGAAGAGACAGCTTTCTGAAAATAAGCCATGTTGCCAGCAGACAAATTTCTGTATTTTTACAGGAGTTTGAGTTGGGAAGATTTGAAGGGAACTGCACATGAGAGTAATCCAGAGCTACTGAGACTTCAGGAAAAACACACAAACAAACCAAAAAAAAAAAATCAGCCAAAAAACCCCAAAAAACACAAGAGTCCACACTGGAGGCCGAGATAACCCAGCAGGATGGAAACCCTTGATAACTGGATGCTGATTCAGTACGAGATGGGAAAGGAACATTGGAGTTTTCTTTAGAGAAAAGTGAGTTAGCAAACATTGTACCAAGAGATAAGGGTTATGGAACATACAAACAATCCAGGAGTAGAGGAGGAGGTGGTCACCCCATGAATTAAGTACTGTTCCTAACACAGACTTCTTACTTCTCAACTTCTAGCCTTGCACCCTTCAGTCATTCTCCCCTCTCCAGCAGCATACAAATCTGCAGTAAGATTCTCAGGTCTCAAAGATCAACCTTTTAACTCTCCCACTATCATCCATCTTACTTTATCACTACAACCCTTGAAACAGAAGAATGCATTTACTGACTTGACCTTTCCTCCTGTTTTTATTCAAACATCCTATTACAGAGCCTGCACCCTTTGTCTTCCACCAGCTCTCCCTTGTCCTCCATTGACTCCTCTTAACTGAGTTGGAGAACAGTCTTGGCCCTGCCTGACCCTCCTGATCAGAATCATTCACTTCTCCATCCTGAGTTCTTACAGCTCTCAGCTTCCTCCTTTTCTTCCACATTCATGATGATTGAGGAATATGAAGGCTTTCTTCCATGCATTCTTCTGAAACAGCTGGTATTTCATATGGCCAGATCCAACTGATTTCTCCCTGAACAGACACTTATTTCTAAGACACCTCTACTCTCCCTGCGCCACTTAGGCTTAAGGCTCTAGACCATTAATTTTAAGCCTCCTTCAGAGACTGAAGCATTACAAACTTACATTACTTTCAAACTGTTTTAAAACCATATTTCTTTATAAATTAATTGTGGAAGTTCATGTTATCCATCCAAGTATTTCCTTCAATCCTGTTATTTGAAGTCATGGGGCAGGGCACAAAGAGTGGGGGGTGGGGGGAATGGGGGAAATACAAGTTACATTCAAAAATTTCTCAAAAAAAGGTATAAGAAGAAGGTTACCTGGAAGACCAGATCTAAGGTTAGCCAGGTCAGCAAAAGGGTCAAAATTCTGAGATTGTGTTTGGGTGAGAGATGGACCTGAAGATGCATTTGGCTGGCTTTCTGTAGTAAGAGCTTGGCCTGTGTAATAAAACAGAGAGGAAGTTTTATACACGGTAGAGATGGCAGGTTTAAAAGGATGACAGAAAAGTACTATTTCCATGACCAAGTACATCAACCCAAAAATCTTCAAAATCTCTGATGTTACATTGCTTCTTTTTTTTTTTTTTTTAAAATCATATCCATGGCTATCAAGTGGTGTAAAAAAATCTGCATTACCTTATTCTTTTGTTTTTCTTTAAATTTAAAAAAAAATGTAGCACACCTTCCAAAGCAGCTGAAGTTGTGAGTCCCTGAATATCATTACTTAATAAGCAAGAGGCTTACAGTGACCCCAGTTTCAGTTTCAAGACACTAGAAAGATAGACAAGCAAGTAAACACTCATTCTCCAGGGTACCAAAAATGCACTGTATGTTTTATTTCAGAATACCTTCAAATGCAGACTTCTTTGGTTGTTGTGATGCTATACTGGCAGCAGCTGAGGAATCAGCCCAGGAGTCCCATCCGCCCAGGAGGTCTGGGTGACTTGCAGAGGAAGTTATTTTAGCTGGCTCTTGTGTCAGATTTCCTAGAAAATAATCCATATTGGAAAATTAAACAACACAGTGATGATTATAATTTTATGGCAAGAGCACCAACAGGACTTCTTTTTGGATTTCCAGTTGGGGAAATCTTAATCTGTTTAAGAATGGCTGTGTAGTTTCGATTACTGACAGTTACTTCCTGGAAGGGTTTTGCTCACTGAAGACATTAAACTACAACTGAGTTTTATTTAAACACTTTGCTGGAGGTGGTTACTTTCCTGAAGTATTGCTGTTTTGAAGCCACACACGCTATACTATAAAAAACTCACATGGAAGCAATTACCTCACGTCCTTCTGTCTGGAAGAGATGCATTTAATTTCAGAATCTGCAGTCTAGAACATTGGAGTGCAAACACTTCAAAACATTATTCAGTTCTACTATCTTCTATAAAAAGATAGGCCCAAGCCAAAACCCCAGATATAAACACCCCCATTCACTCTCTGCTGCTGAATTTCAAGACACAGTCTGAACTGTATGACCATGGCCCATTACAGCATCCTTACATCTTTTGACCCTGGAAATAATCACCTGATATAATTCAGTGCCTCATACCCATTGTTACATATGAGCCTGGAGGTCAGATCACAAATTGGCAGCAAACAGATTATACCATGCAACAGCCTAAAATGAGACCAATTTATTATTAAGGCCTAGGCACAATGCCTCACAATATAGGTTTACTTAAATTGTGTCATCCACTTAAGAAGTCTTTAACCACAGAGGACAACAACATTTTCCTGTGAATCAAGAGATTTGTTTAGGATGATGCAAAAAGCTTGTCTGGGACCTTCCTCATCGCTATATGAAGCTGTTCTCTCTCACTCAGGTTCTCCTGGCTCACCATTTCTGCTGATGTCCCATGGCCACTCCAATGGTGGAACACATTCATCTCAAAACTGTGGGTTATTTTTAATGAATACTGACCCTGCTATTAACTCAATACGCTTAAAATTACTTCTCAGTTAAAAAATCTTTACTAGACTTGCGTCATGCTCTGTACAGTGACAGTGCCTTGACCATGATTTCCCCATGCCTTTTGCCAAGAAAGATTCTCCTCCCTTACACTTCCATCTCAGATCACTTGTATGCCACTCTATGCTTTCTTAGCGCAGTGGGCTTTGCTTGTTTCATTAAATCACACCTCTCACCTTCACCTAGAACAGCACCATAATAATTTTAGTATTCCTATATTTTTTTTTTACTAAAATTAATGCATAACTAGGACCAAAAATGCATTCTTCAGATAATACTGGCTTCACTTCAGATAAATGTATTAAAAAGCTTTTTCTTAGAAGATAAATCTGAAGGACAAGCTATAACCCTTCATCCTACTAGTGCTGGATATTCAATGCTTGCATAGTACTGATTTGCTGCCAAACACAACAGGAGGAGTCCCAAAGAATAATTTCACTATTTTAATCATTGAAGAGGAGAATATAGATTAGCAAAAAGGCAAAACCCTCTTTTTTTGGCTTGCAAGGGTGATAAAGCAACCAAACATGTCTAAAAATTATGCTGAATCAGTGGTGCTTTATTTGCATGTTAAATAGGACTTTTCTTCACATGGATAGAAACATTTTTAAATGATGTTACAATAACAGGTTAAAACAGTTACCAGGATTCAAGTCACTCTCAAGCTGACAACTTGAAGCTAGTGTTGAAGCTATTGTTTTTCAATTCAGTTTGACAGTGTTTGCAAAACACAATTTCTTAACACATGTATTACATGACTTTCAAAACCATGACTCGGCTGTATTTAAACATGACTAGCTTCACAGCACAAGCTAAAATCTGTAGTTTTTGATACTAAACTGAACGTTCTCTCTTAGTTCTAGAAAAAGAAACATCTGAATTTTTTTTTAATAAGTAAAAAAAGTAGAAGGAAGACAGTTGATGTAGGATAGAAACTTGAACACACTTTCAAATATTTTAAGTAAAATTGCAACAGTTATAATTGTTTGGATAGGTAGCATGCCAAGTGATCCAATGCAGACCTTGTTATGGGGTCAGTGACTGCAACTAGTAAAGACAGGTGCAGTAGTTCCACAAGACAGTTTATCACCACAACAGCTTTCTGTTATCCAGTAATAACTCAGCTGGGTATTTACTACTGGGCATTATATTTTTGTGAAGAAATGTTGTTGTGCAACTTCCTTTTAACAGAAAAAAAATAAATCTTTGTTGCCAAGTACTGACCAAGCTCTGTGTGTCCCTGTACTAATTCATTAACTCTACTTTCAGATGCAATTACTATATTTACTTGCATACTATTCACCTTTTCCCCAAAAATTAGCCACCCAAAAAATCAGGGTGCATGTTTAAGTAAGGAGACCAATTTCCACACCAGAGGCAGCCTGGGGTGCTGAATGGCTGCCAGGGCTGGACTGCTTTTTCAGCACAGGCAGGACACTTGGTGACACTCACCTCTTTCCAGCTCAAGCTTTATTTTGACATCAGCTTTTGCCTGCTCTGTAGCAGCTGTGACAATTTAGCAGTTGCTGTGACCAGGTTAAAGCCTCAACTTTGGAGCTGGAAGGAGAGGATGAATAATGTGTGCAAGTCATGAGCATTCATCCCTGGAGAGCCCATGCTATAGCAGGGAAGACTAAAGGGAAAAAAAGGTTGTTTCTTCAGTCTATTTCCTGATACCCACCCCCCATAAGACATATAACTTGTATTAAAGAAACACATAAGAAAGAATACATCATCTGTCTCCAGATTTGGAGACTCACTTAAAAATTACATTCCATTTTACGGTCCTCAAATACTGCCTCTCAAATTACTTGGTTCACCCCCAAAAGTGTCCTTAGAGGTCAGAAAAAGGACAAAGAAAAAGATACTATCCCCCACTCCTTACTATCTACATTTCCTAAGCTTATCCTTAAGTGTAGAGCAGAGGAGGCTCTACCACAAGGTCCAGGTATTTGCTTTACTATCAAGAGCAAACCACAAGATCAGCTAAGGTCAGAAGACCTCCTTCATCCCAAACCACAAGGCTGACTCTAGCATGAAGTAAAATTAAAATTCTCAAAATAACGATCTCTCTGCCATTTGTACCTGTAACTGGTTTGTTTAGAAAAAAAAAAAACGTCATGCACCTCACTTGAGGAACAGGCTACCAGTGTTGTGGTACTTGTCTAGTAGGCCTGTGTGAATAGGGAAGTATTTGATTCAGATTTGGCTGATTTGGAGGACAGCGATTCAAATTTGGAGATTCAACCAAATCAGCTTCAGAAGATTCAGCACTGATTTGGAGAGATTTGGTTATTTGGATCAGCTGGGGAGAGGCAGGCACAGCCCCATGACTGCCCTGCCTGACCCCATCCCCAGACTTACGGCACTTAAAAAAGCCCTACACTCACCTATCTGGGAGCTGGGGCTGAGCGCTGCCCAGGTGAATTGAACTGGGGCTGGGGAACCGAGCCAGTTTGATTCTCCAGCCCCCGGTTCAACTCAGCTGGGAGTTGGGGCAGCTCCATGCATCAATGCAGGTGCAGTTCACTCCGGGCAGCAGCAGGGCATAGTCCCCACACTGCCGTGCCCACATCAGTGCTAGGAACAGAGGCTATGCCCTGCTGCCAGTTGCCCTCTTCTGCTCAGAGTGAGCCATGCACACATCCCACCCCACTCAGGCAAGCAGTAGCAGGCCAGAGCCCCACTCCCATACCCCCTCCCTGAGTAAATGTGCCCCCCTGCCCTGGCTGGCCAGCTTGTCCCAGCCTCAATCCCTCCCTCCCTCGCACCCCTTGCCCCTACCCCGCTCCCCAGACTTACCAGCTAGAGGCAGCTGTAGCAGCTGCCTGTTTAGTCTATGGCCAAACATCTGAATTAGCTGAATTTTTTTCTGAAGTTTTTCCAAATTGTTTCAGAGCTTTTACCTGGTGTCCTAATTCAATTTGGATTCAGACATCGTCCCCAAAAATTTGGCCAAATCTCCTCCAAATCGAATCAACTACCAAAGCTTTGCACGGCCCTACTATCTAGTATGATCTTTGAGGAAGTAAAATCTACTGAGTGCAAGAAAACTAATAACTGCATGTTTGCAACACCTTGGCATTCAGAAAAAATTTCTGATGTGACTTTATTAAGCTCCTGTTTAATCAGCATGATAAAATTGAGAGCTAAGAAGGACTTTAAAAGCTGTTAGGTATCTCTATTATTGACAGTGACCCATACTGAGCACTGTACAAACATTCATAGCTATAAGTTGGTTCCTATCCCAAATGGCTTATACATTTATTTGGAAAGAAGATGCATTAAGTGAACCAAAAAAAAAAAAGAGGCACAAAGTAAAAACAATAGGTGTGGTGGAAATCAATTTGGTTACAAAGACTAACCCTCTGTCCAACTTGGTGAACTTGAGGCATTGCCATTTCCTACCTTTCCCAGGAGAGAATGACCCCAGGTAAACTACCTATCTATTGTTTTATTCATATCCCCCACCCTCTACAGATACCACTAGTTACTATACTTAGCTCCTGTTCTGAAAAAAATGCAAGCTATCCCCACAAATCCCCAAAACAAAGTGACACTTCCAGAAAGTAGCATCTTTGAAAATTCCATTAAGGGTAAAGACCGATGTAAATTTCACCATGGTATCTTAATGGTGTTTGTGTACAGATGTAAGTTATACCAGAATAAGGAATGGATAGGTGTCAGCTATCTCTACCTAGCAGACACACTTAAAGGAAGGGAATACCCAACAGCTGTTAAGAACTGCTACCTAGGAATAGAAGCAGACGGATAAAAACTCAACTTGGGAAAAACTCCACCCACATTTGTTTTGGAGGTAAATTTTCCTTTAAATTGGGCCAAGTTACCCAAGTTTACAGCTTTACACAGTGCCTTTTTCTTCCTACTGATGTAATGGTCACATTGGTGTAATCAATGTGCAATTATAAAAGTCAACAGGCAAAATGGTGTAATCAACATACCCTTAAACAAAACTTTAGGGGAAAAAACTTCTTGTGGCCTTTCTTTGCATTTGATATTGCCCAAAGGATGTGGCATGATATTGGTTTTACGTCAAAGAGCAGATTCAGGTTGCTCCAGTCTTGCCAATTATAATTTAAAATAGGAGGAGCCAAGTTCTTTATACAGCTCATCATGCACAAGAATCAGACTACTATACAAAAGGTGGCCAAGTACGTTAGCCTCTGGCTACAGAAACTGGGACAGAGCTTGAAGTCATTAAAGTCAGCCCTGGACCCAGAAACAAAAAACTGAGGTCTTCTGAATTCTGCTCCTTGGACTGGTACCACCCAAGAGATGTTCACATATTTAAAACTGAATTCACAGTAATTTATATTTATATTTTTCAATAACAGAGTTTAGTTCAGGATACTGTGCCCAGAGGGGGAGCAAAAGGTTCCCCGAGTGGGAGCAGATCAGTGGCTAAATCAACAGCACTGTCCTACTTCAGCCACTCTTGCACCATATCCTACGTCAGCCATGACCACTGCTTCCCTCACTACGTATTATTGTGTGGCCCCCTACTTCAGCCAGCACCATCACTTCTCCTGACACCAATTCTCCTTGCCAAGGAAAATCTGTGGCAATCATCAACAAGGGAAGTGGGGTGAGGGAGGAGGAGGACCATGAGACTGCCCAACTTTTCTATAGTAGGGCATAAACCTATAAGGTTTGGGAAAACACTGATTTAGTTTATCTGAAGGCATAACTGCTAGAACATTTTGCAGGGTAGTTAACACAGAATATCATTCAAAAGACATTCCCCATAAAAAAAAAAAAAGGATGTGGAAGGTTAAGCAAAAATATGTATATACTGTGGGTAAATATTTCTCATCCTGTTCTCTGAAAATATATCTGCATCAAGATTCCAAGAATGTGGATGTCATCCATAGCGACCAAACCAAAGATTCTTTTTAACTTTAATTTAGCCCATGGGTATTGCATTCACCTTTATGCTGCAGGGCAGATCTGATCGGGGGGGCTCCTTGTAGGGTACAAAGAAGTGGCAGTAGCAGTGCCAGCAGCTCCAGTTCAGGCCTAGAGCATGTAGCAGTGGCTCTGGCCTCCACCTCGTGCCCCATGCTGGAGCTGGAGCTACTGCTGTGTCGCATGCCACAACAGCAGCTCCAGTTCCAGAACAGGGTATGCAGCAGGGGCCAGAGGCCAGGGAAATAGGGCTATGGCAACAGGCAAAGTGGATGGAAGCAACTGGGTCTGTGTCAGTTCTTGCTCACCTTCTTGCTGCTAATCACCTTCTCTACAAGGGGCCCAAAGGTCCCAGATTCTGCAACCCATTACTCCCCGCCCAGTCATGTCCCTCATTGCTAATGGCCTGCCAGTAGTAATTCAGCATGCTGGATAGAGAGGCTATGCAGGCCATGTTTGACACCCAGCAAATTTCAAGGGTAAGGTGGTCTTATTTCTGCAGTTTGAATTGATTCAGGTCTTTAAAAAAATGTTTAATGATTTTTTTCATTAAGTAAAGAACCTAAATTCACTAGAGAGAAAAATCTAAATTTGTTACCAAATGTAAGGATCTAAAAATTTATAAAATGCTATTAAATGTTTCCAAAAGACAAATTACTTTTAATGTTAGTTGAAGAGCCATTAAGTTAGCATTCCAATTCCCCCCCCCCCAACCACCTTTACTTGCAATTAATATTATGTGCCTTCTGACTATAATTTCAAAAGACAAGGATCTCTTAGGGTGATATCTTTTATTCTTCCAACTACTCAGTTGGTCCAGAGTTAGACAAAATTTTGAAACACTCCGCTATAATTTCATAGGAACTCTAAATCCTACAGTCTTGTTTGCCATATTTACCTAGAGTACTTGGATTAAAAAAAAAAAAATCAGCTGGACAAGATGATTTCCAAAGTATTATGTAATCCATTCTATAACTATGCTTTTGGGACAAAAGCATTCAACTCTTTGATTCTGAAAGGTTTAAGTATACATTCAGCAAATCAATTATTTCCTGAACTACTCCTACTTCCTCTCTTACAGTCTTTCAAAGATGCCAAAGAACTTCATTAAAATATAAATTGCATTTACCTTTAGCAATCTAGGCAATTTAATGAAATTGAAAAAACACAAAGCTTTGTTTATTCTCTATCCCACCATCTCCCAAAGAAAGATTAAAAAAAACAAAACAAAACATAGAATTAGCAGAAGGTTACCAATGCAAACAAAACTCCGATACCAAGGCTTAATGAAGTGACATTATACAGGAATCCTCACTACTTGGACATGTGTATTTATACACCAGGAACATGCATCTTATTAAAATTAGCAACCAGATAAGAAGATCTGTTAGTGTCTAATCCACCTTGACTGAGCTGGAAAACTAAATACCCCAAACACAGGGAAGCTACAGAAACAGTTACAGAAAATGTCAAAAGTGCACTTACCTAAATTTAAGAAGTCTGAACTAGAAGAAGGAGGTGGTGCGCTGTGTGTGGAGGGAAACGTACGGGACGAGGATGTTGCATTTGGATTAAGGAAGTCACCAAAGAGATCAGGGCCAGTCAGGGTTGGATTTTCAGAACCTGATGACATTTTGAATGGGTCAAATGGATCAGCTAAAGGAAAAAAAAAAAGGCAGAAAACAAGATTATCCTGATGTCCAATGTTATTGCAAATAACTCGCACAGGATAAAAATTAACACCCTTTTAGGCAAAGGCAATAAGCTGAGGTCATGGGTGTCAGTTGAAGCTGCCTTTGAGTATTTATTTTCTGGCAACATTTCAAACTGTCCCTGAACCCACGCACTGGTACTTACTTACATGCTACGGTACTTACATGCTATTACACAGGCAGCTGACTGTATCCAATCACAACCCAAAGAAACTATTATCCCTTTAAACATAAATCCTTACTGCCACTGAATGAAGTCAAACACACTGCTACTTTTCTCCACATAAGCCAGTCCCTCAAATTTGCACCACTTATTTTAGAACAGCATTATTTAAGACTAAAACTTCACATAAGAAGGCCAGTCTAAAAAGAAATCAGTGACAAGACAGCAGCTCCTGATCCTTGAAGACAGAAAGTTTGATAGATCAAGGCAAAAACTGGAGCAAAAAAGAAACAATTTCTAGTAGGAAGCTCTTTTACTGATCACTATCAAGAACTAATCGGAACAATATTTATACTCAACAAGGGGTTACATGTGGAGGTCTGCAGAAACCGCAGCTGACGCTTTGCCCCATTACTCCTGCCCTCATGGGTCAAAGCTTCAAGAGCTAAGAGACGCAGGTAGAATCCAGAAGCAATAATCCTGCCCTGCTGTCTCTTTATGTAACATGATTATAAAAAACCACACAGGATACTAAAACACTTTACAACACCATAAACCTGGAATCAGTGTGCCCATGCACATGTGTGTACATGTGCATGCACACCCACACCCATCCCCACCAGCCACCATTTACACTTCAGCGCAAAGACATAGAATTTCCTATATTAAAAACAGATTTAAGAGGACAACAGGCAAGTTAGTCAGTGGAAGCATTCCTGGAACTGATCAGAAGCACCACACTACTCTTTCCTTCTTTTTCTGAAATAGCTATAAACTCAAGTACATCAGCATAAGAATTTATTAGCATTTTTCACTTAAATAGATCAACATCAAAGCTTTTCATCCACATTTTCTGGCTTTTAAGTATTTAAACCAAATGGTTTAATCAATGTCTCATCATCAACATACAACACCACTGACTGACTCACTACTGAAAAACTGAAAGAATACAGAAATAAAGGCCTAACATTACAACAAGGTTGGAAAAATTCTACACTCCACGTCAGGAACCTTTCAGTACAGAGGTGCTCAAACCCCAGCCTGCAGGGCCAGATTCAGCTTGTGAAACCATGCCAGATTTGGCCCACATGGGTCCCCATGGGTCTGAAAAGTAGGCAACAGGGAAGCAGTAGCAGCAATTGCCACTTCCCTGCTGCCAAAACTGTGGCAGGACATGTGGGGATCCCTATAGGCTAGATCAGCATGTAGGTGACCCAGGGTCTGACCCAGGCACACAAGGGCTGGCTGGAGGCAACACAGGGCCCAGATCCAGTGGCAGAGGGCTAAGAGAGGTAGTGTAAAGGTCCCAATCCAGCAGCACAGGGACAATCCTGGTGCGTGGCATCCCTCAATCTGGCCCGTGGCACTAAAAAGTCACCACTGATCTAGTAAATCCTAGTCCTCTTGAAAAAGATGAATGGAACATCTACTACAATAAAAGCTGGTTACGAAACTCACCAGCTGACAATGTTTTGCATAGTCTAATAGTATAATGTCTGTTCAGCTTGATTTTAATAGATGCTGAATGGTAAAGATCAAGATGTAACAACTAGCCAAAGTCACATCCAGCCAAAGTATTTTAAGTTTTAGATGAATAACATCTAGCATCCTTTTAATGCTATGTTAGTGACACTGCCAGGGGATCTTGTCAGAAGGAAGAATGACTAAGCAAGTGCAAGACACACAGTAAGAAGTCAGCCATTTTTAACCAAAACTCCTCCATACTCTGGAAGAAAGCATCTCTTCTGGCAACATACAAGTTCTAGATGCCTAGATCAAGAGAAGCATAATATCTTTAAAAAACCCTTTTGATTCTTGCATACGGGACAACAAGATTTCATTTTTGGTATTAATATTTTAAGCACAGTAAAATTTTGCGAACTAAAGTTATATTTCCAAATTCTAACTGTATGGAAAAAAGCATTGCCAGTGTCATATTTTTAATAGCTTAAAAAATAAATAAAGCTCCCTTCCCTGTAAAACTTGAACCATGTTATAAAGCTATTAAATGATACAAAGCAACTAATCCAGTCACAGGAAACAGCCAACATGTAGTAAAGTGTTTGTTTACATTGGTAAAAGAAACAATGCAAGGAAGGGGGGGTACCCAGGGGACCCATTGGGGGGCTTAGGCATCTCCATACTAATGCTAGGAGCATAGGGAACAAGCAGGAGGAGCTCACTCCTGCTTGCAAACAGACTTTGACCTGGTTGGGTTAACAGAAACCTGGTGAGACCCTACCCACGGTAGGGTTATAGGTTGTACAGATGAGCCAGAGTGGGGGGGGGGGAAAAAAAAAAAAAGTGGCAAGGGGCATCGCTCTCTATGTTAAGAAGCAATACACATTTTCAATAGTCAAGATGGAATTGGAAGAGGGGCAAATTGAGGTACTGCAGGTCAGAATACAAGGGGGCTGGGGGGAAAGGGACTTGGTAGTGGGGGTATTAGACAACCACACCAGGAGGATGAGTCAGACCTGGAATTCTCAAGGCAGTTCTCAGAGGCTGTACGCTCGAGACATGGGTGTCATGGGCGACCTAAACTACCCTGACATCTGCCAGGAGGAGCAATCAGCTAGATCTGCCTGTTCACATAGGTGAAGGTCCTGTATGCTGGCTAGGAACCTAATGCAGGAGGTATACGGTCCCACTAGGGGAAATGCCTTACTGGACTTAGTGCTTGCTACAGGAGAAGACCTGGTGGGTGATCTGCAGTTACAGGGTAACCTAGAGGATAGCAACCACCAATTGTTAGAATTCACTGTGGTGAAAGGTGAGAAATATAACTAATAGGACAGAAGTGCTAGACTTCAGAAAGGCTAACTGCAATGAGCTCAGGAGATTAGTAAACAAGGCACTGAAGGGCAAGAGTATTGGTGAAATGGAAGTCCAGGAAGGGTGGGCGTACAAGGGAATGATACTTTAGGCACAAAAGGGGACCATCCCAGTGTGCATAAAGGGAGGCAAGAGCCAATAAACCCTCTTGGCTGACCAGGGAAATCCTAGAGAGCTGGGGAGGGAGAGAAGCCTAGAGACTGTGAAAGCAGAGGGTAGCCACCAAGGAGGAGTATGCCTGCTTGGCTTGCACTTGTAAAGAATCAGGAAGGCCAAAGCAGAAATGGAACTGAGGCTGGCAACAAAAATTAAAAGACAACAAAAAGTCCTTTAGGTACATAGGGAGCAAAAAAAGGTGCATGGCAACATAAGACCCCTACAGAACAGACTAGCGCAATTTGTAACAGATAGGAGGGACAAAGCTGAGCTCCTAAACGAGTTCTTTGCATCTGTATTCCTGAACACAGATAAAGACATATCTCCTAAAAAGGCTATAGACAGGTACAGGAAGGACTCCAACCCACCAACAGTTAGCACTGACCGAGTGAAGAGGCATTTGGAGGGGCTGGACATGTTTAAGTCAGCAGGCCCAGATGACTGTCAACTGAGGGTGCGGAAGAAATTAACCAGTAACCAGCAGGACCACTGACATGGTTGTTTGAGTACTCATGGTGCTCAGGATGGGTACCAGAGGACTGGAAAAGGGCCAATATGGTCCCTATTTTCAAGGGGAAGGGAGAAAGGATGATCCAGGCAACTATAGGCCAGTTAGCCTCACTTCTATCCTTGGGAAAACCTTTGAAAAAAAATTAAGGATCACACCTGTGGGAGTCCAGTAGGAAAAACACTGCCAAAGGGCAACCTGCATGGCTTCATATCAGGTAGATCCTGCCTGACTAACCTTTTGTGACCTGGTCATAAAAAGAAAAAATGCTTGGATACAGGAGTTGAGGTAGATGTCATCTACTTTTATTTATTACTTGGATTTTCAAAAGGCATTTGATGCAGTGTTGCATCCCATTCTTATAAATAAAGTAAGTGGTTGTGATGTAGATTACTACATGGTCAGGTGGTTGGAGAATTGGCTTATGGGGCACGCACAGAGGGTGGTGGTGGACGGGTCATTTTTGTCCTGGAAAAAGCTGGCAATGGAGATCCCCAGGGTTCAGTCCTTGGACCAGTGCTGTTCAATATCTTAATCAGTGACTTGGATGAAAGAATGGAAAGCACTCTGTCCAAATTTGCAGATGATGCCAAATTATGGGGCAAAGTAAATACACTGGAGGGCAGGGAGCAGATTCAGGCAGATATGGACAGGTTGGGAATGTGAGCAGAACAGAATAGGTTGCAGTTTAACAACGGTAAGTGCAGAGTGCTGCATCTACGGAGAAAGAATCACCAACGCATCTACAGGCTGGGAGGTGACTTTCTTAGCAGCTCACCAGCAGAAAGGGATCTCGGAGTCATAGTAGACTCCAAAATGAACATGAGTCAATGTGACAAAGTGATAAGTAAAGCCATCTGCACTCTCATGCATTAGAAAGTGCATCAAGAGCAAGTCTAAGGAGGTATTTCCCCTCTATGCAGCATTGGTAAGACCACAGCTGAAATATCATGTCTAGTTCAGGGCACCACACTTCAAGAAGAATGTGAATAACCTTGAGAGGGTCCAGAGGAGGGCTACTCATATGGTTATGGGCCTACAGGTAAGATCCTACAAGGAGAGACTGAAGGACCTGAATGTCTTCAGCCTCCACAAAAAGGTAGAGAGGGGATTTTGTGGCAGTCTACAAATTCTTGGGGGTGAGGGGGGGGGCCCACAGCAAGGAACAGGGGATACTCTGTTTACAAGGGCACCCAGATTTAGATTAGACATTAGGAAAAATTTCTTTACAGTGAGGGTTGCCAAAATCTAAAATGGGCTTTCAACAGAAGTGGTGCTCTCCCCCACCTGGGAGGTCTTTAAAAAAAAAGGAGACTAGACAAGCACCTAGATCGGGTCACCTGACCCTAGCAATCTTTCCTGCCCAGAACAGGGGCTCAGACTGGATCTACTGAGGTACCTTCTGACCCTAAAAAAAAAAAATCTATGAAATCTATGAATAGGCTAAACAAATTCCACTTATAGATTCTGGTGCCAGACTGCCATACATGTACGAGGTTAAAAAAAAGTGCGCGTTATATTACATACCTGCAGAAGACGCCACTGCTGTTGAAGATGTACTCTGGGCACTGACAGAGGAATGAGACTGACCGCTGAAAAAGAAGTCTTCCCCTTGTCCCAGAAGGTCCCCAGTAGGTTCTTCCGAAGCCTGAGATGTGCTATCCACCAACAAATTGTTCAGTAGGTCTGCATTGCTAGATGAAGAGTTCATCTCCGAGGCAGGAGGATTCTGTTCTTGGGGAGCATCAGAGTCTAGCCCTAATAAATCCACTTTCTCTTCTGGAAGAGATTCTTGCGGTTGGGCAGGTGGAGATTCAAAACTGGCTTCAAAAAGTAAATCTTCTCTTGAAGTGGGTTTTTCTTTCTCTTCAGCTAATTCCACCATCCCTTCATTAGGAACCGTAGCAAACTCATCATCCGAAGGCTCACTCTCATCCCTGTCATCAGTTAGTCCCAGATGACTGTCTTTGGATAAGTGGTCCTTGATTCCAGTCTCTGAACTTTTTCCTTCTGATGAAGAAAAAAAAAAAAGGCTGATATTTTCTAAAATCATTTTAAGAGAGCAGAACTCTTCTGCTTGGCCAAGAAATAACTAGGCTCAAATGTGAGTTAGGGCTTCAAACAAAATTCCTTGCACAAAAAGACCAGAAGAGACATGGATGGAAAGGGAACAAACACTAGATAGCCTTGCCTACAAGTCACTGGGGGAGAAGGGGAAGGACAGATGGGACATGCCAAATTCTTTCAGTTTTGCCCTATGACTGCTGTTGCTGGACATCTGCCACAAATGCCACCTGAACTATCCACCTCCTTCAGCTGTCAAAGGCATAGACTCCTTTTGCCATAAGCAAACCTAAGGTAGCAGCAAAACTGACTGCCAAGAACAGATGGATCAGAAGCATGGCTATAAAGGATAGTCCCCATCATCTACAACATATATAACTAATAGCACCACACAAAAGTTAAACTTCTCTGTTGAATAAAAGAATGGAAGTGAGATGCTGCAGCCTTGTCTACACTACTGCCAGGTGGCAAACAAGACAGGGTTGCCCAGAAGCTGTCCCTACAGGACTCTGACAGATCCCAACTGGGTAGGCTGTCAGGCAGCCAGTTGCTCTCCCAGGGAAGAAGGCAGGCAGGCTAACCAAGCACTCTAGGATAGTGGGGGGGTCTCTACACCTGATCACATGCTAAATTTATCCCAGAGAGAAAATGAAGTTGCTGTTCAAAACAGCAATTTGTCATGCATCCAACATGCATGTCAAATCAGTCAGTTAAGTACAAAAAGCAAAACATGAACATATGACCAGTTCCTTTTTATGGCATTAGAACAATTGATATGGTGGGACAAATATAATACCTGCCAGGGCCCTATGAATGCAACATTTCAGTCCCAGAGTTTTGGACATTGCCTGCTTGCTCCACTCGTAAGACAGCTCCAAGAAAGGCTGCAGCAGAATGACTAAAGCTGAGACTTTTAGAATCAACATCCAAACAGCAAAGAGGAGAGCGCCTCGAATGTCTCATCTGTCACACACAGCAAGCCACCATTGCTTTATTTAGTGATCTCTAATGAAGCTGAGCAATTGATTTTTACAAGCCTGGAAAGCTCTCTTATTTTAAAATGATTATTTTATGATCAAATCCTAAGCAATTAAGATCTATCCTTCGTAAGGGACCTGGGAACAATCTTTGGACAGCAGCTGATGTGTTGTACAGGAAATAAAGAGGTAGCTTTAACTACCTTGCCAGTCCAAAGTGTGGAAGAAGTTATTTGTCTCAGTGCTGCTGCTGTGTGAAGAGTCTGGCTCCGTAGATACATTTTCTGAAGACTGTTCCAATTTGGATACTTCTGCTTCATACTGTGCTGTTGAACCTGGTTGTCTAGGTAGCTCAGGTTTACCTATTAGGTAGAATTTCAAGCCAAGAATCTCAGACAAACTGCCAACATCAAATTAGCTTAGACTGTGACAAACTTTGCATGCAATATTTGGCAATGGACTCAAGCATCTATGAAGTAACTGTTTGCCTCTAAAGAACAATTCTTCATAGGAATAACCTACATAGCAATCAAGAAATAAAATACAAGAAAGATATCAAACTTATTCCCACAGAGTTGTGTCTGGTTTTATATTTAAAATTGATTTAAACCAGTTTAAAGTAAAGTAATTTCCTTTTTGTTTTAGGTTATTAGTTGGTTATTAAAGGCATACTGGTACTATACTGAATAGATTAAAACAGTAAGGAAATTTAATTTACAGAGCACAATTCATTCACTCAGTGTTCCTCCTTCCATAATACGACAGCCAAAAAAAAAAAATGCATCACAGGATAAAAATTTGATTGCTTGTTAGTTTGTTAGACCATAAAGGTACTACTGAGAACCACCATCCAGGAAGGAGGTAAACCAACAACACTGTAGTAAGATGGCTGGAGATACCGTCTTCCAAGTGTCTCACTGACTAATGGCAAACACTGAACTAAAGAGTATTTTACAGAAGTAGTTGGAATGGGCTTAACAGCAGGTACACAACCTCACATAAAACAAGGACTCTGCACCAACTGGAGGAGTAGGAATGCAATTCGGTTTAAAGTATGGCCATTTCTTCCCTAAATCAGACAAAAACTGGGTTCATCCTGGGGATTAAGTTAAGTATTTTATGCTCCAACTGACATGTGTTGAGAAAATCTGCAAAACTCAGTTTGACCGTAAGTAACATTAGTAAACCTTAAGGCCATAACTAGAGTTCAATATAAAATGTAGGACATAGCAACAAGGATTAAAAAAAAAAAAAAAATCACATACAACCATAGCAAAAATATGCCCATCTAAGAAGATAAACGAAAAGGGCAGAAGTGACCTTGATTCAGCATGAACGTGAAAAAAGGCAGATTCAGAATTCTTTAAAAAAAGCCTCAAAAATGCCTGCCTACACACTACAAATAAAGCCATGTAAGAGGATCTGACTTCATTATAACTGCAATGCTGGCAAGACTCTAGTTACAAATCATAGAAATTAAGGGCTGCAAGGGACCTCAAAAGATCATCTGATGAAAGTATGAAATAAATTAAGAAACACACAGAAAATAGCACACAAAAAGAAAGTACAGATAGACAATACCAGACAGAGCTCCTGCAAATGTCAGGAACAAGAAAATTAGGGAACAAAGCAAGAAATAAATTTAGAGATACCTTGGACAGCAATGGAAATTAAGTGAATTAGAAGAAAGAAAAATTAAGCATGGCACTCCTAAACTAAGGAAAAAGTCTTGATAAATATAACAAAAAAGGGGCCATTTATGTAAAATGCCAGAATCCATTAAAATGAAGCAATTAAAAAAAAAAAAAAAAAGAAAAAGCTCAGCCAATTAGTAGAGGGAACAGAAGTTTTTCCTATGATTAGCAAGAGATAGCTTAGAGGGACACTTTACCAAATTTCGATAAAATCTCTTGTTGTTCCTCCCGGCTGGAGAAAAGGATCTTTGGATTGAGTCCCTTTATGTTCAAGTTATCCCATGGTGCTCGTTCACTACTAGGTCTGTCCTTAGGCTCCACCTCCACTTCCAGATTCACTTGAAATAAGTCTGGGTACTTCTCTTGAATGTCACAAGCATCCAAATCATACCTGTAAAACAAACTGTAGGTTAACTGGGTTTCCTGCCACACTTTTAGCTCCTCTTTCCTTGGAGTCTCAAACCAGCAGAGACTCCCTATGCCTGAAAAAGGGCAATTGCATCCGAAAACTTGCCAAGAACATTTTTTCAACTACTCAGTTGGTCTAATAAAAGTTACCACATCTACTCAAAAGTACCTTGCCTGCAAATGTAAGTTAAAGAACTTTCAGAGCAATTATTCAGATCAATTTGGTTAATCCCACTGCCTTCAGAAAAATAATTTCAAGTAACTAGCAGTTCTGTGGGATTGGCTGGTAAAGCTGAAAACCAACTGCTCTCATTTTTTTCTTCCTCCTAATTTTAAAAGGGTATTTTGTTCATTTCACAGGTTATTAGAAGGGAAAATGACAACATTATCAAGAGGTGTTAATTCAAATAAAAGCACAAAAGGTAGAACTCACTTTGTTAAAATGAATGCTATTCATTTGCTACATTAATCAAACATGTCCCTTCACTATCTAAATCTGGTATTTGGCACAGTAAGTAATTCTGAAAGCAAAAAACGTTTGCTAGTTGTGTTCAACAGAGTATCGACCTACTTGGCAAATTTCACTGTGGTGGCATTTCGAGGCACAAAACCTGTATGGAACTGAATCTGGAACATCTTCATTGAAGCCATCTATAGCAGGAAAAATAATACAGGAAAGTAAGTGGCTTAAAACACAGTAAAGTATTTTACATTCTTTTTAGTAGACCTTCTACATATTGAACCATACCCATTTTACTTTCATTGCAACTTTTTCCTGGGTTGACAGGTGCAGCTGGGGAGAGAACTGGACCATTTTTATATTTCAAATAAAGTATCTTTGCAGTTATAACAGATATGCACAAGACTTGATTCTGATCTCATTTGTGGCAGTATAAATAGGGAACAACTTGATCAAGAGCTGTTGGAGCTCTCAGACCCAATTTTAAACAGTACAATTTCAAGATGTGTGTCAAAGCATTTATCAGAATAGTAAACACTTGAGAAAATTATTTCTAGTGCTGAGGAAGAACGGTCTAAACAGAGCTAGACAGTTTCTGTTTTATCCTCGTAAAAAGGAAAGACTGCCACAGCTCTAGCATTCAACAAGGATGACTGGGAAAGAAAAAAAAACAAAAAACTCCCCCACACTCCAGTTTATGTGCCATGCATGTAGCATGCAAGGGGTTCTATCCGCTTCCTCTGCAATCTTTTTCTTGGTCATGTCACGCTGGCCAACATAATAGTGGTTTTAAACTAATTCATCTATCTGTCCAATTTTTCCAACTCTTTCTTCTGCTTTACTTTTCTATGCCCAGTTGGCATAGCACAGACTTCAGAAGATGCTACCACAGAAATACAGAAAAGATATCAGTACAGCTTCTTGTAGTGTATGCTGCCAACAGCAGTGATTTGACAAGTCTGATGCCCAGAGGCTTAAATTGCCATGCATCTATGGGGAGCAGACAACTCAACCTCTCTAATGAAGAGTGATACAACAATAGGGTACAGACAAATGTCTTTTTTTTTTTAAGTAGCTAAAAAGTAGAGAAGAAGGAGGGAGGACTGCTGCTTGGGATAACAGAGAATGTTATAATCTGTTACGTCTGTATGATCCTGTAGCAGTACCAGTTAGCTAAATCACTCTAAAAACCCCTGAGTGAATCGGGGTTCAAGTGGGAACATTTTTACTATAGAATCATGCAGACAAGAGTTGTCAGCTAGCTTATATCAGCATCCATCAATATATTTACAATCATTAGGTCTGTCTATATCAAGGTGGGCAAAATACGATCCACCAGGCCATTCTATGCAGCCCACGGACCCATAAAAAGATTAGAAAAATATTTATCTGCTCCTGGCTGCCTGTCAAAGATGACAGGAACCAGGAGCAGTAGGATCCTGCAGCAGCAAGCAGGAGCCCAGCCCTGTCCCCAGCCATTTCATTGCCCCCACATTGCTCTAGCACCACATGGCTCCTGGCTGCATCCCTGGAACAGGAGCACGGGGCCATGGAACAACAGAAAGATAATCGATCTATTGTAGGGTGTCCCACACATATCACCCCCCCAACCTTGCAAAGCCATACATGCAGACCCCCAAACCCACACAATCACCAGCCACATGCCCCCCCACACCCATCCCCCCCAAACCCCTACCCAACTACACCCCACATATCCACACATACCCCCCCACACCTCTCGCACCTATCCACCCCCCCCAGACACCCCAACATACCCACAGGTTCCCCACAATATACAAGAGTAAGTCTTCATTTTAAGCTATTATATACAATCACCTCTATGTAAACCCAGAAACGTATGTAAACCAGTACAAAAATATTTTTAAAAATGAAATTAATGAATATTTTAAAATGTTTGGTTTTTAGAGCATCTTTTGGTATTTTTCTGGTTCCAAGAGGCTAAAACCCCTTGCTGAACAGAGTACTTTTGGGGGCAAGGGGAGGGACTTCTGGTGGCAAAGATTGGGGTTAGGGGGCAGGACTTCCAATCCCAAGATGGCCACCAGGGTGCAGGGCACCTGTCAAGGGGCAGAGCTACCCATGCAGCCCTGACAGCTTGCCAAAACTTGTTAAGAGGCCCTCTACCCAATATAAATTGCCTGGCCCTGGTCTATACTTTGTGTTTAGAGTGGCACACTCTAGCAGCATTAAAATCCACTTCATCAAGGTGTCTAAGGTAAGCCAACAAGCTTGCTCTATTACTGTACGGAATTACACCAAAATAAACTCCCTAGGCTTCAAATAGGACTAACTTGGACATTTGGACCAAGTGACAGCAATATTTACTCTGCATATAACTAGACTAGTGCCTGGGAAATGAAACAGCAATTTACCCCTTCAGATAAGAAATTAAAAAAAATCATAA
>NW_017728950.1:21656211-21688347 GCF_001723895.1 Crocodylus porosus | reverse complement strand
GCATTTTAAATTAGAGCAGCTATCAGGAGCCACTCTAATTAAAACACCTGCAGCCTCTGGTGTATTCAGTGTTCCATGTTTCAAAATGGCAGTAGGGATGCTTTAACTAAAGCTTGTTCAATGAGCCTTAAAGTGTACCCACTGCTATTCTGAAATGTGGGGATGCTGAATACATGAGATGCTGCAGCGTGCTGGAGCATTCCGAGTAGATTAAGTCTGTTCCAATGCATACTAATCAGAATATTTAGAAGCTAGGGGTGCACTGATAGAGATTTTGGGAGCCGATAACAATAGCTAGTTTTTAAGGAGGCGTATCAGCTGATAGCGATCTAATTTCCAACACAGCTGCATCCAGCTGGTAAGTCAGTTGTGGTGGAAGGGGGAGGGGGTGCAGATCAATGCCCCCTGCAGTGAAGGAGGGGGAAGGGGCAGGCATGGGAAGGAACCACAATTCCAGGGGGGGCAGCTCCCACCACTGCTTGCATTCTGGAAGGGCATGGAGGGGGCATGTGCCCCCAGATCTGTGCTGGGCAGGGCAGACAAGCTGCAGCTGAAGGCTGGAGCCAGAGCTGCGCTGGGCTCTTCTCGGTGGGGGATAGGTTTGGGGAAGGGACTGCAGCCACTCCAAAAAAAATTTTGCCATAGCTCTGTTCCCAGTGTCAACACCACCCACCTGGCAGAGTCCCAGGCTCTTGGTGTGTGGGTGGAAGCGGGGCATTGAGCCAGGGCTGCGCCAGGTGGGCAGCATCAACACTGGAAGCAGAGATGCAACAAAATTTGGGGTGGCTGCAGTCCCATTGGTAGCTCCTACCCCAGCCCAGCCCTCACTAAGAAGAGCTTGGCGCAGCCCCAGCTCCAGCCCGCCTGCCCTCCCTGCCCAGATCTGGGGGCACCTGTTCCCCCTTGCCTTCCCAGGGTGCAAGCAGTGATGGAAGCCCTCTTCCCTACCATGAGCCTCAGCTGTCCCACACCCTGCCCTACTCCAGCTGGGCACCACCTGCCCCTGCCCCCTCCCTCACCCTGGGAGGCACTGATCTGCTCCCCACCACACCTCTTCTCTCCCCTCCCACCACAATGGACTTACTAGCTGCATGCAGCTCTCCACACTGCTGGGCTCTGTGCCTCACTGCCCAAGTACTGCACTGCAGCTGCACATTCATGAGCATTTAAATCAGCCAAATTATCAGCGGCCTTGGGCTGATTTCTGATACAGCCAATTTTCTTTATATCAGTACCGATCTGATAGCGAACCAATGCATCGGTGCACCTCTAGTAGGAGTACATGTAAAAAGTGCCCTAAAATTATACATTGACATACCAAGTGGATTTTTTTGGTCCATTTGGAGGTGGGGATTAGTTGCCATAATTTCTCACTAACCAAATACAAATGCGGGATTAAAAATTCAAGGAAATGTATGCTGCTTTAAAATTGTAGAAAAACTTAATAGGATTGCCAACAACTAGATGAAGAACAAAAGTTAGCCAAAGCTCAGTATTTCTAATTATGTATTTTCCTCCCTAATGAGCTGAACTAAAACTATATAGCTCTGATTTCTAGTAGTTACCAGAAAAGATTGTTAAAACAATCCATCGTTCAGTGTAGTGATATTTAATGCATGCTGGAATAATTAGTCTAAATTAGCCTGTACTTTAAGGAGGCCATGTTACAGGTGCAGGAAGAAGTTACCAAAGTGCAATGGAAGAATGAGAAATGCAGCAGACCAGCCTGGTCTTAAGAAAAAAGAAGGAGAAACTCAGTGATATTAAGAGAGTAAATACAAAAATTAAAAAATCACACAGGCGTGCAGGGAAAAGTTAGGAAGGCCAAGGCATGATTTGAGTACTTCTAACTGGCAAGGGACATTAAAAAGGCAATAAAAAGGGATTCTGCAAGTACATAAAGAGTAAGAGTAATACCAAACAAGCCATAGGTTCCTTATGGAGTGGAGAAGGCAATCTATTATGGACGATACAGAAAGTGCTGAATCATTTAATGCCTTTTTTTTTTTACTTCAGCTTTTCATGAATAGAAGTAGCTACTAAATGATGAGTACAGTTGGCAGCAGAGACAGGGAAGGAGTCAGAACAGGTTAAGTACTACTTAGAGAAACTAGATATGTTCAAATTGGCAGGGCCATATGGGATGAACCCAAGGGTACTGAAGGAATTGGCTAAGAAACTGCTGAGCCATTGGCTATCCTCTTTGAGAACTCATGGAAGTTGGGTGAGGTCCTAGATTATTGGAAAAGGCCAAATATAGTATTTATCTTTAAGAAACGGAAGGAGGAGGAATCCTTCATGCTAGTCAGCCTGACCTCAATATCTATAAAGATCATGAAGCAGGTTCTCCCCACAAACTAATAATTAAAAAAAAAAATTGGAAAAAGCCTAGAGGGGAAACACGGTGATCAGGAACAGCCAGTATGAATTCACTGAGAGCAAGTTATGCCTGGCCAACCTGGTATCTTTCTGTGATAAAAAGATGATGGGATCTGTGGATGGGGCAGAAGTAGATGCAAGAGACTTTGACTTTAGCAAGGCTTCTGACACCTTCTCCACAACAAATCTCATGAATAAGATAATGAAATACAGACAAAAAAAAAAAACACTGTAAGGTGCACACATAATTGGTTGGAGCATCATGCTCAACAGGTAGTCAAATGGCATCAAGGGAGAGTCCCCAGGGGTCTGCCCCAAGTCCAGTATTATTCAAATCGCCTTCATCAATTATATGGATTGAATGTACACTTCACTGAACTTGCTGTCTGCAAATTTTGTGGAGCTGCAGACACTGGAAGGTAGGGCTAGGATCCAAAATTTCATGGATAGCCTGGAGAAGTGGTCCGCAATCAATCACATGAAAAGCAACAAGTACAAATGCAAAGTCTGCCCCTTGGGACATAACTGCATACACAAATGCAGATTGAAGAATGACTGGCCAAGCTGCAGAACTGCAGAGAAGGACCTGGGAGTTATAGCAGTCCATAAACTGAATGAGACAACATTCCATGCTTGTTGCAATAAAAGCCAATAGCATGCTGAGCTATATTAACAGGAATATCACCTGCAAATCAAGGGAAGTGATTCTTCTACTTCATTTGTCACCGGTGAGGCCTCAGCTGGAGTAGTATGTCCAGTTTTGGTCACCACACTTCAGGAGGGAGGTGGACAGATTGGAAAGAGTCTAGCAGAGTGACAAAAATGAGTAGAGGCCTGAAAAAACGTGACTTATGATGGGTTGAAAGAACACGGGTTTTTCAGTCATCTGCAGAAGGGGGGGGGGGGATTTGATAGCCTTCAAATACCTGAAGGGAGGTTACAAATAAGATTTAGAGAAAGACTTCTTTTTGGCCATAGGTGATAGAACCAGGAGCAGTGGTTTCAAGCTGCAGCAGAGGAAATTAAGATTGTAGATTAGAAGGAACTTTCTGACTATAGAGGGTGGTCAAGCACAAAACACACTACCAAAAGAAATGGTGAACTTTCTACCCCTGAACATTTTCAAGAGCAGGCTAGGCAGACACTAAGTTGGGGACAATTATGCTTTGAGCAGAGTGCTGGACTAGATGAACCTGCCAGCCCTACTTCCCCGTGACCCTAAATTTTCTTGCAAAAAGTACATTAGGTGTTATGTAGAGGTGTCTGATCAAGTTACTGAACTAAATCCAGGTCTGCTACTTAAAACAAGGGATTCAGATTTGGCATCCAAACATTCTTGGGGTTGGAAAACACTTAGGTTCCAATAACACATGGAAAATGTTGTGTGTAAAACACAGGTAAAGGTATTAGTCATTAACTTAATATCCAATTCTCATCCCTTCCCCAGAAGGTTAACTTTTTAGTTTCCTAATGCTCAGACAATTTCTTGCCATTTACCAAAGTGAGGCATATAAAACCAAGCTTGGCTTATATATTTTCTTTCTGAAAATATCATCTAAGCAAGAATTCTATTCCACACCTAAGAAACCAGAAAGAGAAACTTCACAGGTACTGAATTAAGTATACAGTAGACTAAAACAGTATTAAAAACTTCGGAAAGTTAGCTTCTGCCAGGCTTTTATCCTTTGCATTTGCCTGCCAAAATAGTGGTTCAAAGCTCTTCATTAATTATCGGTATATTGTAAATAAGCATACCAAAAGTTACACTTCATATTAATACACTCCATTATATTTTAGAGCCCTCCCTCACTCTGTTGTCCAGACCTTACTCTGGTTATGCAGCAGCAAAGAAAGATCTTATGAACATGTGACACTGTCCTAACAAATTTGGCTTTCATAGCCCACAAAGTGTTTCTCCCTTTCAACCAAAAAAAAGAGCAAAGTACCACAATGAAAGTCTTGGAAAAAATAAACCGAGTTTCTGAAGGCATGACAATACTTTATAGACCTGTGATATCTCTTAGTTAGCCCGTGCTAGACAGTTAGAAAAGGCACTGTTAAAAGATACTATTTTAGGGATTTATTCCTGATAATTTGATGCACTAAGAGGAGTCTAATATATTGTAGTTTGCCTTTTAGACATGAAAAATAGTAAAAAGTTGATGAATTTATTTTGTGGGAAGGGGAAGAGTAAGATAAAGACCTCTGTTAAACATGTACTTCTGATTTTTCTTTTCCTTCTAAAAGTAAAAGAGTATGGTAAAACTCCATGGAAAAACTAGGTGGAAAGGTTCCCAGCAACAATACCAGGGATAATTATCTTCTGTTGAAATACCTACTTAATTAAATTCCTACTAAACTGTACACCCCTTGACAGCCCACTGTCCAGGAGTTGCCTGGAAAGAGACAGGCTGAAGAATTGTCTTGCACAAACCCCCCCACCACCCTTTTTTTTTTTTGGGGGGGGAGGAGGGGGGAGAGGAGGTGAGGTCACAAGGAAGGAAGGAAGGAAGGAAGGAAGGAAGGAAGGAAGGATAAAAATGAATTAAACAATTTAACTTAAAGTTTTTATCATTAAGTGTTTAACAGTGACGACAGACAGAGACCATAGCAACCAATCTGTAACATGAAAAGCCAGCACATGACATGATTAAGTTTATCATTACCTTTGCTTGGAGTCTGCCTCCTAAGGTTGACCTGGCATGATAGATCACAATGAGAATATCTCCCTGCACTGTTATCCCCAAGGGGATTACCGCTTTGCCATCTTCAGTTTTAAACTCTCTAAAGAAAAACAACAATTTATATTTTTTGAAAACTTTTGGTTCCTTTATTTTGTTTAGTTTGGTTTCTTTAAGTGATTCTGTCAACTCACAAATATTACTACGTATTTTCCCCCAAAAACTTGTCTTCTGAGACTACTGTTCAGTGACAAAAATGAGTTGCTTCTTCTCTTGACCTCTTTGGAAAGCTCTCCCCATATACTGCAGCTAGGTGAACCCCAATTTTTGTCCTTATTTTTAAACTACTGGAAGCAGGCCAAAAACCCAAAAATGTCATTTGAGTCTCTGAATATCAGTTGGGGACTTTAGGTTATTAGAGCACTTTGTTATTGGTGGTAACTCTCTCTTCCTGTCAACATCCCAGACTTCTCCCATAAGTACATCAATAACATTTTAGCACTAAAAATACCAAGACAAGAAATTCTAGTCAATTCAGCAGGATCAAACAATAAGGAGTGCTGCCTAATAAGGCTGTGCAAAGCTTCAGTCCCCAATTCAATACAGTGGAGATTCAGCCCGATTTGGTGGCCGAATCTCCAAATCTGAATCGAATAAGGAGACCCTTTAATTTCTCTGAATCGAATCAGAACCTTCCGAATCGACTGAGATTCAGCGATTTTGATATAGATGCAGGTGTAAATGTTTTTTCTTCATACCTCGAGGTAGCAGGTGGCTCGTGAATGCTGCAATGCTGGGGTGGATGGAGCATCCCACAGGAGCACGGGGGGGGCTCCCCAGCATGCTCGGCAGAACTTCTGGTCCACTGGGAAGTGTGCTGGGGCCCCCCCATGGCTCAGTGACTGGTGCCTCCTGGGTCCGGGGGGGTACCTGGGGTCCCCCCGCAGCCTATTGCCAAGCTGGTGGGGACATGGCGGGGGCCTTCACATGCTCGGCTGCAGTCCTAGAAGCAGACCGGAAGTAGTTCCGGTCCACTTCTGGGTTTGCTGCTGAGCATGTGGGGGAAGGGGCAGTGTTCTATGGGATGCTCCATCCACCCCCGTATCGCAGCATTCACAAGCTGTGCTGCTACTTCTAGATATGTAGAACAAACATTTAAAGCAGTGTCTATGGCTGAACCGCTGATTCTCCAAGTCAGTATCAAATCTTCAGATTGGGATTTGGCCTAATCCAATTGGGGACAGTGATCTGAAATCAACTCATTTAAATCACTGTCCCAATTCGGGCCAAATCTGAATCGAATGCAGCCTGTTCCGCACACCCATGCTACCTAGTTTGTCTACAGTTGGTGTTAGGAAAAGAATTGCAGATATCCTTACTCTTCCAGGAGGGTGTGGGGAAAACACAGGCATTTTAAACCACGTCAGTATAACTTACTTCAAAACTTGAGATTATGCTTTTTTTGTTGAGCGGAAGCTGGAAAAAACAATTGCTATACTCCTGTGAACCAGTATTAAATTTTAAATGGTTATTTTCCAGAAGGTGTAATTTTGATTTTACATATTTGAATTTCCTTTAAGCACAACCTTAAAACTCATGCTATACTCCGTAGGATGCAAAACATTCTGCATTTAAATAAAAGTCCGAATACTAACTTTCAAATACTCCAAGACTGTGCTTAGGGTTACAGCTTGCAAGCAGGATGTTGACCACAACTACGGTGAGACTGTACAAGGACCACAACTTGATTTTTCATCAACAAACTTTGAATTCAAAGGCCTATAGCTGCATTAGTGCAGTGAAACAGCACAAACATGTGTCATAGACATAAACAAATACTAAAAACAGCACAAAGAAAAGTTGGCTTACAGTTTAGGGACCAAGCTGCAACCTGCACTTACTTCATTTTGTCATATTCCTGTGAGGTAGTAGTCACTCTTTCATCCCCAACGTAAACTTCACAAAAAGGCCGACAGCCATTGCGTTGCTTGCTGAAGAGAGGTACTGGAGTCATGACAATTGATTTGATGAGGATTGGCTTGCTGTGAGGAATAATGGGTTCTTCTGCCATCATGTCACACATGTACTCAATATACCTGTCAAAACAAGAAGCATTTGTTCAGCAGAAACCTAGAGCCTAGAAATCACAATGCAAAAAGCTTTTGTAACCATCAGTTCAATAGCAGGCTGGATGCTGGCATGATCTTATCACAGGGGCAGGCAATTATTTTGGGCAGAGGGCCACTTACTTAGTTTCAGCAAGCAGAGGGCCACATGACAGGCAACCCAGGGCAGATTAACATTACATTTTCTAAAATTTTTTTAGGGGCCCCACGGGCCAGATAGAATAGCCTGGCAGGCTGCATCCAGCCCACCCCATCTTATCACAACATTGTATATTTAATATCACTTTAGGAAACTTAAGTATGCCTTTCTCCAAATGATGTCTCTATTGAAGACTCAAACCAAAACTTGAAAGAATTGGACAAAGAAAAGTATCCTAAATTTGAATGGTGGGCCTCTACAGAGTCGTTCCACTTAAGGCTAAGGAGGAAGTTATTTCAACTCTAAACCTGCATGAACTCAATGTAAAGCAGAGGTGTTAAAGGATATGACCTGTGGGCTGGATCCATCTTATGATGCCCTAACATCCAGCACCCCGTGCTACCCATTGGTCTCTGAGTTGACATCCTACACTGTACACAGAGGCCATTCTGGGCCATCTGGGACACACGATGGACCCAGCCCACAGACCCAGCCCCATACCACTTATCTGGCCCTAAATGAAAGAATTAAAGTTCCCCAAAACTAAACACAAGGCAGCACACAAGCCAGTAACCTTATTTACGCAGGTTCTCCACCTTCCACACTGAGTATCAACTTAAATAGCCTGAATCATTTTCTACTTGTTACAAACTTTTCATTCCTCCCATAAAAGCTAACCTACTCAAGACCATATCGATGACCTCATAACATGCACAGCTCTGAAGGGTAGAGTATATTTCTAGCTGGCTTTGCTCACAGTGGGTACATCCACACATTACGCCAAACTGAGCAGTAGTTACTGAACAATCATTTAGTACCTACTTATGCAGTCCTGGCACCTCATGGGTCATTTCTGATGCTACCGAGCAGTAGCATTGGCATCAAGATTTGTGCCTACAGACATTGCGTCTCCATAGCAATGAACTACATTGCCATAGCTCATCACTCCAGCGATGCAGCGTCTCATGTAGATGCACCCAGTGCATACTCATTGGTCAAAAGTCGGAATGCTGAAGCATTCATCTTCACCTCTGGAATAAACTTGATCAGGTTCTTAAATGCCGTCTTTTGATTTAAGTTAAAAAAAAAAAAAAAAACCAAAAAACTACCAGATACAAGTATCAGCAAGAATTGCATGTTTGGCTGAGCTACTCACAATATTTCAGTGTATTTAGCCCGGTGAGGCTGGAAAGTGCCATTACTTCCATTTTCCAGATGGGAAACGGGAGGCACACAGAAAAGGGATATAGAACTTGTAAGTTATAGAAGTAAATGAGCCTAAGTCTCTAAAGCTGCAGAGGACAGCTCAGATTCCTGGACTATTCTTACATTCATCCTGGTCAGGATCCTCTGAACATAAGCAGTGGTGGGCTGATAGGGAGTTAAGTTAACCAAACCACATCTAAATACCTTTCTAAATGGTAGTACATAATTTTGTTCCTCTGCTATTTGCTAATCTGTCCTCCCCCCTTTTCAAAACTAGTGTCTTGACTGAATCAAAGAAAAATAGGGCTGAAAAGCTCTGGAGGTTATCTAATCCAACGCGGTGGGGGGAGAAGGGCACACAACTCTTTGCAGGCATGCCACAAAATACCATCCTCAAGTATTTCTCCAAACCCGTTCCCCCACCCAATCTGCTTTCTGTTTCTTGTCCTATTTGCTGCTGTGCTGTCTTTTCTGATTCCCCCATCTGCCATGTGACACAGAGGTTGCTCATGCCACCTTTGGCACATGTGCTGCAGGCTGGCCACCCCTCATCTAGTTTAGGCAGGATCATCCCTACCTAAACAAGAAACTACTGCAGTCACACAACTACAGGAGATATTGCCCAAAGATACCAAAAGCACACTAACTCATGACAGGTAAAGCACAAGCACAAGGGCTGTCACTGTGCTGCTCTGTGGCAATGCACAGGGAGTGCACGCGCATCCCCTGAGAACACCGGTGCACCCCGCAACAGGCTGCATACCCCGCTCAGGCGGCAGACAGGGGGAGCAGGTGGGAGTGCCAATACCGCCCTGCAAGCAGTCAGTTCTCAGCAGGCACAGAGATCTGCCCACCCTCAGTTGAAGCAGTTGGCCATGGGGGGAACCCCGCCTAGTCACTGACTGGTTACCGGGGGGGGGGGAATATGCCCCTGACTAAGACAGCACCCGATGCAAGGATTATTAAAAATGTGTTTAAGAGATCCACAGAAGAGGGCAATGCCCCCTGCTACAGACGAAAGGCAAACCCCTACCTCCACAGCCCATACCAAATCTGTGGGGTAAAATTGTTTTCTGATACCAAGTGTGGCAAATCAGACTAACCCTAAGCAGAGGCATGATCCGCTGATCAAGAACCTCAGGGTTTTATTCCTAAACAGGAGCACTGGCAAACCCCAGTCAAAATCTGCAGCATTGGCTGCAGCCAGCACCCAAAGAAGGTGGGAAATCCCCTCCCCGGACATGTAGCAGCTGAGTGGAGGGAAAACAAATTCCTTCTCTGCTCATGCAGCAATGAGCAAAGATCTATTAACAGATGCCATACTGGGATCTCATTACTGAAACATTTCTACCATTACAAAAACTAATACAGTGCACCAAGTTTACCCTGTTACCAAACTAAAAGCTCATTTTAACGTATTAGGTTTGCTCTTTTCAAAAAGTACGTCATACCTTACTACATAAGCAAAAAGTTGTAGGTAAACTGTTGCATCTTACACTTTTTTCTGGGACTTTAAGGAAGAGGGAGGTAGGTGAAGGAAGGGTTATAAAAACTAGAACTGAAATTATAATCTAGCCATCGAACGTATTTACACCACACCAATTACATTTGATTTGCCTGGTAAATAAAAAACAAGTGTAACAATTAAAACATTATACAATTCAAATCTACACAGCCCTACAGGTGAAGCTGTTTGGTTTTGTAAATGTTATGCAGTCCTACCAGGTCAATTCTTAATCTACCTCTCTACAATCATCCTGTAAAATAGGGTTAAGCATATTCATTTCTGAAAGATTTGCTTTAACAATGCTTTGAAAACCAATTCATACTGTACCTTTTGTGAGACGGCCAAATGCCAGGTGGACAGCGTTTCATACTGAACATATAAACTGCAGCCTCAGCAGTAGTGAAGAGATGACAGAAGCACAGGAAAGAACAAACTACAACAGCAGAAGCTGCTCTTCCATCCTACAAAAAAAGGACAGCTTAATGTTATTAAACTTGGTTTAAAGAAATAAAAAGGCAGGAGTTATTCTATATTACTGTTTGCACAATCAAAAAAAGAAGGCACATGTGGTTATTAGATGACTACTAGACTTGTTAGAATTAAAGCTGCTCACAAAAGCACAGAACAGACAAGGAAAAGAAAATTCGCTTCCTGCTTGGATGTTAGAAATTACTATTAATTACTGTGTAAAGCTAAAGTATTTCATGGACGGAATTCTTAGCATCATGACCCTTGTGCTTTAAATCACATTATCTAGTCGCTATGTGGAAGATACATTTGAGACCATCCTTAAGCTGGCAAACTACTATGAGAGTAAGCATAAAATGCCCAGAAGCAACTGGAAGAGCCATAAGAATAGACATCAGCTGCAATCCCTTCCAACAAGAACATGCTTCCTTCCTTGATACTTCTTATTCAAATATCAGTGCATGAATGCAACATCATATACTGGCATTTAAGAAGCACTTTCAAGTGTTTATTAGTACTGTTCCAGCTTTACTTCATACTTCAGTGAGGGTGTAGTAAAGTAGTACTTGAGAGACAGGGACAAGAAGTAATGTGGCCCTTTCTGAATTTCAGTGCTACCTATGGGGTCCCACATGCAGCAGCTCATGTTCATCTCATTATATGAGCACATGCACTTTAATAGCATCACCTGTTAGGACTTCATCTACAACCTGTGCCTCCTTATACTTCCATGTGAAGGCAGAAGGGTAGGGCAGTTGTGACTGTCCTTTGGTTCCTTTGCAATGCAGAAGAGGGACTGGTAAAAACACCACAAATGTGATTGGAGAATAGATTATGCAACTCAGTGACTCCAATATCTCCCCAGTTCCTGCTGAGGAAGAGCAATCATACTCTCTGCCAAATACAGAGTAGAGATCACAGGAGGTAAATGACATACAATAACTTCTTTGGACAGTGGGACTGAGGAGTTTTAACTGTTTCAAGTGAGTACCACTTGAAGCACTGCTCTCTTAGGCTTGCCATCTGACCTAAATGCTAGGTCAATCTGCAACGTTTAACCAAAGTCTGTGACTGGTCTGCTCCATGCTGGTTTAAAGAGTAAGAAACTGAAACATTCCCAAACCAGCCAGAAGATGCCATCTGTGCTATGACAGAATGTGCCTGGACAACTGGAGGAAGAGGCTTGCAGTGATATGATGGCAGGTAGAATTTTATGTAGTTTTCCATTTCAAGATTCTCATATGAGGTGGCTTGGCCTGTTGAAGAAGCAGATATAGAACACTCAGGACAAATCCAAAGCAGGCTGTATTTCTCAGTATGAAATGCAACCTTGGAAAGAAGGCTGGTAAGGCAACACCAGTGTAGGATCAAATTCTGAGATTCCTAGGGATGAATTTTTATAATACTGCCTAGGAAAAGGAGGGATATGACAACCCCAGCCACAAAGTTTGAGGCTCAGTGAGTTGCAATAATGGCTGCAGTAAGTACTGCTTTGATAGTAAGGTTAGATATTGAAAGCATCAAGTAATTGATTCAACAAAAAAAAAAAATTAAGAAAGTCAATACAGAAGTCGCACATGGCGAACAGTTCTGATCACAGAATGGGTATGAAAGAGATCCCTGTGGAATCTGTTACCAATACAGTTAGATAAGATTAAAAAAATTAAAAGCACTGTACACCAATAATATTTTATAATGAATCTTAAGAGAGTTAAAAGACTAGCCCAACATGTTCCAGGAGCAGCACGTTGTTGCAATTCTTTGGTACTGCAGACTCTGCTGGGTATCTATTGTTTTGAGCTGCTGGCGCAATTTTATCCATTCTGAAGAATAAAGTTTTCCTGGTAGAAACATTTATTAGCATCATCTATTAGGATTGTAGCTACAGCTTGTGCCTCCATATACTCCATTATGTGAACATAAGGGTAGGGCAACTGTAATTGTCCTTCAGTTCCTCTGCAATACAAGACAAGGTTGCTAAAACACTGAACAGTAAGATCCAGGAATGCTCAGGTCTCTCAGTTTATAAAGGGAAAGTCTTACACTCATTAAGGAGAATCTTAGTCAATAGCCAACATCCATATATGTCAGCCGAAGGGGTAAATAAAATTACCTTCATTTCCAGATATACTTGGATGAATAAGGAAGTATACGATAGCATGTAGTCATTTTCAATAGGTCTAAGTGAAAAAAACCTAGTCTAATAAGAGGTGACCAGAGTCGTTGATACGTTGCCCTACCCTATCACTGATGTTCTCCCTATGATCAAGGGACTCTGAACTCAGATCTTCTTGGTATTGCATGCCTTCCTGAAGTCTACAGAAAGTTCAGATAAGCATCTCAGTCTAGAGCACCTGGAGAAAATGTCATAATTGGAAAAGGGACAAAAACTACCCCCACACACCTACTTCCCTCACACATTTAGTGGGTCTGACCACCAAGTTAGGTCTTGCTGGTCTTGAGGTCTCTTGATTATGTGATGTCTGGACAAGGAGCACACCGACCTCAGGCACATTAAGAGCTACAGGTGAGGCTGGCAATGTTGACATGGGGCCTAAAAATTCTAGATATTTGTACAGTCATGAATAAATTTGATCTTAAGCAGTTTATCGGTAACTAAAGAGACTGGAAACCACCTTCTGGCAGATGTTCTTGGCAACAGAAAGCAAATCATGGCTCCTTTGTACTCTGTTGCCAAGAGAATTTTCACTCCATTCTCTCAGCTAGGTTGCCTTGTGAGTAAAGAGGTAGATTGAGCGCTTCAGTCTCTGGATGGAACCTGCCTCTGATCAGCCAGTCACCAGAGTACAAGTAGGCAGGGATTTCAGTCACTTCGGCTCTGAAGCAAGATGCACAGGTGGAAACCCACCATGCCCCCATGAGCCCCAGGACCCCCAACAATCCCCAGCCTAGCCAGAGGTAAGTGGGGCCCATGGTAGGAGGGACCTAGCACAGCTGTGGCGAGGCAGTTGAGGAGTCAAGAGGGTCACCCCACTCCAGCTCCTAATTTGCCCAGCCCCCCCAGGGAGCCATGTGACCAGAGACTCATGAACAGAACATGCAAACAGGTCTGCTTCCAGGCCCAGTGCACAAGTTAGCATGGGAGCTTGCATGAGAAGGTAGGCAGGAGGGGCACAAGGCCCTAGGCAGTGAGCCTCAAGGGAGTGGCTGGCACAGTACTAGCTAAACTACTACTGGTGCAACAGTGGGTGGGACACATCACCCCACATCCCCGGAAGCTGGATCCCTCCCCTCTGGTACTTCTGAGCCTCCACCCAGATGGAACCCATGGTTCTGGCCTTCATTCAGACACAGCCCCTGGCAAGAGTTCAGGCAGAGAACATAGTATTCTGGAAGTGAACACATGACCTAGATGATGGTGTCTAGGTGAAGGCTTCAGCTTCTTTGACAACACGCAGATGTTACTGGGATGAGGACTGCCATCAAGAGATGGGATCCATTTGATGAGAAGAGGGAAAAGCATCTTTAGGCATCACCTGGCCAACCTAGCAAGGAGGGCTTTAAATTAGATTCTGTGTGGGATGGTGATCAAAAAACTCTCCAGCAACAGAGTATGCAGTCCAGAGGGTAAAGGACTCAACAAAGCAATTCAACTCTGGGAAAGGGCAAGAGAGCTACAGGACTATACCAAGTGGCACAAAAGGGGTTCAAGGAGCTCAAAACACATCCAATGTATGCATACAGATGCAAGAAGTATGGGAAATAAACAAGGAGGTGCTGGAAGATGCAGCTGGTAAAAAGATCTATGATCTGGCTGGTATTGCCAAGACCTGGCAGAACATTTCTTGTGACTGGAATGCCAACATGGAGGGTTACACTGTTTCAGAAGGACAGGGTTCGGAGAACAAGGTGGTGGTGTTCAGGATGAAGACGACAGAGTAGAAAGGAAGATGCAAGGTGAAAGATGCAATACTACAGGTGCACTGATAAAAAAATTAAATAAAATAATAAAATCGGTCCATATCGGACCAATAAAGGAAAATTGACACTGTCAGCAATCAGCTTTTTTTGGCCAGTGTAGCCAATAATGTCACTGATAAATGCCATATGTATGAGTGCAGCCACAGCATGCAAGCAGCCAGGAATGCAGCCTGGCAGCTTGGAAAGTCTGTGGGGGAAGGAAGGGAGCCATGGGTGGCTCATCCAGGGAAGGGGAAGGCTCAGGGCCAGAGGCTGAACCGGCCTCTTCCTGGCAGGACTGCTGGGCTAGGGCTGCATTTGCTGTAGCCCCCCCTCCCAGTGCTACTACCACCTGTCCCACTTACCTTAACTGCAGCACCAGCCCAGTTGCCCCCCCACCCCCCAGAAGAGGCCAGTGCAGCCCTTGGCCCCAAGCTTGCAGCAGACAGCCTATCTTCACCCTGCCCACAAATCCCAGTTGAGCAGCACCTGCCCCTGCCCCAATTCCCTCCCTCACTGTGGGGACCTCGATCTGCACTCCACCCCCCACAAGACTTACCGGCCAGACACTGGTCTTTACATGTTATCGGATCAGTATTGGCTGATATAGCTGGTTTGTCACCATTTTTTTTTTTTTTTTAAAAAGCACAAGGTCAACAAAATTGCAAGTTTTCAAAAAGTCAGATTTGATAGAACTCAAGGAGTTCATAGGCATGGTGTCATGAGAATACAGTGAAAGATAAAAAGGTGTCCATGACATTTGGGAGCTTCTGAAGGGCACAGTATTGGACGCCCAACAAGAAACTGTTCTGACACAATGGAAGCACAAGAAGAATGGCAAGAGACCACTGTAGCTGCATTAGGAGCATCTAAAATACCTTCAATGGAAAAATAAAGCACAGGCTATAGAAGAAAGGGGAAGTCATCAAGGAAGCATACTAGGAAATTGCAAGAGCCTGTGGGGACAAAAATCAGGAAGGCAAAGAGAAACAACAAGCTGTACCAAGGAAAGGAAGTCAAGGACAACAAAAAGAGGTTCTAGAAGTACGTCAGCCAAAAAAGAAGGACCAATGAAGCTGTTCTCTGTTAGCAAGCCACAGGGAACTCCCAACTGAAGGCGGATCTACTCAACATATCTACTTTGTCTCAGTCTTCACAAAAAAATTAAGTTTCAGTCAAATACCCAATACAGATTATCTGGTTATAGAAGGGGCAAGCTGAGGGAGGAGATAAGAGAGATGATCAGAGTTTTTGGTAGGTCTGAATGAATTTAAGTCAGCAGGGCCAGGTGAACTTCATTCCAGGGTCCTGAAGGAACTGACAGAGGAGATCTTGGAGCCCTTGGCAGTAACCTTCATGAAGTTGTAGGAGACAGGCCAGACAGATAAATCAGAGGACTGGAAAAGGGCCAATGTAGTATTTCTTCTTTTTACAGAGGAAAGGCAAAAAAGGAGGACACAGGCATCTACAGACCAGTAAACCTCACATGAATACCTAGGAAGTTACTGACGCTTATCCTAAGGAAGGTCAATTACAAGCATCTGGAGGAGGAAAGGCTGATCAAACAATCAGTATGAGTTTACTAGGAACAAATCATGTCAAACTTGATTTTCTTTGACAAAAACTGCTTGGGTGGTTGAAGGGAATGCCATGGATATAATGCATCTGAATTTTAGTAAAGTTTTTGATAAGGTGCCACACAACCTTCTCACAAACCAACTGCAAAAACATGGACTAGACTAAAACTACAACAAGGTGAAGAGACACCTGGCTCAAGAACCACAAGCAAAAGGGTAATTATTAATGGGTTCATGTTAGAATGGAAGGTGGCTTCATGGGGAGTCCCACAAGAGTCCATCCTGGGCCTGGTGCTGTTTAACATGTTTATTAATGATTTGGATACTGGCATAAAAAGCTTCTTGAGTAAGTTTTCAGATGACAAAACTGGAAAGGATTGCAAACTTGTTGGAGGATGCAAGCACAACTTCAGAAGGATCTTAACATACTGGAAGTTTGGTTGGAGCTAACTGGATGAAGTTCAATGTGGACAAGCGCAAGGTGCTACACCTCAGGAGGAATAATCAAAAACAAATAAAAATAAGTGACACCTGGCTGAATGGCAGCTCTGTGAAAAAAGGGCTTGGGAGTCTTGGTAGGCCAAAGACTTAATACAAGTTTACAGTGCGATGTAGCTACACAGAAAGGTGAAGGTCATTTTGGGATTCATCAACAGAAGCATTAGGTACAAGGCATGGGAAATGATGGTACCTCTCTACTTGGCACTGGTTAGATTTCATTTGGAGTAGTGTGTGCAGTTCTGGGCTCCACATTTAAAAAAAGTACATGGAGAAGTTAGAGAGGGTCCAGAGGCAGGTAACAAAGATGATAAAGGGCTTGAAGGCAATTCATATGAGGAGTGGCTAAAGGAGCTAGTCATGTTCAGCTTGTGAAAAAGTCACTTAAGGAGACATGATAGCTGTCTTCAACTAATTAAAGGGCTGCCATAAAAAGAGGGAAAGCACTTTCTCTCTCTTGCTCCACAGAGAAGGATGAGGACCAATGGCTTGAAGCTGCAGCAAAATAAGTTTAGACCAGATATCTGGAAAAACTTCTTCACTGTTAGAACAGGGAGGAGGTGGAATAGACTGCCTAAAGAAGCTCCAGACTAAGTCACTTGGGGTTTCCAAGAAGAGACTGGACAGGCATTTAGTTGGGGATGATCCAGGCATAGCTATGCCGATATTCTACTATGGGTATGCTTCTGGACTTCGCTAGTTAGGCCCCCCGTCACCCCTTATCTGGCATGTGTCAGGGTGTTTTCAAGCCTTCTTTAGGAGGCATTGGGTGTTGGCTACAGCCAAGGCTGGGTACTTTGACAGGGGCGTGCCAATGCTCCTGCTGGGAACAAACTGGGAGGTTCCTGACTAGTGGGTCTTGCCCTTCCACTCAGGGTCAGACCAAATCACCATATTTGGGGTAAGTAAGGAATTTTACCTGCTGGTCAGACTGGTATGGACTGTAGGGGTTTTTACCTTCCTCTGTACCGAGGGTCATGACCCTCTACCTGGGACCTCTTGAGCACATATTGACAACATTTCATAGAAGCAGGATATTGACTGCCATGGTTCCCCTGCTTTACCTGTGGCAGGGTATGATGTTAGGTCTGTGTTATGTTAGGATTGATGGTAGCCCTATGTAGAGGTTGGATTACATTTTGTATAGGAAGGTTTAGATAGCGATAATCTTGCCTCAGGCAGTGGGTTGGATTATATGACCTCTGGAGATCCCTTCCAGCCCAACTTCACTATGATTTTATGACTGAAAATTGAGCTTCATAATATTTCTATAAGAATTTCTTATCAGGTAGATTATAATATAGTGTTAGATAGCAGCACTATAAGGAAAGGAATAACTTGTGTATGTTTATAGGAGTGAACTGTGTATATTTCTTGAATCATCCTCAAGCCTGATCTTGTTACCTTAAATCAAACGTTTATTTAGACACAATGATACTCAGATACGTCACACTGAGATAGATTTGAACATTTTATTCTCTAGTGAAGGCCTGCCAACAGTAAACAGAATAGCTGAATTTTGGCAGGGCTTTAGGGAGACATTTGGTTTTTAAGCAACGGACTGAACATTAAACGTTGGCATTACCTGACCAGCTAGGAGCTATGCAAATCAAGCCCCTTATATGCCTAAAATTTGGAGCTAGATCTGCAGCAAGCAAAGAAATTAACCAAAGTGCAAGAAAGCAGTGCTTATCACACAAATGCCAAGCTACCTTAATTCCTCCTGTTACTGTTTCATCTGCTATCTGCAGAGGGAGCTAGAAGGGTTTCTAAGTTATCTTCATGACTGACTTCATAGCAAAATCAGTGCAAGTTAATACCATTTAAACATGTAGGGCTTTCTCTAAAGAATTTATACTACCACCAAAACTTAAATATAGAGAAGTTTGTTACTTGTATACATGTGAACTGAACCAATATGGCTGGGCTCAAACAGCTAAAATATGTCAGGTGTAACAGTTACTTACAAGGCAGTGCACAATGCAAACATTTTTCTGATCTTGTTTTAGCCATAAATGCATGTTCTTGCAAATGCTATAAAGGTTGTGAAGATTTGGAGCACGTCTCGCTGGCCAACCGCATTCAGAAACCTGGAGGATGGAGTAAGAGGTGAGTACAGTGACTACAGCCACACCACAAACAGATGTGTTTATACTTTAATACTAAATTTAAGAACAAATTAAAAGAAGGAAGCTTAATAAGCAGGGTATCAAACAAGATTTCTGTTTAGATATATCCTCCACAGCATCCAGCAAAGTGAGTCTTCCATCCTAAGCATGGTCTCTGGACACTACTGAAATAAAAATAGCTACAACATGCAAAGCTAGCAGAGTATTCATTACTACTGAAGCAGTCAACATTAGTTAATGATGTAAAACTGCTTCCCCTGACGGGCTGAAAAAAAAGTGTTTAAAGAAACCAATCTAAAAATCTCTCAACTATTTTCACATTAACAAAGGAAAAAGCCATCCACCAGTAAAAAAAAAAAATAATTTCACACAACACTTTTAAACAGGGTTCAAAATATGACACAAAACAGTTGGCACTGACAAATGCTTTTATAGGAATGGATGCCTTGTCAGCTTCAGGGAACTATTTAAAAATCAGTGACCATGCTTAGTGCCTCCTGATGACTTGCACAAAGTAAGGTGAGGGTACAGACAGATGAATGAGTTGCACTGAGTTAAGAGGGTAATTTAAAAGGTATTAGCTATTCCACAGTATCTAGTCCATGGGCTGCTTCTATCCTAAGACAAGCGAAAGCTGGGCAGCTTCCCCAGATTAGTTTCCACTAACTACAGAATAGGAGTAAACACACAAAACAGTTGGGGTTATTTTACCTTTGTCAGCTGTACCACCCTCTCCCCCCTGCTGATATAAATAAGTATAATCTGTTCATCTCACCTCACTTTTTTCCCCAGGCTGAAATGTAAAAGATTGCTTCTGGGAAAAGCTAAGATTTTTAATATCAAATTAGCTCTTCCTCAAGAAACTGTCAGTCAGAAAAAAAAAAAAAAAGAAAAAAAAAAAGTGACAGATGTAAGAGAACTAATATTACTGAATCTTCCCCCCCACGTTTTTGTTGCATTCTGTAGTATTCTGTCATTTCCACAACTTCATTTTGAAGAAGTAAACTTTTCCCATTGGAAAGATGAAACCAACAAAACCAAATCAATAACTCCTAACCATGTTAAATAAGCCTAAAATAACGTTCCATATTAACCAACTGTAGCAAAGAAATGCCACCCCTTCTTTCCACCAAATTAAAATTTAAATAGAGCAGTGCTTCTCAGCTGGGATGCCACAACATGAGCATTACCCCCACAACCAGGTTAAATTGTCCCATGTGCCTACTGCACAGCCACACCAGATCCTAAAGCCTAAAGCAGGGAAGAGGGCCAGCTTCTAAAAGCAGCCCTTCCCTGTCCAGCCTCCCCACACTACTGAAATATGCAGGACAGTTCCACTTATCCCACTGGCCTGCTTCCAGGAGATGCTGTGCAAAGTTGGACCAGGAAAAGCTACAGAATGGGCTGGCTTTCTTGCTTGCTTTAACCTTAAAAGCATACTAACAACGCAGAACAACATTGTGTGCTGCAGCCCTCCTCAGGGTGATTGTGCAGGAGCAGTACAAACAGTTTTACCAGATAACTGTGGCAATGGCACCTGATTGAGAACCCCTGTGGCAAGTTACCACTGTGGCAAGTCAACCAGGGATACCAAATTCAAACAAGTTGAGGAGGGGTGCCCCAACTCTAACATGATTGAGAACCACTGAAGGATTGTAGGCAAGGTATACAAAAATTGAACCATTTGAGTCCTACCGTTAAAACAGCCAAAAATTCCTAATGCTACTTCATGGACAAACTGAAAAGCAAAAAAAGTCTTATCTCCTGAACTAATGCCGACTTAAACATATGGCATCTCTCTAGTTATTTTATTCTAGCTTTCTTAGTTTAAAGTGGAATGGATTTTGGCACAAAAACAAATGCTATACAAGACAGGCTTTTGTTCCTTATCAGTGCATTCATTTTCTTGAAATATACTCAACTACTAGTGATGGATTGTTACTGAAGGAATCCACAAAACTGCTCAACAGAAGCAGCTCTGCTGCTTTAGGGAGGTTTTGGACACCCAAAAGCTATGTAGAATCAAGAAAAGCCTAGAGAGAATTCCAAAAACTTTACATTTTTACCAAATATGAACAAACAAAGTTCACAGAAAATTCTGTATTGGTGAAAGGAATATAGAGCAAAAAAATTTAAAAGCGAGTTAGAGAAAGGGTAGCCTGGAAGATCTAAAATATTCACAATGATGCATCCATTTAGTAAGGATTAGAAAGCACATCAAAGCTGTAAATATTCACCTCAGATATTGAGGGTCTCACACCACTTTACAAGGTCTAAGATTAGTATACATTTTATGGCACAAGAGACAATGGAGAAGTCTTGAATTTTCTTCACTTGCACTAAGTAGAATATCCTACATTTAGAAGTTACCCTTTTCTTTTGTCTACTATTCCAAATTAAATATGGAGTCCAAGTTGTACAATGACTTCTCTGGAGACAAACATTTTGTCCTCTTTATACCCACAGGATTAAGAAACAGCTTTTGAGCACCTGGGTTTTACAGGTGGAAAAAGGGGAAGGTTTCCTAGAAAAAGATGAAAATAAATTCCATTTCAGTTTAACTGGGGACTCAAAAAAGCTCTAGTCCTTAAAGGCAACCTAAACAAAAAATGAAATTGTACAATGGTTTTTTGACAAGCTCAGATCCATTGATCCCTTCTGGCTATACAGGAAAAGACTTGGGTCAGGATTAAATGAATGATGCTAATTGACAAGCTAAATAAACAATAAGGCCTGAAAAACTTGAGCCTGTTGGAGGATTGGCAGTTACTGCAGTAAATTTTCCCTTGTCAAGCAGGCTAGAGACATCACTACAGGAGTGCTATATACAAGGGGAATATAGGTCAATAAACTGGACGTCTTCAGAGTAAAGTTGAGTTTTCTGTCCAAGGAATAAGGTTTCCTAATGCGAGACAAATTTGGAGAACATGGATACAGAGTACATTCTTTTAAAAAAAGAGCAATGCATCTGGAAGACTTCTTTATAAATTCAGTGCATTTTTTTCTGTTCCAAAAGGTCAACCCCATGCAAGTTTATCCCATCTGAATTCCATTCCATTAGTTTGCACTTGGAGGAAGAAGAAAGTTTTAGGTCCAATGTTTTCCCTCCTCCTCCTGCTTGAAGGAGACTTATGAAAGGAAAGGGTAAGAATACACTGTAAACTGAACTGTGTCAAACAGAGGAATATTATTTTAAAAATATGTTTTGAAGGGATGATAATGGAGAGCTTACACAGCTTAAAAGACAAAAAAGGGACACATTGAGTCCTGGCTGTATAAAGATCTAACTGAGGTCCAATGGGGATGGTGCAAGTACATCTTCAGACACCACCAGGATGTTTCCAATAGAACGCTGAGATTTGAAAGCCCGAGACTCCATTGTGCTGCTAGTCATGATTTCTGGTTGCAAGACTGCACCGAAAAGGAGCCAAAAAGATGTTTGCATTTAAGGACCTGCCAGATATCCTTGTTGTAGGTAACCAAAGATGGCTATGTGCCATGTCCCTGCTTTTATATACTGCTCATTTCAGGCAGTAGTAACGAGTGGACATGCCTAGACAACTCACTAAGTGCAGCTGGCTCAGAGAGGAGATACAAAAAAAAGCGAGATAAAAAGGGAGCAAAGATAGTAAAGAAGGCCAGTCAGTGAAGCCCTCCCAAATAGTGCAAAGCAGGGAAAGACCTCTGGACAAAACAAAAAACACAGCTGTTCCAGTAACACTTTTGTTTCTTAGGTAGGGAGGTGCTGAATGCCTGGGTCTTTCTTCAGCAAAGCTACCACTCCAGAAAGCAATGCCATCTTTCCCTTTCATCCAAATCGGTGGCAAATTATGCTAGAATTAATATTGGTAGTGGACCTTACCTTTGAAATGGCTCATTTGTGATTTGAGCTGTACATCTTAACTGAATAAAAACGCTGGCATCTAACAAAAGATCCACTAGGTCTACTCAGTGCTACTACAGGAAAATAAATCAATAAAAGACAAATACATACACACCCTATTATGAAATCTTGAAGACCTGTATGTTCTTGGAGATACATTGTAAACAGCATAGTGTCCAGGGTGTTTAGAGTCTAAAAATAATCGCACATCTTCTATGTTATTTTTGATGGCAGATTCTACACCTTCTGCTGGAAAGGACATCACTGAAAACAGAACATTGCCATTTGAGGTATTAACTTTTATGAAAATATAATTAAAATCGTGATTTTAAAAAGATGCAACTAACCATACCAGCAATTCTGGAAGTGATAAACGATATATCCAAATCTCCCTTTGCATAACTGAAATAAAACACATGTTTGAGTTAATATGAAAAAATGATTTTATTCAAAGGCAAACAGAAATATGTAAATAAATAGTTTATTCAAGTAACAGGCTACCATGGAGATTTTTTTCCTGCTGGGAAATCATACGAAGTACCCAGTTTATCAGAGTGATAGCAAAATAGTTCAAGACCCTATATTTAACTAAGAGAATGACAGATGTTATGGAATGGAGATTAGACTTTCAAATAGCAATTCATTGCAAAAAGATCTTCCTTGGGTGCAAATACAAGGGCTCTGATCAACTAAAAAAAGTTAGGACTTATAGCTGAACTTTCTCATCCACGTTTACTAGAATTTCCAGCTATTCAGACCTTTGAATAGCAACCCACGTGAGCTATGTCTATAGCCTTGATTACAGCATACCATAAGCTTCACCATATTTATCTTCACACTTTGAGAAAGGGAAGCATTTCTGTGCCTATTTTTGCAATGGGGAACTGACCCACAAAGACCAATTGCCAGATTCACTTAGGCACTGCCATGTAGGCATTTCATTCCTAAGCTTTAAGCCCACTGCCTCAGGAGGGTAACCTAAATAGACAGGTTTAGATGTCTATCCAGTGAACATACATGTCATGGTCAAGCCATAGCGCATGTGTACTGAACATGGACACATCTACAGGTAGTCATGTGGAAATGCAAGGTACAGGGGTGCATCTAAGCTTCCCCTTCCTCATCCTCAGAGCTCAAGCATCTGACAAGGCTGCATGTTAGATGAGTCAGTCATCCCTGACTCAGCAGCCAGCTGGAGTCTTCTACCTGAACCAGGATGCTTAAGTGACAGCAACACCGAGTTCAGTGTGAACCACAGGACACGTCACTCACTTTGAATGACAAATGTTGCCAACCACTTTTTGCCAAGTAGCCTAGGTTAGAGCTTGGACCTAGGATGCAGAACAGCTGCATTCTGGACTTTCCTCAAGCCAGAAGGAACTTACACTCACATCTCCTATTTTTTTTTTTTTTTTCCCCTGGGAAAAAGTGTCCCGACCATGCTGGGCTCTCCCACCTCCTGGATGGGAATTAGACACACCCAGGCTGGTAACCAACTTAATGAAAAGGCGGGCACCACCATGGGTGGTTGTAATAAACTGTATTCATGCAAATCTGAAAGTCACTGGATGCATTATGCAGTGGCCCAAGATTGTATGAATCCTTGGTTCCTTTCAAGTCTCCCAGAGCCAAATCTGGATCATAACAGAGTTCAGGCAGAAGTTTGGCTCCAAGGGGAAAGCATAATCTAAAAATGCCTCTTTTAAGACTAAAGTTGAGGCATCTAACAAATCCAGGCATCTAATAAGTTTTCCAGCTGCTCAAGTGGCACCATCTAGGATGCACCTAGATTCCATTTAGATCCTGTTAAGGTATGTACAAAGCTGATTTGAATTTAAGCTTAAAGTCAACACTGTCCTTCCTTCTCCTGGCCTTTCCAGAGCCCCCAAATCCAGCTGCACTCAGGTCCTCTCTGCTGTTCACTCCTTTCTTGTAGGCTCTACAATGGTTCAGTCAAAGCTACTTCATTTCCTTCCACTCTTGCTCTCCGTTGGGTCAATGCAACTCCCAACACCACAAACTTGGGTTCCTCCCTCCAAACAGCTCCCTGTCTACTCCTGCACCACTGAATGCCCCCAAAGCAAATCTGAAGACTACAAACTAACTTGGACAACTGTAACACTCACTCCTACTATTCTGCCAATGTCCTTTCTAAACATTTTAGTACCTGTTGCTTGTTGACTTCCCACCAAAAACTACTACTCCACAAAAGGACCACCTCTACTATAAAAGAGGGAGATAGCTCATCATGACCTCTTCCACCTCCTCTTTGCTCACCACTTTCTCCTTTAGCATTGATTGATCACTCTTGGTCCCTTAAACTTTCTACCCAGCCTCCTCCTCAATCCCACCCCTTCCTGGCTGCTAGCTTTTTATATACTGCCCCCACTTTAGCAAAGCTTCTGATACAGTCTTCCACAACATTCTTACAAGCAAGCTAAAGTAGTACAGGTTGGATGAATAGATTGCAAGGTGGATAGAAAACTGGCTGGATCATCAACTCTCACCAGGAGGGTAGTAAAGCACTGGAACAGGTTACCCAGAGCAGCTGTGGAATCTCTATTCTTGTAAGTTTAAAACTCAGCTAAACAAAGGCTTGGGTAGGATGATCTAGTTGGGGATGGTCCTGCTTTGAGCAGAGTGATGGACTAGCTGGCCTCTTGAGTTTAGAGTTGGATGAGAAATGTTCATGATTCTCACTTCCCCTGCCCCCACTCAGGCCTTTTCAGCTCCCTGACCTTTCCCTTGAAAACAAAAGCCTGTTGTTTGGCCCTACCATCAATTTCCCAGAAATTACCAAAACCTTATCTGTTTTCTTCCAACACCTTTTCCTACCTTTACCCTTTACAGTTGTCTTGACTTTCATCCAACCCAGACTGGCAAAACCAGAGTCAAGATTGTAGGTCACAGAACTGGGTTCAGATGTTTCTAACCTAAGTGAGATGAATCCTATAAAAACTGAAAGACTACCAAAGAAAAATTGCTGGGATATTACATTCAAGCTCTAAAGACCGTGTAAGCAGAAAATATTGGCAAACCACAAAGAGTTCAAAAAGAGTAGCATGAGCGTTCAGAGCCTGAAGGAATTGAGTAGGCAATACTCAGAGTCATTTTTATCCAAGCAGTCACTGACAGAGCAACTGACACCAACCCAGAAACAAATGAAGACAATGTATATAAATACAGTTAAAGAAAGTATAAATTGGAAGTAATGGCAGGCATGCACCTAAGGAAAACAAGCTGAGTATCAGGAAAGGCTTCCTAAAATGTGTTGTGTGAAGTTGGGACATTCTCTCTCAAGGGAAATAGAGGAAGCTCTATCAACATGGGTGGCTGAAAATTAAACCAGACAAGGAATAATAAAATGTGGAGCTGAGGTTGTACTAAGTTAGTGTTGTATTAAGTGCTAGCTAACTGCTGTGGTAAAAGTGCTGGTAAGAGAAATTTTCATCTAGAACAAGCACAGTGGAAAGTAAACAGTACTGATCAATCCACAGTGCTTGCTGTACCTTTAAAATTTCAGTTATTGAACCATATATGTACTACTTCCATATACATGAACTTTTATTCATAAGGTAAAACTACTGAAAGACTTTTTTTTAGCTCCTCTGATCAAAAGGAACTTGTTAGGCAAGTCTGCAACCTCAAATAAGTACACACAAATCAGAACAGTAAAAAGAAAGGCCAAGGATTTCCTGGAGTTGGTATTTCTTGTTTCCTTTTCCAAGAAATTCAAACCCATTCCTCAGCAATAGTTTTCCAAGGTTGATACCTCACTTAGACATAATCCCCTTAACTGTTATATACAAACTTCACTTTTGCATGCATCTGAATTAAACACCAAAATCTTTGAAGCAGAGATTTCAAATCTCAGGCATTTATAAAAGCTCCATGCATACTTGGAATTGTTTATATAATAAAATCTGCTGAGTCTCATATACTAAAGGCAGCTAATAGGTAATGGAAGCAGGAAGGGTAGTTTTGCAGGGAAAAAAAAAAAAAAAAAATATCTGAATACTCCTCAGCAAGCTACTTTACTTACCCAACCCCCAAAATGTACATGATACTCTATCAATGTGTGTGGCTGCTACAAACTATTCCATTTTAATACACCTTCCTTAAAAAAAAAGGATTACGGGTTAATTTTATAATCTCTCTCCATAATTTTCCCTGAACTCCAATGTGATGATTTCATGGTCATTTCAACAATAATGTAAAGCACTATTTCATTACTTGAGCATACTGTGAGACTTTCATGAGCTTCCCTTTGGCATGGCTGCTTTAAAAAAAAAGTCATAGATAGTATACACACATTCCTCACAATTAATTACAATCCATTAAAAACAAAAAAACCCACAAAAAACAAAACAAAACACCAAATCAGACAAGCCCCAATCCTGTAATTAAGATTGAAAGGACTTTCACCTCTTTACAGGGATGTCTTGACTTCACAGTCTATCTACACTGGGTGGATTGCTAGACTAGGGCGTTCATTCCTAGCAAAGCCATTAACAGAAGAAAGCATACATTTTATTTATACTGAATTAATGTTGCTAAGAAATGAGAAGCAAGGTACAATGAAGAAAATTAAGAAAGGGCAAAAGGAAAAAAAAAAAAAAAAATCAGCACAAAAAAAAATGACAAAAGCAAATGAGTCAATTAGGTTTACAGCTTCTAGCTTTGTTTTTCAGGAAAAAAAAAAACAAAAACAAAAACACACAACCATCACACAAGAATGAAGGGCATTTTTAATCCTACAAATAAAGGAAAGTACCCTCACCACATTAAGATTTTTTTCCGCCTCAACTTGTTAGGAAAAGCAGGAAGTTAAGAAGTGGTTTGGATTTTTATTCAGCAGTGTAAATATTTGAACAAAGCCACACGCTTTAGCTGAAACACTTGTTAAACAAGTTACCTATGTAAATAAAAGCTGGTTTATAAGCACAGCTTGCCAAAGAGTGCCTAGATATAGAGTGAACTTCAACAAAATGGCACTCAAAAATAATTTAAAAATTAGAAACTTGTTCATAAAAGCAAACTGAGTAACACTCAGTACACTTGTTACTAATAGAATTGCACATAAGTTACCTTGGGGTGCTAACAGACATGTGTATGAAATGAAAGGCACATAAGTAATAAAAGCAGTTAGCACAGATAAATTGTAAAGAAAAAAATATCACAGAAATGATCAGTATTCATGTGATCTCCAATCTAAACCAAATCGTGTTCCAGTACTCAAGCAGCTTTTCTTGTTCTAGTTTACCCCTACCCAGGACTCAACATTAACAAGTATCCATTAAAAAAAAAGTCACCATCCTTGCAACATAAATTTTAAAGGAAGTCATTAGTGCTGAAATTCACATAAGTCTTACACCACCTAGTCTGGTTTCACACCTGGATGTTTAATTCAATTTTATCCAGTGCCAGACAAAACTGAAAAAAATTTCATCAAGTCAAAGCTGACTTCTGAACTGAGGCAGGAATTCTTTGTACTTGCATAGCAAACCTCTAAAGTAGGACCTTGTTCCTGACTGGGAGTGCTTAACCCAAAGCACTATTAATATGCTATAGAATTTTAAGGATGAGCAGCTATTAAAAAAAATTAAGGATTTTATAGAAGTTCCACAAAATTCTCTTAGAAATTGATATGCCCAGGAATGTGGGCAAGGCTGAATACTTGTTGAATGATTAAATAAAGACGATCTGTACCAACATACTGTATCCAAGTGGGAAAGGCATTCAGCATAACATTCAGAGATCTTTTCTTGCTCTAGCCTTTATCAGTTAATCAGAAGAGAAAGTAAAGGAAACATTACCACGGAGCTACTATGTGAGACAAAACTGGAAAGTGGTACCTAAGGTTATACATTCAATATTAGTAAGTCCTTGAAGCTGTATTTTGGGACAAAAGCTGCCCAGTGTTTTTTGCAAGAACTGCAAGGCAAAATATAAGACAGTCTGTGTGCTTTACTCTCGTTTGTATGTATGTACCTATAACAGTACAATTTAAATAAAAAAGCTCTGGGGCTTGTATACATGTCACTCATCGTGGGTGCTTCATATATTAATCATTTTTCCTACATACTGAAGGAAGGAAGTCTCCTCAATCTGAAACACACTTAGGGAAAAAGGTATCAGAACAAGGGGTGGGGGGAACAATTTAAAATGCAGACTTAAGAGTTCTATCTAGGCATTCATTTTTTAAAAGGTCTGGTCCTAAGACTTATCCAGCATGACACAGGAAGATGAACTGAACCTATCTATCTGTCTCAATTCAGTGTCTTAAGACCAGCTTCTTTCCTTATCCTCGCATCACTTTCCTGTAGCCTTAACATCCGGGGGGATCCAAATATAGCTTTTAATCTGCACCACTGAGAAGAGTCATCAACATTTTATGAGAATCCAGACAATGACATTATGCAAGGCTGTAATCTGAGCTGTAGCAGTTCCCCCATTTCTGAAAAAGGGGGGGGGGGGACAGGACAGGCAGGCAAAATAAACAAAACAGACAAACAGTTTGGCAATCTTCATATGGTGCAATTCTTGCCTTATTACCTCACTGGTACCTAAAAAAAGTTTGGGAATTATGATACTCTGTACTTCACCTTTTTGTACTTTTGAGTTGGTCGCAGAGAAGCCAGTCAAATAAGTAGTTTGTTTACTTAACCCTGCATTAAAAAAAAGGGTCCAGGACACCAACCCAGAAATTGGCAATTTTTCCTGATGGAATAGAAAATGAAAGTGATAATCATTAAGGAAGCTTTATCAGCTACAGCCACCAGTCAAATTGCAGCTAGGTATGACATCTCCGCCTAGACCACCCAAAGAGGGAAAAGACCATCCAATAAGAAAAAAAAATACCTCTTTAAAAAGAGGTTTATACAGAAGAAAAAAGGAATTTTGCTTTGCATTTGCCTTTTCAAATTTATGAAACAAAAACAAAAGGTAAGTTTTGCCAATACCTACAGAAATGAAAACCGGAAGGAAACCTGAGAAACTAGATACAAGGAAATAAAATTAAATTCTGTCTGGCCTAAGAGCCAGTTAATAAATAATATATGGTACTTGGATAAATAACCTCATATAGACCTTAACAAAAAAGAGACATTTCTGAAGCAATAGTGTTGTAACAGCTTAAAATGTGAGCATTAAACAAATGTGTGGTCTTGTCATGAAATGTGGCCAAGGAGGGCAGGGGGTGGGGAACTCAGCGAAATACAGACTACACAGAGAAAGCAGGAAACTTTTTCCTGGGTTGGGTAGACCACATCTAATGAAAATATAAGTGTAAACAAGCCTTAAACATCTGAGTTTCAAAGATAAAGATGCATTGAAAAAATGCTGAAAAGCAACAAAATAGAAATGGCTCTGAAAAAGAGGGGTGGGGGGAAAAGGGTAGGTGTTACAAAATGCCAAAGTGAAATACTGCTCAACTGAACTACCAACAAGAAGGACTATTATAATATATGGCAATTGTGTAAATGAGTAAACACTGGAGCAGGAAAGAATTTTCTGCAGAATACATGACTGGGTTGGACTGCAGGGGGCGGATCTTTTCCTGATACTCAAGCTTCATTTTTCTCTTATCAGTCAGGATCAACAGAGACAGACTTGAAGAGTCTTCCAAGGGGTACTGGGATTCCCTGGTCTCGAGAAAGACTTTCTCCAGCTTTTTCTCCAAGTTTTTTCTTTGCAGAATACTATTGCCTACCAGAGATCAAACTTAAAAAAAAAATTCCTCCCACTTTGATTCCCTTCCCCATTTATTCATTCCTCTGTTCCTGCTTCTCCTTTCATTCTCATCTCTGCTTCATAACTCCCTCATTATTCATGTCATTCCACCCAACTCTCCATGCCTTTCTTCATTTTATTTTTACACATGTGAAAGGGGAGGGAGCAGAAGAGAAACAGGAAAGGGAAGAGAGCTATGGACTATCTACCTACCGTGAGACTGCTAAATCTTAAGGGCTCTCACTGTCAGTTCTAGTGCAGCCAAAGGAGAACACCCTGTTCAAGGGTCTTCATCAGGCAGCTCTGATCTTTTATGGTGAATGATTCTACCACTGGCCTAGGAAATCTATTCTAAATTTCTTCCGATTCTAATTTCTGATACAAATCACCATAAGCCAATACATTCTAAATGCAATACACAAAAAATTCCTTAAGTGCAATAACAAGTACCAGTATATTCCATCTCATTTATTTGTACCTGTTTATTACTAAATGCATCAAACAAGAGACTTTTTGTTTTCCTATATTAAAACTTGATCAGCAAAGTGGTTTTTTTGCCTACTTACTTGGCCACAGATTGGATGACTTTAGAAGAAGTATCCTTGATATTAGTGAAAAATCTTTCTGTTCCACCCTTAAGAATATCAAAGAACCCTCCATATGACTGGTCACATTCTGCAACTGTCAGGCCTGAAATTATAAAGCAAAATCATAATATCACAATTTAAAATAAAAGCCTACATTTAAGAGAACTGTGCTTCCAGATCTCTTCAAGTGACAAAGCCAGAAGTGAAGTGACCACACAGCTTAAGGTGAACACACCAACAGAATCCACTTAGCATTTATGGGGCTGAAACAAAGCCTCCATCTTCTGGAGATTGAACTGTACAATGCAATTTCTGTGTAGTGAACCAACATGGTTTCTACAAGCCATCTCACTACTTAAGCATTTTGTACTCCTTTCTGAAAAGAAAGATTAAATCAAATGACTGGGCCCCATGTACCTTTGTTGTATCAGTGTTTAAGTTGCAGAATGCCTCTTCATTTACTATCATCCTTCTAATATGCACCATACCATTTGAAAGCCTACTTCACTATCTTGTACAGTTTCTTGGAAACACTGGTTTGCACTCCAGAAAGCTTAATTTGTTATCTGGAATACTAAAAGTTTCTTTTTTTAACAAAGTCTGCTGGTAAGCAGCTTAATACCATTTATAAAAAAAAAAAAAAAATAAACTTTAAACCTGCATGGGCCAAATGACCACAGCATTCCACTTAGAGGACTGGAATCATCCTAGAAACATAAGTGTGTGGACAACATTATACTACCAAACTAGTACACTAATTTGCCTCATTTAAGAATTTTCCTACCACGTACATTATTTTAAATTTTCTTCCCCATAAGCTGCCTACCAAATGGGTAAAAGTAACTCAGAAGAAAGAACTGAAATGCTGTAAGACAGTACCTATTACAGGTGAACTACTTTTAAAGGGTTCATGCTCATGAAATGCAGATCAATATTTAGCTGCAAAATACAAGTTGGGGGGATGACGATGACAAACCAACATACATACACAAGGGCTATACTCTTGTAATGCAAAATCTGATAGCATGATTTTATTCTGAACACCAAAGAAAAAATGTCACCCTCCCACTGAACCTGAATTTCTACATAAATCTGTTATCTATGGACTTTGGGGGCTTTATCACAAATTTAGATTTCAAATCAACACACAGGACCAAGACTATTTACAACTGAAGTTCAAATAAGCTCTTTTCCTCTTATCGTTTCATAATTTCTAAGGTCGGAAGGGACCTGAGCAGATCGAGTCCAACCGCCTGTTACTAGTTTGCAACAGGCAACTAGATCTCCCCTCAGCCTTCTCTTGT
>NW_017728950.1:21632877-21656111 GCF_001723895.1 Crocodylus porosus | reverse complement strand
CCCTCCTCTGGACCCTCTCCATGTTGTCCACATCCCTCTTGAAGTGCAGTACCCAGAACTGGACGCAGTACTCCAGCTGCGGCCTGACTAGTGCCGCATAGAGTACTAGTACTTGTAGAATACTTTTAAAATAGAAGTTTCCATTTGAGTTTGGGTAAGATTACCCTCAACACAATTTATGTTTGTGCTTACTGTATATTCCAACTGATTATTTTATTAAATTTTGCTGTAATGAGTATTTTTTTTTTAAAAAGCTCTGATGTTCTTTGTATACATAAATAAACTGCAGTTTTATGAAAATGACTTACTCAAATTGTTTTCTTCCATATGTCAGCAACTGATACTCAATGGGAATGTCTACACATGCATTAACATGCTTCAGTTAATTAACATTAAATCTAGTACTTCCATTCTGAGGTACTAAGAAAATGAGCGTTAGTTTGTCTAAATGCGCATTAACTAAAGAGCATGGTTTTTAAGAGAGACACTTAATGCACATCAGCCTATTTTAATGCACATCAACTAAAAAGCATGGGCTCCTACAGATATGTGGGGAGCCTGCTCCAGCGCACTAGAAATCCAGTGCACTGGAGCACACTTGATTAATTAAGTCTATTGGAGCATGGAAATTGATGCGCTCCAGCAGCCTTTCACATCATGCGCATCGGTGTCCACATGCATCCCCCGTGCTGAAAAAATGGCAGTAGGGCACTTTGAACTAAAACACATTTGATGAGCTTTATTTCAAAGCACTCCACTGGCATTTTTTCAGTATGGGGACAGTCATGCATGTGACGTGTGGACACTTAATTAGCACGGCTTCGTAATTAAAGTGCCTGGCACCACAGCTCAAAGCACATGTAAAAATGCCCCATGTTTTCAGTGATGCTTTAATGTGCAGTAAAATAGACTAATGCACATTAAAGCACACATGTAGATGTGCCCAAATGTCAACTACTGCATAAAAATTGACAAACTAAGTCAAGTCTTCTCTTACCCAACAAGAATTTAGGAGAAAATTCATATTGTCAGCTTTTAAAAAAAAGTCTAAAAAAGGAATAAATTCAGAAAATTACACTCTTCACAAGCAATATTCAAAACTTGCTAGAAACTTAGGCTAAAGTTAATTCTTTTAATTTTTATGAAGCAAGATATTTAACAGATCACTCAGAGGTTCACATGTCTGCTAAAGACTATTTCATGCTTCACCAACTCAAAGTTTGTTTTCACATGCAACAAACAGTATGCATTTTAGGGCATCTGAAAGAGGCAGCCTCTCTAGTACATACCTGCATTGTACACATTGAGTTGTCCTGCAGGTTTAGAGCTCTGCAACACTGAGTTTGTAGACAGTCGAGGTTGAGCATTGTTTCCATAGCCTCCATTTTGCTCTAAGAGCTGCAGAGATTCATATCCATTAGAATATTTTTTGAACTTTTACATACAAACTGCATTATTTAATAATATTTTGCAAAATGGTAGCTGAATATTGTTCATCACTGAGTCTAATGTTGCCATTTAAACTACTAAAAGAAATTGGAGATGCATTCTTTGCATCACAAAGAAGAGAGGCAATATTCTATGGCTTTTGAATTATGACCGTCTATTTGTCACTGTTCAGGTATATCCTGTTATTATTCACATAGTTCCAGGTATATCCTGTTACTCCTTGTAGTTCTATTAGCAAGACTACTTTTTTCCTCCTGCAGAAACATATTGCCCACATTCCATATGCTACTACATTAGGCACTTGTCTAGGTCTCCAAAAAGTCTCCATCAACAACTCTTCATTTTTTTAAGCTGTCCATAAGCTGTAAACTGTCCATTCAGAAAAATTCCTTTAACCTGTAAGTAGGCAGGCAAGTAACCCAGCCATCTAGCAAGATCCTGATGACAGCAAGGGTTCCAGCAAAAGACTTGAGAAATAAAAGGCAATGCATCAGGATATGAAAAAAAAAAAAAACATATTCAGGGAGGCTTTAAAATGAGGAGGAACAGTTGCTCCTCAGGGCAACAGTAATAAAAATCAAATTTTAATCTGAAGTAAGTTATTTTATGTTAGAGTAGGCATGAATGACATTCATGCAGAATATAAAAGAAAGACCAAGGCTGGAAACAGACATCATCTTTGGAGCACAAACCAACTGTGCCACAACCGTGGGGGAAAATGGTCCACTTGCAGGTATACCCCTCCTCCCTCGCCCCCTCAGTCACAGTACAAGGGAACCCAGCCCTTCAGAGGATACCCCAGTATACATCTGCAAGAACAGAGGGGTGACCTCCCATAGGGATTTCCCCTTCTGTGTTCAAAGACCATATTCCAACCCAGAGTGCAGCAGCATGATATGCACATTAGGGGATTCTGTCTGCAAAGGATTCCTAAGGGCACAACAACAAGAAACGCTGCCAATGAAAATTTCCCCCTCCTCATTTGTAGACAAAGGTCCCTGGAATCACCTGCAGGGGATTCCCATGGTGTATATATCATGCTTATGCACCTGGGGGCATTGCCCAACAGGATTGGGCTCCTGAAGCCACAGAAGTTTCCACAATAAACAGGTCAGCCACAAAAAGGCAGTACAAATTATGAACTAGGGTCATTGTCTGCAGCATGACAGAGGGCCAAAACATCTGTTTACTTAAGTTTTGTGGCACAATTTTTATGGCAGCACAAAGGTGACATCTGTTTGCAGCCTAAGTTGTATAAATGAGGGGGTGGCTAACCTTCAGCACAGGCAGCCTTAGTGTTTGGCTCGCTAAACTGGAAAAGGACAGGGACAGATACAGCAGACAGCACAGGAGCAAAACTGGGTAGGGAGCACAGGAAAAGCAGCACAGAGAGCAGCAGATCAGGCAGTGGAGGGTGATTAGAGTGGTACATCTGCCAAAAAGACTGGCTGTAAATTATGCTTTTGCTAAACCTTACAAGCAACAGCAGAAAATTCAACAATCCAGGGGATGCCAAGTCACACCAATTTCACTTGAAGTGCAAAATTAAAGGGGATTTCTTAAAACCTTCTGCTCATTCATTCAAGCTAAACTAAAGAAATAACCCTTTTGCACCAATTTAAGACACTAAAACAAGCAAGGCTTGCAATAGGGGTGTTAGCTTAAATGCTCTATTACATACCTACGGAGGTTTGCATTGACAGAACCTCAATTCACACCCACGCACTACATGTTTTCTTCCTCAACTCAAAATCTGAGTCAACTGAACGTGCCAAACTGAACATGTTCCTACTGAAAAAATGATTTGAAATTAAGCAGCTTCTGAGAGTCTGATAACAAGAAAAAGCCACTAACAGTCTACTTTTAAAGCATCTGAATGCTGAGGCTGAGATTTTCAAGGAGTTTAAGTGAGTTTTACATCCAAACCCTATTGAATTTCCAACTGTACTTAACACACCTAAAAACCCTAAAGTTGTGTCAGCTAACTGCTTTGAGAACTGTTTTTAAGCCTTCATTGATCTAAACAGGGGGAAAAAAAAAAGTGTGCATCTCCCAATGGTACCCCCTTACCTCTGTAATTGGAGATTTTGGATTTACATTCCTAGCAGCTGCTATTTCTTGCAATTGATTCACCAGCTCAGTGATTGACAATCTCTCCTCTGGATTTACCTTCAAAGCTGAACCTACACAACAGCAACAATTTAGACATTCTAAGCACCAAAAAGGTATGTTGTATTAGCTGCCAAGACCTGTACCACAGAGGTCTTAAGTTCAGCATGATCTATTACACAGGGAACCTGTGGTGAAATCCAGTCTATGCCCAACTGTCATTCTCCTAAGAAACTAATTTCTCCATTGTACATAAGAATTAAAAAAAAAGGAAAACAAGACAATAAGGTCCTTTGAACTAAACAAAGTTAAATCAGAATTGTGACCATTACTTGCAGTGAATTAATCACATATTGAAATTTTAAATAAAAAGGTTTAAAAAAAAATCTTTAAGAAACTTGAATGAATGAAAGCGCTAAGTGTTTCTAGTCACTTCATCCACATCTTAAAACCATATTCATTGATGGCATTGGAAGCTGCTCTTCTCCAAGATTCCAACAGCCAATTCTTAAAACAAAAAAACCCACCAATAGCAAGTTTTAAACTCAGATGAAAACAATTCAAATAGTTAAAAAACATTTTCAAACACAACCATATGATTTATGAAGCCCACCTGCATTCAACAGGGAAGTCCTTACTGCTTTATTTCCAGGTGCCTAACAGTTTTCTGAACAAGATACAAGTGCCCACAAAACATTCAAAATTAAGTTAAAAAAAATGTAGACTTACAAATGAGATCATGGAACACAGTGTATCGAGTATCAGTCTGAGGAATGGAGTATTTCCCATTGACTATGCGAAGCTTGGCTCCATCTTCAAATGGATGTTGCCTAAAGCACAATAAGTACAGGATACAGCCCAAGGCCTACACAGCAAGAAAACAAAAAATGGTTCATTCAGGCACTGAAGACTTAGCTGAAATTTTAAACATGAAGCTGATTAGATGATAGGCAGAGCTGTTACAAAGCTCAAATGACTTCTTTCAACTGTACATTGCTTTAACTTCAGGGCTTTAGATATAGGAGATGTATAACTCCCTGTTTTGTAAAAAATTTAAATTTTCCAGGTTCTCTATAAGATGGAAGCTTATCAGCAACCAGTCGAGCTAGCATACAAACAAAAAGTGTTTAAGAGATTTTATCAGCATACATGTTGTGAGGTATAAAGTGGGGTTCCTTAAGAGTCTACCCTGGGTCCAGTATTGTTTAACATTATCATCAATGATTTGGATACGATAAAGCAGATGACACCAAGTTGGGTGGAGTTGCAAACACTATGGAGGGCGAGGCTAGGATCCAGAATGACCTGGATACACTGGAGAAATAGTCTGCAATAGACTAAATGAAATTCAAGGACAAGTGCAAAGTCCTACACTTGGGACAGAATAATTACATGCACATGCACAAATACAAACAGAGGAAACAACTGGCTAGGCTACAGTATTACAGTGAAGGACTTCTGTGTTATAGTGGGCATGCTCTTCTTGCAATAAAAGCTAACCGTACACTGGGCTGTACTAACAGGAATGTCATTTGCAAATCAAGGGAAGTGATTTGTCCACTCAGCCTCAGCAGTGCTGAGGCCTCACCTGGAGGACTGTATCCAGTGTTAGGCCCTACACTTCAAGGAGAATGTGGACAGATTGGGAAGTCCAGCACAAAAGAAAAAAAAAAAAAGTGACTGGAAGCCTGGGAAGCATGATATGCAAGGACAGGCTGAAAGAACAAGAGTTTCTTCTTGAGGTTACTAAGGAATGGCCAGGGGGAATTTATTAAGTCTTTAAATACCTGAAGGGGGATTAGAGAGACACACAGACACACACCTGTGTCAACAAGGGGCAAGACTTATTAGATTGGAGATTAGGAGGAAATTTCTGACAAAGCACTTGGAAAAGGCTACTTGGAGAATCTCCACCCCTGGATAATTTTCAAGACCAGGTTGGACACACACAAATGCCCCTGCTGGAACGGCTCCAGGAGCAGCCGACACCAGCTCCCTGCACCAGGGCATGGCGCAGCCCAGGAGCAGAGGTGAGTGGGGACAGGCAGAGCACAGGGCAGCCCAGCAGTTGCAGGCACCCAGGGCTGGAGTGGGGCCATGGCCCTTTCCCCTCCCCCCACAGAGTGGATTTACTTCGCATATAACAAATTATGGGTCTAAATATGCTCATTGCATAAGAGCTAATTCACATATAAAGAACCTGCATAAAATTGAGAGAACCCTGTACCTTGTGAGGTCCCTGCCAGCCCTATTTTCTTATTGTGCTGACTGCTTTTTCAATTTAAGCTTTGCTAGAATTTTTTCTCCCAATTAAAACCTTCAAGTTTTAAATTTTAGAGTTTCCTAGCAGCTGATTTTCTTCACTGCAAAGCTTCAGCTATACAAGGATTTACATTATTACAATAATGGTACTGATGTTATGATTAAAGACACCATTTTGAAGACACCAAAAAGCAGCCCCAGCAAATTTTATCCAGTGTTGAATATTATCATTTATTACTTCTTGGGAAAAAGTAGCTACCCAGGTAGGGGAATGCTCAATGTTCTCCAAAAATTGCCCTCTAACTTCAGTGTGTGGAGGAACAGCTAGTTGGTTTGGAATAGATTGGTAAAGAATCTTAGTCTTCATGAAGTTGACAATGAGTTGAACCATTTCATACACTTCAACAAAGCAATCAAGAATGAACTGAACTCTTCAATTAAGTGGGTACATATGACAAGTGTCAGCATAGTGAAGATTAGTAATGGAGGTGTTGGGTATCTTGGTTTTGGAACATAACTAGTTGAAGTTAAAGAGATTCCCATCCATGTGATACTGGATGCCGACTCCAGAAGTTTAATCAGCGATGAGAGCTACAATAGCTCTGGTACAGATGGAAAATACCGTTGATGCAATCACACATTCTTGCTTCACTCCAGTTCTGAAAGTGAACTGGTCTATTTCCAAGGCATTGCTTAGGACTGCTGCAGTAATGTTACTGTGAAGAAGTCTGATAATTGTAACAAGTTTTGGCAGGTATCCAAATCTCATCATATACAATTAGGAAAAATTAATCTAGTGTAGTTTTTAAAGCAAATTAGTCTGCATTAAATTCTTGTGCAGATAGTTTGTTTTAGAATTAAAAAGTTACCTGATTTTGGAAATGTATTAAGCCAAACTGAATTAAATCCCACTTGAATGCAGAGCATATGGACACAGTGACTCCTTTACATTTACTTCTTTAATTATAGTCAACTCTTGAGTGTTGCCAGGCAGGCAAGTCTCTGTTTCAATTAGGATTCAAGAGCAGTTCTAATAAATCCTGTGTTTAAGTTTCTATCCTGCACAGGTCAGCTACATCATGCTGACCTACGAAGGGGAAGCATCATAAAGAAGAATGTAACATGCAGAAATCTGAAATTCATGCCACATTAGAATTGGAGTGCCATTGTGGCCACGATGTCATGCAGTGCCCATGCAAGATATTGAACCCAGGGCAGAAGAGCTTTTTCCTCACAGAGTGCTTACAGCATCACAACTCTGGAAGTTTCCCTGAGGCTAATGCTGTCAGATAGATTCCTCCAAGTTGGTTTTAGGTAAACTTCAATTGTTCAGCATATATTTACTTCTGAGACCACTTTTCACCCCATCCACTAAACAGCCACAGCTGGACCAGAGGACAAAATCAAGCTAAAAAAGAGAAGCAGGTAGGCATTGTGGTATATTCTTAACCCTCAATTCACTTCACTCCCCCTCACCCTCCTGCATGTGGAGGGAGAAAATATTACTGGGGGGAGGGGGAGGGGCTTAGCACATGTGCGCACCCCCCTCCTCCCATGCACGCAACCCTGTCCTTTCCCCCCAGGCAGGTAAGTCTGTTGCAGTGGAATGGGTGGGGGGCATGGGATGCTTGGAGCCCAGGTAGCTGAAGTCCAGGGATGCGGGGCAAGGGATGGATGACCTCCTTGATGCGAGTGCGGGGTTTAGGTAGGATGCTACTGCAGGTTGGGCCCTGTGTCTTGCTGCCTTCAGAGTGGTACAACGTTATGTGCCTGCTGCCACTGGGCAGGCAGAGGATGTGGTGCAGTCAGCATGTGGAAGGCATGTGGCATCACACTGCTCCTGGGACACTGGGGCACAGAGCCAGGCCCCCAGCGGCAGCCCGCCTCTACCCTGCACACAGATCCAGGGGGCATATGCTCCTCCAGGCCTCCGCCTACACAGTGGCAGAGCCCTCCCCCTCCGTGCCCCTGGATGAGCTGCCTGGACTCCAAGCATCCCACAACCCAACTCACCCCCCCACTCCATCCCCCACGTCCCTGCCATCATGGCAGCCCTTTACCACCACCTGTCCAAATGCTTCTTCACACTCTGATTGGCTGTTTGTCAGCCAGACTTCAAATAAAGCCAACCACGTCTATATTAGAATAATGCAAACAATTAAGCTGCAGTCTGCACTTCACATTACAGCAGTGACTAACACATTCAAATATGATGTGAGACTAAATATACCAACTATTCAAATACACTCTCCAGCAGATGGTATTAAAACACAAAGATAAATGAAAGTCCCTACCCATATATCCTGTTTTTCACCAATTGGAAAGTTTGAATACAAGTCGATCATTTCTGGAGTCCTGTACATCGGAGTTGTGTTCCTCGTAATCTGCAAACACAAAACACAGTTTCTTGAGGAAGAGCCTCAAATAGTGCAGTAGAACTTTATAACTAAGGAAATAGCTTTCAAATTACATTTTGCTGAAACGAATGCAAAGAAAGGGAGTCCATTTAACTTCTAAAGGGAGTCTGGTAAATATTTACCAGCCTAGGACCCTTTGCTTTGAATCTCACAATATTGGTACAAGACCTTTGTACCTCAGTGTAAAGACTCTGGGATTCACATTTTTACTCATCTACTTGGGGAAGTTAGTAGACACTGGATTTACCGAGCACTAGTTACTATGTACTAACCCCTGGTGTGGACACTTAGTAGCTTATTCCAATTACAAAGCAGGATAACTCGTCTCAAAAGACACTCTTTAGTATTCACTAAGTGTTTTATACAGGGTGTAAGTGTAGACCAAATAAGCCCATAATCATACCCTGAAAACCCTCCTGGAAAAAGGGACTCTTTGTTCCTCTTGTCACTACCTTAAGCAAGAAACATTAGCCAACTGCAGAGCACAAACATTTGTTCTCAGAAAGTTGGCAGGTGGCTCTAAGTCCTGAATTCCAAAGGGGGAGGGGGAGGAATGGAAATAAAGAAAGATCATTCCACTTGTTTTCAGGGCCAGATAAAGAATTTAATGCTGTCAACCTGAATGCCCACTGATAAGTCTGTAGATTTTAAACTTCATCTTGTACTTCTAATGACCCAAACGGCTCCAGTTGATTTATCGTACATCCCTCCCAAGGCAAAATGATACAATGTGCTATAAATCAGACAAGTTACAAAAACACATTTTACAGAAGTCGGGAAAAGTACTATCACTAATTATAGCTGTTCTGGGAGTACAGAAACATAGCACAGTCAAGTCTATGAAGCAGACCTTACTGCTTTTCACACAATCACCCAAATCAAATGTTAGGGGCCTTACATTAGTTTAGCAGCTGACGTAGTAAAAAAAAAAAAATCACTCCAGTACAAAATAACTTTATGCCTTTTTTCAGAGATTGTAAATTAACATACAAGCAGGAAATGAGTTAATACTTTCTCTCTTTTAATGAGAGATCAGAACTTCAAAGTTGCATACTTTTTTATTTCTCTGCATTAGAACAGCAGATACTGTATGGGTAGAGATCTTATACTAGCTTTTAAGCACAAAGTACATTTTTCTTCAGGTAGGGGAAAAAGCAGTAGGTACAACCTAAGCTAATAAGTGAGTTGTTTTAATCAAATTTGAAATCCAAAGGACCTTTGGTTGTCTTAGAGCCATTATAAAACATCTACTCAGGTTTAGTGACAAAAGCAAGCATGCAATAGTAAACCAACATTTTAAAACTAATTACATGTTAAGTTTCTCACCTCTTCTTCAACTACTGCTCTCTTTTGTGCAGACCAGCTGTAGTCAGGATAATACGCTACTGTTGTAGCACTGCCAAAGTCACACAGCTTAATTGTTCCTTGGTTACTAATCAGCAAGTTTTCCACCTGCAAATGGAGGGAAATTGATAAGATGTTACATTTATAAAAGCCTATTACATGCCTCAGAAGGGCACAGATTCATAAAACGATTAAATGGCAAGTCTTTAAGAAACATTTGTGCTTACAGGAACAAAGATCTCAAAGCATCTGAAAATTTAATAATGCATGGTAGGTGGCATCCTCATCTTGTGGAAGAGGAACCCTAAACGCAGTGCAAGTATACATGACTGACCTAAGGACCAAATCTAAGGCACAGCAGAGAATAAAAAACTAATGAAAACCAGCTAAGTAACTCATTGTTATATAGTTTTTCCTGAATTATATTCAATTTTGTAAAAGTTAAAAATGTTGGTGTTTTCCAGAATTCAGTGCAAAATACCTGGGCAAAGAACTACAAAAAAAAAAAAAGTCACACAAAACATAATATTAGAAGAAAGTTGGACTAAACAAAATTAGAGCGCCATGAAACGGAATTTTCACTGCTTGTCCTGAAAGAAAATGCATTTAACATTTAGTCTCATCAGCAGCACCACTTAAAAGCTAGAGAAAACCTCAAGGGCAGTCTATGCTAACTGCAAGTGCCACAAATATTTATTCAAAATATTAAATGTTGCACATCTCCCACAGTCTCATCTTCCTGCATTGCAATTAGCCTCAAAGCATGAGCATCTTTATCACTGTATCTTGTACCATGTGGAGTTGTATCTGTTGATGCAACAGAAGTAGGCTGATGGAAGTTGCATTCCTGAGCTACAACCCTCATCTCATTAATAGCTCTTATATTGTTGATGGACACATTTGTTAGTTGACAAGCTTCCAGCAATCATATTAGCTACCACGGATGTCACATCTCTGCACACCAATATCCTCCCCCCTATAAGGATGAATTATAAAACAAGCCTTAAGAACATTATTCCCCAGCAAGGATACCACTTTTTTCCACTGCACTCTCCTGCTTAGTTGTGCAAGGACAATTTCAGGTTTGAGGACTCCCTATATCCACAGAAGACATTGCCATGGGCATACATATAGCTCCCCAACATGCCAATATATTTATGATAGACCTTGAAGCCCATTTCCTCAGCAGCTGCCCTCTCAACCCCCTGATATACCCAAGTTACACTGATGACATGGGAAAGAATCTCTAGAGAAATTTCAACAAGATTTTATCAACTCCACCCCCACAACCATCGAACTTCCTAGATACCATGGTGACAGTCTGCAGTGACCACATCATCACCACCAAAAGTGCATCAGAAATCCACCAGTCACTGCAGCTACTTTCGTTCCACCAGTTTTCATCCTAAACAAACAGCTCAATCCATCATCTACAGTCAAGTTCTCTGTTACAACCACATCTCCTTTGATCCCACTAACTGGAACGCATACCTTAAGGATCTGAAACAAGGATTTCTACAGTTGCAATATAATCCCAAAACTTTAGTACTCAAAGCCAGACACAGACCTTGCTTGCTTTAACCTGCTACAACACCAACCCCACAACAAACAGAATAATTCCTCTGGTTCAGCCCCCATCTTGAATACTTTACGTGGGATCATGAATGATCTCCACCTCATGGAAAAGGATGACCGAAGTAGCCCGGATCTTCTGAAGATTTACATAGAACAGGCAAATTGAGGGGATTTGTCCTATGCCTTTAAAAACTAAATCCAAAGGAAATTTTAAAAACTCAAATTTAATTCCCAAGAAAACTATTTCCTAAGCCACAAACTGACTCATTTGTCTCCATGTGACAAAGGACAAACTAACTCAGTGCAAGGATAAGCATACAGTTGTTGTAAAGGCTTCAAAATGGGATGGGGAGCTGCTCCTGTTGAGAGCATGCAGAAGGTGTTATATGCTGTACTGTCACACCTGCAAGAACTTTGCTGGGCTTGTAACAATACAATCCTAGCAAAAATAAATAAATAAATAAAATAAAATCACTCAAAATTTAACCCTCCTTCATCCAGGTTCAAGACAGGGTCACATTTAGCTCACTTGTATTGCAATGGGATCATGCACATGTAACAATGCAATAGCTGCTGCACACTCCAGAGCAGCAACTGCCCTCCCCAATTTTGGAGATGTTGCAAGTATGTTTCAGATAGGCTTCAAGCATCAAAACCACAAGACTATTTACAAGGCACTCCATAATTGGTTCTTCATTACAGTTCTTGAATTTTCACATAACCATTAGCTACTGACAAGATTCAAAGGGAAAGAAAATGAACCTAATCATTCTGACAAGAAGGAAACAACTGACAGACAGTGCGCAAAGTTTAGCCTGCTAAAAGCTGCAATATACTAAAGCGTTTAGGCATCCCTGTATCTTCAAATTCCTGCTTTTTTTTTTTTTTAAATTATCATCTTCTCTGAAGAAGCTACACTTAAAAGGCAAAGCAACATTTAAAAAAAAAAAGAGTGAAAAACAAAAACATACAGATAAATTTGTCTAAGATTAAAAACCGTTAAATCAGGAAACCTACTCAAGCCAAAAGATGTCTGTGGTCCTGGCATGGCTAACGGAATGAAGTGTTTTTAGCCAGTATAAACCAAAAATTAACATTGAAACAAAGGAAATTTGACAGGCTTCCAGCTTTTACAGGTAGCAAAATGGGAAATGTCTCCTCTAACAATCAGCTGTAAAAGTGTTTTCAGCAGCACCACCCCCACTTCTTAAACAGGTTTCACTGTCCTGCAGGGCACTCCAAAAAGCTGCTCCTGCTTGCTGGACTAAGAAGCACCTCCTCAGTCTCAAAATATTAGCATGCCAGAAAATTTAAAGGGCATGCCAGCAGCCCCAGGACCAAACAGCAGCTTCTTACTCTCACAGCTTCCAGCATAGCCTTTAAAGACTTGCAGGCAGCAGCAGGGATTGGAAGAGGCAGTCCTGTTGCCCTATTCCCACTGCTACTCAAGTTGTAAATGGATGAGGGAGTGCTACCACTTTTCAGGGAGCCCCCTTACCCTTGCTACCCAATGGAGACCATCCCCAGGCATTCTAGCAGGCAAGGAAGTAGCAAGCAGAACCACTGGGGAGTGAGGGGGTCCTCTTTCCTGTGCTCTAGCAGTCTAGGTAGCACTATGGATGCCCTGGTCCCCAGCCAAAGTAGCAAGCAGCAGGTCGCAGCAGTCAGCAAAACTGCAATGCCACTGGCCCCAACATCCTAATAAACATCCCCCCAGTCCTGCTAAATCAGCCATACCAAGCAGGGGACAAATGTTTCTTGAGAGCCTGCCCAGCAGAAAGGCATCATAGAGCCAGGGAAAACAGGTGCCTCTGCTTCCCATATGAAAAAGAAACCCGTCTAAACCAGAACTTTTTCCAGTCTGCTGCAATTTCCTCTTGGACAAGTTTCATTGTATATGGGTTTAAACTAAAGAACAATAAAATGACTTGGCTCAGAAGCTATATGCATACTGGTAAGAGTCTTCTCCTCTGTTGATCTAAATAAAGCTTTGTGGAAAAGGCAGGGAGATGAGCAAAATCATCAAGGAACACACCTTCCCACATCACTATAATGAAGTCACTGTCCCTTGCAGCAAAGATCAGGATCTTGCCCTCTCAGGCTATGTAAAAGTCCTCTCCCCTTCTGCAGCTATAGTAACATGAAACCAGCTTTTTCCCCCTCTCTGACTGAATCTGTGCCAGAGACATTTCCCTCAGACTGACTTTTAATCAGATTACAGTATTCATTTCAACTCAGTCTAGAACAATTTTGTGAAAAGGGTTATTCAAAAAGGGTGGGTGCTGAAAACACTTTTAAAGCTGACTGTTAGAGGAGACCTTTCCTATTTTGTTACCTTATGTTCCACAAGCTTCTGTACACTGAGGTTTTAGCTACCGGTACAAAAATTACTCTAGACAATTTGCACCAGGAAAATTTACCTCAGATTGAATAACATATCTTTTTCTCTGTGAGGACTGAGAGGGTGGGGGAAGAGGAGGAGGGAGTGGTGCTCTGCAACAGCCTGGACACCCTCTCCCTTTAAGTCTACCATACATCAGGAGTAGTAGCCAGGAATAAGTCTCAAAAACGAGTAAAAAAATTTCCACCTCCCCTTCTCTGTGCTCAGCAGCCCCTTCCCTTCCTGCGAACTGCTGCTGCACTCTCCAAGTGTCCTGGGTGCAGGGGCAGGGGCTCCAGAGCTGCTCTTACCTGCTCCAGCCCAGCTCCAAGCAGAGGCAGGCTCAGTCAGGGACAGTATCAGCAGTAGGCAGGTCTCACCTCCCTGCTCAGGTCCATTATAGCCAAGGAACAGGTGCAGGGGAAGGAAATCCACCCACTGCCACCACCACCGTCTTTGCCAAACCTGACTCCACATGCAGACTAGCTGCAGTTGGGCAGAACTGGCTCCGGAGCCTCCCCAGCCCCTGGCTCTTCTGGGCAGCAGCCAGGGAAGGGGAAGAATTGGAGGGGAGGAAGTGTGCCATTGAGCACAGAGAAGGGAAGGGGCAGAAAAGATGCTTACCTGATTCAAAGGATTAAATCCACCACTGCTGCTCCTCCACTTGTTGTGGGGAGGCTGCAAGCCTGGGTACAGCAGCCCTTGCAGCACAGTTCACTGCTTCCACACTTTCCCTTCCAAAATCCTGGATCTGGCCACGCTCTTCTCTCAGCATGACTTAAGTCAACTAGATTGTACTGACATGCAATCTGCGATGCACCACTAAAAATCAAAGCCTTTGATAGCCTGTTAAGATGCTTCACATAGCCTATACTGCAAACAGATGTTCAGTTTGTTCCTTCCCAAGAAAAGCACATTCCATGTTCAAGTAGGAGGATGTGATATTCTCTTTCACACGCACGTGAAAGAAGGAAAAAAAAAAAATTTATAGGAAACACTGATATAAATGCTTATGAATTTAAATTTAAAGAAAGAAATCCTGTTACCTTCACAAGATTTTTACACTACAGATTGCCATGGTTATGAACACCGGCCTTTCCCTGGAGAGGGGGGAATGTGATCAGGAGTATGTGCACATGCGCACCCGCACATACCACACAAAGCAGTGCTGAGCTATGGGGTTCACCATGACTTAAAACACTAACTCTGCTGGGGCCCAGCCCAATCAACTATATCATAAGCTTTTTGGCTTTGGACTAATATCATGCATAGTTGGATAGTTTGTACTAGATGCAAGTAGGTACAAAACTGCTGTTTAAGAGTGTGTTTATGGAGTGCCTGTGCTAAAATTTGAAGCAATTTAAAAAAAAAGGTAAAATTAAATCAATTCTGCATGAACTAGCACATTACTACAGGAATTTATTTCCAACTCCGTTTGCCTTATTTCCATGTGCCCAGGGAGAGCAGGGTCTTACTGTAAGGGGTAGAAGGGGGTTACAGCAGAAGTTGGCAGGGGAGCAAAAGGGCCACCTGATCTCTCCCAGATTGGTCTTCCCTGCTATAGTAGTGGGAGGGGGACAAATTCAAAGCAAACCTCCAATAATTAGATTTTATACCTGGAATATGATAACAAATTTACAAAATGTGCCATATATCGAATCTAATTATTGGGAAGTTGCCCAACATTTGAGTGAATATGGTACATGCCAACACCATTCTCTGCTTACCACCAGAAATAAACCGAATTAAATTTCAGGAACATACACCAACTCCGTAAAAAAGAGCTCCAATTAACTTCAGAGAAGAAAAGCAAAAACCACAAGGTTTCAACTGCCTTTTAGTAGTCTAAACAGGAAATGTCAACAAGTATTTTAGCACAAAATATTAACAACAGATGCTGCCTAAGTAGTAAGCCATATAAAGCAAGGCTTCATTCTCAAACAGTATTCTTGACAAAATAGCATGTGCTGCATTTCAAGATGTTTCATATTATGTATAACCCCAAGCTGGCATGCTCCTACTATACTCGAAAAAAAGTAATTATTTAAATTCTATACTGTACCTTTAAATCCCTATGAATAATAGGGGGTTTTTGTTTATGCATATGCTGCACTGCTCTGCAGGTCTGATAAAATATCTTCAGAACAGTATCACATGAAATAAGCCCTTTGCATTCTGCTTTCTTTAAGAAGTCTACCAGCTGCCCTGTAGAAGAGAAAAACCAATTCATATTAGCATGTAGCTATTTCAAGTTCTGAAAAGTTACCATATAGAATATCAGGAGAGTAAATGTGACAAAGGTTTATTAAGTCGCATTTTAAACCCTACATTTTAATAGATTTTATATAGATAAATTCCAGGCTGATTTTTAACACTTACCCCTACAGGAAAGAGACACAAGATGGTCTTCAATGCTCTTACAGGTCAAAAAGCTATGAATGCCTTCAAAGTAAGAAGTTTGCAAGAACTGCTCCTTCATTAACTGGAGTCTGTTCTACACCACCATTTTGCAAGCAGAGTTTGCAGGCAAAATTAAGTGTTGTTTTGCTGTTCCTTGAAAACTAAAGCGTCACACTATTTTTTTGTTCAGTACTTGGTATATACAATATAAGTGAACAAGTTCTTAGGATAATCCATAGTACTCAAAAACATAGAAGTTTTACCTTTACATAGCTCAGTGAGCAGAAGAAATTCAGCCTGCCCAGTATCCGATTCTTCTTTTCCTATAGATGCAGCAGAACAGAACTGGACAACGTTGGGATGACCTGAAAGCTTTTTCTGAGGAAAATTTGTTGAAGGAAAAAACTTGTTAGAGAACTCCTTCATGCAATCAGGCACAAGCAGCTTGCAGCTTTCATGGATTTGAAATGTTAGGTCATACATGAAGACAAAGTAATTTGTATGTAATGCAAAGAGATGAATCAGCATCTCATTTGAACAGATGTTGAGATAAAAAGGCAGGTCACCAAAAGTAAAAATAAATAAAAACTATGACTATTGGCTGGGGGTGGGGGGAAATCAGATCCAAATCCCAATTTAGATACAGCTTTTCTCTTGACAAGTATAGCATATTAGATGAAGCATTTAAAGTTAAAAGTTAGACTACCTTGTTTAGGGCGTGCTTGTACACGTGACAAAAAACTGGCCATTTTTGCAGTTTAACTGCATCCTACTGTACACATGCAGGTTTTTGGTTTTGTTTTTTTTGTTTTTTTACAAATTTAAATGAGGTTGCTACCATGCAAACTAAGCCACGTCCACATGCACATGTAGTTTATTTTGCAATGTAGCTATTTGTAATGTTCTAGCCTGCAATAGCTTGCCCCTTTCCACCCCTGCTGTAGGAGAAGCAGATTGATCCCCCCACCCCCCCATGCCCCTGTAGCTTGCCCATGTCTCCTATCGTTGGGGGGGGGCAGGCTGCCCCGGAGGGGTGGCAGGCCCCAAGCCCTTCTTCCATGGTGGTAGTGTCCCCTGGAGCCACCCAGGCAGGTTGCTAGTGGGCAGGTGCTGCCCCAGCTTGGGCTCAGGGAACAGTTGGATCAGACTGAATGCTGCCTGTGTGAGCTGGGGCAGCACCCACCAGCTAGCCACCTGCCCGGGTAGCCCCAGGGGGCGCCACTATGGAGGGGAAGTCCAGGCCCCCCCTACAGCTCAGAGCCCACCAACAGCTCACCCCTCCCACCACCAGATGCAGGAAAGGTGGGTAGGAAAATCAGGCCCCTTGCCACCTCCCCACCCATCCCATTCCCCCAGCAAAGCCTGCCTGAAGGAGCTACCACTGGGCCGCACAGCCCCTGAGCTGCAGGGGTGGGGTGGGGTGGGGTGGGGTGGGGCAGTCCTTCCCTTCAGCACCTCTTGGGGAGGGGTGCTAGCTGTGTGGGTGCTGCCCCAGCTCACCAGGCAGAACCCACCAGATCCAACTCTTCCCCAAGCCCATGGCAAGGGGTCCGATCCTCCACCCCGCCACCCCTTGTGGAGCCCACCCACCTCTCCCATGGCCAGGGGACAAGCTGCCAGTATGCCCTGAGCTGCAGGGCACCCCAGACCTTCCATCCACAGCAGCAGCACCCCCTGGGCAGCAATGGTGACAGAAGCCCCTAAATTGAAGTGGTGGTTTTTATTTTTTAATCACTGCAATTAAAAACCGACCATTTCTATTTAGGGGACTAAACCCCCATCACATGTACAAGTGGCCTTACCGGGTAATTAAGAGGATCATTTTGCCCAACTGTCTTACAATCAGTGTATACACAATTCTGTTAGGGTCCCACCTTCACCACTTCCTTTACCAGGTAGAAAAAAGGCTCACAACTGAAGTTATGAGCTGTTTTGGTTATTTATTTATTTGACCCACAAGTGAAGCTACAACTATAAACAAATGCTTAATGAGATAAATCAGTTCAAATTTTTTTTTTTTTTTAAAAAGGCTTAAGGTTCAGGTAGAGCACAAGGCCAAAAGCAAACATATTATTTAGCCCCATTGCGGAGTTTGCAATCTGCCTTTTTGTGCTTGTACAGTAACCAGTACTGGGCAGATGTGGTCTAAAACTAGTCCATAGGTGTTAGGAGCTGTAAGTATTGGCAAAGGGATGAGAGTGGGGGAAGGAAGTAGTTTAAGAGACCAAAATCAATTATGAAACTTGAGAAGGACAAGATGGGGATTATAGAATTTCAGTGGAGTAATTTAACAAACCACTGTTTTTCATTCCATACATCACAGCATTTTAGTTTAGACACTGTTACTGTTCAGGCAAGAAGCAACATTCAATCTATAATCTATTCTTTAATGCATGTGCCTAAATGCAGATGGGCCACAGAAGGCTAACCTTGAGACTATTCTGCCACTCTTGGCAAAAGTATTTCCAGTATGTCATAGAGAGGAGTAGTAAACAGAGGCAAGTAGTGTTTTAAAAACCAGTTTGAAACTTGCATCTTTTCTTTTTTTTTTTTTTGTACTCCAACTTAAACTGATGCCAAGATAAAGTTGCTAAGAGGTTAACCTATACTTAAATAATTATAAATAAAAAAAAAAGGAGCAGAGTAGCAGAGATATCAGAGACAAGAACTTTTATCTTGTTGCTCACAACTCAGGTTTAAGCTCTGGATTGGTAAAGTAAAAAACACCAGCATTTATCAGCTGTTTAGCCATTTGCATAAAGTTAGCTGGAGTCTGCTTGTACTCTGGAATTTATATCACTCCAGTCACAGAGCCCAGAGCAGAATTGGCATGGACACTGAGCTACAGCCTCACTGCCACACAGGGCTGCTAAGGAGATAGAAGGGCTGGAAAGGAACAATGTAAACTGCTCCTGCTAGACTTAATAGTCAATCAGATATAGTCAGGACAATTTCCAGAAGTCTTTTGCGAAGGGAGGTGGGGGGAAGAATCTTTCAATATGCTTAGAAACCCAATTCTTATTTTAAGAACCAGAGTTCTCATTTCTTGCCAGACATGGCAAACAGAAAAGCAGCCATGTAAATACTAAAATGATTTTTAAAGAGGCAAACTGGCACTCAAACCCTACAGCAAATTCCACTTCCTTGGAACAAAATTAAAATAGCAAGAATTTTCTAAAGAAAAGCCAGAAACTGATGTTTTCAAAGTTCTTTTCAGTCTTTTAGAAATGGTTCATAAAGACCTAAAATTATAGTGTAGTCATTTTAATCCTTGAAGATGTTTTAATATTAGTCATATTTTAAAATTACTGAAATTTATCCCATTAAAAAGGATACCATAAAACAAACTTCTTGGATGATGGCTTTGTTCTTTTCTTCTTCATTGGACAACAGTCTCTGACAACAAAAAAAAGAGAGAACACTGTAAATGGATTGGACAAGAAACAAATGATACTTGCAATATTGCAGGGATAGTGCACTACATAAACCACTACTAAAAAACCCTGAAGACTAGAGATCAGTGAGCAATGGTCAAGGCTGGCTTGGGTCAGCAGACTGGAAACGTTACCACTAACACAAGGGGCAGCATATTTGTCACCCGTCTTTAGGTTCATCCATACCCTCTCTTCACAAGCATAACTTTTGAACACTGCAGGATCGTACTTGGCCTACTGTGGAGGTTCCCAAACTTTTTCTTATGGTGTACCCCCTTCCAGATTTACCAGTTGCCAGCACATGTTTTATATTTTAACCCCTTAAATGCCAATCATAATGAAAAGTAAATCCTCCATTGCACAATTTCTCCTGCATACCCCACAGAAATGTCCCGTGTACCCCCAGGGGTACATGTACCAGTTTGGGAACACCTGGTCTATTGCAAGGGTGCTCAGGATCTGGCCCATGGGTCAAGTGTAGCCTGTGGAGCCTTTGAATCTGGTCCACGGGGCTCCCCAAACACCAAGAAATTTGGTGGCAGGGAACAATGACCACCCCCTCCCTGCTGCCAAAATCCCAAGCCTCATTGGGCAGATTGGAACCAGGCCACAACCGTCTTCCAGCACAGCCAGGTCTGGGCCGAGCCATGTCCCCATCCCCTAGACAGCTGGTTTGGACTTGAGCATACATCCCCTTTGTGGGACCACCCCCCAGCCAGGTTGGGGCCAGGGCATGCCCCCTTAGTGGCCTTCCCCCAGCCAGGTCAAAACCAGGACATGTCCCCTAAACTGCCTGCCCAGCCAGGGCACTGCTTATCCAGCCCACTGAACCAGACTTCTTCCTGTCCACTTAATCTCTTGTCCATAAACAAATATACGAAGCAGCATAGTTTGCTTCCTTACCTTGAAGTGCTCATTACATTATTGTTTGAGTTAGGGCCTTGTTGCATCTTATGTTGTGAGCTGCAGTAACGTTGATGGGTAGGGAACGCAACACAGCTGCTGGCCAATTCTGTGGGCAGACAGCAGGGCTGGCAGCCCTCTTCATGGGCCGAGCGTGGAGAGCCCCCTACACCTGACTGACAGAGGAGCCCCGGTAGTCCCACTGCTGACCACCTATTTGGCTGACAGCTGTCATATAGCCCTGGCCCTTGCTGCTGATTGGCTGTGAGGGCTGTCCATCATACAACTGTGCCATGACAGACAGCCTTTACAGCCAATCAGCAGAGAGGGGTGGGGGCAGCAGCCATTTTGCCATGCTAGAAGCTCCATTAACCTCCAGGACAGTAGCCACAAGGACATGCAGAAGGAGCCAAAAATTTTATTTTTATTTTTGGAAATCCCCCCACCCCCACCCAGGAGCCTACTAGAAGTACAGAGTCTGCCCAAAACCATGGTTTCTGTTGGGCGGCGGCGGGAAATCACAACATTTCACTAGGTCCCTATTGATGAGTTAGTGCCAGCTCAACCTTGGAGCAAAATCACTTTAGGCCAACATGGGCCTGGAGGACTGAAAGTTAAGAATCCCAACTCACATTCCAGGTTTCTCCCCTGCCCTCCTGGGTTCCCCACTATGTTTCTCTGCTCCAGCCCTGGGGCTCCCCCTGCCTCCTCACCACCAGGGCATTACTTGAAGCTGCTTGCACTGTCTGTCTCAGGGGAGCAAGCAGGGAAGGGCTGAAGTGCCTGCCTAGTCTGTGCTGCTGCTGGGCTGGCTTAGAGCAGCAGCAGCCCCACTGCCACCTCTGCAGTTTAACCCTTCCTTGCCTATTCTGCAGGACAGAGAACACAGGCAGCCACAAGCCTAGCATAGCTGCACCTTAGTGTAACACAAGCTGGATGAATCAGAATGGAGTGGCTCAAAAAAAAAACACAACACTTTGAGCTGCATAATGTGCACTTAAAATGAGTTTAAGGTGTTAAAGTACAGGCAATCCAAGTATTAAGAGTTCCAGGAGCTGCCCAAACTTGCTGTATATCAAGGCCCTGACCTATGTTACTCCTAAGTACTTAGTCTTACTCTTGATACAGAGGAACTTGGCCCTAATCACTATATTACATTTGCCAGATCTAGCTCCAAGTCCAAACAGTTTCTCTTGGAGAGCTTCCAGGTCTTGTGCAGGTTGCAAAGTAAGGGAAAATGCATATAATTTCAAGCTGTGCTTCATCATTTTCCTCAGGTACAGTATCAGTCTCAATTTTTTTCTGAAGGATACCCAGGTAGATAAACAGGGACAGCATCAAAAGAGTCATCTAGAAAATCCTTACATGGCCTTTTTCTAATTTAGGTCACAATATTTACAAACTGAAATGGACTGCCATACAGCATTAGCCATCGTGAAAGAAAGCTGACTTCTAGAAGCATCATTATGTGCTATCATAGCCCACTATATACAGACAAGTGATACATCATCATACGTTTTTCCTATCAAGTTACCAGGACTATTTCACAGCACTCAGCTCAGGAAACTCCATCACAACTAGGCAAACTGCCATAAAGTGCCAACACACTTGTTAACCATCTTCATCATAATATTCAAATATTCATTTACACGGCAGAGAAAGTCAATAAAAGTCAACTGGGCCAATGAGCAATGGATAAAGTTATTAAAAATGTTTGATTTCCAATAATTGACATTTTGCTGCATACCAATGTATTAGGTGATAAAGCAAATATTTCTACCATTAGAATGATATAAACCAAATGTTACCTTCAAAGCATAATCTTTGCCACTCCCAAGATCTTGAGCTTCATAAACAAAAGCAAACCCACCTGCAAGAACAGACATGAATGCTAGTTAAAATGTACTATTTCAACCAAGTAAATGAGTGCATGATTATTTTTTATTTCCCTGTTAGCAATAAATATAAACAATAGCATTACTGTAGTTTGAGATGCTCATTCCAACCTTCCCAGGATCCTTACAGATGGATTAGAGAAGATTTTAATTTCTCTCCAACTGCTTGTTGCATTAGCAGTTCCTCCCTATACAGCATAAATATAGATGGGTTGGCTACTAGCGCTGTGTGAAGCTTAGAATCAGACTGGCTACTGGGAGGAGATTTGGCTCAGTTTGGGGACCAAATCCAAATTGAAAAAAATCAGGAGACCAGTAGAAGCATCTGAATCGATTCAGAAAAGATTAAGCCAATTTGGAGATTTGGCCATAAACTAAACAGGCAGCTGTCAGAGGCCTCCAGTTTGTAAATCTGTTGGGGTTGGGGGAGGGACAGATTGGTGGAATGCAGGCAAGGCTCGCTCCAGGCAGAGGGGGGCAAGCAGCAACAGAGCATACCTCCTGCTCCCAGTACTGCCATGCCTACATCCCATGCACCCAGTCACTCCCAGAATGGCTGGCAAGCAGCAGCAGAGCATAGGCCCTGCTCCCAGCCCTGATGCAGGCACGGCAGCACCGGGAGCAGGGGCTATGCCCTGCTGCTGCCTGGAGTGAGAGGTACAGGCAGGCACAGCTGGAGGAGCCACATGAGAAGCCCCCAAGGCTGCACTGCCCATCCCCAGCCTCCTGGCACTTGAAATAAAAACACCAATACCAAAAACGCCTTGTACTCGCAGGCTGCAGGAACAGCGACTGGGGCCTCTGGACACTCATGGCAGAGCTCTCCCACACAGTGTAGGGCTGTGGGGAGCAGCAGAGATCACCACCCCCCCAGCACTTGCACAGCAGATGCCCCATGGCATGGGTGCAGCATGGCACAGTGCACTGCCCCAGAGCTTCCGATTTGATCCCCAGCTCTCTGATCATTCCCCCAGCTTTTCTGGAGGAAGAGTGGGGAGGGCACAGCTCCTGGATCTGCACATGGGGTTTTAGCAGAGCTGGCAGCAACACCTTGCTGTCATCCCAC
>NW_017728950.1:21621482-21632777 GCF_001723895.1 Crocodylus porosus | reverse complement strand
CCTGAACATTCCCCCAGCCCCGCCCCCATTCAATTTACCTGGGAGCTGGGGCAGCTCCACGCGTCAGCCGGAGCCTGGCAGCACTCAGTCCCAGCAGCCCCAGATCCCACACAGCACACAGCACCCTGCCAAGCTGCGCAGCACCCACACCATGGGGCAGCTGCTGCGCGGGTGCCAAGTGGGGGGAGGAGGGGCAATCCCTGCTGCCCCCCACTGTGCGAGGGGGCTCTGCCACAAGCACCAAGAGGCCCCAAATCACCACCACTGCAGCTGGTGAGTGCAGGGCTTTTAAGAGCTGGGAGGCTGGAATCAGGCAGGGGAGCCATGGGGGCTTCTCCCATGGCTTCCCCAACCTGGGGATAGACTGACAGCTGGAGGAGCCACAGGAGAACCTGCAGCTGCCTGGCTGATCCGAATCACTGAAATCAACACCAAATCTTCTGAAGCCAATTCCACCGAATCAATTCAAGGCAGCGATCTGAATAGAATCACTGTCCTCTGGGAAAAAAAAAAAAAAAAAAAATCAGCCAAATCTGAATTCAATACTTCCCTATTCGTACAGGCCTATTGGCTACCATACCGAAATCTGAAAAGCTACAGCACTGGCAGGCTGTCCTTCTTAATAGAGATACAAAGCAAACACTTCCTAGAACTGTAAGTTTCAGGGAGCTGAAATTGACAGAACTAAGATACCCCAAGGAAGTTCACAGAAAAATCACTGTGTTCATTGGAATGTCCATTTTAAAATAGCTTTTAGCAAAATAGCTTTAAATAAAAATAGTCTACAAAATGAGACTTCTGTCTTTTGAAAATATTTTGATCAGTACTGTTGTAGAGTGACCTAATAACCATTTCTTATCTTTCCATCAGAATAATTCTTTTAGGATACACAATGAGAAGGAATGCCTGGGGGCTGAAATATGAAGTGTTACCAGGACTACAATGAACTCTTGAAACAAGGCATTTATTTACTTTTATAAACAGCACAACTTAAGGCACTGCTGACTGCTCCCCCACCCCCACCAAGCCATTTTGTCACTTAGGCGTGTATCTTTTAGATCTGTAATATAGACCTTAAGCCTAGATTTCAGCACCTCAGACACAATATTCATTACTATTTTCAAGATTATTGCAATTAATTCCACTCAACTCATGACTAAGTGCTTTTATATTGTGTATTTGCTTCCAAGGAAATGATGATATTTTTAGATATATAGGATAGATGACTGAACATGCATTAAGAAAACCCAAATAAGCATTTTGTTAATATTTAATAAATAAAGCTCCTAATGACTTGGCATATTAAGAGCTTTTAAAACAAGTTTTCTAGCATCAGTTCCCATGTTAAAATACTCACTTTTTGAAATACTGAAACCTTTATAAAACTTGCACAAGCAATAATAGTTGGTTATCAGGATGCCATGTCATTACTGATAAAACACAGAAATTTGAAGTTAAAAGCCAGCTGCAGTTATGAAAGTGCTTCAGAGCTCTGAACAGAAACAGCTTTTAAATTAATAGGAAATGACATAAGTGAGAGTCATGAGCCTGCTTAGTTTCCTTATTTGTTACTTGACACTGATGTACACATGCTCCGATACCAAATTATCTGTACTCATCTAATCTACTTTGGGAGAATTTGTACAGTGTCTGTGCCTTCCATGGATACACCTAGCAGCCAAAAATATATATCGGGGTCAGCAACCCCCGGCACGTGCGCCGAGCAGGGCACGCAAGGCCATTTTGCTTGGCACGCCATGGCCAGCCTGCGCTCTAGGCAGCTGCTGTCAGCCACAAAACCTGGGCTGCTCCCAGCAGGCAGCTGAGAAGCTGCAAGCCCTACTTTAAGCTGCCCAAGCTCTGTGGTTGGCAGCAGCTACCCAAAGCCTGGGCCAGTTGCAGCCAGAAGGCTGCAAACAGCTGTTCTGGGCTCTAGCATCAGCTCCATACTGGCAGGTGCACATCCACCTCAGAGCAGACAGACAGACAGTGGGGGAGGGCCCTGAGGCAGCACAACCCTGGCCTCTCCCCCGCTGCTGGCACAGACCTGATGACTGGGCTCCAGAGCCCAGTGCAGCTGTTTGTAGCCACTCTGGGCTCTGTGCTGGGCTGTGAACAGCTGTGCCGGGCTGCAAACAGCCCCAGCATCAGCTCCATGCTGGCGCCAGCTGCATGGGCACCTCAGAGCAGACAGTGGGAGGGCTGTGTTGCCTTAGGCCCCATCCCCAGCATCTGCTCCGAGGTGCACATGCACCCACCGGTATGCAGCTGATGCCAGAGCCGGGAGCAGCTGTTTACAGCCTCCCGGCTGCAGCCAAACCAGGCTCTGGTAGCTGCTGATAACCACAGAGCCCAGGCTGCTTGCAGTAGGGCTTGCAGCTGAGTCTGCCTGACTCCCAACTGCTCGGAGCCCAGCCCTGGCCCCACCCCCCACCAGGATGAGGCTGGCACTGCCTCTTGCCAGGAGCACCACACCTTTTCCAGACTTAGCTGTGCAGGGTGGGCAGGTGGTTGGGCTGATGGGCAGGCTCAGGGCTGGGGCCTCAGCCAGCTGCGCAACAGCCCAGGGACTGGCTCCCCAGGGAATCATAGGGGCTCTAGTGGGACCAAGGCATTGTTGGGTCAGACTTTGTCCAGTGGCCCAGGAGTCTGGCTCCATGTGCCCACACATCTGGTTCTGTGCATTTGTCTGCCTCCATCTGGTTCTGTACGTCTGTGTGCGCACACGTGTCTGGTTCCGGATGTGTATGCAGGCATCTTTTCTGGGTGTGTTCTGGTTCTCTGTGTTTGTGCACGTGGTTCTCTGTATGCATGTCAGGTTCCCTCTCTCCTCTTTCTCTTATGCATCTCTTTTTTTTCCCCCCTCTCACTGCAACACACTCAACAAAAAAGCTGTGCATCAGGAGCGAGGGGCACCAGCATCTCAGGGCTCAGCACCACAAAAAGGAGCAGAGGGAAACAGCTGTAGCTGGACCCACATCCTGGTGAACAAAAAGGGGAAGGGGGAGCTCCGATTTGCCACAGTAAAAAAAAGCCAAAATGAAACACTTAAAATAAATTTTCAATACTTTTATATATTTTTATTACAATGATTGATTGAGATATTGGTAGGCTTCCAAAGAGCTTTAAAAATTGTAGATACACTGGTAAAATATTGTGTTCAACTGATACCTATATATAGTGGCATTTCATTTTAATGATGAAAAAAATGCAGATTTTGGTTTCTTAATTTGATTTTAAGAAATATCAGAAAATTTTGAATTTTTTAAAATCAGAGAAAACTAGGATCCCTGCAGATAAGGAACACTGTGAAAGTATTTCATTCTTTCTACCATACAATTTGCTGTGCAAACAAACAATCTAACTAGCACTATGCTCCCTCTTATCCTGCTTGCTTTGTCTGCAGTGCCAACAATAGAAATCAAGTGAGATGTGAACTGCTTAACTCTCCCTCCACAAGAGATACCTCTAACCCAAGGGTAGACAGTTATTTTGGGCAGAGGGCCACTTACTGAATTACAGTAAGCCATTGGAGGGCCACATGACAGGCAACCAAGGGCAAATAAATATTCATTTTCTACACTTTTTAGGGGCCCCGTGGGGTGGATAGAATGGCCTGGCAGGCTGCATCTGGCCTGTGGGCTGCATTTTGCAGCCCACAGATAAAAAAAAAAGTTGGGGGCAGGGGAGCTGAGCGTTTGTGCCCCCTCAGGTAGGAAAGTCTGTTGGGGAAAGGAGTGGGGATGGGTAGGAACCAACAGGGAGGGAGGGGAGCTGGGCCCAGGATTGGAGCTGGGGCCTGCTGCACCCATACAGCAGCCCCTTGTCTTGTGCCTGGGGTCATTGCCCAGCACCCCCCACACCAACAAATCTGCTGTCCCCCTGCCTGCATCAGCCCCAGCTGCCTCCCCACACCAGCCAGGGGGGCCAGAGTGGAGCCAGCCTCAACTGCGCCGCCAAGCCAGAGGGGACAGAAGCCCCAGGACCCCCGCACCCACCCCAAGTCAGGGCAAGACGCAGGACAAAGCCACAGCTCATCCAGAGGGCACAGGGAGGGGACGGCGGCTCCTGCCACCGCACACATCCCAGGAAGCATGGGGGACGTGTGCCCCTAGATCTGCGTGAGGCAGGGCAGGCTGCTGCTGCAGGCTGGAGGGCAGCACCAGGCTCTTTCCAGCAGGGAGGGAGGGGCCAGCAGTGGTGGCACTGGGAGAGGGATTAGATGGTCCCTGCTGCCTATGGCTGTAACCCAGTAGTTCTCAACTTTTTTAGGGACTCAAGGCACCCCACAGCAGATTCCAAGCACTCCTTGATGCCTTTCAGAAAATGGCTTTTAGATTTTCACTCAGTTTTTAACTGCAGAAAAACAGAGCAATTCTTCTGTCACAAAGAACTCAAGATCACGTCAGAATGTTTTCAACCCTACAGATTTCTACTTGGAACCTCAGGGTTTACTTTGCAAGCCATGTTTGGACACTCGGTGTTAAGTTCCACGGCACCACTGAAGGATCTCAAGGCACCCTAGGATGCCATTGCACCCTGGCTGAGAATCCCTGCTCTACAGCAGAGGCCCCCAATCTTTTCTCATGCACAGGCAACACTGAGCAATTACTATACTTATTTATGTGAATAAGACAATTCTGAATATAAGATGACACCCAAATACTTAGATTCTATATATGAAAAAAATTATTAATTTGTTATAATTTTCCAGGTATAGAGTTAAGTATTGGAGGGTTGTCTTGCATCTCCCCACCCCCACCCCTACAGCAAAGCAAACAGTGGCTGGCGGGTGGGGGGGGTGAAATGCTCAGGTGCCGCCCCACCCTCTGCCCCCCCTATTTTCCCCCCTACTCCTAGCTTCTTACAGCTCTTGCTCCCCTGCTCCCCCCAGTCTCTGCCCACTCCCCCCCACCTCCCCCCTTACTGTCAGATGCTACTTGGGCTGGTCCACATTAAGTGGAAGCACAGCCCTTGACTGGAAATGCAGCCATGTTAGTACTGCTGATTGGCTGGGCAGGGGAAGGAGTTTCCACATCCTCCATGGCTGAGAAACCCCAGCACCCCTTACTGTTAGGCACAGTTTGGGAAGGAAGCAGATAGGTGGGGGTAAAGGGTGGGGCAGCAGAAGATGCAAACAGGAAGCAGGGTTGGGGGTTAGGATGTTGTTGTGGATCTAATGGATTACACCCAGGATCCACCCAGGATCAGGGCCAGTGTGACAGCAGCAGTAGCCACCTGCTCCACGCCCCACCCCCCTAATCACTTCATATGCAAGGATAAGATGAGGGGCTGTTCTCCACCATGCTAATTAGGGGGGAGGGGAAGGAGGGCAGCCTCATTTATATGCAACTGATGAAATGCAGTAATATTCCACGGGCATCCAGACACACACACACACACACACACACACACACACATTTCTACCAGTAAGTTTCTTTGAAATTCTTACTAGTAGAAACATTAGAATGGCAGCCGGAATGTGCGTGCATTTCAGCCCCCTAGCTGGAAAGCTAGACAGCAGTAGACACTAGAGGTCTGTTCTCTGGGTCACTCTTGCCCTTACAGGAAGCCTGCTATTTGACAGTCTGTCTTCTCTCCCACCTCCTAGGAAGGTGGCAGGCTGTCAATAGGCTGCTCCCCCCACCCCAACCCCTGGTTTTAAATCACCTAGGCCACATATGGGGCAATTTAAAGCCAGGGGACAGGGAAACAGGACCAAGGACATAAATGATATCCCCCATCTTGCAATAATATTGTCCACTACTTTAACTCTGGGGAAGTTTGGGAGGAATTGTTTTGTTTGAGTGCCATGCATAGCACAACAAGAGGGCAGCTCCTGCTGCTGCACGCACTCCCAGGGGAAGCATGGGGGGCATGTTCCCCCCAGATCTGTGCACAGGGTAAGGGCAGTCTGTTGCTGCAGGCTCAGTGGTGCTGGGCTCTTCCCAGGGGAGGTGGAAGGGGTTAGCCTGGGCTGCACTCGAGGCAGGCAGGCAGCAGCAGCACTGGGCGAGGGGATAGTGGGGGGGCTACAGTGCACCCTGTAACCCCCCCTCCCAGCACCGCCACTGCCCAGCCCAAGCGCAGCCACAGCCCAACCCTCCCACTGAGAAGAGCCTGGGGCCACCCCCTGCCCCAGAAGCCCCCACCCTCACCCCACGCACAGATCTGGGGGGAGGGGTGGCACATTCCCCTGGAGGAGGCATGGAGGGCTATGGGTAGTGGCAGGAGCTATCCCCTGCCCCCCCGCCCCCAATGCCTCGCAGACAAGCTGCTCACAGCTCCGTCTTGCACCCTGGCCCTGCTGGGCAGTGCCTGCCCCTGCCCAGCCCCACCCCTCCCTCCCCACAGGGGCCACAATCTGCCCCCCTTATGCAGAAGCAACATGAACAGGATACAATTGTAATATGTTAACTCCATCTTTGCCTGCTTTGTTTGGACTTTGATTAACCAACTCTCAAGAAGAAATGCTTTGAAGCTATACAACTGAACAGGTATAAGGAGGAAAGAGTTGGCAGCAAAAAGAGGTCATCTTCTTCAGAGGAAAGAGATGCTGCAACTTGTCCCCAGCTGCACTAAGGTGACAGATCCACGCTTTGAGAAAGCTGAAGACTGAACTGGCTTCTGGCCTGCACGAGTAAAGAATCGCCTACAGCTAATATGAGGACTGTGTGGTAATAGAGCTCATTTATTGAATATTGAGAAAGACTGTCATTTACTTTTATATAGCTTGTTGGTAGTTATAAAAGCAAGCCTTTCTGCTATTAAATCAACCAGATGTTGTGTCAATTCTTAAAGCACTGGGTTTAAAAATCCAGTGTTTAAGTGCAACACCCCTCCTCCCCCAACCACATTTTGTTTTTCTGGCACTTCAACATCTTACAAGTAGATGTTGCAGGTTCTTTGGCCCTCCACCCAAAAAACACTGCTGAACCCTGATCTAGGAGTAAGTATACCAAGACCAGAAGCTCCATCCACCTACAGCACGGGAGTAGGTGGAATTTGGAAAGGGCCAAGCTCAGCAGCAGGAGAGTTAAACAACTCTCCACAACCAGCTCAGTTACAAAAGAAGCCGGCATAAGTTTATTGAGGAGATAGGGTATGAGATGTGTGGAGTGGTGTGTGCAGTCCTCAGGTTGCAGACCGGAGTGGAGAGTGCTGTTTTTTCCCCCATGCTTTTGGGGTTGGCCAGTTGTCAGATGGGGCTGGGGAAGAATTTCCCCCCCTCCTCTTGTTACAGGCATTGGGGGGGGGGGGGTTGAGTTGTCTCTCTCAGAAGCATTAGGTGTTGGCTGCAGCCAAGGGTGAAGATTTTTACTGTGATGTGCTGATGCTCCTGCTAAGGCTAAAACACCCAGAAGGTCCTGATTAATGAGGTCTTGCCCATCCACTTAGTCAAACTTGGTATCTGGAAGGAATTTTACCCCCCAGTTAGACTGGTACAGACTGTAGGAAGGTTTGTACCCCTCTGTAGCAAGGAGGGAAGGGATCTCTTCCTTGGAGTTCAAGTATATTTAACAGCTTCCCATCTTTGCAGCAGCAGCAGCAGCAGCACATGGATAGTGCCCTTTCCCCCCGCTTTACCCGTAGAGCAAGTCAGGGAGTGTTTTTTGGTATTTTCAAGTGTGCCTTGTAGTTGGGCACCAGGGTTTTGTTTGTGTAGTTTTTAGTTGTACAAACACTTGTCTAAGATGGTTTGCACAGCGATGATCCTGCCTTGAACAAGAGATTGGCCTAGATGACCTCTTGAGGTGCCTTCCAGCCCTACTTTCCACGGTTCTATGAAATTCACAATTCAGCAATTTGAATAGGTTTTACTTTAAGGTCAAGATGAAGCACTGCTTTTATAAAAGTCTATTCTGGAATCTTCTCCAAGAACTTTAAGGAGATTAGTTTAAACATTGAAATACATACCACACATCTAGTAAATCAGAACTATTTCCCCTCGCCCCAAGATGAACCTATGCTCCAACCAATAAGGAGAATTACCTCTTGAAAAATCCTCAAGTGCATGGTAAGTAGAACGAGCAAGACCAAACCCGTTTTTACTGAAGTCAGTAAATAGAGATCCTATGCTTTTTTACTTGCTTCTGACAAGCGTAAAATCCTGTCCAACAGCTGGCAAGATCTTTCACCTCAGCCCCTAAACCAATAGGTACTGGTTTACATTTAGAAGGTCATCTGTACAACCTTAGTGGTAGAATTTACTGAACACAGCAGCACATATCCTAATTAAATCTGAACATTATTTGTGCTTCCAAGTTAGTGCTTAAAAACAAACAAGCAAACAAAAGTCTGCCATATTTAAATTTAGCAGAAAGTGATGGACGCTCATTAGGTCAAATCAAGTCATTTACTCCTTTTTACTCTCAGGTCAAACAAAGTATAGTTCAGTAAATGGTATCTGCCAAGAAAAATCTTTATCAGTGCACCCCTATCAACAGCCGATGATTAACTAACCATACTGGCCAATGCCGATCCAATAACTGATTTTTGGTAATAGTGCAAGGCATTTTAAAACTACTGACAAACCTTTTTTGTTCATTTTACATTAAATCGCACACCTCCTGCCTGCTCCGGCCCTCCAAGAGGAAGCCAGCGACCACCTTATTCCCAGCATGTTGCCCCCTCACCCATAACTCCTACCCACAGCCCTGCTCCCTGCACAGTCCATGCTGTTGTACCGGATGGGTGGGTCAGACACTTACATGAACAGCAGCATGGGGCATGTTTGGAGACAGAGCAGGCTACTGCCTCAGGACCAGCAGGCCCTGGTGCAACTGAGCTCCTATAGCCGCCACATAGAAGCCACTTGTGCCAAGGCAGCCAGTGCCATAGCAGCCCCAGCACTCAGGCCCCTGCTGAGCACATGGCATTGTCATGGCAACAGCAGCAGCAAGAGCCAGTAATGGTCCCTTTGCTGCTGAGTGCAGAGCCCTATGACAGCTCCCAAGCACCCCATCCTACAACTCTGTGGGACCTGTACTCTGTCACAGGCTCAGGCTAGCAGTGGGGCACAAGGACTGGACTACACTCACCAGGATGCTCCGGGCATACAGCCATAATTAAAAATCAGCTACAACGACCAAAAAAACCCAATAATGTCATTTCTCCTTTTACCCGTGCCAATCCAATAGCCAACTGATATACCGGTGCACCCCTTGAAAACAGGTATGTTCATCTCCCATGATGTCAAATACATGGCTCCCTTATACAACAAGATATACTTCATTACTCTCTCAACAGCATCTACAAAGCACAACTGCTTTGGGGTGTTTTTTTGTATAAAAAGTCTTCAAGCAAATGATACTGTAAAGCCTTTTGAGAAATAAGAATATTTTCTCCTGAGACAAAGCACGAGTGTTTAGATGACCCTGTCCCAAGACAAATCTCCAAAAAAGTTTGCAGAATAAGAAATGCTAGTAGTTTGTTCTGTGCCACTGTGAAGGACATCTGAGCAGTTCTCCCACAATATCACAGGACAAGCAGGTTAGTAAGTCCTCCAGGCATCCCAAAATTTCACAGGATTTCATAGACATTAGGGCTGGAAGGGACCTCGGAAGATCGAGTCAAGCCCCCTGCCCAACGGGCAGGAAGTCAGCTGTGGTCATAGGATCCCAGCAAGATAAGCATCCAATTTACTCTTGAAGGCGTTCAATGTAGGTGCTTGAGCCACCTCTGGTGGCAGGCTGTTCCAGACCTTGGGGGCTCGGACAGTAAAGAAATTCTTCCTTATATCCAACCTGAAACGATCTTGCAGTAGTTTATGACCATTCGACCTTGTCATCCCTTGGGGCGCTCTTGGTGAACAAACGTTCCCCCAGGTACTGGTGGTCACCCGATAAACTTATAGGTGGCCATCAGATCACCCCTGAGCCTACACGTTTCTAGGCTAAAGAGCCTCATAGATCTCAGCCTGTCGTCATAAGGTCCGTTTTCCTGACCTCTGATTATGCACATGGCTCTCCTCTGGACTCTCTCAAGCTTCTCCACATCCTTTTTGAATTGTGTAGGCCAAAACTGGATGCAGTACTCCAGCTGTGGCCTCACCAAGGCCGGAGTACAAAGGGAGAATGACGTCCCGGGATTTGCTTGAGAAGCATCTATGGATGCACGCCAGCGTTTTGGTCTCTTTACTAGCCACAGCATCATATTGCAGGCTCATGTTCATCTTGTGGTCAATGATGACTGCCAAGTCTCTTTCTTCCATAGTGCTAGCCAATGTAGCACTACTGAGCCTATAAGGATGCTGCAGGTTTTGCCTCCCAAGATGGAGAACCTTGCATTTTTCAGTATTAAACACCATCAGGTCCTCATCCACCCCTTTGCTGAGTACTGCTTCTCAGAGTTCTGTGCAGCTATTCTGGTCCTAATCAGAAAACTGTCCTCCCAAGATCACCACACCCACTTGTTAACTGTTCTGCATGGCAGCTTGCCAGACATTTCATGTTTGCTACCTGAGATCACCATCAATGCCTGCATCCACTGAACCAGCCGCAAATACCAACCACCAGGGACCTCCGTCCACCTAACCATCTGGCTGTTGGGGGGGAAAAAAAAAAAAATCACTGGACCCATCCACCACCCACCAAGGCAAGTTGGGACTTCCATATCCCTGCACATCCATTCATTCTCCCTCCACCATGGCCACTCAAGCACCACATAATAAACAAGTGTGGTAGCAACTAGATCAGAGGATACTGTGGATTTCATCACCATCTGAGAATGAGATGGAGAGCCCACTGCTTCTCCAGTCAAACCAGTGAAACAAGGTAGTCTGTAAAAGAACGGTAAAGCAAATGGTGGCCTGGGGACAAAAGCATGACTGGGCCCAGTGCTAGTCCAAGCACAAGGTACTGAGGTAACAGTTCACAAGGACGTATGCCAGGTGTGCTCAGATTACACACACCCTCTACAAGGAACTGTCCCACATCTTTGCAGCCAACGACAATTGCATCCAAAAACATGGTGGACACAGCAGCCCATACCACCCAAGAGAGCACTGAGGACACCAATGCAACCGGGGTCAAAAGACATGCAATCCTTACAGGACAGCATCGCAACCCTGGCCATCCAGCCAAGCCGTGTGGGATCTGTAATAATTTTGGGCTCAGACAGAGAGGGTCTGGAATTCCTTGTCCCCCTGCTAGGCCTCCCCCAACAGGGAGCCAGTGCCCCAGAAGACCCAGCCAGCCCACAACAGGACAAATCCCACTTCTCAGAATTGTAAGTGGCAGTCCAGCATTATGGTTGGGTAAGAAGAGGTCAAGCAACAAATGTGAGTGGTGGGGG
>NW_017728950.1:21611166-21621382 GCF_001723895.1 Crocodylus porosus | reverse complement strand
GGGGGGGGCAGACAAGGAGCCCAAGCTCTCCCAGGGGAACCTCAAATGGCTCAGTGGGTGGTTAAGCCATGGCCCCTTCCCCCAGACCTCTGCAGACCTGCAGTTGGGGTTCCAGTGCAGAATTGGTGACTGCACTCAGACTTCCCCAGTATGCCCCCTCACCACATTCCCTGCGTGAGTGTGGTATACTAACAAGTATTATTTTAGTCAAAAGCAAGTGATTAACTGTACCTGCACTGATTTTTGGAGGCAAATCCATAACAGGCACCAAACAGTCATTGTAATGCAAGTCCCAGTTCAGTATGTAGTGACCATTTAAGGTAGTCATAGAATCAGAGACAATTAGGGTTGGAAAGGAGCTCAGGAGGTCAGCTAGTCCACCCCCTGCTCAAAGCAGGACCATGCCCAACTAGATTAGATCATCCCAGCCAAAGCTTTGTATAGCTGGGTCTTAAAAACCACCAAAGTAGTGTCCCACTTAACCTCATCCATCCCCCTACCAAAACCACAATCACATTAGTGCACAACTACAGGGACCCTCCCTGCTGCACCTGCCCTCTTGCCTCAAGAAAAGGCACTAGTCCTGGCTTCACACCCAGATGTTAGGACAAGGCACTGCTACCCCCCCCCCCACCACCTTTACCAACAACTTCAGCTTTTCACTTTAGACTGGGTCCAAACAAAGTAGCTGTGATAACCTTCAGTCTCACACAAATAACTCATTAGGGATAGATAAAAGGCACTTTATTACAAGCAGTGCTTGCTCTGGTTTTAATGGATAGGAGAAAACAAGCAGGCTTTAAATCAGGTTAGCTGCTTCGTTGGTTGGTGCAGGCCACCAGGGCAGGTTGGGTTCCCCTCTAAGCAGCCATAGCATCAGCTGTACCTCTTCCAGACTCTTCTAAAATGTGGAAGTCAGCCTCAAATGTCAGTCTGAGCTCCCTCTAGTCCCCATCTTGGCAAACTTCCTCTGGGCAACCCAGGGCTGTTTTACAGCAAGGGATGACAGGTCATAGGGTGGGGTGGGACAAGGGAGCCATGCAGGATGAGTTGGAGGCAGAGAGTGGGTAGCTCAACTTGTAAGCAATGGCAGACCCACAGTCCCAAGAGGTTTTTGGGACCCCCAACATGCCTCTTCAGCATACCACATGCAGCTTCTCGTTGTGGGCTCTTACAATACCAGCTAGCTAATCCCCACAAGGTAGAAAAGGGCATGGGAGGATGCTTCTTCCCTTTGCATTCTCAAGCTGTGTTCTGAGCAGTGCAGCAGCCACCTGTTGGCAGCCTTTGAGAGTTACTGACAGACAATTAAAGCTAAACTAATCAATCAGTCTCTAAGGCTGACCATGCATGATGGTTATAGCTAGGGAACTACTTAAGTCAGTGAGACAAAACCATATTTGCAGCTTACTCATGGCACAAAGGGCCTATTTCACAGGCATTTCCTGGCAGCCCCGCCCCTTGCCACTGATTGGTAGAGAGACCCTGTCATTACTGCAGACAGTCACTAAGTCTTAAGCATGTAGGAGTGGCTGCAGGGGTGTTGTGTTATTTAAATACTAGCCAACTGCCCATCAAGAATGACAAGAGTGGAGGGAAGCAGGGTCAGGGGCAGAGCCTCATGCGCCTCTCCCTTCCCCCCTCACCTCCAGTCCAGGCCTGCTCCCCCTTTACCTCCTGCTGCTTGGGGTCTAGCCTGCCTGCTAGCTGGGTAGCTTCACTAGTTGCAGCTTGTGTTGGGGAATTCTTCATGCTATCAGGGCAACAGAGAGGAAAAGAATGAACTCCTCTTGTTGATCCCTCTTCTACTTTCAGGCCTGATGCATGTTAAAGGCAGTGATGGCACCACAGGACTAGGTAACAGGCCAAGGCCATAGTCAGCAACCAGTACTCAAAACTTGCAAGCAAAGGAATTCCCATACCTACACAAAGATAGACCTGCTGGTCTCTCTGGTGGGGGCCAGCAGCTCCTGAGCTGCAGACAAGGCAGCAAAGAGAGGAAGAGTGGATGTACCACTGCCAATGCTCGGCCACAGACAAATGCAGGATCAAGGAGTTAAGGAACACAGCTATGTGGTTTACTAAGCGGCATGCAGAGGCTGAGGAGCACTACACTGCCACTGTCGAGCGTACAAATGAGATTGTTGGAGTCTGCAAGGCTTGAGCAGGCATCCCTGGATCACCTTGTAACCATCTTCAAGCTGCAGACAGAAGGCAACCATGGTGCTCTGTGTCACCCTGTAGATCAGGGGCAAAATGCAGCCCGGGGGCTGGATGCAGCCTGCCAGGCCATTCAATCCAGCCTACAGGGCCCCTTAAAAAAAACAAAACAAAAAAAATTTAGAAAATTTATATTCATCTGCCCTGGGCTGCCTGTCATGTGACCCTCGATGGCTTGCCAAAAGTCAGTAAGTTGCCCTCTGCCCAAAATAACTGCCCACCCCTGCTGTAGATTAATTCCCAAATAGGACTGCTCACTAGCCACTGGGACACATGCTGCCACCAAGCTTTACCATTCCACAGCCTGCCAAGCTTTACCATGGCAGGAGTGGGAGCAAGTACCTCTCAGCTGTCAGGCAGACGTACCCTGTGCCAGGGTAGATAAAGAAAAAAAATTATACATATATACACACATATATGATTTTTAAAATTTAAAATCAATTTTTTTTTATATAATCAAAAAATTAAGATTTAAAAATAAAGCTATCTTTATATAGGTTTATATTAAGTATGTTAAAAGCTCAAAAATATCATCATGGAATAGGGATTATAAATTTCTACTTGTATACCATTTTGAGCCAATATTTTCATTCAACCTTTTTAGAAAAAGTTATTTATAAATATGTCAACAGACCATGGACTGTATTAGGGGCCCAAGCTTATGGGGCTCCTAGAGGCTCTTCTATAGATTAGTGAAGATTAAAGAAAACCACTCTACCCAATGGGACACAGTGCTTAGGTCTAGAAGATCCCACTGAGCATCTGTGATGCTTAGTTTCAGTTCTTAAACTGTGGATTTGTCTCTCCAGAGATAACATCCTTGTTAACAGCAGTCTCTCATTTCCATATAACAGACCTGATTACCTACCCATCAGCCCTATTGTCTCTCTGCAAGTTTGTGTACACAGAGGCAAGCCTTTACCTCTCTCTAAAAGTGCAGTTTCAAGAAATTAAATGAATGGAGGATTGTTGGGGATGGAGTAGATCTGGGCAAGGAGGAGGAGTCTGGAGGGAAGGGCAGTAGAAACAAGATGGAAACATTTTGAGCAGAATATTCAAGAAGTCTTAAAGGATAAGTCTGAGTATAGCCACTCCATTGATTAGAGATCTAGTGAGGGAATGAATGAAATGGTAGAAGGGAAAACCTATCATGGCAGCAGGCTTGCCAAACCATAAGAGGAATGAAATCAAAAGATGAGAAGAAATCTAAAAGAAAGCAAAAGAAATCCCCAAGCTAATAACATATGGCTGCAGTGTTCATTTAATGTCCTAATACAGCGTGGCAAAAATATCCCCCAAATATCCCTGGTTAATCTAGTGAATGGAGATAGTTCACCTGTACCTGCTTCAATTAGCTTTGGCAAATAAAAAAAAAAAAAAGAAAAAAAAAAGAAAAAGAAAATAAGAAACCCCAAATCATAATTCAGTTTTCTGATGTAGCTAAAAAAAAATTAATCTGAACAAATATCAAAATAAATTACTGCTTTAAGATGTATAGTGCACCTTCTAAAAAATGAAACCTACATCTATTTCTAAGTTGTGAATAATATGCATTAAGGTTATAATCAAGTAATAATAATTTTTCTACAAAAGGTGCATTCTTAAGTCAAGGTTTCCTGGCCAGTGATTTAAATCATGATTTAAAAAAAATAAAATAAATCAATTTAATTTAAATAAAATCCACCCTGCCCTCTGCCCTGAACAGCTATCCAGGAGTGACTGCCACATCCTGGGGACAAACCACATGCTGTAGGTCTGGGATGCTTTCAGCATGTGGATGCTCATGTTCACGGGAAAACGATGGATATATAGGTTTGTTTCTGGAGGATTTCCCCCCCCCACCACCACTGCTGCATTTACTTAATTGCTCCATTGACCTCCCTTTTTCACATTTATTAAGAAGCACAACAGAAGAGTTCTGCCCGTTGTCAAAAGGATGGCTGTGGTTATATGTATAGGGCAAGAACATCCACAGGCATCATAAGCAATCCCTTGCAGTCTAGGATGATGGTCTTCCACGACTGCTTTATCTGTGGGTCTGAAGATAGCCGACAAGGCTGATCCAGGAATAGACAGACTCTGCTGTAAATCAGGCATGTGCTTCTATGTGGTTTGGGTGGCTCTGAATTCTTGGTTTAGTCTGCAACACGCTGTTTCTGCTTCTCCTGCTTTTTTGACTCCTGTTGTCACTGTAAGGTTTCAAAGTACTCCTATTGTCATCAGGGGCATAAGAAGCGCCAAGAGTGTCTGCTTGGTGCACTGCCTGCCTCTCCCAGCACCAGTCTCCCTCCTTCCCTCCTGCGGGGAGCCAACTTCAGCAGTCCAACACTGATCAAAAACAAAAATGTGAGGAGGAGCCATGCACATCTAGCCTTAAGCTGTTCCTCCTCCCCTGTCTACTCCAACTCCACCTACCCCAGGTCCAGAGAAGCCCACCGTCTCAGACCACCCTAGTTTTCACCACCTGCTTTTGCTTCCCACCTTCCACATCTCAAGGAGCATAGCTCAGTGCTCGGACAGCCATGCCTCCACAGAGCTCATACAGAGCCTACAGCCTCACAAAAAACACAAGTTTTCACCATCTCCCCTCCACATCCTTGGAAGCATAACTCAGCAACCCTCACCTAACTTGCTTACCCCACATGCTCCCCCATCCCCCACGGCCCATGAGTATGAGTTCAGTTGACAGTTTAATCATTTAACTGAGTTCATTCTATGACTAACGATTCCAACCCTCAGCTCAGAGTCTGGCAAAGTAGTCAACCAGTGCACCTCGCATGCACAGTGCTAGGCAACTGGTATCCATTTAAGAATTCCCAGGAATGGCACCCATAGGAGCTGGCAGACACTTGGTCTCAAATAGGGATTCCCCCTTTGGCCTCACAGATATTGTGCACCACTCATGCCGAAACTACAAACAGCAGCATGTTGCGTGTACTGGCATCTTCGTGGGTCCCCGAACACTTTTGAGAGCTTTGAGACACCCAAAAGGCACACCTCACAGCTGCTGTTAAGCAGAAGTTAAACTGTTCTTTCCAGGCATCCAGTGAAAGGTTTAAAATTGGCCAGGGGTACAGTGGGAAGGCAGGTTCCCCTAAATCAGTCTTCTTCCATATGAATGATGAGGATACAGAACAGCAGCTATAATTTTACATTTAGGTAACTGAGTCAACCAATTGTGTCAGGAGCAACAGAATGTATTGCTATGACAACTCAATACCTGATCCACAAATATGAAGGAGGTATGTTCCATGGTCTGCTCTGGGTGACCACAGTTGCACACTGGAGAGTTTTCAATTTTCCATTTGTGCATCAAATATCTGCATCTCCCATGATTTTGCAGATACGGTTTAGGAGTTGCCCACGAACATCATGGGAGATCAAAGCAGGGACCTTCTGATAGATCTATCTTGTGATAGATCCAATTTAGGCTTTCTTGTGAACTCGATTTGGTTTTCCAAGCTTCATCAGGGTTGAAGTCACACTGTTGGTGCAGAAGAGCTTGCACAACTTTAGGTGATGGTGAGGGGCACTGCTGAAGTCCTGGTGGATGGGGAGATGTTTGTTTTCTGTCATTCACTGGACTTTCCATAGTTACGGTCTTGCGATGAATGTGTGGATGTGCAATGTGTGACAGCACAGGCAGCCCAGGTGTTAGGGCCAACTTACGGGTTCCAGTCATGTAGCATATTGCAGAATTCAGTTGGATCTCAACAAGTGCCACTGCTTCTGGTCCATACCAGTGCATAGTACTCAGCTACAGAGTAAGCAAGGGCCAGCACTGAAGTCTGTAATACTGATGCTCCTCAGATTGTGCTTACCAATTTCTGAACCAAACTGACCCATGTCTTAGGTCCTGGCAGCTACTTTCTTCAGGTGGTCATGGAAGGTTGATGTGCAGTCCAGTGCCACTCCAAGATAAGACAGAGTGGGGTACTGCCACACAGTGTTGCCACAAAAAATTACCTTCAGGATATGCTTAGCCTTCCTGTTATCAAGACAGAGTGCAGTGACTGTTGTGGGGATTTGGCTCAAGTCTAAAGTCTCTGAAAATATTCCTCCATGGTATTCAGATCATCATTCAAGGTGGACTCAAATGTCATTGAAGGCATCACTTGCACTGCTAAAGCAGGTCATCTTCATATACAATTTGGCATGACTTTGTTGACAGCATGTCACTTGTATACACATTAAAGAGGGTTAGTGCAAGTACTGAGCCTTGTAGCAGTCCACTGCTGAGGAACCAGGGCATGCTGCTTCTGTCACCCAGGTGGACACACAGCTGCCTATTACTCAGCATTGTGCATATCAGATATAGGTGTTTGGTGGCGGGGTATAATCTTTGTGCGCTTCAGAATTAGACCTTTAATCTAGACTGTGTCATAGGTTGATGACAGGTCTACAAAAGCTACAGTCTTGGATTTTTTCTGAAGACCAGCCTCAACATGCATTGCAAGGGTCAAAACTTGGACACAGCAACTTTCCTTGGGCCAGAATTCCATTTGATCATTGTGGATCACTAGCTTGATAAAAGGCCCCAAAAAGAGCTGTTGAGTTGCAGCTCTGAAAGACCAGATTGTTCATCCATGTTTGGTAGCTGAGTTGATGGCATTACTCATGATTTTTCACTTAATGGAGTGGGCCATGTGAAGGTCATTACCTTCTACTCCCCCCAGTCAGTAGCCAGGGTACAGTCACTCCCAACCTGGAAGTCAAGAAAGCTCTCAGCTCCATCAGTTCAGAGGAAGTACCTAAGTATCCTGGAGTCATGCACCCTGCTCAACCAGCTAATATTTACATGTTGAAAACGGCCTTGCTGGTCCATAACTACCTGCAGCATGATCAAGAAGTAGCCCATCCAGTTGACCAATTCACAAAAATGGTATGGAAAGGATGGCAATGAGTATACTCTTGATGGCCCAGACACAGTTGGTTAACCTCAAGGTGACAAACCCATCCATTTCTTCCTGTTGGTCAGCAAGGCATAAATGACATATGGGGCCATCATCCACTGGACTGCCAGATACCTCCCACATTGCCCCCCAGACATCAACCTGCCAATGCCAAAAGTTTGCCAGGGACCAGAGGCTGCCCAGGGTTATAAGCCTTCACAAAGAGATGGTAACATGTTTCTCCATAGATAATGGTATCTGCATCACCACTGTATGTATGGGAACAAGCTTGGTATATAGATTTCCATTAAAGGTGCCCCAGGACATATCGAAGCATGTGCACCACCTCTTTGCCATCCCAGGTGGCAAAGACCATCTGTTCTCACCAGTTGCTATTCATCTTGCTGACCTAGAAATGCTGCTGCATGGCTTGGAGTTGCTCCCACATCAGCTCAGCTACATGTTAAAATATCTGCTGCTGCACGTTGGGAGCCTAAGGTAGACAAAACTGCCTGTTTGGTAGCAAGCACCAATCCTGCAAGTACCCTTCTACACGCGTGGATCTCTTGCTCTTGGCCCAAAAGGAAATAGTCATGATACCCAGAGCCCAATCTCACTTACAAGTTCACAACACTGGACCAGAAAGGTCAACAAGGTAACAATTACATACTAGGGATATAAATATCATTTAAAAATATTTTTGTTTAACCTCCTCTAATTATATCAATTAAATGATTAGTCAATAAGATAGCAGCTCCAACAGCTGCTGCTGGGAGCCACTCCAGATTCCCAGGGCCCTTTGCCTGCTCCCCCCAGTCAAGCCCAGACAGACAACACAAATGCCAGGAGCTTGGGGAATAAGCAGGATGAGCTCATCCTCCTGCTCAATGCAAATAATTATGACGTCATAGGGATAACAGAGACCTGGTGGGACTCCACCCATGACTGGACCATGGGTATAGATAGCTATACCCTGTACAGAAGGGATCATGTAGATAAAAAAGGGCGAGGGTGTAGCTCTCTATGTTAAGGAAAGCTACATGTCCCAGCAAGCTGATATTGGCAACCAGGGTGGATGACTGCAGACCCTCTGGGTTAAAATCCGTGGGGAACACGGCACAGGGGACACAATGGTGGGAGTCTACTACAGATCTCCCAACGGCCTGAGCTTGACCAGGAGTTCGCCCGGGAACTGGCTGAGGCCGCATGCTCCAGGACCATGGTTGTCATGGGTGACTTCAATTACCCAAACATCTCGTGGGAGGACCACTCAGCAAAATCTGAGCAGTCGCAAAGCTTCCTCTCATGCGTGGATGACCTCTACCTGACTCAAGAAGGCTATGGGCCAACAAGAGGCAAAGCTCTGCTTGACCTGGTACTGGCTACAGGGGATGACCTAATTGGCGACCTAGTGAGTGATCGATGGGAAGTTGGGTGACAGCGACCATGAGCTGATCACCTTCACCATCCGCTGTAAAGCTGGCAAGTCAGTCAGCAACACTGAAGTCCTTGACTTCAGGAAAGCCGACTTTGACAAGCTCAAGAGGCTTGTCAGTGAGGCCCTAAGAGACCACAACACCAGGGAGATGGGAGTTCAAGAAGAATGGTTGCTTCTCAAGGGAGTGATCCTCAATGCACAAGCTAAGTCTATCCCATCTCGGAGGAAAGGCAGCAAGAGGGCACAGCAGCCCCCCTGGCTCTCTAGGGACCTAACAGACCTCCTAAGGCTAAAAAGAAAAGCCTACAAAAGGATGGAGGATGGGATTCACCTCCAAGGAAGATTATTCTGCATTGCTCCAGTCCTGCAGGGAGCAAACCAGGAAAGCCAAGGCTGCAACTGAACTCCAACTAGCTTTGAGCATCAAGGACAATAAAAAAAGTCCTTTTTCAGATACGTGGGGAGCCGGAGGAAAAGCAAGGGAAACATTGGACCCCTGCTGAACCAGATGGGGCAACTGACACCCAGGAAAAAGCCAACCTATTAAATGGGTATTTTGCATCGGTCTTTTATCAGTCCCATGGGATGCCTATGCCTGCTACAGGACAGGACAGTATCACTGCATGTATTAGTTAAACAATTAATAGGACAGGGAGGTCCAGGTGAGGGAGAGCCCCTGCCCTTCATTAATGCTGACCTCATGAAGGAACATCTTGAGAAACTGGATACCTTCAAGTCAGCCGGCCCTGACAATCTGCACCCCAGGGTACTCAAGGAGCTGGCGAGCATCATATCTGTGCCAGGGGCTGGGATCTTTGGAAACTCCTGGCGCTCTGGTGTACTGCCCAAAGACTAGAAGAAGGCCAGTGTGATACGATCTTCAAGAAAGGGAGGAAAGTGGATCCAGCCAACTATAGGCCCATCAGCCCGACTTCTATCCCGGGGAAGATCTTAGAAAAGTTTATTAAAAAGAGGCCATCCTTAATGGACTGGCTGACGTCAACAACCTAAAGGATAGGCAACATGGGTTTACTGCGGGTAGGTCTTGCTTGGCCAAATCTCATTTCCTTCTACGACCAGGTGACCCATCATCTGGACAAGGGAGAAGAGATTGATGTCATATCTTGATTGCAAAAAAGCCTTCGATCTGGTATCCCATGATCATCTCTTGGCAAAACTGACCAATCGTGGCCTAGGGTCCACCATAATACGCTGGCTAAGAAATTGGCTCCGTGGTCGGACCCAGAGGGTAGTAACTGATGGGAGTCACTCATCATGACTCGTGTGACTAGTGGGGTCCCCCAAGGCTCTGTCCTTGGACCCATATTGTTCAACATCTTTATTAATGTTGTGGAGATTGGAGACAGGAGCCGACTGGCCCAGTTCACTGATGACACCAAACTTCGGGGCAAAGCATCCACGCCAGAAGACAGGCAGGTGATCCAGACTGACCTGGACAGGCTTAGCAAATGAGCAGATGAGAACCTGATGGAGTTTAACACTGAAAAAAATGCATGGTTCTCCTCCACCTTGGGAAGAAAAACCTGCAGCATCCTTATAGACTCAGCAGTGCTATGCTGGCTAGCACTACAGAAGGAGACTTGGAGGTCATCATTGACCACAAGATGAACATGAACCTGCAGTGCGATGCTGCGGCTAGTAAAGC
>NW_017728950.1:21607511-21610791 GCF_001723895.1 Crocodylus porosus | reverse complement strand
ACTGCAAGACTATTTCAGGTTGGACATAAGGAAGAATTTCTTTACTGTCCGAGCCCCCAAGGTCTGGAACAGCCTGCCACCAGAGGTGGTTCAAGTACCTACATTGAACACCTTCAAGAGCAAATTGGATACTTATCTTGCCGGGATCCTATGACCCCAGCTGACTTCCTGCCCTTTGGGCAGGGAGGCTGGACTCAATCTTCTGAGGTCCCTTCCAGCCCAAATGTCTATGAAATCTATATACACAGCCCAGGTGAAGCCCTGCATTGAGAGGTAGGGAGCATCTATGAACCAGCAACTAATGAGTCATTACATTGCTTGCTGTTTTCCTCTTAGGCTATGGGTACTAGTCTCCCTCACCCCTCCCTTCCTTTGTCCTTGCTCCTCCTTCCCTCCTGCGTGCCCTGTTGTCTTCCGATTCTTGCTGGGACAAGGTACAGCTTCCCTTCCCCCTAACTTCCCTGCCAGACTGCACGCTCCTGGAGCCCAGGCATAACCAGTAGGCTAACCGGGTATCACTGCATGTATTAGTTAAATAATTACTAGTTTCATAGTTAGTAGGGTCGGAAGGGATCTGAGCAGATCATCAAGTCTGACCCCCTGCCACGGCAGGAAAGAGTACTGGGGTCAAATGACCCCAGCAAGGTGATTGTCTAGCCTTGTCTTAAAAACCCCCAGGGTAGGAGCCAGCACCACTTCGCTTGGAAGTTGGTTCCAGATCCTAGCTGCCCTGGCAGTGAAGTAGCGCCTCCTGATGTCTAGTCTGAATCTACCCTCTGCCAGCTTATGACCGTTATTTCTAGTCACTCCTGGCAGTGCTCAGGGGAACAGGGACTCCCCCAATGCGGGCTGGTCCCCTCTGACGAGTTTGTAACAGGCCACTAAATCCCACCTCAGCCTTCTCTTGTGGAGGCTGAACAGGTTCAGGTCCCGTAGCTTCTCCTCGTAGGGCCTGCCCTGCTCCCCCTGATAATTCCTTCCACATCCCTACCACATATGGATCCATAGCAGTCAATGGTACTGAAAACTCGGGGTCAGACAGTGGTGGCAGGACAAGTGCACTAGAAATATGGGTTGGTAGGTGTTCAGAGGTACAAGCTGTGCACTGAATTTTACCAAAATTCTTCCCACAAATTTTGCCCCCCCCACAATTTAAATGTCCAATGGGGGCTTTGCTCAGAACTGACAGTCGGGAACTTACTGACACTTGACCAACACAAGGCATGCTGGGATGTACACGCATCTCTCTGGCCACCTGCTAGCAGAACAGTGGCAGTGCATTCAACTACTCTATAAACCCAACTGGAAGCGAGATGTGTGGACAAGCCAATTCTGCAACTTATCCATTCTGGGACAAATTGCACACAACAAGTCAGGGAAAAAAAAGACATCTGTTGATGGCCTGAGCGGAAATGCTAAATGAAAAAATTTTACGTGATATTTCTTGAATTACAGTATGCAAGACTGTCCTCCTGAACAACAGAAATTGTTATCTCTTCATGCCACACACACACACACACACACGTAACTAGTGTTAAGAGCCTTATGTTAGGCTTGTAAGTCTAGTTACAAACCCGCTTGATTGTCCACAGTGATAAAAACCCAGTACATCACAATGATGTCAACAGAACTTAAGATTTTCATTTTTTTAAATCCAATGCTGGACCAACCCCACCAAATACAGTAAATTTACCTCTCCCCACCCCCCTCTCAAAAGGCATATTTGCAAACCTGCACAAGAAAAGTAGAGAAATGTTATTTTATCAGCATCTCAATATACCCTGTCCCATGCTAGAAGGTGCCAATCTAGTTATGATAAGGTTTTTTGGGTAATTCTGGTATCTTTAATTAGACCAACTCACATAGTTGGGAAAAAACCTTCTTTGCAGACTTTTGGGTATAAATACCTTTTGCTGGGCTAAGGAAGCATCTACAATTGGTCTGTGGTCTTCCCTGATGAAAGGAATAGTGAAGAAGCCAGAGGCTGGTCTGCATGCAAGAAAGCCAGTCAGTGAAGATGTAAATTGAGGAGTCAGTGGGGGAGACAGGTTTGGAAAGGGGGGGGGGGGGAATTAATGTAGCTGGTAAATTTACCAGAGAAGAGAGAGCTGCAGCCCAGCCCAGCCCACCCCCTCCCCATGGTGAGCGGCAATGATAGTAGCCAGGCAGAGGCTGCTACTAGGCACCAAGATAAAGCGGAATCTGGCAGCAGATGCAGCTGCCTCCCCTTGGCCTCTACTGCAGCCCTTCTTGCTGCAACTGCCTAGAGCCCACACAAGGGTTGCCCTGCGACTCCTTGCCACCACCACCAGCCCTGCCTCCAGGATGGCCCAGGCCCCCTTGCCTGGCAAGACAGTGCCAGGGAAGAGCTGCAGGGGCAGTCCCAGCATAGGCTCTGGGGAGCTGCAGCAAAAAGGGACCTGGCAGGAACAAGGGCAAGGCAGCCACACTCACCACCAAGTCCTGCTTTTTCCCAGCACCCAGCAGGACCTTCTGTCCAGCCACTGATGCCTCTGTGCCTGGGCCACCAACACTGGAGCTCAGCTGCTGCTCAACCCTTCCTCAAAAGGTAGAAGAGCAGTCTGGAGGCAGCGTTGGTGATGGCAGGGGCCCTGGCTGAGCTGCCCCTATTAAAGCTTCCCCCTGCCAGCACCCTACCTACCCATGGTCTCATCCAACACAAGGATAGGGTGGTCTGGTGGGGGGGCAGGGGAGAAGAAGGGATGCTGACCCAGTCCACAACAGCTCCCCAGAACTCCCCATGTGGCCTATGGACCCAAATAATTGCCCATCCCCAATACAGACCAACTATATTTAGTCTATGAAAGTACATTGTTAGCCTGCTTCTCTACCCTGCCTTCTGCCTAACTTCAAACAAACACCACTAATTACTGCTCTCTTAATTGCTTATCATCAGTTAATTACATACTCTTTTCACCAGCTTATAAAATAATCTCTACTGGTTCAAGTAATTTATTAGTCTCACTTACCAGCAATGAAATAGATGCGTGCAAGAGGCATACCCTAATAATTTCCTTAAATGTAGCTCAATACATAAACCTGCTAACTGATCTCTCATCTAATGGCTTTAAAGAATATCTTAATTCAACAAAATTAACATTCACAAAACTGACAAAAGAGCATCTTGTCCTATCCCAGGTACCCTATAAAAACAAAAACAGAAAAGCTATCAGTTTAAAAAAATCACAAGAACCATATTAACCTTCTATTTACTACATTCGTTAGCACATAGTAAGTTCCATTAGTTTTTTTTTTTGGG
>NW_017728950.1:21602900-21607411 GCF_001723895.1 Crocodylus porosus | reverse complement strand
AAAAAAAAAAAAAACTTAATCAACTCATTCAAAAGAAGAATGTGTTAATATTTAACAAATTGCATAATTATTATCCTAAATGCTTAGGATATAGTTTAACAGACAAAACATAAGCATCACATTAGTACCCAATTTTTTAATGTAATAGTAAAGTCTCATTTACTACATCTTGCAACAGTTAACAAATGAAAATTATCCTGTCAAGATTTCTGCCCTCTGATCAACAGCCACAAATTATATTTTGTTATCATCTTTAATACTACTAGCACTAAGAAAGAGCATGAGAAGTAGCCAATTTTGGGGCACATATGACCATGCTCTATTACTTAATTCCCTCCCCCCCCATTCCTAATTAATCTTTTTTGCTATACAGCTTCAAAAAACAAACAGGGACAAGAATTCTTCAAAACCTGAAAAAAGAGAGGTCCCAACACTACAAGCAATTCGCACACAGTACAGCTGGCCCCACAAAGTACACAATGCTGGGTTCTAATCTAGTTGTTACAACTCAGGAAAGACTTTGGCATCACTATAGACAGTTCTCTAAAAGCCATCAGACCAATATGCAGTGGCAACCAAAAAAAGCTGATAAAGTTTTAGGGAGTCATTAAAAAGGAAATTAAAAATAAAACTGAAAACATCAGACCGCTATACAAACCCGTGGCATGCTCATCCCAAATACTGAAGACGAGAATTGCATACAATCTTAAAGAAGATGTAGCAGAATTGGAAAAGGTACATAGAAGGGCAACCAAAATGATTAGAGGCATAGAGCAACTGCCAAACCAAGAGAGACTACAAAGGCTAGGACTCTTCAGCTTGGAAAATAGAAGGTTACTGGGGGGGCGGGGTATAACAGAGGTAGGGGGTGCACCAATAAAGATTTTTTGGGCCAATATTAATGGCTGGTTATTACCAGCCATATTGACAAATGCCAATATAATTGCCAATATGCAGTCCAGCAGCTTGGAGAACAGCTTCCGGCTGGTAAATCTATAGCGGGGGAAAAAGGGAATGCGGGGGCAGATAGAGGCTCCTGTGGTAAGCAAGTGAGTGAGGCTGGGGCTAGGGCAGGCACTGCCCAGCCAGAGCAGGGTAGAATGCAGAATGGAGCCGAGCAGTTCATCCAGAGAAGGCCGGGGGAGGGGGCACAGCATATCCTGTCCCTGCATGCACCCCCAGGGGAGGCATGGGGGTTGCCCCCCAGATCTGTGCACAGGGCAAGGGCAGGCTGCCACTGCTGGCTGGGGCTGTGCTCAGCGTGGGTAAAAGCACTGGGAAGGGGGGCTACCACATGGCCTGTGGCCTCTCCAGAATCCACCATAGCCCACCCTGTAGCCCCGCCTCCCAGCATCACCACTGCCCTGCATCACCAAGCTCAGCCCTGACCCAGTCCCACACACTGGGAAGAGCCAAGCACTACCCCCAGCCCATAGAGGCAGCCTACCCTCCACTTATGCACAGATTCAGGGGGCAAATGCCCCAGAGGCTGGATCCACACCCCTCCCTCCCCACACTCCCTGAAGAAGCCACTCATGCATCTGTCTCATACCTTACCCAGCCCCTCCCTCACCACAAGGGCCTTAATCTGTACCCCCATGCCCCTTCCCTTCCCTCCCCACCCTCGCACCAACAGACTTATCAGCTGGATGCGGCTCTCCAAGCTGCCGGGCTGGCTGTATTCATATGGATCCATATGTGATTTCACATGCATGCAGCATTTATCAGAGACATTATCAGCCACATCAGCCAAAAAAAGCCAGTTGCCAATAATGTCTGTTTTCCTTTTACTGGTGCTGATATGGTATGGACCAATGTATCAGTGCACCTCTAGACGGAGGTCTATAAAATCATGAACGGTGTGAACAAAGTCAGTCAATAACAGCTATTCATCAAGTCCCAGAATACTAGAACTAGGGAGCACCTACTGAAAATAGGCACTAGACAAATACACAGCCAACAGATCTGTTAACAGCTATTAAAACAGAACTGGAAATATTTTCCCTGGCCTTTCCAAACCAATGACAGTAGATGCCAGGGAGGTAACAAACAGGGATGAATTATTCTAAATATACCTGGTTCAATACTGTCCCTGCAAAGCATTCACTGCCACTGTCAGATACAAGCCTATTTGTTATACACAGGGGGACCGTGGGCCTGGGCCCGCACAGACAGTGTGATTGGGCCCCTTCTGTTGTTAGAGGGGGCAATTAAGTGTATACTAACAGAATTCTTGAAATAATAAAAGAGGAAGACAGGAATGAGAGTGGTGGTCATAGATTAATAACGAGGGTACCAAGGGGAAACACTTAGCAAAATCACACCAGCCAGTGCCCACAAGCCCTTGAATAAGTCCAAAGAGCCAAAGGACACCATCCAGTGCAACTCTGGCTGAAGACATGCAGAGTCACAGAGGCCCTCCTAACCAGAACCTCCCTCCTGATTAGACAGACGGCAAGCCTAAACAGAGCCAGGAGGTCCCAGGACAGATGGGGAGTACATAAACAAAAAGGGTACAGGGAGAAATGTAACCAGACCTCAGAAGAAGATTCCTGAAGAAGCAGTGGAGGGACTGCAGCCTGGCATATGGTAGGCATGTGCAAGGTCTCCTAATGGCAAAAAGGGGAAAGTATGGAGCGTGCCTGTGAAAACTGAGAGATATGCCCATGGTGATAGCTCTGTGGAGGAGTCACCAGCTGAGGTCCCCAGTAGCTTGCAGGATAAGGGTGGAATACAGACTGATCCACTAGAGACCAAGGGTGTCTTGCCACTTGGTATCTGGGTAGGACAAGGATGAAATGGTAGAGCATGCAGACCAAAAACCATGTAGAGCTGGCAGCAATGGATTTGGACCCCAACCTCCTGAGGTGGTACAATGGGGAGTGCCACGGGGCTTGCCAAGATAAGGGCCCCACACCAGAGGTACTGGAAGGCAGAAGGGAAGAGAGGCAGTGCCTTCACACAGGACTTACTGGATGTAGGCAACAGCAGTGTCCAACAGGGAAGCCTTAACTTCTTGGAATAAGAGGGTTGGACTAGACAATCTCCTGAGATCTCTTCCAACCCTAATTTTCTATGATTCTAAGTGGCATGGCACACAGCATGAGTAGCTCCAGGATCCAGACCAACAAGACAGAGGGATCTACCCACTATCAGAGACAGGATACTGAACTAGATGGACCACCAGTCTGATCTAGTATGGCACACACGTTCTTATGAGTACCGCTGATATCCCTGGGAGCCTGAGTGGGGCATTCAGTTCTCAAAGCACCAAGCTGCAGATTTGAGGCACAAGTCAGTGATTGTAAAATACTTTCTGCCTCCGGGTGCTGTAATAGGAAGCCATTTTTCTAACTGACAAGCTTTTAAATTTGGATGCCTCTCTTTAGGAAAAAAATTCAACAGTACAGTGATTGGGTTCCACCCCTCACCTCCATGGCCTTGTACATGTTAAGAATTTGTTAGATTCTCCCACAGGTCAATTTTTCCTTACTGCCAGCATCAGTAGAAGTTACTAAAGTTAACAATGTAAACACAACCTATGAGGGAAAAATGCTTTAACAGTTGTTGCAATTGTCCAGACCAGGAACATAAGTCTTTAAAAAAAAAAAAAAAAATTCACAGAACTGTTTACTTGCACAATAGGGTGCCAACTTCCCCCCACCAAACTGGCAAGGGATAAAGCTATCATATACAGTAACTGTTGTCAGTACAAATATGGCCACGGAGGTGAGCTAAGAAATAGCTACACAATCCAAGTGCTCTACCTGAATCTCACCTGCAATTTCTTTTATTTGCCATTAAAATAGCTGATTGTAAAAAGGAAAATACTGGGCATGATTTTCATAAATGCTCACCTTTTCCCACAAGGCACTGAGTCATCTCAATTCCCAATGAATACAAACAGAACAGACCGAAAGCTGTAGCAAAATGATACCTGATCTCACTGCCATTGAAGAAAACTAGTCAGGTGACCTGGGACTTCAAATACAGTCAGTGGTCACTTGGATTTCAGTGTCTCAATAGGAGGGGTAGTATAAGAGGATAGGTTTAAAAGAAAATAAGATCAGATTCTATATTTTTTTCGTATTTAAAATAAGGCTTACTGATCATGGTTATTTCAGCACTAACCAAAAGGCTTCTTAAAAATGGTTTCAGAGCTGAGAGATCAATTCTTCTCTCAGTAACAAAACAGGAAAGATGTTCAAAGGTCAGAAAATAAATTCCTAACTTAAAGCCTGGCAAGAGCAGGAGGAAGAAACTACTTACAATCCTCAGTGCATCTACAAAAAGGATATTCCAGCATGAATATTTTACCCAGGAGAAATCTGCACACTCATCAGAAAAATGCCAAACATCTTCTGGTGTCAGGGATTTTCATAGATTTCATAGACATTAGGGCTGGAAGGGACCTCGGGAGATCATCGAGTCCAGCCCCCTGCCTGAGGGGTAGGAAGTCAGCTGGGGTCATAGGATCCCAGCAAGATAAGCATCCAATTTACTCTTGAAGG
>NW_017728950.1:21595982-21602889 GCF_001723895.1 Crocodylus porosus | reverse complement strand
CCAGGATAGAAGTCAGGCTAATGGGCCTGTAGTTAGCCGGATCCACTCTCCTCCCTTTCTTGAAGATCGGCACCACATTGGCCTTCTTCCATGTATTTGATGCTTCTGCAAGCAAATGGCTTTTGGACAAGTTTAGAAAGATTAGAGTAAAAACTTCCAAAAGAAGACTTTCAGCAAGGTTATACCTTGTTACTTGCACAGACGTCAGGTGCAAAGAACATTCACGTAAAACTCGACTCTGGCCAGTTTTTTTCCCCCCACCTTTCCGAAAGGAAAAAAAAGCTGGAATGAGAACCATTTGAGGGGCAAGCCTATGTTTTATTCATGCTATTTCTTTCTAGCTGCAGCAATGCAAATACTGCATGAATCAGGGTCAGCATTAATTTAGATACATTGTTAGCAGAAATAAACCACAGGTAAGTCCCTTGGCCCCAAGTTTTAATTAAGATACCATAATATATGGTGAAAGCAAGATAAATCCAAGCCATTGACCTGAATACACTGAATTTTAAGCTGCAGTTACGAAAAACTAAACCTCTAAGAAAAGCTAGCACAAATAGGAAAGTACTCAGTGATCTAATTAGCATTTTGTCCCCAAGACAAAAAGCCAGTGCCAGAACTGTTTAAGTATGAAACCTTTCTTCCTGAACTAGAACTAAACACCAAAGATTTATTTTTCAAGTAGCTTCCCGCCCTTTCTTTTTCCTTACTGTTCCCTAGACAGTAGTATAATAATCCCTTGACTGGAACTTTACAGAATAAGCCATAACAACTATATAACTTGCCATTCAACTAAGCCCTTTGAAAATATTTTACATGTGTTATGCTCTGTGACAAAACAATGACAGTATTGTTTGAAATGGAGTAGCAAATACCAACGCAAGACAAAACTGGAACTTCTGTTTTAGCTCTTTTCAGTTACTGATCACAACCTGAAAAATTATCCTTTTTGGCTGAATTTTCCATGCTTGGTCCAAAGCCAACAGCAATTAAAAGTTGTAAGAAGATATAATTTGCCTTTGAATAATAAGTTAGCAACAAAAAACACTTTCCACTTTCTTTGGGGGGAGTAGGGAATTAGAAACCCTTTTGCCCACATGATTAAAACAATCCACCTTGAGAAGAGAAACTTTTTTTAGTAGCTACCCACTGAGACAGAGAGCGAGAGAGAGACTAAGGTATTTAGCCATTCATATATAAGTTTTCTCTAAGGTGCTAGAAAACTATAGAAAGTAAAATGAAAAAAAAAGAGCTACAGCTTGGGAACTTCTTCATTGTGAAAAAAAGGAGACCTAACACTAAATAAGGCAGCAAGGTACTACTGAAACACCACTTAGCAGCAGCAACAATGTGCATAAACTCACTCTGCAGCTATAGAAATATAATCACAAGTGTTCACATTAGCATTTTAACCTCTTCAAAAGAGGAAAAAAAGAAACATGAATGTTAATACAAAACTACAAGAGTTAAAGCTCCATGAGCTCCATTAACTCCCGCGCATTAAATACAGACAGCCTTACTGCTATTGCAAGAAGTGCAGTATTTGATATAAAACAGGTGTATTTCAAAGCAGATATGCATGTGTGACTCCCTCTGACTCAAAAGGAAATTGCAGACAATAGCAATGATAATCTTCACCGGGCATTCCAGGCAAATTAGTTCCTAGAGTCAAGTTATTGTAGAGTCAAAGCAAGAAGGTATTTCTGTATCTGACCTCTGGCAAGTAACAAGGCAAGAAGCTACGTTGCTGACAGTTTTCTTATGGTATATACTCCCCTGGTCATTAGATCAACAGATAACCAAGCGTCTCTTCTCAATCCTTCCCATTATACCAGACTTTAACATGAATTTGATAGCATTCCTTCTCAATAAGAGAGGCATCAAGGCACAGATGCGGTGAACAGCTGAAACAACTAGCACCAAAAGCAGTATATTTGGTTGCCAGATCAGGACCTTGGAGGTTTTCATAGCAAGCTACATTCTTATGCATCTCTCATACACACAGCCCTGTCCCCACAACTTTGCAGCCGCCCCTAGCCAGGGTGTCCAGACTGTGGAATAAACTCCATCCAGAGGTGATGCAGTCACCCACCCTGGAGGTTTTCATGAAGAAACTGGACAGTCACTTCACTGGGGTCACCTAACCCCAGTTGTATTCGGGGGGGGGGGGGGGAAGGTGGCCTGGGCCGGATGATCTGCAAGGTCCTTAACTGTCTATGAATCGAGTCCTCCCTGCAGCCGGAACAGAAAAGCTGGGGTACAAATAAAGCGTTTCAGCCGTATTTTAACTCTTCACAGGAGCAGGGCGAGCCAGGCTCTGGCTGGCCGGCGGCAGCAGACAGCAGCTTGCTTCAGCCCAGCCAACGAGCCCCTCTATCGGCGCCGACAGGAGCCCACCCGCCCCGGCCCCAACCCAACCCAACGGACGCGGGGCTATAGCTCCCTGGCCGGTCACCTCCCGGCCCAGCCTGAGGCGGGGCGGGACAGCCCCCCCGTGCGCACACACACGCCGGGACTGAGTCGGGCCGGGCGCGGCCGCTCTCACCCTCGGCGATGACTCGCTTGATCCGCAGCTTCATGTCCCCCAGCTCCACCGTCTGCCCCACGAAGTCGTTCTGGTCGCGGCTGGCGGCGCCCAGGGAACCGGGCCCCGCCAGGAAGTCCAAGGCAGACTGCAGCAGCGACATGGTCGCGCCGCACCGGGAAGCGGGGCTAGCGCCGGGCCGCTGCCGCAGCCGCCTCTTCCGCGAACCGCCGACCACACCGAACTCTGCCAGCCACCGTAGTTAGTCTCAGCCACTTCCGGGAGAGTGGCGTCATTTATGACCTGACCTCACCGCACCTCCCAGCAGCCAAGCCCCGCCCTGTAGGCGAGGGGCTGGAGCGCGGGCTGGGCTGAGGCTGGCACCGCTGCTGCCCCGGGTTCCCACCCGCGCATTGGGGGCGGGGCGCCTGCGTCTCCTGCCCGCCCCCTGCGCCGCCGAGAGGCCAGGCCTTGCCGGTGCTGGCGCCCGGGTGCTTCCACCCGCAGCCATGGCCGAACCCACCCAGGGAAGGGGCTTGAGGCCGGAGCTGCCTCTGACGCATCTGCCTCCTTGGCCGCGGTAGGAATTTGCTCCGAAGAAACAGTTCCGAAATCAGTCCCCGCCGCAGACCGCACGCGGAAGATCCTGTCACGCTGCGGGGGCCCAGCTGGCAGCAAGCCGCGACAGTAAGTGCAGCTGGATACAAAACTGGGTCTGGGAGCGAGATGACCGCAAGGGCTCGATTTTGAGGGGCCGGAGACTGCAGCGCTGGGCCTCCAGGCCCAATCCTCGTGCGCAAGCTTCAGTCCTGTCTGCAGGTGGGCCCTGCGCTGCTCTGCTGGCCGAAAGCTTGAGCACCACTGGTCTAGGCGCTTGAGTGAGCTGGACTTGCCAAAGCCCCATGCTAGCATCTCATTTATTTACTTTATCTTCTGACAGCTGAGCCAACCTACGTTTAATTGCAGATGAAGGGACTTTGATCCCGAAAGCTTGAAGAAAAGGACAGTTTTCTTGCCATTTCCCAGTTGGTCTAATAAAAGGTATCATTTTGGGACCAAGAGTTCTAGTTTTTTGTATGTCTTAATTGCAGAAAGCACTTGTCTTTCTTCCTCTATGCACTTTGATTAAGTTGGGTAACATCTGCACAAATGTAGAGTTTTCCATTAGGTCTCAGTACTAGTCTGCGAGTTGATGAGTTTGGGAAATGGCTCCCATCTTCTCCATCCTCTTTAATTCTTCCTTGACTCTTTTTTTTGGCAAACAGGGATGCATGCAGGAGCTGTCCAAATAAACAGAGTTGGTGATGGTGCCAGTGTCTGTTTGCCTGACCGCCTCACACAAACCTGTGAAAATACAGATATTGTATGGTTTGTCTGTTGCTGTTAATCAAGGTCAAATTTCTGCAGTAGGCTGAGACCTTGTATTGCTGGCAACTCCAGTAGGGGAAGTGTTAAGCCTTGTATCACATCATAGGTTGTGGTAGTTTTCCTTCTTTTTTCCAATATCCCTTTGAACTAGCCAGAAACTTCTAATATAGCATTATTTACCCCAGCTCATCTGCGGGGGCTTCTTGTACTAGCATCCATCTAGTGTTATTACTGCTAGTCCTCTGTAATAGTGGAAGCAGAGGACTGCAACTCTATGATTGGGGCCTAATGAACTTGAGGGAGGTGTTGGCTAATTTTGCGTCCAGATTGTGGCAGCCATTTTGGCAGGCCAAGCACAGCAAGCCCCTCCCAAGCCTCTGATGGAACAACAGCCACAGTGGCCCTAGCCCTTGCTGCTGCTTGTCTGTGAGGGTGGTCTGTCATGTGGCCCCACCCCTTGCCACTGAACAGCTGTGAGGCCTATCTGTCATGCCACCCCGCCCCATTTCCATGGATTGCTGGGGGTGGTGAGGCTGAATGATACACAGCCCTGGCAGCCAGTCAGTGGTGAGGAGTGGGGATGACAGCCATCTCGCCATGCAGCTGTCCTTCCAAGGACTGCTGGCTCCCCAGAAAGAGCCAGCATTTTATTCTTGGAAAGCTTTTTGTTTTTGGGGAGCCTGTCAAAAGCACGGAGGCTGGCTGCAATCATAGTTTCCAGGAGAACTGCAAAACCGTGATTTCATTAGGTCATTACCTAATGATCATTACCTATGATCATTCCACGTGGCTCGGTGAGATAGCTGCCCTCTGAAAGGGAATGGGCACTGACTTCTAATCTGAGCCCGTATTCACAGCTAGCCAATTGCCCATCAAGAATGACGGGCAGACAGTGTGGGCAGGGACAGAGGCCTGTGTCCAGTTTATATACACCCCCCCGCCAGCACCTTCCGGGCCGGGCCTGCTCTCCCCTTCCCCGACTCCGCCATGGGGCCAGGCCTGGCCTACCCACCCTTCCCGCCACCATTGCGGGTCTGGGCCTGCCCCCATCACCCCACCTCCTTGCCACTGTTTCAGGGCTGGGCCTGACCCCCCACCAGCCCTTTGCCCATATTCCCCTCTGTACCATGTGACCTTTTCCCATGTGGGGGAAATGGCACACAGTCCAGGAGGAAACATGGAGAAGAGGCACACTGTGGGTGGAACATTGGTGAAGGGACTTGTGGTGTGGGGGGAACACAGGTGGAGAGGCATGCTGTGCATTGGAGAGCACGGAGGAAGGTGTGCGCCATGTGTGGGTGAAGGGACACATGGAGTGAGGAGAGTGCAGGGAAAGGACATGGGAAAAGGAGCACTCCACGTGTCCCTTCCCTGTGCCTGCCAAGCTGCATCCTTTCCCCCACATTCTGCCCTTCCCCTGTGCTCCCCCTACACCACAAGTTCCTTCCCCATGCTTTCCCATGCACCCACTGCTTGCCACATTAGCCCCTTTGGCTCCTCCCAGCGCTGTAGCAGCTGCTTGGCTAGCCTGTACTTTAATACAATATGAGAGGTTATTTCCCCCATGGTGAAGAAGAGGAAAAACCTCATCTTATTTGAATAAATATGGTATCCCTGTGTAGCCTATAAAGAAAATTGCCCCCAACTTTTTTTGTCACAGTTGCTTAGAGAAACTTCAGCCATGTATGAAAAGTGAATGCCACATGTCTGCTTCAGAGCAGTTTTTCTTTCAGCCAGAGGTGTAATCATTTTTAAAAAGGAAAATGGACTGTTTCATGCATACTAAAAAATGTTTTCTGAAACAAATCTGTAATCTCTGTGCTTTGGACCAAGGGTTTGAAATTTGACAGAGCAGCTTGGTAGCCTTTGTATGAGGGACATGCTTTTTTGTTCTTCCTGAAGCAGGAGGGAATTATTCATATTTGGCAAAGGAAAATGAGTTCACCCATTAGAGGTGCACCGATACATCAGTCCGATATCAGATCGGCACCGATATAAAGAAAACCAGAGAATTGCCCATCAAGAATGACGGATGAATTTCAATTAACAAAAACAAATGGATAAATTTTACTGTTTATATTATATAAATTAAATATTTATAAAACTTAAATAATATAGGCCGAACATTTGAAGATACCAATCCCTTCCTGCATTTGCGCCTGTCCAGTGGGCTGGAGGCAGACCTGTCCATGCTGCCATCCAGCCGCCACCTGCATGCCTCTTTGCTGGGCAAGGGCAGGCGAGCTCCATGCCTCGCAACAGCTGCCCACGCCCTTGGGCTTCCTCTGAGCTACCCCCAGGCACCTTCTCTGCTCAGGGCTTGGGACAGGACCGTCACAGCTCACCCACTGCCTCTCGCCTCTGCCCAGCTCCCACTTTTCCTCAACTGGCCCCTTCCTCTGCCCCTCCTGCCGTGCCAGGTTCGCCCCGGGTGCCTCCTTCCCTGCTCAGGATGGGGCTGCCACTGCTTGCCCACTGCCTCATGCCTCTGCCCAGTTCCCAGTTTTCCTCAGCTGCCCTGACCTCTGCCTTCCCCACCGTGCTGGGGTCCTGACACCCTTCTGGAAGGAGCTCAATAGAAACAGCCCTGGCCCCTGACTTTTTCCCCAATTCTGGAAGTTGGGATCATCCTGACATGGTCGCTAAACAAATGCTAGGGTTTAGGAAACTAATTTCTCTAAAAACACAGATGTTCTCCCTCTTAGTTTTCAAGCTATTCACTTTTAAAGAGTGTTGCGGACAGACAAACATATGGACTAAGCCCTTTATATATATATATAATTGGCTGTATTGGAAATCAGCCCGATGCAGCCAATAATTTGGCAGATAAATTCCCATGCATGTGTGCAGCCACAGCGCAGCATGAGGGCAGTGAAGAGCAGAGCCCAACAGCTTGGAGAACTGTGTGCAGCTGGTAAGTCTGTTGTGGTGGAAGGGGAGGGAAGAGGGGTGCTGGGGGGGGCAAATCAATGCCCCCCATGGTGAGGGAGGGAGTGGGGCAGGGGCAGGGGCTGC
>NW_017728950.1:21580335-21595882 GCF_001723895.1 Crocodylus porosus | reverse complement strand
GGGAGGGAGTGGGGCAGGGGCAGGGGCTGCCCGGGTCGGGTGGGGTGGGACGCGGGACAGAGCTGTGACTCACTGGGGGGAGGAGGGGGGAAGTGCCCCCCAGATCTGCACGGGGCCAGTGAGCTGCAGCTGCGGGCTGTCCCAGGCTCTTCTCAGCAGTGGCTGGGCTTGGGGTGGGCAGCAGCAGCACTGGGAGTGGGGGTGGGGAGCTTCAGCAACCCCAAATTTTGCCATAGCCCCTCCAACCCCCGCTCCCAGTGCTGCCACCAGCGGCCCAGAGCACAGCGCCAGCTCAACACCTCACTTCCACCCATGCACCAGGAAGAGCCAGGGCTGCGCCAGGCAGGTGGCAGCAGCACTGGAAAGGAGGTCTATGAGGGGGCTACAGCAAAATTTGGGGGGGGCTGCAGCCCCCCTGTAGCCCCCTTCCCAGCACCGCCACCACCTGCCCCAAGCCCAGCCCCTGCCAAGAAGAGCCTGGCGTAACCCTGGCTCCAGCCTGCAGCTGCAGCCCACCCATCTTGCCCCATGCAGACCCAGGGACCCCTCCCCAACCATGTCCTCCCTATCACCCATAATTAAACAGCTTGTTGGAGCTTGACAGCCAAATTGTTTAAAGACTACATAGGAACTGTGCCTGCTACCACCTGGGAATAAGCAAGATTCTCTTTACAACTGATGCTCAGGGCAGCTGCAGGCTTCTATGGTGCACAGGCACCAAAACTGATTTAGGGAGAATATCACGTTTGTGCCTTCAGTGCCCGTCTGCTAGCACTCAGCTGGTGAAAAGGAGAATTTGGCTTGGCTTGAAGGTAGAGTGGACAAAATGTTCTGTCGCAAAAATGTGATAGTCTTTAATGGATGAGGCAGGTATCAGCAGGAAGAGACAATATGTGCCCATCTCTCTCATTTTCTAGATGCTCAACTTACAGCTGTCATACCCAATTGCCAGAAGTGCACTCAGAAAGAACTACAGCCAATCAATATAAACTGTATTATATATACTTGCTATAATATGCAAACCTCTATGAACAATTAGGCTGTAGGTATCTCAGTTAGAGGTCACCGTTGACATTAATCTGTGCCTCAGTTTCCTATCATTAAAATGAGGATGATACTGTTTCACATCATAGAGGTGTTTTGAAGATGAACTGTTTTTTTTCTGTAGCAGCTCAACAATAGTGATGAGCACCTTTAAAATACCCACTGAAATGACTCAGTGAAGTATTGGAAGCATTCCCAAAGATGCTCAAAAACTGAAGGTTCTGTCTAGGCAATGTCCATGATAAGACATACATGAACCAGATGTGCAAAGCTATTTTACTTTTACATCTGGTCAGTGAACAGGAAGAGCAGGCCAATCATTACATGCAGTGAAGCAGCTCACCTCCAACTCATTTGAAATTGATGACACCATGCACCAGTACTTGGCTCAGTGTCAAAGGGGATGTACTTGCTCCACTGTTTTTCCATGCCTTGGGTTGCAAAACTGGTTAATTCTCAGTCAGTTAATTGCCCTTCCACTGGTTAAAAGTGGTTTCTATATTGTTCAGGGAAAATTTTCTGTATTAGCTTACAACATGGTGACAATTGGTGAAAAAGAAAAAGATGTTATTTCACATGAATAAAACTTAATCTCTTAGTAGTCCTTAAATGAAAATTAAACTGTTGCTTTATAAATTAACTTTGATTTTTGTTTTCAGGCACTTGCCCTAGAATAGTGCCAAGTCTTCAGAATATCTTTTTATAATAGGAAAACCTTCATGTTTTAAGACATGATTATATTAAACTAATTTAGTTCAATTTTTACAGTCAGCTAAAATTTACATAGACCAAACCTGAACCGTTCCAGCCCAGAAGAGAAGAGGTTTAAGGGAGTGAAGACTGGTGTTGGAAAGTAAGTCACTTATCAGCTTGTCACAGAAGTGTATGTGTAAAACTTGCAGAAAGATTTTTTTTTTAACAATTTCTTAGTCGGTCTAAAAAAAGGTATCATCTCTGAACCAAGAGTTCTAGAATTTTGCATTTCTTTTTGTCTCAGACCAACATAGCTACCAAATACATCCCTGAAACATAGAAGATGCCAAATTTTAGCCAATTTTGGATTTAAACTTCACTGCTAAACAATAAGAGAGATTTCTACACCTCCCTGCCTGTCTGCCATCTGACACCACCAAGGAAAGAATCGTGCCTTTTCTGCACATCAAAGAGCAACTCAAAGTCACTCTCGTGGACCCAGAGGAACAGACTTCCACCTTCAACTTCCTCTGTGCAAAAATGAAGTTATTTTCTACCTATGGGAACTTTTTATCATCTTTAATTTTCCCTGAGCCTGAGGAGAAGGGCATGCATGCCCAAAAGCTTGCAGAAGAAGATCATTTGTTTTGTGATTTCTTAGTTGGTCTAATAAAAGGTATCATCTCTGAACCAAGAGTTCTACAGATTTGCATTTCTTTATATAAAACATAAGTTTGTTTGTAACATGAGTCTTAAGTAGCTGTTGTCTCATAGCTAAGTCATATGTAGGTAACAACAAGCAATATCATATAGTAGATATTTTTCTTAATTCCTCTGAATCACCACAAGTGGTTAAATGCATAAGGAATTTTTGCCCTTTCTGAAGGAAAAAAGTGAAGAGATGCAAAATCTAATAAGCATGTATTAAAATCCAGTAGAAAATGTCATTGTTTTTTACAATGTAAATGCAGTTATGTTCAATGCATATATTCTTCAGTTACAGAATGTCATTTTATTAAAAAATGAAAAAAATATTTCCGCCTTGGCAGTTTAGAAGTCATACGTTCTCATTCTCTATTATTACAAAAGACAGATTCTGAAAAATTTAATAAATGAGTTTTTTTGGTCTTTCCCATGTAAATTCTTCTCTTCCAAAGTGTCCATAACATGCAGTCTGTTGATAGATTGGCCTCTTCAAATCCAGTTCCCTTTAAAAAAGGAAAAAAGAAGACTTATTTTTAAGTCTAGGCCCATGTGTAATGCATTGTCTGTCTGTGGAGTAATATGTTTACAATTACACCCCTTAATCAAGGGGCAGATTTTAATTGACCATGTAAACCAGGAGTAGATCCAGGGGGATGCAAGGGGGTTTTTTTTGTTGTTGTTGTTTTTTGTTTTTTTTTTCTGTTTTTTTGCACTGGTCCTGGAAGCACTGCAATACCAGGTCAATGCATGGAGTGGATGGAGCACGCTCCAGTTCCACCACCCAATACCAAAAAGAATCTGCTCAACATAGACCTCCTATGGAGGACATATCAGAGGGTGCAGTTGTACAAGCCCTTCACCTTTTTTTACTCCACTCTAACTTTGAAACCAACTGCTTTTGGCAGTGACAACAGCATCCTAACTAGGAACCAGTGAGGGAATCAGTTGACTTCATGGCTCATTATCATCTCCCTGATTCCTGCTAATCTCTCTCTACTCCACCCCTATTAATGATCCTCTCACCTTTTTAATCATCATGATGTTCCACTATTCAGACTATCCTTTCTTCTGCAGTTTTGCAGTCTGTTCTGTTTTAGCTCCAGCTAAAAACCTGAACTCAAGTGTGCTAGTATGAACTAAGATGTAGAAATGACTGTCAGTGAAGTATTGGAAGCATTCCCAAAGATGCTCAAAAAGGATAAATTTTGTTTTACAAATCTGAATTAGACATGTACATTTAACAGTAATGACTATAGGACTAATAAAACAATATATCTTGATTATTTTTGCTTTGTTTGCTGTATTTTTTAAACTTGATATATTATCTAGCTAACAAATTCCAATAAATCTAGGGCATATTGCAATACACTTATATTTGGTTTTGCTTTGATCTTAAACTGAATAGCCGTAACCCACCAGCATATAAGTAAAGTAAAGTAAAGTTTCTGCTTTCTGTTTAACTGGAGAAAAATGTGTTGTTATATATGATTGTACCCACCTTTTCAAAATCCTAGATCTGCCCATGATGCAGACTAACCCCTCTTCTCACTAAAACTGTTCACATTTGCAATGAGAGCAACAGGCAGTTAAGTTTCAAAGACCATTTACACGTCCTGAAAGCAGACAAATAAGTTGTCTAAAAGGCTATCAGATGGTATAGCCTTCTGATCTAAGCGTTGATAGGTACCTAAGAGGTATATCTTGGTACTTTTGCACATGGGGGGAAGGCTATCCCTTTCTGGGCCTATGTCAGTGATTTTGCTGCCACCAGTGCAACAGCTGCTATTTATGCACCCTCCAACTCAGCACCTGGGGCTGGTGCCACAGGTGCCTTCCCTCTTTGCTATGCTACTGATGCAGCTATTAGTAGAAACACACGTAAATGAGCAGTACAAGTATAGGAATTCATTGCTTGATCATAGTAAAAAAATTATTTTATATATCCTCTACCACAAAGCAGAGATGCGTATAATTACATTCACCTAGTTCGACCACTCTACAAATAACATGTGCTTTTGGGTTTTAGATGTTTCTCCTGTCTGGCTAGCAGGGCCAGGTGAGTTTGACATCTCTGTTTTAGGTCACAGAGGAATATGATTTGAGGACCAGTTTGTTGCACAGTCAGTATTAAGTGGAGATACAAAGACACCACTACTGAACTTTTTTTAAAGGCCATTCCCTCTGGTATATTGTTTCAACAGAAGACAAACCTTATGATGACGCCAAGACGTAGATCAAAGTTTTTCTGCACAATGTCAAGCAGTTCTTCTTCTGATCTATCTGAAGTACCATAGTGGAACACTGAGATGGCTAAAGGATGGCTCAGACCAATAGCATAGGACAGCTGTAAGACATAACCATCGAGAAGTTAACACAGATTGGGATTTTTACACAGAGATCTATCTAGCTCTAGTCTTATTTGCAATACAGAAATTTCCCTTTAAGACATTTGTTTTGATATTCCATTCCTACATGCTCTTGCTATGTTTTGGCCTGGTTTCTGCCTCCCAGCTAAAACATCTGTCACTCTTAGTAAGGTCGCTAGATACTGTCATAATAAAGTGAAGATTCATTATCCACAAACCAGGACTCTGATGGGGATTTACAGTGGGTATAACTAGGTATAAATCTTTTGTATACTTATGTATAAAAAACGTGGGGAAGATTCACGCATCACGCTTATAGGCTCTACAGTGCTACTAGCACCATGGCCGAAAGGGATTTGGGGGTCATAATTGACCACAAGATGAATATGAGCCACCAATGTGATGTTGCAGCTGGTAAAGTGAGCAAAACTCTGGCTTGCAACCATAGAAGCTTCTCTAGCAAATCCCAGGATGTCATCCTCCTGCTATACTCGGCCTTCGTGAAGCTGCAGCTGGAGTACTACATCCAATTCTGGGCTCCACAATTTAACAAGGATGTGGAAAAGCTTGACAGAGCCCAGAGGAGAGCCACGTGCACAATCAGAGGGCATGATTGACCACAAGATGAATATGAGCCACCAATGCAATGTTGCAGCTGGTAAAACGACCAAAACTCTGGCTTGCATCCATAGATGCTTCTCTAGCAAATCCCAGGACGTCCTTCTCCCATTGTACTCGGCCTTGGTGAGGCTGCAGCTGGAGTACTGCATCCAGTTTTGGGCTCCACAATTCAAAAAGGATGTGGAGAAGCTTGGGAGAGTGCAGAGGAGAGCAATGCACATGATCAAGAGTCAGGAAAACAGCCTTTATGAGAAGCTGAGAGCCGTGGGACTCTTCAGCCTGGAAAAGTGCAGGCTCAGGGGTGACCTAGTAGCTGCCTGTAAGTGTATAAGGGGTGTACATCAGGATCTGGGGGAAAGCCTGTTCACCAGAGTGCCTCAAGGGATGATGAGATCAAATGGTCACAAAGTCCTCCAAGACTGTTTCAGGCTGGACATAAGGAAAAACTTCTTTATTGTCTGAGCCCCCAAGGCCTAGAATAGACTGCCTCCAGAGGTGGTACAAGCACCTACTCTGGACTCTTTTAATAAACATTTGAGATCTATCTTGCTGGGATCCTTTGGCCCTAGCTGACTTCCTGCCCTGGAGCAGAGGGCTGCACTTGATGATCCTCCAAGGTCCCTTCCAGCCCTAATGTCTATGAATCTATGAATTTGTTGTTTCTGTTTTTGTTTTACATAACTCTTGATTACCCCATTTTCTTTGAGTGAAATGCCATGCAAATGAAGCCTAAATATTAAGAGAAGTGCTTACTGTTCAGATTATTACAATTCTTGCATATTTTTAATAAAATATATTTTTATATAGAGAAAGTTTATGTATATATAAAAATCCTCTACCACAGGCTTTCCATCACACCTCTTAAACCAAACCAAGACTTTTTTTTTTTACTGGAAACATTTTACTGACAACCAAAGTATACTTTTTTACTATGTTGATGTTAAATCCCTAAATTTGAGCCTAGCCCTTCTAACTGGGGCCTGGCAAAACAGCTACATCTGCATTATGTAAAATATATATCAATAAAAATGTGTCAGTAAAAAAAGTGGTTGTTGATAAAAAGTTTGCAGTTTGTGAGTTAAAAAAAATGTCTTGGGTTGGCAATGCTGTATTCAGGCTATGCTGTTATCCTCATGACCCATAAAGGCAGGCAATGAAAATGTATATCCATAGATTTCCAAGCCAGTAGGAATTACCAGCAGACCCCTCTGCCCCTACCACACACAGCCTACATAATATTCCCCAGAAGGTCATTTAAAATGCATTTTTTTAAAAGATACGTAATATTATTTTAAAAACTTCAAGTGATGATGTACCACCTCCCTAGGCAAGCAGTTCAAATCTTTAATTACCCTCCCTAATAGAAAACTGCATCTTATTTCAAGACTGAATTTATCTAACTTCAGCTTCCAACCATCAGATCCTTTTATTGACAGCAACACTGAAAATCTCTCCAGAATCCAATCTGCATTGTGTAAACCCAGCAGTACAAAGTAATAAAATTGCCTTTCAACCTTCTCTTTCATGAGCTGAATAAATAAGATTTATAGGATATAACGCTTGTTTTTTACAATCCCTGGATAATTTGCATGGCCTTCTACAAACAGAGGTCAGCAACCTTTCACTAACAGCAAACTGAACTAATGCAGCTTGATTCTAATATGGACCGGAGGCAGCAGTTACTAGATATTCTGCTACTGGGTGGCATAGTCTCATGGAAAACTTAATAAGGGCCTTGTCACAGGTTCGTTTGTTATAGTTGCATGTGTTAAGCTGGTGTCACACATTCACTGGCAACAGTTATGAATCACTGGGATGTAGTGACCTATTAAAGGTAGGATGCCTTAAGGAGATAATCCTCACCTGAAAGGGAACAACATTGCAACTCTAAGAGGGCACTGAACACATGCTAAACTCCTTGAATATGTTGCTGCTTGAGTTTTAACTGCACTTTGTAAGTATTATGTTGCACAAGTGACACCACCCAAAAAGCAGGCTATATAAAGGGGTTTTTTGGCAAACTTGGCGGACTGGAGAAAATCTCTGTGGGCCAGATTTGGTCTGTGGGCCATAGATTGCTGAACTCTGCTCCTTAGTATTATGGGCCACTGCAATGAAATCTTATCATATAAAAATTATTTAGAAGTTAAAATCAGAAAATGAAAAATTAAGAAATGGCAGAATTATTGCTCCCTATACAACCTAAAATCAACTCCTTTGCATTACATTCCAACTTTAAATTACATGATCACATATTATTTTTCCCTATACAATTCCTGCTTCAGTGCACAGAAATCATGGTGCTTGGAAAATGAATCAGAATTGTGTAGCAAGTGAGGGAATTGTCAGAAGGACTTTGGTCTCCTGTACTGCAAAATGTGCATAACAGCTAAGGCAGGGGCTCACATGAAGAGAAAGGAAATTTCATAGCTAAGACAGCTGAATTTCCCCATGGAAAACTGGATTCTATCCCTGCCTCTTAAAATTGAATTGCTGTGATGCTAGGCAAGTCACTTCAGACAAACTACTGGTAGTCAGGTGCTAACTTAGTTCCTTATTTTTCAGGTTGCACCACTTGTGGTCAGATTTATAGTACTTAGCCCTACTGGTGCCACTGATGTCAGCAGGAGCACTGTGCTAAACAAAGCACTACAATGATGCTAGTTACTTTGAAAAACTAAACCTTGGACACTTCTAATTAGACATGCAAAAAATCATTACTTTTGAGCCTAAATCGTTAAGGCTGACCTTAATCTTCTCAGTTACCTAGCTTTAAAATGGGGATAGCCTTACTTCATTTCTGAGTGATGTTGTGAAAACAATTTATTAATGTTGGTGAAGTCCTCCGATACTATATGAGGTTGTGGGCAAATTAACTGTTAAAGCACTTTAAAATGATAATGCTTTAAAGCAGATCTGCAACTGTTTCATCTGTTCACTGTAAGTAGAAGTTAAACCACTGTAATGTAAAACCTGTTTCCTTCAGGCTTAAAATAGTATCAGTTTAGAAAGGTGTGTACAGCAGTGCTCCATGCATGTTTTACTACAGTAATTTAGAGCACTTTTTATAGCACTATAAACTTACAGTGCTCTCAAACATGACCAAAGTGCAGTGTTGGGAGGGGGGTGGTCTCTGAGCCTCCCTGCACTTTCCAGGCTAGGAGGTACTCCGCAGTCTCCTGGGGCTTCTCCACTGGTCAGAAATTTGACCAGTGTACAGAAGTTATTTAAAGCACTATATGTTGCTGAAGTGCTGTAAAATACAGCACTCCAAATGTAATAATACCTCATTTAATTTAAAGCGCTGTACTTTTAAAAATGCTAAAAAGCTGTGCACTTCTGATAAGTCACAGCAATAAAGTGTTTTAAATGGCGAAAAAAGGAACTTATGTACACACCGCAAGAAAAGAAATGAAACAGTTACATCGGTTCAGCTGATACATGCTTCCAAATAGTAAAATGGTTTTAAAATGGTTTAGTGTTACGTTTGTCCACAGTTTCAGTGTCATAATACAGCTCATGAGGACACTAATGATTCTGTAATTATTGCAGGATTTGTATGGTGTGTAAGAGATAAGGCCTTGGGCCCCACACCAAATAATGAGACAAAAGAAATATGCACTAAGTGAACATTATCCAGACTCACCAATGAATGAAATAGAACAAAATCATTTAATTAAAAACTGTGATTATGAATTTGCACAATGGAGCTGAATCAAGGTTGTAGGGACAATCTTAATTCTGGCATTTCCTAATTTCTTAATGCTTGACTTTGCTCTCATAATATCCTTCTAATGTGACAGGTTGTTATTTTTTTATCTGAAAAACAGATTTTATCACATGGCAACATATTGATTCTTAGAGACCCACAGGACATTTAGATAAACAGACTTACCACTGAATGTAACAAATTACTAGTAGGATTCAAAGGATTTCTTCTGTGTAGACCAATCATTACTGACAACAAGAGACCTTGTGCTATTGGGGTTTACAGTATTTGCTAAACAGCAGAGAATCAGGAAATTCATGTTCAATTAGAGCAATTGTTCTCAACCTTTTTAGACTCAAGGCACCCCTCAGAAAAGGAGTTCAAACTAAGATCTGGCATTTGTTTGGTTACAGAAAAAAGAACAGAGTAACTCTTCTGTTGCAAATAATTTGGAAAGATCATAACAGATCAGAAAGGTATTAACACTATGGATTCCTGTTTGAAATTTCTGGTTTTATCTTGTGAATCATGTTTTCACACTCACCAGTGCTAACATCTTGTGATGCCCTGTGGCATGCTTGAAAGAATCTGAAGGCATTGCCATGGCACACTGGTTAAGAATCAGTGAATTAGAGGTACTACAGGAAGGTATTCTCTAGAGCAGGAGTTCTTAATCGCCGCACTACAGCCCAGTACCGGGCTATGGCAGGTTGGCTGCCAGTCTGCAGAGGAGTTGGCTGCTGGACCGGAAGTGGCCGCGGACCGGCAAACCACGGCCCCCCAGAGCCGGGCGGAGAGGCTGAGGCTTCGCAAGGATTGGCCCGCCCCCACCCAGGGACTGGGGATATCCTTACCTGTCTCCCGGCCAGAAATTCTGGCCACGGTTGGCTGTGACTGCTGGGCCATGGTTTGCCAGGCCACAGCCACTTCCAGGCTGCAGTTTGCCAGGCCACAGTATAAAAACTTTGGGAACCGCTGCTCTAGAGGTGACATCATCTATCCCTGAATACCCAACATGTTGCTTGTCACTCTGTTTTGCAGCACCTTTCTACATATTGCCTTACTACACACTTGTAGCCCTACACTAGCTCTTTATGAAGAGGGTTATTCACAAAAGTGCTACTAGTAGCTTTCAAGAACAACAGATCAAGTTCCTAGCACTTCTCTCAATCTCCCCTCTCCAAATTCCAAGCAGGTTTCTACAAGCTCCTGTTCCAGGTCCATTTTTCTATAATCATCTCTCAGCTTCAGAGATGTTGCTTTCACTCTACCCATCCTTTCTCTGCTCCTACTACTTTCGCATTCCAACCAGGCTGCCTTCTCCACCTCTGAATTGCCTGGGTAACAGCTGGAAACAACAGAGCACTGGAAAGGTTATTCCTACCTTAAGCACTTGTTCTTCCTATAGTGGCCATTACCAGCCAATGCAAGTAGTGCTCAGCTACTACAGCCGTGAAATAAAGCATGCTCAATCATTGGGGACAGCAGGAACTATGTGCCTGGAGCAGCATGCTCACTGCAAACAGAATCTTCAGAATTTAGCTGAGAGCTGCAAACACTTCTGCTGAGCATCTGCACAGTGATATTTTTCAAAGTTGTTTTCAAAGGTGTGTAACTTGTCCAAATTTGTGTGGGCTTTCATGAGAGTCAAGAGTCATTGACAGTAAGGTGTGATAACCTGGTGTCAGATTTCCAATTTCTACGCCAAAGTATAGCTGAACCAAAGTGTGAAAAAACCTAGGAATTTCAAATGGACAAAATCTCTTTTTCTTCAGGCATTGTCAAAAAGAAGCCTAAAACATTTTTGCTGAAGCTTTAAAAAGAAAGAAAAAGAAAAGAAAAGAAAAACAACCTTAGGCAGATACTTAGCACAAAAAAAGGCCAACCAAGTTGTTTAAGCCTGACAAAGCCACAAGCAATTGAAGACATGGTCTTGTAAGGCAAAGTGTTAAGGAACTTGAAGTATAGCTCTTGGTAATAGAAACCATATATCACATGCTTCATACAGGTTGCTAATTTTGCTCTTATTCTCTTACCTGGACTAATACTCTTTTACAGAGACCAGCTTTTACTAGGGATTTTGCAACCCAGCGAGCTGCATATGCTGCCGAGCGATCAACTTTGGAAGGATCCTTCCCTGAGAATGCACCTCCTCCATGGGCTCCCCAGCCTCCGTAAGTATCAACAATGATCTTCCTGCCAGTCAATCCAGCATCACTCTGTAGGACAAACCATTATACACTAACTTGACAGGAAAAGGCTCTATATTTAAACTAATTTCATTACCCTGGTGAGGTACTGACTTGGGTCTATTTCATCTTGTCACAAATACAATTGATATGTTACTGTGCACCTCTTCATAGACAACTTCTTGATGCAATCCACATGGGATCTTATATGGACTGAGATGTACCTAGAAGCTTGTGCTTCAATAACTTTTAAAATACAGTATTGATGGAATCACGGCCCAGTTCTTTTGAAGGTTGCAATATAACCTGTTTTCTTTGTAAATCATTTTGCACCATTCAAGAGCGATCCTAATTTTCAAACTGCTGGTCACTGACCATGCCTAGTACTAATTTTTGGAAATTATGAGATTACTTAAAACTCTTGAAGGCAGAGACCAGTGGGAAATCACAACCTTCCTAAGGAAATTAACAGACTCATTGTTTATATACAGCATAACATGCATCTGATGGACAAGATCGTACGTTGCAGAGGAAGGGAGACTGCACTGCTTGGGGGAAAAGAGGCCTTCTTGCTCTAAGACAGAACAGGGACATTGCTCACTACTCAGCCCCCATAAGGAACTGTGCTCTCCCTGGATAGAATCTATAGCACCTCTGTGTGCTCCAGGACACAGGGCCTGCTATTCTGACCATTCCTTACATCACTTGTATGCCCACTCAGGAGGATGTGTTTATTCATCTCTTTTTGCCTAATTGCCCTCACGTAAGGGCCTGTCACAATCTTGCACCATGTTGATACCTGGAACACTGATGCATGGTACATTCCATCTTAATCTCAAATTGTAGATCGTTAAAGCTATCTGAATAGCTTTAACTTGGCAAGCTAGTTACTTGTAAATCTTTGTGCTTACGTTACAGGTATTTTAAAACAAATGTAAGGGGTTCAAGTTTAGAATTCTGGTAAATAATTTAGGAACCTATTTGTTTAATACTTTGACTATTTTGTAATTATTAAAGTATGTCTTGTCATAGATAAAATAATCCAATAATCCCCTCCATTGCAACTGCTGATTGGCCAAACTGTTATGGAATGATAACCTCTTCACATCTTCTTAATGACAAATCATAAGCAAAGGTAAGCAAAGCCTCCTTGTAGTTCATACTTGTACTGTTTTATGGAAAAAAGTTCATTCAATTTTTGAAGGAGAGAAGTTGGAAAGACATAGTAGATCATCTCAGTTCATTTAAATTATAAACTTTTCAATAAAAATGTACCTTGGGACCACCTTCTATAAACTTTTCACTTGGAAGAAGATGGTAGATTGTGTTTTCATCAAGATACATTGCTGGAATAACTTCTTTGATGACTTTTTCCATTAGCTCATTCCGTATTTGTTGCAAAGACACGTCAGGAGCATGATGTACAGAAATCACTACTGTGTGGATGCGGACTGGCTCCACTGCTCCATTGTTTTCCTTATATTCCATTGTGACCTGAAAAAATCCACATATGGAAATACAAATCCAGCAGCCCCTCATCGAATCCAAATGTCCAGCTTCATATTTCCTTTGTGTGGCAGAAGTAGTAGGCAAGATTAAATTAATTACAAAAGGTACAGCATACCAGATTGTCACAAATATCATGTAGCTATAACTGACTGAGACACCAAAATTACCACTATGAAATGGTTTTACAGAAGGGTCACTGCAAATACTTATCTGTAACTGGCTACCAAGGAGCAAATAGCTTTAATGAAAAAGCAAGAGCTTGAGATTTCAACTGGCAAGTATTAAGATCATTCACAGGTGAACTAGTGAGGTAAGATAGTTTAAAATACTGAAGTTTCAGATAGAGCTAAATTAATTTTTGAAAGAAGTTAATTATGAACAAGGGGGGAAGGGGGGCAGCTACACGTACTATTAATGTGCCTTAGGGATACTATGCAATAAGATAAGTCGCAGCAAGCTTTCCCAGGGAATGTGTTTACACATGTGCCATCAGGTGCAGATTTGCTTCTACTCCTGCCCTGCTCTGCCCCCCTCCAATCCTGGCTGAAGCTGCCTGCGTGGTAGGTGCACTCTTTAAAAGGCTGCCCCGTACCTTGTTTCCTGGCCACATGCTTTTCTGGCCTAGAGCAGTCTGCAGCCTGCTGGCACAATGCTCTAGGACACTGTCCCCAGAGCTTGTGCCCAGCACACCATGCCTGCTCCACATCCTGGCCCTGGCCATGACAACTAGCACTGCAGGCTTCTGCTTCCCACTGTGCTTGCTATGCTCTGCAGCCACAGTGACCAATGACTACTGTCTGGCTCAGGTGGGCCTCAACCCTGTCTACCCCCTTGTGCTGTATGGCCAGACTCATGGCTCTGCCTGTGGGCCACCACCCCTGGGCCATCAAATACCACCCCCTGGGCCACCTCCCAGACCCTGGCAGGGACACCAACCCCCCACATGGATGTCACCGTAAGTGCTATCCATGAGCTCCTGGGGCTCTGGCTCCACCAAATGGCACCCTGCTCTGCATCATCCAGTGTACCTGGGATTACAACCAGTGGCTGGACTCCTTCTGGATGACCTGAGCCATGTTTTAGAAGCTATTCCACCAGCTCAGCCCCCACCTGGAGCGCCAGCCCACCACCATGCATCTGCCCCTCCCCACAGTGACCCCAGTGGCCTTCATCATCCTCAGGCTCACCACACCTGCCAGCCTGCGGTATATTGGCCACCTGTTCAGGGTGGGCAAGGTGCCTGCTGGGGAAGCCATCCTGGAAGTCTGCAGTCCCCTCCAGGATGTGCTGGGCCACACCATGATCTGGGTCACCAACCCCCTAGAGGTAGTGGTAGGCTTCTGAGCCCTGGGCTTTCTGCAGTGCATCAGGGCCCTAGATGAGAGACACATCCCCATCACCTGCCCGCCCCAGGGAGACTGCCCATACTACAGCTAGTGGGGCTTCCACTCGGTCATGATTCAGGCTGTGGTGGACCACTGAGGCACCTTCATAAGCATTGCCACCGACTCGGCTGGCAGGGCTCACAATGCCTGGATCTTCCAGAATTCTTCCTTGACAGCCCTGGTAGGGTGTGGGTGCATTGTGCCAGGTGTCCTGGACCTGCAGCTGGGGAATGAGCATCCCAGCACCCCTCATCAGGGATGCTGCCTACCTGCTGCTGCCATGGCTCATGCGGCCTTACAGTGGCCAGCTTGACCCACATCTGGCATACTCTAACAGGTGTCTGAGCCAGAGCCATGCATTGGTGAAGTGCATCTTCGGCCACCAGAAGGGGACACTACCACACCCCCACCACCCACCTTGAGTTCGCCAAAGCCAACATCCCCCAGGTCATTGCCGTAGTCTGTGTGTTGCATAACATCTGCAAGGGCCGGGGGGAGCTCTTCCATGAGGTGTGGATGTGGCAGGTATGGGAGGTGGAGGATGCCTGGCAGTGGGAGTGCCAGCTGTGGCAACAGCAACAACACCCCATGCCCCCCACCACCACTCGAGGCCCTGAGTAAGCCACACACCTGACAGTGGGGGCCAGGGCACCATGTGCAAGCAGCGCTGGCAGACAATCTCCTACTGCACCCCCTGCAATAGGGCACCTGGGTGGCCAGCCACAGAGCCCAGGCCCACAATGCACCCCCAACACCACGCATGCTGAGGACAGTTTCAAGCAACAGACTCCCAACTACAGACTCCCTCTCACCCTTTCTTCCCAGCAACAGACCCCACCTCTAACCCCAGCACCCACCACCAATAAAGCACCTTTCCCATGCAGCTATGTACAATGTGGTCTATGACCTCTCGGGGGGGGTGGGCAGGAACAGTGGGAGGTGCCTATGGGGCGGATCCCAGGGAGAGGTGCCCAGCACCCCAGCCTCTGCCCACACCACTACAGGTGCAGACCCCATGGTGAGACCAGTGGGTTGGGGGCTTGGCCAGGGGTGTGGGAGGCCACTGTCAAGGCTGCTCAGCCTGTTCCTCTTCCACCAAAGGGCCAGGGCCAGCAAGGCCCTCATACAGAGCTGGCCCCACTACAGGTAGCTTTTGCTCAGGGGCTGCATGGTGCCTGAGAGAGTAGCAGGGAATGGCCAGGTGGGGGCCCAGGTTGCTGGGGACCGAGCTCAGAAGCAGAGGCAGGACGTATTCAAGTCAGCCAGTCCGGATGATCTCCACCCTAGAGTTCTAAAGGAACTGGCCAAGGTCATTGCAAGTCCCCT
>NW_017728950.1:21549288-21579281 GCF_001723895.1 Crocodylus porosus | reverse complement strand
CGGACTAGATGATCTGCTCAGGTCCCTTCCGACCCTAGAAACTATGAAACTATGAAGCCCTGGCTGCTGTATGTGGTGCTGGACCTTGTCCCAGGCCCACTGGGGGGCTTGAGCTGGGCCATGGGCAGGTGCTAGGTGGAGCTGGGGGCTGGGCTGCAGCTGGCACAAAGGTGTCCAACAGTCCCCCACCGTTGCTTCCATTGCCCAGGCCACCATGGCAGCCTGCCACTCCTGGGCCTCAAGCATCCTCTCAAGGAGGACGATGTGCCTGTTCTTGAGGGTGAAGAGCCTGTCCTAGGAGGCACAGTCCTCAGTTCCTCTCCACTCCTGCTCTAAGTCCAGGGTTTGCCAGGCCTGTGAGTCTGCCAGCTGTTCCTCTACCACTGTGACCAACCAGGCCAGCAGGAGGGTGTGGCCCTGTGTGCACTGTTGGTGGAGGCAGCGCATACGGAGGTTGCTGGCAGATGGTGATGGCATCCTTGCAGGCACATCCTCACCAGCAGCTGGTGGTTCTTCCCTGAGTGCAGCTGCTGGACCTGCAGAGCAAGTACAGAGAGGCTCACTGGGAGAGTTTGCAATATTTCATAGAAAACATGGACTGCACTGAGGAGCTGTGTGCTAGCAGCCCAGCCTCAGATCAGGGGTCATGCATGAAACAGGTACCTAGGGACCATGGTAAGTTGGCTGGGTGAGCCGTCTGCCCCACTCCCTCTGCAGGGGCAGGTGGCCTATTTGGCACTTGGCACAGGCCACCTGTCTTCCTGATCCCCTACCCAGACCAGGGCTGGTTCCAGCCAGCACTTGCCACAGCAGCTTTGGGCCAACTTCCCTCCTTCTCCTCCTATGGGCCAGGCAGTTTAGTCCCATGGCACCAGGCCCACACTGCCCAGGATCAGGAAGTGAGGTGTTCCTGCCCAGCTGGGACATAGAGCTGGTAAGGCTTACCATATTTCCAGGTCCAAAAAAGAGGACACCAGAGGGGGGCAGGGGGAATATGATGGTGGGGGACAGTGACATGCCAGTGCCCTGTCCCTGCCCATTCTGTTGCCCCTCACTGACAAGCCCCAGCCCCACCCCAACTCTGCTGTCCCTCACTCCTGAGCCACTGACCCCAGCCCTGTCAGTGCACCTCACACCCAAAAGCAGTACCCTGCCCCCCACCTCCCTGCTGGTGCCCCTCACTCCCAACCTGCAGCTCTCTGGTGCTGCCAGTGCCCCGCACACCCAACCCACAGTTACCTGCCCAACCCCATGCCCCTCAATCCTGATCTGCAGCCCCATGCCCCCTTCCAGCCCTGCCAGTGCCCCTCACTCCTGACCCACAACTCTCTGGTGCTGCCAGTGCCCCGCACACCCAACCCACAGTTACCTGCCCAACCCCATGCCCCTCAATCCTGATCTGCAGCCCCATGCCCCCTTCCAGCCCTGCCAGTGCCCCTCACTCCTGACCCGCAGCCTCCTACACACCCAGCCCTGCCAGTGCCACTCGTTCTGGCCCATAGCCCCCTGCCTCCTCAGCCCTGCCTGTGCCCCTCACTCCCAAATCTCTGTGCTCCGCTCCCTGCTGCCTCAGATCACCCTCCTGCTGCTCCCACAAGCGGAGCAAAGCAAAATTACAAACTCAGCTCTCAATTGCACACACACCATGCTAGGCATTCTGGAAATTGTAGTTCTACCTAGCAGCAACCATACTGAAAACAGACCCAGGGAGGAAATCCCGGACATTTGCCTGTGTTTAAAAAACCCGCCCAGACAAAGCACAGGGGGGCAAAAAAGAGGACATGTCCAGGAAAGCCTGGATGTATGGTAACCCTAGTGCCCCTGCCTTCCTCCAGCGGCTTTCTCCAGAGGGCCCCTGGCTTGTGTAGCCTGTATCCCAGGCATGCTCCGGCTGAGAGTACCCTGGGCGTGCTGCAATGAGCTGTTAGAGTGGATTAAGGGGTGCCCAACCCACTATGCCCTGTTGCTGCTGATCACCATGGTGTCTAGCTTGGGTTCCTGAGCTTCAACAGTGCCCCAGGCCATCTCACACTTCCCTCCAACATGCACTGCTGCTTGGAGGGGTATCTCTGCCTATGCTACAGGTGCCTGACCCCTGTGGCTGGGGTGGAGATTTCTGCTGTCATTGATGAGTTTCTCTGTATGTGACAAGCCCCTGGCTGCCTAGCTGTGCGGGGTGCTGGCCACCCAAAGTTCTGCTCTGCCTCCCACTTCCCTGGACGTTGTGGGGGGAACTGCAGTGGGGAGCTCACCCAGGCAGGAGAAGGGAGGGCCCCTGGCTTCAGGCATGCAGTCTGGAGTGGGGTGGGGTGGGGTACAGGTGAGCTGGTGCAGGCACAGGTGGCTGCAGCACTCCCTTCCCCCCCAGCCTGTGTCCCAGTGCAGGGCTTACCGGATGGGTGTGGCAGGCAGCCCCATTGTCCAACTTTGTCCCTGCCAGCAGCGAGGTGGTACAGCTGCTTGCAGTGTCCTGCGGTGTAAAAGCACAGCGTCTTGCTGCCCACACAGCGGGCCTCTCTGGGGAGGAGTTGGAGCTGCTCAGTACTGGAGTCATCCCCAATCTGTCCTCCCTGCTGGGGGTGCGAGTCCAGACTTGATGGGGCATGTGTTGGCCTGGTCTCCCTGAGCTGCCAGATGAGGCCTGGGGCAGGGAGCGTGCCAGGACGTGCAGCTGGTGCCTTTGGGCCCTCCCATGGAGACTGCTTATCACTGCTGGGCCCTGGCACAGGCTCCAGCAGGCCACCTGTACTCAAATAGACACTGCAGTCAGAATGCAATCCAGCTGCCACATGAAGGGTATGGTCCTGCAGGCAGCCCCAGACCACTGGTTGTGGTCTGCGATGCAGGTCCACTGGGCCCACAGGACTTTGACCTAAAAGTGGCACTGCCACCCAGATCACTGGTGGCCGCATTCCCACACATGGGCTGCCACATCCTCATAGATGTGGGCATTTGACTGGCTGCTGTGGGCAAACATCCTCTGCACCTTGGTGTTGTCCAGACTACTATGAGGTCAGTCATCTCTCCCTCGGACCAGTTGGGGCCCCGAGACACTTCCTGAGGCATCAGGGAAGCTGCCATCACAGCTGCTTCCAAGGGCGTTGGGGCAGGGCCGTCCTGGCGGGGGGTAAATCAGGATGACTGCCCAGGGCCCTGCACTTTGGCAGGGCCCCACAGAGCTGGGCAAATCAGCTGCGGCCTCTCCTGCAGGGCCCACTTAGTGCTGGTGACTCCGTACTGCACTGCCGGCTTCGTGTTTGGCCGCTTGCCACCCCCCCCCGCCTCCCCCCACCCCACTTCCTTAACTGGCTTCTTCACATCTAGGCCCTGGCACAGGCTGATTTGCCCCAGGCCCCACACCCTGCTAGAATTGTCTCTGCCTTGGGGGCACAGGCAGAGATTCCAGGTGTCAGCAGGGCTTGGCGAACTTTGTTTTTTGCTGGTGAGTCCCGATGGATCTTGAGGTGCTGATCTCTTCTCTGCCCGGCCCCTGGCCTGACTACCTGGCCCTTAGGATCCCAGCCACCTGCTTCACTTAGCTTTCTCTTTCCCCAAGTCAGCCTGGTCCTTGCTAGGTCTTGTCCCGGCTCCTTTAAGGCTTCTTCATTCAGCTGTCTTGGTCCCATGTCTTCACACAGATTGCATAGTTCCTTGCTGCTGGTGCTCTCCCCTTTTCCAGGGGAAGCTAAATGCCAGTCTGTCTTCTAGCTTGTTCTTAAATTTCCTGACTGGCCCCAGGCCAATGAGAGCAGGCTCCTCCTGGCATGTCATCCTGGGCCTCCAGAAGAATACCCCTCTCCCAGATTGCCTCTGGACTCATTTCTTGGAGCAACAGTGGCAATGGGTGACTGGTGCCTCTTGAGTCAGGGGGGCATGTGCCCCCTCAGCGACCAGTCAGCGACTGTGGGGGATGCCCCTACGGCTAATCTCACTTACCAAAATTCAGCCACGGTGCTTCCAGAAATGCCCGCAGTCACTTCTGCTGGTGGCCCCACTCCCTGGCCAGTGCTTGTGCACCACCTGGGACCACGGCCGCTTCATCTGGTGGCCCTGCTCCCCAGCTGGCACTCGCAGGGGGGGCACTGTTGCTCCTGCCTGCCTCCCCTGCCAGTCACCTAAGCAGCAAGTGCAGCTGTCAGGGGATGCACCAGCGCTCTCAGAGGGTGTACGTGCACCACCGTGCACCCCTTATACATTGCCACTGACAGTGGCTAGTGGGTGCTAAGCACCTGACAATTTGTTCAGTGGGTGCTTGAGCCCCGGAGGAGCCATGGAGTCAGCACCTATGGGGCTTGGCATGTGCCCGCCGCAGAGAAGCAAAGTGCCAAGGGGCTGGCAGCTGGTGGAACAGACCCTGGGGCCAGAGCTAGGGTGGTCTGTGAGCCTGCTGTGGCCGGCACGTGCCCACACTTCTTGGGCCCGATGCCCAAGGGCAGGCAGCAGCTGGCACAGGGCAAGGGGATCAGGCCAGGGGTCTAAAGGCCAGGCTGGGACAGCCAAGAAGTCCCAGTCATGTGGCTTCGCCCCAAGCAGGAGGCTAGCCCATTGCTGGTCTGGCTGACCGGGAGCAGATTTGTGCCCAAATTACCATCTGCATGTGTGCAGTTAACCTACTACCTGTATCTACAGGTACTAGCAAACTGCACAGTAAACTAATTTACTGCACAGTAAATGTCATGCACAGGTAGATGGTGACACTTTACTGCAAGTTAGCTTAGTCTAATGTGCAGTAAAGCATCTCATGTAGGCATGCTCAGGATGATGTATCAAATTCCAAAAGGTCCTTTGCACTAGCATTTCACATGTTGGTAATATTAAAATTTGCAGATGCCTGACACCTTTTGGATTCAATCCAAGAGCTGTCTTATTTCTTTACTGTCTTATTTCAAATGGTTTCCCCCAGCTGAAGTTCACACATTCTAATTACTGGTAATTCATGATAGGGAAGAGTATGATCTGATCTGAATTCAGCTGTAGCTACTGCTGTCTATGGTGACTGACTACTACTTTCTAACAGTGGAATAAGGCACTGTGATAAGCCTTACTCTTGTTATATTACTTTGACCAGAAAATAACAGACAGGTTCCAAGCATCTTTTCTTTGTCAACTACTACATGTGCCCTTCCCTTACCAGTTATGTATATATATATATATACACACAAGAATGCTTAGAGCCTAGCATTTCTTTCTACCACAACTGTATGTATTCTCTTAAAGACAAATTGCTCCCCAAAACAGGTTCTGAATTTATTCTATACACCCTTGACTAAAATTACAGGCATACCCCAATGGAAGACAAGTTCAGCGAGACAATTGGGTACAATCTGTCATCTGTGAAACAGGAATTAAGCTTAAAATGCCCTTCTTTACAGCAGTACCTGCAACAGTTTTGACTCCCATTACTATCTGGTTCTCTTCCAACTTGTGAAAACAGTGGACATTAATTGTCTTATTAGAGGGAATCAAATGTAACTCTCTGTCTCCATCTCAAATCCATTCTTGACTGCTCTGGAAGGTTTGATTGGAATGATTAACTGGGTAAAGAATTTGTTACTTGTAGGTCACTGTCTCAAAAGCAGCCAGTGTTACCACTAAGACATGTCACTGTTTGGTGACCTATAAGAAACGACTGGGTTGTCTCAGTCCAGGTTTTGGGGATGTAGACGTATCTTCAGAAAAACTATAAAAGTTGGTAGAAACTAGACTCATTAGTTTCTAGAAAAGCTAATGTATCTCTCTCACTCCTGCTATTTGTCCCAACAGTCATGTCTGAGGTACAGGGAGGACAAGCTAGGCTGACTGTTTCTAGTAGATAAGAGAATGTGGTCTCCTAGCCTGTAAAATCCACCTCTTTCATGACACAATCAACCCAGTTGTTTCTTCATTATTTGAAAAATTTGAGCCTAAAAAGCAATAATTTGGCTATTTCTTACCCTTAATATTCATAAGGTATCTGACATATTATGTATATTATTTACTAACCTGCGTTTTCCCATCTGGCCTAACCCAGGGCCATGTTCCACTCCGTTCCATGGCTTTTATCTTTGCATTCAGTTTGTGTGCAAGCAGGATCGTTAGGGGCATGCATTCTTCTGTTTCATCAGTGGCATAACCAAACATCAAACCCTGCATTAAAGAAAAAATGAAAAAGAGGCACTTATTTCCATTTTCTGTGCAGAGGAAGAGATATCAGTGCCATAGCATGTGGATATATTCTAAGGGCAAATTGCTTAGTTACACATATATCAGTCTTGAAGTGAAACTATCAGACAGCATTCAAGGTATTTCTTTGTTCTAGGAATTTCAGCAATGCCAGTGCCTGATTCTCAAAGAGCAATTTTGCCTTAAGAATCCAGACTAATTAGAGACAATGACAGAGAACAAGCTCCTGGTGTCTGCAGAGCTTGCATTCCCCAAATGACCTCTACAACGCCTTGCATAATTCAAAATACCACAGCAAATCTTAACAGCTCGTACTTGCTTGTGCTGACAACTTGATGTGCATCCAAGTCTCACTGAAATAAGTGCAAGTGACATTATTTCTTGACCTTTTTTGGCAGACAGTAGGGGCAATGTTTAGTTGTTCAAACTCACATGCTTATTCAAACTCATTTGCTCTATGAGAGCAAATGGAACAGATTGTAACATACACTGTATTCAACTAAATGTTTAGAATTAAGTCATATTACCTGATCCCCAGCTCCAATGTCATCCTCATTCTTGCCATGGTGAACAGCATGTTTAATTTCTTTACACTGTTGTTCTAGAGCTACCAACACTGTACACATCTTGTAGTCTAGTCCTAGTGAAGAAAAGTTGAGTAAAATAAAGACATGCCTTTTTTGTTTTCAAAAACTCTTATAAAAGCTTCACTGTATGTTGGTTCAGATTCTCAGAATATATTAGCAAAGATGCCAAGCTTTTGAGAAACAAGTATGAAGTGTAAAACACCGATTCTCAACCTTTTGAGACTCAAGACGTCCTTTGGAAAATGCCAACTCTTAACTTTCACTCATTTCTTAACTATAGAAAAATAACAGAGCAATTCCTCTGCTACAAAGAACTCAGGGAGACCACAACAGGTCAGCTGTGGCAATTTAAGATTTATTGGGGACCTGGGCAAATAGAAAATTGGAGGCCCAGCAGGGACTCCAATGTGGGGGGCCTTCCCCTCCTGGTGCTGCTGCTGTCAAAGGTGGGGCAGGCCTTCATGCCTTGTGGGGGAGGCTGGGTGGACCGGGCCAGGCTGGGGGTAGGGTGACACATGCTTCTCTCTCCTCCCTGCTTGCTGCACCCCTCCCTCCACCTGCCATGGCTGGAGCAGGGCAGAGCCAAGCAGGGCAAGGGCAGAAGCGGGCTGCTGACTGTGGGCTCAGGGCTATCCAATCCTGCTGCCTTAGCCCCAGGAGGCCCCTACCACCTGTGCATCCCCTGCCTGCCCAGCAGTGGGAGGCACAACTCGCTACCCCCATTGCTGCTGGACAGGCAGAGGGAGTCCCGGGGCAAAGGCAGCAGGGTGGAGAGCCCCAAGCCCACAGCAAACAGCCCATATCTGCCACACACACAAATATGGGGGGGTATATGCCCCCCCATGCCTCCCAGGAGTGGGGTGCAGGGCAAGCAACATGCTCCACAGAAATGCCTCAGCTGCACACAGACCCAATGTGCCTACTGCTGTCCCAGGTGGGGGCTGCTCAAGACCAGAGCTAATGTCCCAGAGGTGAGAGGGAGGACAGGGGTGCCTGCTTGCCACAGACCAGCTCCCAGGTCCCAGTGCAGCCGGTTCCTGGAGCCCTCACCTCCCCCATGTGGCACCAAAGGATGGAATGAGGGAGCAAGGGGAGGCCAAAGTACCTGCCAGGTATCTGCCACAGCCAGGAGTGGGTTGCTCGTGTGGCCTGAGACACTTGCCCCACACCTCCCCGCAGTGCAGCCAGGACACGGAGCTCTGCCTCTCAACCTGATCCACAGCTTCCTGCAGGCAAAAGCTGCTGTGCACTGGGATGGGGGTGGGGCAGGGTGGTAGGCCAGGTAAAGTCTGGAGAAGTCTGAACTGGGGGGAGGAGACAAGTGGCCCCAGGGGATGAAGCCGGGCTCTGCAGGTTGGGATGACTGGGGAGCGGAGGTCAGTGCCCTTCCACACAGTCCTGGCCAGCAGCAGAGACAGCTGCACGGAGCCAGGCTGGACTGCCATGCCCAGCCTCTGCTGCCAGAGCTGCTACCCTCAGGCTGGTACCACTCTGCACTCCCTTCTCCTGAGCTGGTCGTGTGCAGTGCAGATGGGCCCGGGGCAAAGAACAGGGGCCAGGAAGCACAACCAAGACCAGTAATCAGGAAGCTGAAGGCACACTTTGCCAGGTAGGGCATACCCAATACCTTGTATTCAGACAATGGGACACAATATACAGCCGAGGAATTAAAAATATTTAGCAAGTCATTTAGGCAAGCACACCGTTTCTGTTGCAGCTCTCCCCAGTTCAGCTCCAATGTGCCTCCTGAAAATGGAGATGCATGGGGTAAGGCTCTATCTGGTGACAATGGTATTTATCTCAAGCTGCCGTTGCCATGGGGTGGAACTGCACCATGCATCTCCATGTGCAAGAGGCATGTCAGAGCTGAATAGAGAAAATCTGCAGCAGAAACAGTACAACTGCCTATGCAATGTAATGCAGGCAGCACGCATTTCTGTTGCAGCTGCTTCTCAGTTTGGTTCTGACTTGCCTGTTGAAAACAGAGGTGCATGGGGCAGTTCTACCTGCCCCATTGGCCTGTTTCTAGAAAACACTGCTCAGGGTTGGACTGTGCTGGCTATGCAATCTAATCAATTAATGACACAAATAATTATAGCATAACATAATATTATTAGCTATATAATTATAATGTTTGTGCTATAATAATAATCATAAGATATTCATACTAATTTTTAAAACAGGGTTCCTCATAAATTTTGAAAAGTTCTGGAGGGGTTCCTTGAGTTTAAAAAAGGTTGAAACCACTGCTCTAACTGTTCAGGGAAGCAGAAAAAACTCATGTTTTTCAACTGCCGTGTCAGATTTAATTCCATAGTTCATCCAACCACAGGCATTTTTAAGTTATTTACAGACATACCCCATTGTCTAAAACCATTTAACTATGAAAGCTGGAAGAAAATATATAGACTTATCAATGGCTCTTATTCATGTTCCCCTGGAATGCAGATAGAAAGGCCATTTGGTAACACCAAGGAAAACATACTTGTGCCATATATATGGAAGGCTAAAGTAGGATGGTCACATTTAAGAAAATATTGTGGCTACTGCATTATATAAATTTTGGATACATATGGGGACATATTGTGGCTGTTACATTAGGAACACAAAATAATTCGTTTGCTTATGAACTTCAGGATTAGTCAAACCCAAGTACAAACAAAATCAGTTCTCATGCTGTTATAATATTAGTCATTTGCTTGCAGACTTCCAGAACCTCCTCATTATGTCATTTTCAATGCTCCAGTTCTACTGCTTTCACTTGGAAAAGTGTTCAGCACTTCCAAAAATCAGCCTCTTGTGTTATGCCACCTTAAAAGGCCCAACCTGTACACAACTGTGACCTATCCATGTCTATATTATCATTTTTAAAAAATTTTTATAAGGCAAGATATATCTATGGTGCTATTTTCCTGAAGATTACTACTGAGATGAATTTGTCGGTATGTGATGGGAAATGTTGATGCATGCCATGCCCACAATGCAGAAGCCTATTCTCACCTTTGGAAGAGTCATCATAGCCTATTCTCTTAAGAGTCTCCCGCACAATTTGCTGATAGTCTACTACAGCTTTGGAAGTGATTTCTCCACATAGCAAAATCATTCCAGTTTTTGCCACGCACTCTGTGAAAAAAGTATCAATGAAGTAAAATGAAAATTACTGATATATACATTTTGAAAGTGTATTTGGTTCTACAAATAATATGGAATAGAAATTGAGGCTGACTAGACAAAACACATTATGGAGTTGCATCAATTATTAAGTCTGATGTTTAGACTAATTCTAAACCTGTCTTCTTACTAACCACAGGTTCTTGTACACTGTGACACTTTGAGTTGGATCTCCTGTATTCTCCACCTACTTGAGACCATTCTGGCTGCCTGAGAGTCCCTGTGTAGAACTGGAATTCCTGAAAGTGCAGGGCAAGCAAAACTGCTCTGCCTGACCTCTGGCATAAACTGCCAGCCAAGAGGGGGCACATCAGAATGGACCTACATTTCAGCTATCACCAGTTGCTATAACACCCCTTTGGGCTCCTGGGGAGCCAAATAGATTATAGGCTTTTCAGACATGACTGTGTGTAGCATCATTCCCCTCCAGCTGCCTGTTACAGTCACGTTGGGTATCTTAATGTGGTTTAGGGATACTGTAAGGGCTGGTTTATACTACAGACTACATCCCCAAGTTAACTTTAAACAAGATAGCTTGGGTATCAAAAGCAGCATAGCCTCAACAGCCCTGAATCCAGCTGGGGCTAATTTATCCCATCACTTGACTCATACCAGGCTCCTTGCTGCTGCAGCTAGACCAATTTAGATACATAACCTAGCTTGGGTCTCAGTCTACAACACCAACTTCTGCAGTACTGATGAAGTGCCAAGGTAAGGGTGCTCACCTTTTGACCAAGAACTTAGGGGCTAGTGCAGGGGTGGGTAAAACATGGCCTGCAGCCTGGATCTGGCTTAACAACAGATTTGATCCAGCCTATGGGTAGAGCTGTGGGCAGAGCCAGCTGGTTCCAGAGCCCTGATGTGGAATCAGCCTCCAACTCACTGGCTCTGTCCCGCAGGCAGCTGGAGGCTACGGCCACCATGTGGTGTCAGGCAGGCAGGCAGGCAGGCAGGACTTCCACCCAGTGGCATCAGCCCTTGATGCAGCAGCATCATCTGCTGACCTATGCGGGATTTCCACTGCAGCAGGTGGGCAGGCGGCAGGATCAACTGTAGACACCACCAGCAGGTTCAGGAGCCCCAACATAGAATTTGCCAGTGGCATCTGCAGCTGACACTGCTGTCCTCCCAGCATGGTGGAAGCTCCCACTTGGAGCCCTTACCTGGAGCCTGCTGGCAGAATCAGTTCTGGACCCAGACTGAGCTTCTGCCTCACCGAGTAGGCATCAGTGTTAGCCGTGGCCACCAGAGGCCGATTCCGCATCAGGGCTCTGGAACCAGCTGGCTCTGCCTACAGCTCACACTGCTGTGTGTCCACCATAGTGGAAATCCCAGTCTGGGTCCACAGCTGAGCTCTGGGGTTCCTGGTGAACTACAGCTCTAGCTGGGTTCTGGAGAGAGGGAAGGGGACAGAGAAAGAGGAGACTCAGGAGATACAGGTTCCATTTTTGGCCTGGCCACTGGCCTGCTAGATGACCTTGAATGAGCCACTTCCTTCTTTGTGCCTCAGTTTTCCCATCTGTGGGACAGGGAAAAGTATAGTGATATCCTCTGAAAAGCACTTTGAGATCAGCTGGGAAATGCTATGTAAGAGCTGCATATATTATATCAATACATTTACCTTTATTCATCAAGCTATTCATCAGAAATAATTAAATCAGGTTTGTTTGACCAGCCCTGTTTTCCATGAAGCCATTTGATTTATATGAATTCTACTCCTGTCCTTTTATTGATTTCTATATCAGAATGTGCCATTATATTGCCTGCCGGGCAGTCACCGTGTAAGGATGTATACCCCGATGTCCTGCTGACATTCACTGGCCCCTTGGGGTGGCTGTGCCCCTATGGTTGAGCTGGGTGAGATCTGGTACCCCTTCTTTTCCTGCCTGCCACGACTTTGATGATATAGAGATTCATAAAAGGAAGGTGGTGACTGCCCATCTCATGCCCAGATCAATCGCAGGGGCTGCCCGGTGCCTGAAGTCTGAGCCCAGAAACGAAGAAAGGACCAGCCTGGAGCCAACTTTCCGATTCCTCGTTTGTTTGTTTTTTAAGTCCTTTGAATTTTGCCCTTTTCTTCTCCCGGGTGTCTTCAAGATCTGGTGCCCTGGTGCCTGGGGCCATTACCCCAGGATCTTCAGTGGTCCACCTTCCCGCCCTGGTTTCTTCCCCAGGATTTTAAAACCGAACTGCAGAGGGCTTAATTGCCAGCAAAGCCGCTTAAGTAGCTGGGGATTCCCTCCGGAGCGATCAGCTGGGGACGGGGCACAGTCCTCACTGCTCAGGGTTTCTGCCCCATCTCAGCCATGGAGCCTCTTTGGGGACCCTGGGTAGATGCCTGGCCTTGGTCTGGACTCTTCGATCGGCCAAGGGACGTCCCAGGAGAGAGCGAAAAGAAAGTACAGAAAAAAAACTTGCTGCGGCGAGCAGTTCAGGCAGATCCCTCGCCTCCAGCATTTCCAGGGTCTTCCCTGGATTCCCTTATGGCCCCTGGCCTCTTCCGCCCTCCTCTTCACTCCTGCAGTGAGGGTGCCACTGCTTCTTCCGAATCAGACCAAGGGCTTACCCACACTTCTGGCTCCTCGGTTCCTCATCTCTGCTCCTTTGGTGTCTCTCCTCCTCTGGGTCTGCCCCCTGGCCTCCAGATATAGCTCGCACTGTGGATTGGCTCCAATTCGATTCACCTGGTGCAGAAGTAAAGCTAGGCTGGTGCAGATCAGGAGCTCTTGTTGTAGCATGGACATCGCAGCGTGAGGTGGTCCATGTCCCTGGCCGGGAATACGCCCTCGGTGCGTGCCCTCCGGGCTCTCACATTGCCAAAGACTGATGTTAGGCTGATACTTTCCTGAGTCATTTCGCTTGCCCATTTTGAAAACCATCCTAGCTATAACACTCATCTTTTAATGTTTTGGGTTTCCCCTGTATTTTTTGAGTTTTATTAAGAAATAACACCAAAACCTCAGGTATCACCACAGTGAACTCTTTTAGAACTCTTGGGGACAAGTTTCCAAGCCTGCTGATTTAAAATATTTTATCTTTAGTAGATGATGTCCAACATGCTCCTCAGTATACAATGGGGTTGATCACTTTCACTATCCATCACATAGCTGGCAAGTCAGCCAGCAATGCAGTAGTCCTTGACTTTAGGAAGGCTGACTTTCATAAACTTAGAAGGCTTGTTCTTGAGGCCTTGAGAGACCATAATTTCACAGGGAGGGGAATTTGTGATGGGTGTTTGCTCCTTAAGGAATTGATCCTAGATGCACAAGGGGAGTCCATCCCAACCCATAGGAAAGGTGGTTAAGGGGCTCAACAACCCCCTTGGCACAACAGGGAACTCATGCACCTCCTACATTTAAAAAGAGAGGACCCAGAAAGTATTAGTTGACAGAACTGAATCAACATGGCACTCAGTGACTAGTGGTGTCCCCCAAGGCTCTGTTCTCAGACTTGTACTCTTTAATGTCTTCATATCCAGAATCTGGATACTCAGTTTTCTGGACACTGGTGTCAGAAGTGGACTGGCTAAGTTCGCTGATGATACCATACTTTGGGGGAAAGTGTCCACGCTTGAGGATAGGCTGGTGATCCAGGCTGACCTTGATAGGCTTGCAAGGTGAGCGGATGAAAACCTGATGGCATTCAATATGGAGCAATGGAAGGTGTTCCACCTCGGAGGGAAAAAAACCCCCATCACACATATAGGCTCAGCAATGCTACACTCACTAGCACCGTGACTGAAAGAGACTTGGAGGTCATGACTGACCACAAGATGAACATAAGCCACCAATGTTATACCACAGCTGGTGAAGCGAACAGAACTCTGGCTTGTATCTATCGATGCATCTCAATCAAGACCCAGGATGTCATCCTCCTGCTATATTCGGCCTTGGTGAGGCCGCAGCTGGAGTAGTGCATCCAGTTCTGGGCTCCACAATTTAGGAAGGACGTGGAAAAGCTTGAAAGAGTCCAGAGGAGAGCCACATGCATGATCAGAGGGCAAGAGAACAGGAATTACAAGGAGAGGCTGAGAGCCATGGGACTCTTCAGCCTGGAGAAGCGCAGACTCAGGGGTGACTTAGTAGCAGCCTATAAGTACATAAGGGCTGTGCATCAGGATCTGGGGGAATACTTGTTCACCAGAGCACCCCAAGGGATGATAAGGACCAACAGTCACAAACTCCTGCAAGACCATTTTATGCAGGACATAAGGAAAAACTTCCTTACTGTCCAAGCCCCCAAGGCTTGGAACAGACTCCCCACTAAGCTGGTACAAGCAGCTACTCTGGACACTTTTAAGAAGCATTTGGATGCTTATCTTGCTGGGACACTTTGAGCCTAGCTGACTTCCTGCCCCTTGGGCAGGGGGCTGGAACCAATTATCTTACAAGATCCCTTCCAGCGCTAATGTCTATGAAATGGTCTTGAAAGTACATCAAGATCCTAATAAGATACAAATACATCATCCTGCTTTTCTTCAAATGCAGAACAGAAATAGTTATTGAAAACTTTTGCCTTTTGTTTCTTGCTAAGAGTTTTACTATTTCTATCTAGAAATTGGTCAGTATCATGAATAGGATCCTCTTTTTTACTTAAGTGTTTGTAAATTCATCATCAACCTTAGTTTTTCCAGCCATGATTTCTCCCTTATGTCACCAGATTACCTCTTCTATTTTCTACATTTCAGAACTTCTAATTTGTATTGATTGCTATCAGTTTTCCTTTCTGTGATGGGCAAACTGAGTTATGCTCAAGCTCTTAGCATAACTTTAGGCCTTCCCAGAACTAAGCAATTAAATTGTACAGAGTGCCTTATAAGGCACTAGGAAAAATGAGTGCTGTGATTGGTATGGTGGGCGACCAGGTACAGTAGTTTCCCTAGGAGGAAAGGAAACCAAGAATGGAACAGGATTGGAATACCTTATCTAAAAAGATGAGGTAAGAAACTTGAGGATTGGACAATTTGAGATGAGAAAGTTACAAAAGTAGCCGACAAACAAAGAGACAGCACGTGTTCTGTGTTGCCAGCTTGGGAAGACAGGAGCAATTTTGGACTTCTTGTTTTGAGTAACAAGGAATCCAAAAACTAACATCCCGCAGACCCAGCAGAGGATCTGAGGCTGGTACCACCAAAGGTCACTGCTGCAATGCCTGATGGAACTGCTTGCCAGGTTGTATTACAAGGATAATAAGCTTGTAATAAGCCATGGGTTTACTAATAAAGTTCACCTGATACCAAATCGGATGAGGGACCATGTCAATCTCTAGTAAAAGGAATCCTGGGGGCAACACTTTCCCTATATATTATATTTTGCTGTCTTATTTCTTATTGCTGTCTTCACTTGAATACTATTCCAGAATGTGCTTTTAGCTTTGGCTGTCTAATAAACAAATCCTTGAATGCAGGATGCTATTTTACACATGCAGACTATTTCTTTCTCTTTCATTAATTGATATAAGTAGTACTTACCACAAGCAACCTTCGCATCTGGATCAATGCTGATATGAGCATCAAGAACAGCATCGCTGATCTGATCACATATTTTATCTAGGGAAAAAGTAGAATGGTATTATAAAGTTTCTCCCTGTAACAGTCATTTCTGAAAGCATAAACATGATCAACAGGAGTGGACAGTGCAATATGCCATCAGGCTGGAACCCTAGATGCAAGTTTGACAACTAAAATGCTGGAAGGGATCCATGACTGGGGCTGTCCCTAGGGAGGTGTGAATTAGGGCAACTGCCCCAGGCCCTGTGCTTTGGGGGTCCCCATGGAGCCGGGTGAAGCAGTGGCAGTACGGAGCTGAGCGGAGCGGCAGCTCTGTGTCCAGCCAATCTCTACCTCCCTCCTCCTCCTCTCCCCCACCACTGGAGACACTGCTGCCGCTGATGGCAGCGACAGCTTCTTCAGGTCCTGGGCCCATGGTGTCGGGGGGCAGGACCCTGCATAGGCTGATTTGCCCCGGACCCTGCACCTTGCTTGGGTCATCTCTGTCCTTGACTGCTTCCATCTCCCACCTCAAGTGCAAAACTGCAGACAAATCAGATCACAGAATCCTAGAAATTAAGGGCTGAAAGGAACCTTGAAAAATCATCAAGTCCACCCCCCCCACTCTGGGCAGGAATAGTGCTGAGATCAAATGATCCCAGCAAGGTGTCTTGAAGACTTCCAAGGTTGGGGACTGCACCACCTTCTTGGTGTATCAGAGTCATTTCCAAATACCTGATGTCTCCCAAGTTATGATGCAGTCATCAAAAAGGAAAAAAAAAATCTCTTCAAATGGCTTGGAGAATTAGTTTCAGTGAAAGGCAAACTACAAAATTTTGTACCGTGGCAGCGCACCTTTGGTGCCTGCCACTTTAAAGACTGGAGCAGGCAGCCACCAGGTGGCTGGCTGATTGCAGCAGCCATTTTTAAATGCAGGCCAGCTATATAGAGAGGACAGTTGGCTGCTAACAAGGGAGGCAGCAACATCAGCTGACTGAGCGCCTGCTTGGAGACCTGGAGATAAGGGAAACGGCTATGGGGAGGTGCAGGCTCCTGTGGTCCTGGGCATGATGTGAAACTGCACCCTCATGGGGAAGGGTGGCCTAGTGGAGATCCTAGTGGCATGGGAGCCCCCAGCAAATGCCAGGCCAGTTACCTCCCCAGTGAAAGGTGGAAAGGGGCACCTTATAACCCCAGTTCCACATCCCTGGTGGTGTTCCAGCAGAACAGGGGAAGCCCAGGCTCATTAGGAGCCCTGAGGCAGAGTCCAGACCAGAGGAGGGTCCTGAAGCCATGCCCAGGCAGTAGGGTAAAGCCTGGGGGCACGAGTAGAGACCCTGAGAGAGAGGGGTAACACACTCACCCTGTGAGTCTGGTGCGTGAGTAGAGGCCTTGAGAGAGGGGCATAGTGAATAGGGAAGAGGCCCAGTGGGAAACATGAAGGCCTGGCGAGGGGCCAGGAGCAAAGTAGGCTAACAGTTGTAGAGTCACTCAGCAAATGTTCAGGTGAGGGCAGCAGGAGATGCCCAATAGACTGTGCTGGGGCTGACTGAGGTGTGGAGAGACAAGCCTGAAGCCAGAGAGGCTGAGCGGTATGAATGTGGCCCAGGAGAGCGGGTAGCATGAAAGAAGCCGGCAGAGTGAATGGGACCCCAGTGAGAGAGGAATAGTATGAGAGTGACCCTCTGGGGTAGTATGGTAGAGCTACAACTGTGTACCCAGTTTACTCTGGACCTAGGCTAAAGAGGTGACACACAGTGGAACATCTGCGAGGCACGGGGCATGTACAGGGTTGGCTGGAGCGTGCACTTATGGCCCTAGCCATCCAGGCGTACAAAATGTAGTCTCCTGCTCAAGTAATAGCTGAACTTTATTTTCCTCAAGGCATGGCAGGAGAGTGGAGCAGGCAGACTGCCCAGAGACAGGAGAAGCCTGGAGGTGGGTCCTGGCCGGAAAGGAAACCCTGTTAGAGCTCCCAATGAAAAATGTTATTTAATGTAATGGTAATGAAACTACTAAATTCTCTGGGGCAGTAACTGGTTTTTAATTGGCTGCAGAATTTGGTACACTAGGGCTTCTTGTATACACCACAGGGGTTTGCTTCAGTTTAATTCTCTCTAAATTGAAGTGGTAGGTTTTTAAAAACACCACTTCAATTTAGGGAGAATTAAACTGAAGTAAACCTCCATAGCATGTACACAAGGGTAGGGCCCAATCTTTACCTGCCCCTCTGGTGGTGGGATGAGCAGAGAGGGCAAGCTGCCAACAGGTCAAGCTTTCCCTGAGCTGTGAGGAGGGCCAGTGATTCCCTCCATGGCAGCACCCACACGCAGGCACCCATCCCAGGCTGTCCCAGGGGGCACCACAGCCATGGGGGGAAGCACTGTGCCCCCGTGCAGCTCCGGCAGGCAGGCTGGCTCTGGTGGGGGGAGGGGAGGGGAAGGGGGTGGAAATCAGGCTTGCCATTTTTTATTTATTTATTTTTTTCCTTCGGTAGAGCCTGCCTGCATGCGCTGCTGCCAGGCTGTCTGTACAGCCCCTGAGCTGCATGGGGCCCAGTGCTTCCCTCCGTGGCTGTTGCACTTCATTAGGTAGCAAACTAAAACTCCTTGGATGTGTTTTGTTTTTCTACATCCCAAAGTCATTTAATGCACAATACATCCCCGACAGTGTAAACAGCAACGCCACTGAAGTAGCGCAAAAGGGCACTTAAGCCACTTTAAAGGCCAATTTTGTGGTGTGTACAAAGGCCCTGGGATACTAACCCACCTGGAGCTTCTACTTACCACAGGTCTAGGATTAACTACACCTCCAACCCTTTTGTGGCCTTTACAAGGGATCACTCCCAGGCACAGGCAACTGTGGAAGGGTGCATGTGCCCCTCAAGATTTCTTCACCAACAGCAGGGTGTAGGGCATAGGGCTGTAGCCCAGCCAGAGCCAGGTCCCGGTAGCAATGTGGGTGGTAGTGGTGCAAGTTCTGCACTGATGGTGGGATGTGGGGCTGCAGCCTGGCCGGAGACAGTGACCAGCAGCAGTGGGGGTGCTGGTGGTAGCAGCACAGAAGCTGTACTCTCCCACTGTCAGTGTCTTCACATCTCTGTCCTCTACCAATTACCTTTCTCAGGATGGAAAATTGTGTTCTTCTAACTCCAGACTGCTGTTTCAGACTGAAGTACCTCTACAATTAACTAATTATCCCAGCAGCTCTGACTGTAGATCAACAGCTAAGCACAGCACTGTTTATTTCGTATAAAATATGGCGGAGAAAATAAAACTATAATGCCAATCTGACACTGTAACGGACAAACTGAGTTACGCTGAGGCTCTTAGCATAACTTTAGGCCTTCCCGGATATAAGCAATTAAATTGTACAGAGTGCCTTATAAGGCGCTGGGAAAACTGAGTGCTGTGATTAGTATGGCAGGCTAATCAGGTACAGTAGTTTCCCTAAAAGGAAAGAAAACCAGAAACATAGTAAGATTGGAGTACCTTATCTAAAAAGATGAGGTTAGAAACGTGAGGATTGGACAGTTTGAGATGAGAAAGTTACAAAAGTAGTGGACAAACAAAGAGACAGCGTGTATTTGTGTTGCCATCCTTGGGAGACAGGAGCAACCTTGGAATTCCTGTTTGAACAATGAGGAATCTAGAAACTGACATCCCACACACCCAGCAGAGGATCTGATGCCAGTACCACCAAAGGTTGCTGCTGTAACATCTAAGGAACCACTTGCCAGGTCCTATTACAAGGAAGAATACTTGTAATGACCTTGGGGGTTACTAAATAAAGTTCACTTGATACCAAATCGGACAAGGGGCCATGTCAATCCTTGGGGGGTCTCTGATAAAAAGAATCCTTGGGGCAACAGACCCAGTATTACCTATCTTCCATGTGGGACTCCAGCAGGTCTTTGTTTCACAGATGGTCCCTGTTGTCCCTCAGATCAGGGTCATTCCTTTTTTTAGTTCAAGGTCTTTTGTCTTACCAGACCTATTTGAACTGAGTAATATCAGTCAGTAATATTAGTAATAGGTAATATCAGTCAGTAAAATTATTCCCCAGTAAGGGGAAATGTCAAAGGGCTGGGCATCTCCATAATCTGGGGCAGGAGTGTAGGGGGCAGTGTACAGCCCATGGGTCGGATCTGCCCTGCTAACAGATTCAATCCAGCTGATGGGTGGATGGTTGCCAACTCACTATATCAGCCCTTAATATGGCAGCATCAGCTGTGGACCTGGGCGGGGCTTCTGCTGCAGCTGGCTAGCAGGTGGGTGGCAGCATCAGCTGTGGACACCACCCAGAGGTTCAGAAGCCCCAACACAAAACCTGCTGGTGGCATCCACAGCTGATGCTGTGGAGCACCCTTCTAGCGCAGTGGAAGCTCCTGGAGCCTTGACTTGGAACCTGCTGGCAGTATCAGCTGTAGACCCAGGCAGGAGCTTCTGCGGCATGGCTGTGGACAGTGCCATCAGGTTCCACATCGGGGCTCCAGAACCTGCTGGCTGCACCCACAGCTGACACCACTGTCTGGGTCCATAGCTAAGCTTTGGGGCCGCTACCCAGCTACAGTTCTGGACAGGTTCTAGACAGAAAGGGGAAGACAGGCAGAGGAAAGGAGGCGAGAGGCGGGGAGAGAAAGGAGCAGATGGGGAGGGGAGAAACTTCAAAAAAGCTTTTGAAGTTATGATGAAGTTCTTTTTGGTCATCAATGATCATGGTATTTTTCACATAGTACTTGGTGTAATGATAAGGGTTATATTTTCGAGATAGTCCCTTACAAGGGCATGTCTTATCACATGAGGAATTTGAACATGATCCCTGAAGAAAAAGAAATCAAAATGGAGGCAGCCACGTGGTCTGTGCTAGAGGAACCCCATGCTGTGGTATCATTAAAAGGTCTGTTCTCTTTCTCATTCATAGTTGTGGTTATTCACTGTGGGACCTAAATCATTACATGGTGTTAGCAGTGGTGAATGGGGAAGACTGGATGGATCTGCAGCACACTCAGCAAGGAACAAAGACATCTGGAAGTACAGTACCCTCCCTGCAAGGCAGAACTGTAACCAGCTCAGAGACAGTTAACCATGGATGCATTACAAGCCCCTTCTTGCCTTTTGCTGTCAGGCAATATAGCTGAGAATTGGAAAAATTTAGACAAAGTTTTGAGTTGTATTTAGCTGCTATAGGAGCAGAAGAGAAAACTGATAAGGTTAAATCATCCATTTTCCTGTGTGTGGTAGGGGAAGAAGCTCTTTAGGTGTACAACAACTTTACATTTGCTCCAAGCCAAAACATGAAGTTAAATGAGATATTGAATAAATTTTGAAGAATACTGTGTGCCAAAATGCAATGAGACTTTTGAGAGACGTAATTTTTTATGTGCATGCAAAAACCAGATGAAAGCATAGAGCATTATATTGTTAGAAATATTATTAAAAATGTATAATGAATAGAGTGTTGTTAGAACTGCACAGTTTGTATCTCGTACCTGATAAGAAGAAACACCACCAAGGACATCTTGCTAATTTACTATCTTTTTCCTATAATAAATCACACATACCTTCAAACTCCCTCTTCTTTCTCATGTAGATTACAGAGGTTGTGATTTAATTGGCTGTGTCCTTGAGAAGAGAGAGGGGTTTGAACTTTTGGTAACCTGGAGAGCTTTCTAAGCATGCGTAATTAGCTAATGCATATATGCCTATCCGCCCCACATACTTAAGTAGTTAATTATAATGCACATGCAACGGATGACGTGACGTCATTTCATGTATGTTTGTATGAACCAGAAATGAGTTGTAAGAGTTCCTGTTTCTGCACACATGCCCAGGAGAGGAGGGATAAAAGCGAGTTGAGAGGTTTCCTCGGGGGCAGAGTGGTCTTTTGTCTTCACTCTGACCCTATTTGCAAATATATCCTTTGTGTTGCGAATAATAATTCCTCAGGCACACATTGTTAGCGAGCCTCCAAAGAAACGAACCGCGATTTTCATATCAATATCACAGAGTTAAAAAGGCTGAGCAAGACCTGTGTTTTGGGGGACTTAGCGGATTCTCTGATCAGGGACAGAATCATTTGTGGCATTATAGACAATAGATTGAGAGAGAAGCTCATACAGGAAGGAGACCTATCCCTAGAAAAAACTGAATGCAGCTGAGGGCGTCGTCCATCCAATATGTAGTAAAGACAGACAGAAAAGGCCACTTCAAATGGAGGTTGCCCCAGCTACCACAACTGCTACTCAGGGGCAGATGGAGTACAGGCAAGCATGCAGCCGGTATGGAATGCAGCATGGCTCCAAACAATGTGCTGCATTAAGAAAACTCTGTTTTAATTGTGGGAAGAATAATCATTTTGCCAAATGTTACAAAGTGCAAGCCCCTAAAGTCCAGGTGCATATGGCTGAAGATACTCCAGAGGAGAATATTATATAGATACAGTAGAATCAAGCAGAGCTACTGAGGACTGGATCCTGCCACTGGAAGTGCACGAGATAAAGATTCCATTCAAACTGGATACCGCGGCTCAGATGAACATTTTACTGGAGCAAGATTATAAAAGGCTGAAAAGTAAACCAAAACAGGCCTACAAAAGTAAACATAACTACCTAATTCAGGAGCGAAGATACTGGTCAAGAGAAAGTGCCTAGCCTGCCTCAGACATAAAAATGTGGTATACAATTTTGCATTCATTGTAGTGCCTAAGGAGGTGACACCTATTTTGGGCCTAGCAGCTTGTGAAAAGCTCAATTTGGTTAAATGGGTGCTTGCATTAGAACACTCTGGCTTGTGTTACAGGGACCTTATCTTGGAATATCAAGACTTGTTTCAAGGCCTTGGTTGCTTACAAGGGGAACTTACAATTCAGATAAATAAAGAAGTCCCCCCAGTTATACACCCATGCAAAAAGGTGCCTTTTGCCCTTTGTGATAAACAAGACAGAGCTAAAAAAGATGGAGGAAGCCCAGGTAATACAGAAAATTGAGCCAACAGAGTGGGTGAACTCCCTAGTTATTGTAGAAGAATAATGGACAGCTTGGATCCAAGGGATCTCAATAAGGCCATAAAAAGAGAACATTTTCAGTTGCTCACCAAAGAAGAGATTATGGCTCAGTTTGCAAATGCACTATTCTTCAGTAAATTAAATTCTTCTTCAGGATCCTGGCAAGTGAAGTCAAGAAGAAAGTTCTAAATAACGTACATTCAGTACTCCATTTGGAAGGTATCAATTTCTGCGTTTACCTTTCAGTATAGTTTTAGCTCTGCAGGTGTGTGTCAAAGCTATACATATGATTTATCAGCATATTCTATGTGTAGACACCTCTATGGATGATGTCATCATCTGGGGCTCCACCAAGGAAGAGCATGACAGGCTCTGAGAGGTGTTGGACGCAACTAGGGCTGTAAATTTGAAACTAAATGGGCAGAAATATATTTCTGGCTACAGAATTGACATTATGGGAGACATTATTTCTAGAAAAGGCGTTAGAAATGCGTAGCTTGCATCTTGCACCTGATAAGAAAGAAATACTGCCCAAGGCTCCTTCTTCCCCAGCTTCTCCCTAGTCTTTCTTATGCTGATTGCAGTTTCTCCCCCGGTCCCACCTTAGCCTTTCTCATGCTGATACAGAAGCTGGAATTCAATTGACTGTAGCCTTGAAGTGTAAACTTTTGGTGAACTGTTGTGGTCTTTGAGCATGCTTAATTAGCTGATGCATATTTACCACTCTGCCCTGCATACTTAAGTAGCTAATTATACTATACATGCAATGTATGTAGTGATGTAACTACACGTATGCTTGTATGAAACGGAAGTAGCTGTAAGAGTTCCGGTGTTTGCACACGTGCTCAGAAGAGAGAAGATAAATTCCACTTGCAAATACCAATGTGGGGTCAGAGTAATTTGAGTACCTGACTCTGCTCTGACCTTTGTTTGCAAACAAATACAACCTTTTACGCCGGTGGCTGAGTGTGTGTCTGTGATACTTTGCGAGCCTCCAAAGAAACGAACCGCCTTTGTGCAACAAAGGGGTAAAACCAGATGAGGAAAAAAATTCAGGCTATTGAAGTGATGTCACGCCCCCAGGCAAAAAAAAGACTTTCAATGCTTTTTGGGAATGGTAAATTATGTTGGAAGGCTCATACCAAACCTGTCTACAACAGCAGCATCTCTAAGGATACTTCTTGAGAGTAAAAATGAATGATGCTGGAATCCAGAACAGGAGGAAGCATGGAAGGCATTGAAGCAACAATTAATACAAGAGCCTGTATTAAAACTCTGTACCCCTGGGAAACCAATACAAATATCAACAGATGCTTCACAGTCAGGATTAGATGCTGTGCTACTGCAGAATTTTGATACTCTATGGCAACCTGTTGCGTATGCGTCTAAATCACTAACTGAGGCAGAAAGCAAGTATGTACAGATTAAGAAAGAGTTGTTAGGAATTTTGTTTGCATGCCAGAGATTCACAATTAATATATTTATGGGCAGAAAGTGAATGTAGAAACAGACCAGAAGCCCTTGATAGCACTGTTTAGCAACCCTCTGAACAACTGTACCTTAAGGATTCAAAGAATGATGATTTAAGCAGCAGAAGTATGACTTAATTGTGAACTACACACCTAGCAGGTTTCCGTTTGCAGCAGATGCGCTGTTCAGGGCAATAGCCTCTACTGGACAAGCAGAAAAGACCTTCGAGACAGATGCAAGCCTGTATCAGCTTGATTGTTAGTTCACTGCCAATTGTGGACAGGAGGCTACAACAAATAAAAGAAGGAACTGAAAAGGATCACTCACTGGGGATCCTGAAAGAAATGATAACTTTGAGTTTCCAGAGAACAGAAGTACCTGTGACTTGGGTGTGTGGGACTTCTGGACTTGCCAACACTTCCTTTCAGTCATTGAAGGAGTTATTTTCAAGGGCAGAAAGTCATAATACCACAGACCTTTCAAAGAGGAATGCTACAGAAGATCCATGAGGGACACTTGGGCATTGAGAAATGCAAGAAGTGAGCAAGAGAGGTGATATATTGGCCAAGGATCAATCAGAACATTGCTAACACAGTTGAAAACTGTTCCGTCTTCCTGAAATTCAGACCCTGCCAGCAGACAGAACCACTAAAGCCTCACCCTGTCCCACACAGGGCTGCTGAGAAGGTGGGCACTGATCTCTATGTGGAACTCCAAGGTGTATTTAATAGTTAATGGTTATTACTCCTTTGTATCCAGAAATTTGTACATTGCAATGTACGAGCAGTCGCTCAGTGATAGCTTGCTTGAAGGCCATATTTGCAAGGTATGAAATACCAGATGAAATATTCAGTGATAATGGGCCACATTTCTCCAGCGCAGAGTTTAAGCAATTTGCCACGGACTGGGATTTTTGTTATCATGTCAAGTCCCAGTTTTCTCCAATCGAATGGCCTTGCAAAGCAATCCCTTCAGACAGTGAAAAACCTAATGAAAAATGCATTGGACAGTGAAGGGGACTTATATAAAGCACTAATGGCTTATCATAGCACACCTCTGGACAATGGCTGGTCTTCAGCACAGTTGTTAATGGGCTGGCGGATATAGTCGAATCTGCCCATTACTAACACATTATGGCTCCTGTGTTAGGACTTTCCAATAAGGAGAGTGAAAGATCAGAAGAAGAAACAGAAATACTACTTTGGTACAAGAGGTTGTGAGCTCTCTCTACTAAAGCTAGGTGATAAAGCTTGTCTGAGGAATTACTTGTCAAACACAGGACCAGCAGGATATGGTGAAACAGCTAGAGCACCCACGGTACTATCTAGTTCAGACAGACCAAGGGGGCATGCTTTGATGTAAGTGTCGAGACCTACTAGTGCTTCCACTTAGCTCTTGGGCATCGGGAAGAGATACATGCTTGCATCAGCCTGAGTTAACGGTTCCTAGTTCTTCCTCCTCATCCTCAGAAAGTGAAGAAACTAATGATGCAACAGAGACCCCTCAAACCTCCAATGAGGAGCTGATACTCTGGAGATCTAGGAGGCAGGTGAAATGGCCAGAAAGGCTCATAGCGTTCTGGGAATAAATTAAAGGGACCTAAAGAATAGAAAAGTGAGTGGTAAAGTCTCACTCCAGACTGAAGTGCTGGTAACCTCTCCTCTGTAGGTTATGGATTGTTTGGTGTGGTGGTGGTTTTGTCTTGTATTGTTGTTATGGAGTTTTTGTTGTTATATTTTGACGGTTATTCATTTATTTTTGAAGGGAAGATGTAGCGATAAGGGTTAGACATTGGAGACAGTCCCTTATAAGGGAACATCTTATCACGTAAGGAATTTGAACATGATTCCTGAAGAGTAAAGAAACATGGTCTGTACTAGAGGAACCCTGTGCTGTGGTATTATCAAAAATCTGTTTTCTTCCTCATTCATAGTTGTGGCTACTCAGTGCAGGACCTAAATCATTGCACTCGGATGTTGAAGATTTGCTCCATGGTATTTCTCCCTGCTCTGAACCCAGCTTTTTCTTCTGCCAACATGACCTCTACATGAGGCTTGAGTCTGTTCACAAACTGTTGCTGATATTGAACAGCAGCAGTGGATTTTTTTTTCTTCAGTGGAGCAAAGCTTGGATTTATGATTCAACAGGTGAACAAAATCTACATCAGGAACTTGAAGTAAAAAACAAAACAAACAAACAAAAAACCCTCCCCTACCCCACCTGGGGCAATTTGTATGCAGGGGTGTTCCCCAGGGACAACAAGCAGCAGCAGAAATGTGTAGCTGCTGTTTTCTCAGGGATAAACACACATGCACGCTCATCTAGATGCAGTAAGACCACTATATACCTCAGTCTCCTCTCTTTTTAAAAGTGAAGAGGAACCGAAAAAAAAAAAAGAAGCCTGCAGGGAACAGTTTTACACTTGTACACTCCCACTAGAGATCCTGCCCCCCCGCCAGCTACATGTGTGTTCAGCTGTGCCCTTTGCATTCTGGACAGTTCTGCATTCTATCATAAAAGTGGACAGAATACATTCAGTTATTACCTTGGGATCTCTTTTAAGCTGCTTTGCTATAAATTTTAAGGGTCTAAAACTCTCGTTAGACTCAAACTTCCCAGAAAGCCAAAGAAATATTTCTTCTACTAGTGATCTAGTTTTTCTAGTCAGTTACGTTTCAAAATAAATATGTTTCATAAATCCCTGTGAAAAAAGTTGAACTTTAATGAACAAGAAATACTATGTTAATAATTTGCTTTTCAATTCCAGATTGTGTAAGAGGTTCTGATTACACTCCAATCTCAAGGCAAGTCCAGCCTTGTTCTAAAAAAACAACCAAACATTATAGACATGTGAAAATGTTGCAGAAGTGCCTAGAATATAGCTCTGATGGGAATCACAAATCAACAGAGCACTAAATGTTTAAAAAAATCACATGCATTGGGAGACCTACTGTGAGTATTTTCAGCATGGGATGAAACTTATACTCAGTACCATCAGTAACTTCACATCTTTACAGAAGACCCCAGAATGCCTTTTTCCTTGTAAAAGTCTAAAGTTAGCTTCTGTCCAGTTTTGATCCAACATATTTTCTAATTTAAACTGAATATTAAACTAAAAGTGACACTTTCAAATGAGAAACCAATTAATCTGGAGCCCATCCAAAATATACACGCTGCAAAGACAAGAGTTTTTAATCAAATTGTAATAGACAATCTTCTGTAAAACTAGCTGTTAAAAGGAAAGATTCAATCAATGTTTTTACTTACCAGAATGCCCTTCTGCAACAGACTCTGAGGTAAACAAAAATCTTTTTTCGTTTTTAAAAATACTGTTTGACATGTTTTAGTAGTTTTAGAAACCCAGCAGACAAGGAGAAACTCCAGCAGCTAGATTTCAGAGCAAGCGCAAGAGAGAAAAGAGAGGTGAAAGGTTAATTTATTTATGCAAGTTGCTGATGTAACCATTCTGCAAGTTTATTACCCAGAAGTTCAACAGATTAAGATTGTTTTTACTAAAATATATGCTGCACTGCATCTGATAACACAAATGGATTTCTAAGTCTTTTGTAGTTCATACTTTGTTCCCACTAAAGTGAAAGGGAACAAGGCTAGACCAATGCTTGGTGCTTTTACAAACCTCTTTGCCAAGTTCCATTCTTGTCTTGGACTAGGTGACCTCCTGAGGTCCCTTCCACTACTTCCTTAAATCCGGTAAAACTGATTCATTTGGCAATTGTAACAAAACATCCTGCAGACTTTTATCATGAAAGCATGTGGGGGAAACGTCACATTCTCTTTAAGCAATATAATATCTGAATGCTCTATTTTGCTTCAGTGATGCAAGTTGCAGAAAAATATTCTGACATGAATAAATATATACAGATGATAAGGGACATCCCTCTTCTGAAACACTGTAATTGAGTCTAATTGAATGAAAACTTTTATAGTTAAAAGCTGACACTATATAATGAGTTCTTTACTGTCCCTGGGAAAGACACCCAGCTGGTTCTAAGCTATCCCTCAAAATGAGTAAAGACCGTATCCTGAATGTTTAGGCTATCTCTGAAAATTTTGACTTGTAGACCATCTTTTTTCCCCACTCCTGATCAATACAGATTACTCCTCATCCTGTTTACAATTATACAGCAATCTGGCATTTGCTTACTGTAACAGGGCCCCTAACCCCTTTATTTAAAAGAGGGTGAGTACAAATTGCAAGGCTATAAGCTGCAGGGGTACAGACTGCTGCAAGGCTGTAAGTTACAGACAGCAAAGTAGCAAGGTTAATTATGTAATATAATAGAAAACCCCTGGCACAAAGACTAAAGGCTATAGCCAGAAGGGGAGGAGCCAAGAGATACACATTGGGCTTCAGGCAATCTGTTTCAGGATGTACTAGTGGAAAGAATTCCCTTGACTGGGAACTGAGTAAGTCTAAAAGGGTTGTAGCTGGGGTAGCTGGTAGGGAAAAGCCTGCAGGAAAAAATACCTTGCTATGTTGCTAACCTAGGGTGAATATGCTGCAAGTTAAGGGACAGCTACTGGGGAGAAGGGAAGGCATTTGAGGAAGAGTGAGCAGAGATTTTTTTTGTTTACAAGTAGCTGTGAGCAGCCCACCCCTGGAGGGGAAGAGACTTCAGTATGAGTTATCATCAGGCCCTGGAGAGAGTGATTATAAGCAGGTTGGTAAACTTGCTGTCTGGTAGGGTGGTTTTATTCCCTAAAGAGCTCCTCAGTCAGTCCTTTCAATACAAAAACAGTCCTTTCACCAAAGGACAAATAAACCAGCGAACAAAAGCCTTTAGCTCTTTTCTGGGTAGCAAGTGGGGGCCCTTTTGGTCCTGTACAGTAGTGGGGGCCCTGCCTGGTAGCAAACTTATCAGGGCTGTAGTTTCCTTCCTGCCTGCAAACTATTCCTCCAGTTTGCTTCCACCTGTTCTCCCACCTGAGGTTTTAACCTACTAGTGGGATATTCCCTCATTACCCAAATGCCCACAGTTAGGCTTCTTCAACAGAGCTGCCTGCTCCCTCTTAAAAGCCTGGACTGCCCTGTTGCACTGATTTTAGCCCAGTGAGCCAGACCAACGTGGCCCTGTGATGAGCAGGGCGGAGAAAGGAACCTGAGGTATCACTGGTGATCTGAGGGCCGCTTCCCAAAATTGATAGTTAAGAACAAGATGTGGTTGGTGAGGTGGGAAGCATGACTGTACACCTAGATGTGAAGCAAGTCAAGGTGAGGCCCCAGGGATGGCAAACCACCTGTGAGACCATCTGGCCTGTTACACTTGTATAGAAAGATATTGTTAGGAAAGGAGAAATGCCTGGATAGGCTGTTCTTTTTTGAAGTATTACACTGCCCTGGCTCTCTTTGTATTACCGTAGCCTTTTTATTACATCTGAACAGCACTTAACAGAAGAATACATCTGTGCTCAGAGACCCCAAAGCTAAATAAAAGATTTTTCCAGGAGTCAGTGCTTTCTGGTGCCTCTAATTTTGGGTGCTCTACATCGGACATCTTAAAGGGGCCTGCTTCAGGAAGCAGGTGTTCAGTCTAACAAAACAAGCTTATAAAGTATGTTAGTTCAGAATCCAGAATTTACGGCACCCAAAATCATGAGCAACTTCTGAGAATCTACAATTTTGGTGCACAATACAGATAACAGGTGGGTACAAACGAATAGGGAAGGACACACAATACTGTAATGGCTGCTCCTTACACTACTGAACCATGACAACATATCTGTTCCCAAGCCACTGTCAAATGCTTCATGTACATCAGTTCAGAGGAGACTTGAAGAATTCTCACCTCCCCAACCCTCATCAGTAGCTCTGGCTCAGGTCCTGTCAGCAAGACCTGAGTTAGCTGCCCAAACAGGAAAGGGCAACTTGGCTTGCATCGTGGGCACTAGCCGTGATGATATTACTCAAGAGACATGAGAGTGCCAGCAATAATTTTTTTATTACTTCTGCAGAAGGGTAGACTCCCGCCTTATGGGTGGAGAGCTACCCTGAGAGGGGTTTGACCTTCCATATTTATGTTTGTTTACATATGGTATAATGAGGTTAGTCATCATTACATATTTTTCTGTTAGTTATAATTATCTCTTGC
>NW_017728950.1:21534647-21549183 GCF_001723895.1 Crocodylus porosus | reverse complement strand
TCATATATGCTTGGATTAAAACTGCCTACTAGTCAATTTGTTAGACAAACATTTAAAATACTGAACTTATGAACTTCTCATGCTTGAACTTACGACTTACTCAATTAAGCAAGTTAGCCTATCTTTTATATCAGTCCTGTCTTCCTTGCTGAGAAAGATGTGTTTTCTGTCTCAGAGTAATTAATGTACCCAAGGTTGAGCATCTGGCAAGGACAAAGCATTTCAGTGTTACCATAAGGTGAAATAGGAATGGTCAGCCCTCTACCTGACTTGAGACTGAACTCCCCTAGTTTACCCTGTAGTAAATCTGAAGAGCCTTATTTTCCCTCATTACCTCAGGATACCTCATGTGCATTATGTACCAGGAGATGATAATAATAATACCCCTTTTTCAGCAGTGAAGACAAAGACTGAAGACAAGACAAAACTACTGTAGTGTCAACCACATTTACACTTGAGTGTAGCCTAGCTGCCCTACTGAAGCAAGAGCAGCCAGTGTGGGATTACAGCTGAGCTGTAAGCATGGGTAACTGGTGCCACCTTAGTCAGGTGGGCACATGACCCCTCAGCGACCGGGGGCATCCCCCCACAACCAATCTTGCCAACCAGGGAGGGTCTCCCCACTCATGCCAGTTAACAGGAATTTAGAAAGAAAAATGGGTTGTGCTGGTAAGCTAAAAGTGCCACTGTACTGGTTACCTGAGGCACAGGTTTCTGGCCGGAGGGGTGGGGGGCACAGGTGGGAGCCGCATGTGAACCAGGGTGGTGGCGGTGGTGGTGGTGGTGGCAGTATGGGGGCTGGAGGAGGGTGGCTGGAGCCACTGCCTGGGGGTGCAGGGGTCTCAGCTCTGATCCCAGGTGGGGCAGCCGGGCTGTGGGAATTGCTCCTGAGAAAGGCAGATCTGAGTTGCACCCTAGTAGCTCTGCTTCAGCCCTGCCCCGGGTGCTGGGACCTGCGAGCCCCGCCAAGGTGGGAGAGGGGGGCAGGCGGGAGAGCCTGGCCCCACTCCTTGTGGCAGGTGCTGCATCCAGCTACTCCACATGGGTCCATGGGGCTGCAGCCACTGCCTGGGGGCACAGGGCTCCTGGCTCTGACCCCAGGCAAGGCAGGAGGTGCCAGTGCTGGGTCCCCCCCACCACATCTGGCTGAGTGCTACTCCCCGCTCCCCCCAAATGCCAGGGCAGCCCAACAGCAGGCTGCTGCAGCAGGGGGAAGGGGCACAAATGCAGCCAGGGAAGAAAGGCAGGGTATGGCGCCATGTGCTTTCTGCCACTGATCTGGGGGCACATGCCCCCCAAGAAAAGCCTGGCACAGGCCCCCCAGTCTGCAGCCCTCTTGGGTTGTGCACAGCAGCAAGAGCCACGCCCCCTCTGCGCTGCAGCCACTGACAGCTCCCCCCACTTTGCTCTCTGCTGCAGCCTCGGAAACAGCCAACGGACTGCGCTGTGCCCCTCCCCCTGCCCCTTCCCTAGTCCAAGCCTTACTCCCTCCCTCCCCACTGATTTTTTCCTGATTTAAGCTGAATTTTTTTTCCTTTTCTTCCTTTTATCCTGATTCCATCCCAGTTTTTATGTTTGGAAGATAGGCCCTGAAAAATTCCTGGACTGAGAATGTGGAACACAATACATGGGCTGCAGCCCCAGTTACCTCACAGCCCAGCCAATTCAAGTTAAAAGCATCTTCATACTTGTGGATGCATAGGATTTGCTTTAGGGGCATCAGTCAAGTCATAATTCAAGAGAGCTTTAGAGTGAAGACAACCTCTGAGCTGGACCCTAGAAGAAGAACCAGTTCCACGTGACCAGTCAGCTCTCATAAAAACACCAGTAAGAACTCACATGCTACCCGTATCAGTTCGGTAATTTCTGCCTGTTCCTTTTTAACTTGGAGGAGTAAAAACTTTCAAGGCCCAGCACTGAAAAAGCTTAAGAAACATTTGTAGGGCAGTGATTATTCAAGTGTGCCCTGCTGCGATTTGTAGGGCAGTGATTATTCAAGTGTATGTGAATCAGAGAAATAAAAGGAGGACTTTAAACAAAAGTTAGTAAGTATGAGAGCAGCATTCTAAAATTCATTAGCTCATTTAATTTGCTGGGTTCAGTATTGCAAAATGTAAAGTAAAAGGCAGGGCAGGCATTGACTTAAAGTGAAATTACCAAGGCACTATTCTGTGAACGACGGACGTGAGATATGAAAATTTCAAAGCAGTATGAACTGAGACATGAATGACCTTTCACACCCTACCCAGGGGTGTCCCTGAAAGTATAGAGTGTGAAAGGAATTGAGGATCAGCCACCAAATACAATTTTAAGATGAGAAAATGGAACATGGGGAGGGGGGTGATAAGGCACCTCCCCATCTGCACCCCTCAGAACCCCAGATCCTGACCATGCAGCTGGTCCAGTAAAAAAACAGAGGTCACCCACAAAAACCCTTAAGTGCTGCTGACACTTCCTTCCCCAAAGCAGAGAGCACAGTGGCTAGGAAGGCAGCAAAGGCGGAGAGGGGCCTGCAGGCACTGGTGGGGGATGCTCATGCTGTGACAGCAGAGGCTGTCCTTGCTCTAACTCATGGTGCTTTACAGGAAGAATGACAATGGGAGCTGCCTGCTGCAGTTTGTCCAGCCTGAACTGAAGCTGGGGGACCAGGAGACAGAGCAGGTGCTTAAATCCATCTGCTCCCTCTCCAGCTCAGGCCCACAAACTCCAACTGCAGCTCCCACTCCCCTCTCTTCCTGCAGACAGCACCAGGGCAGGGGAGGCCAGGGAGCTTGACCCTGGGGAACAGAAGGCAGTGGTTCCCAAACTTGGACAGATTTGTGCGCCGCCAATTTAAAAACGACACAACTTAAAGTACCGCCAGCAAAATTTTCAGTTCAGCCTTAAGTACCACTAGCAAACTTTTGGCATATAAAGTAATTATAATAAATCTGCACGTGTGCACCCCTGACAGGGCGTCTGCGTATCACTGGTGGTACCCGTACCCAGAGCTGACCTGAACAGGGTGCAGAGCCCAGGCAAATCAGCTCATGCGGGGCCCCATTGCCACTCCAATCTCACGCACCCTGGATGCGAAGAAGCCACTGCCGCCATTGCTAGGGGTGGGGGGTAGTGAGCAGCCGGAAGCCAGCAGTGGCAGTGCAGAGTAGCCAGAGCCACTCCGCTTAGATCCACAGCGCCCCCCCCCCCCAAGGCACAATGGCCCTGCCCCTACCATGGACTGGGAACCATGGGCGTAAGGCGGTCCAAAGTGGAATGAATGCCTTTATCTGACCCCTCTTCAAATAAGGGTTAATTTGTTGCACTTTGAATGCGCTCTGCAGCCCCGCACGTGTGTGCGGGTAGATTGCTGGACAACACTCCCTTCTGTCGCGCTAAATTAGGGTTTGACGCCTCAAGACGGGGCGGCGTCTTCTCTGGGGCCCAAACGGTCGGTGCCCCTGCAGACCCGCTCCGCCGGCCAGGGCTTTACCACTGTTTCCCGGGCCCCCGCGCCAAGCGCGGCCCAGGCCGGCTCCGCGGGGCGGCTCAGAAGCGAGGAGGAAGGCTGCGGGGCGGGGCGACATCACTGAGTCTGCTGGGGGCTGGGCCGGGGCTGGAGAAGGTGCCGCCGCCGCCGTCGCCGCCAGGGACCGGGCTCTCGCGCCTCGCCCCGGCGGCTGCAGGAAGGAGGTGCCCGCGCCGCCTCCCGCATGGCTGCGCCGCCGTCCCCGGAGGAGGCGGCGGCCGCCCCGGGACCCGCGCGGCCCGGCAGTACGCAGGCCTCGCACCGGCTGCTGGCCTACAGCGACGCGCTGCTCTCCATCATCGCCACCGTCATGGTGAGTGAGGCCCGGCCCCGCGCCCCCGGCTCTCTGCTGGCGGAGGCTGCCCCGCTGCGATTTGTCTTGCCCTCCCCCCGGCCCGGCCCAGCCTCCTCCAGGCCTCCCGCACCCACGCCCACTCCCGGGCCCCGGACCTACGCCACACGGAGGGGTCCTTAGGCAGGGGTAATCACTCCGAGTTGTTCACAGGCTTGCTCGTTATTGTCTCACTAGCACCTCCAAAGCCCCAGTTCGGACCTCCCCATTGGCGACACATAGCAGGTGTATGTGCAACCCCTGAATGTGGCGGCACACCCCCTGGGTAAAGGTGCCGGCAGGGCCCATGGGTGGTCACCGCTTGCAATCCCCCCTGCCACTGGTGGCGTCTGCAGGTGATCCACAATCACCACTGGCCACCACCACCGCTGCAGGTGGCGCACAACCGCTGGTCAGCACTCGCCAACCCCACTGACGGTGCTGCGCTGCCTACAGGAGCTCCCCACTTACACACTCCCACCGGCACCACCTGCAGGAGCCAGGCAGCCTTAAAAGATGCCACCGGCACCACCTGCACGTGCTGTGAGGTATTCTGATTAGAACATGTTGCAGCAGTCTCAATTAATTGATTAATTAGACCGCTCCAGCGTGCCTCAGTGTGCCATGGATTCAGCATCCCGTTTCAAAATGGTGGTGGGGGCACTTTAGTTTAACTAAAGCTTGTACTAAACCTCATTCAAGGAGCTTTAATTAAAGTACCCCCACCACCGTTTTGAAAAGTAGGGCAATGAAGCTACACATATCTGGTACATGGGGTGGGGGGTGCTGAAGGGGTTGCAGGGACAACAGAACACATAGTTAAAGCTGTGAAATGTGAAGTGGTGCAACAGATGGAGTCTTGGAAATTTAGAATGAGGAGGAAAAAGAGCCACCAAAAGTTGCTGAAGAAATAGAGAGCCAGGAGAGAACAGTGTTGCCAAAGCTGTCCAGTTGTGACTGTTAGGTATACTGTAGTGTTGTGCTAAGTGATGACGGAACTAAGCCTGCAACTTGATTAAGAGCGAGTTTACAGAATCAGGTAGAATGTGTTAGAAACCATAATCAGAGACCAATGAAGATGGATTTCATAGAATCATAGAAGTTGGGTCGGAAGGAATCTTGTAGATCTTCAAGTCCGACCCCCTGCCTGGGCAGAAGAAAAAACTGGGCTCAAATGATCTCAGCTAGGTAGGCATCAAGCCTCCTCTTAAAGACCCCCAGGGTAGGAGCCAGCACCACTTCCCTTGGAAGTTGGTTCCAGATCCTAGCCACCCTGACTGTGAAGTAGTTCTTACAGATGTCTAATCTAAACCTACTCTCCAACAACTTGTGGCCATTATTCCTTGTTATGCCAGGGGGCGCTAGTGGAAACAAGGTCTCTCCCAACCCCTTCTGCTCCCCCCTAGTGAGTTTATAGATGGTCACCAGGTCCCCGATTTGAAAGAATGAAGTTGCAAATTGTACAGCATTTTGAAGAATGGGAACCGCAGTCATTTTTATTGAAGAATTGTTCTTTCCTTTACAGCAATGATTCTCAACTGGGGGTTGAAGCACCCTGAGGTGTCGTGAGACCCTGTCAGGAGTACTGTGATGTCTGGCCTTTGGGCAAAGCAGTAAGTGCACTGCTTGCTCCTCCATAGTCTACCCCATAGTCCCTTGCACGCTCCCAGGGCTGTTTGGAAGGGACTGCAGGAGTAGGTGGCTTTATACCCTCCTGTGGGAGTCGCTGGAGGAACAGCAGTGGCTGCAGGGCTGTGCTTCCCTCTTAGGTACAAACTCCATCTATTGCACCACTTCATGTTTCACATAGCTTTAACTAATACCAATACATAGATTAGCCATGAATATGTCTTCTTTCCCATACCTACACTGGTTTTCTTTCATCTAATATAACACCCATTGTCAACTCTTTGGAGCAGGAGTTGCTTTCATTAAGGGTTAGTGTGGTGCCCATCCTTTAGGCATTTTGCATTATTGATCTTCTGCTTGAGATGGAAAATGATGTAATGTGTTAGCTCAGGGTGCTATAATATTAATTCTAATACTGGAAGTACCAGCTGTCCAAATAGCATATGTACATGCATTTACGGAACTGTTGCATTTATTTTTGCAATGTGTAAGCAATAAGTTTCCCATTTCATTGCAAATAGGATTGGTTAAAACAATAATATATTTTATTGGACTACTCTACAGTTGCTCCAGTACCTAGGTCTGCCTAGATATTGCTAAAAATCTTTGCCTCCCATACAACATCTAGGCAGTAATTTAGTTAAATTTGTAGTAGCACTTAAAATATCTGGCATCTTATCTTTTTCAAACTTTATTGCTTTCAGTGACATAAGTTCATTTTAAGTATCTGAAATATACTAAGGCCACTACTTGAAAGTTGGGCTTGTTACCCTCTCTCAAATCCAAGTAATACATTGACTTTCCATCAAGTCTCAGGGAGTGTTTGTAGTTTGGTAAGTATTATCCCCATTTTACAAGAAAGAACTGTTGTAGTGTGATTCATTAGTGGTTAATGAATACATAATCATAATATCATGATATATGAACACTATCTATCATTTCTTTTCTGTATGATAAATCTCGTGGGCTAGAAGGGGAAAAGGTTTATGCTCCATTCCAGTAATGGGACTTTTCTATTTCAGATTCTACCTGTGGCTCACACGAAGATACATCCAGATCAGGTATTCTGTTTGGCATTTTGGATGCATTACTCCTGTTTCTGTTTCAGCCAGAATTAAACATCAGTTTTACTTTCAGTTTCAGATTTATCCTTTGTGGTCAGTGTTGCAAGACCTTAGATCAGGGGTGTCAAATTCACTCCATGGTCTGGTCTGGATCCTAACTGCAGAACTGCTAGATCTGGGGCTGGCAGCAACAGTGGTTGTAACCACAGTAGTAACAATGATGACAGTAACAATCACAGAGCTTGTGGCAGCGACAGCAACTGCAGCAGTGCGGCAAGTGACTGTGGACCAGAAAATTGTTTGTTGTGGCAGAGCAGAGGGGCAAGTAGTGGTAGGCCAAGTGGCCACAGGGTGATCAGGATTGTGTTAGCACAGCCCTTGCTCAAACCGTGCTGCCATAAGGAAAATTGACAGTATCAGCAATTGCCTTTTTTTGGCTGATGTGGCTGATAATGTCACCAATAAACGCCCCCCTCCCAGCGCCACTATCACCCACCCCTAGCACAGCCTGGTGCAGACCTGGTCTCAGCCCGCAGTGGCAGCCCACCCTCACCCAGTGTGCAGATCCAGGAGCAAACGGCCCCCATGCATTCCTGGTGTGCGTACATTAGTGGGAACCGTCCGTACCCTCCAGACAAGCCTCTTGCAGCTCCATCCTGTGCTCTGCCCCAGCCCTGACCTCACTCCCACTCCCTCCTTCACTGGAGGGACCTCCCTCTGCCCTTGCCCCCATGCTCCGTCCCTCCCTCTATCCTTTCTCCCACAGCAGACTTACCAGCCAAACACTGCCGAGCTGTGCTTCTGGCCACACATCTGCAATCAAATCGGTATCAGCCGATATCCATTAAAAGCTCCTTAAAAATCAGTCACTGGTATTGGCCCAAAAATCTCTATCAGTGCACTCCTAGTATTTCCTGTATACTATGAAGTCATTACTTAAATAATCTGGAATGTCCTTATGAAATAGGCTTTTGTTTGTTAAACTTAAGCTGTCTCTAGTTTCCTTGGGACACTTGACAGGGTTGCATCTGCGGAGTTAATATTGTAGTGCTTGTCATTCTAGGTTGCAGAGAACTTAAAAAATACATTTGTCCTCATTTAACAGCATAGAATTGGAGGCACAAAATCATTGATTTGCCTGTGGTCTTGTACATGCCAGCCTAATTTGTAGTTGTGTTTTTATATTTGAAGACAAATGATCTCTCTTGCTCTTAAAAAAAATAGCAGTACAAATAGCTTACATACTTGTTTCACAATGGTTCATATTCTTAATTTTGCATAGTATATTGTGACATATTTTATGCAATCACTTAGCTAATTATTGTAGACAATCCAGAATGCTTGCAAACTATTTATTTGATTATCTGATAATGTCTAGCTAGTACATTTGAGGGGAAAAGGGATTGCTGGAAGAAATGTTTATTTTCATGTGCAAGGTATCATTCCAAAAAATATATTCTGTAGTGACCAGCTACCACCTATTTACAGTTATTGCTAGTAATTTCAGAAAATAATATTTCTTATTTCAGTATTTGAAATGACATGTTTTGGGTTTGTTTTTTTTCCTATGAATGTTATTATATTTTATTTCAGGAACTAGGTGAAAGTGTTCAGCAGCAGCTTCTAGCAAAAATTGCAGTATACCTGATGACGTTTTTAATAGTAACTGTGGCCTGGACAGCACATGTGAGGTATGAAAACCTGTAGCACTGCATTCTGTCACAAAAGTAGTTATTTTATTTTCAGAAGTTAGAGAGAGAGTTATATTTTACTAATAATGACAAGAGAGCCTTAGTCTAGTTTTTTCTAAACAATTACATGAAGAGACTCAATATAAAGAACATCTTTATTACACCCAGAGAAAATTAAAATTTACAATAGTCCATCTCTTTTGAAGGTTTTAAAGTTATTGCAAACTTTGCACCCCAAAGTCTTGAAAACAACTTTTGTCACATGTACGTTTTAAGCCAGTGGGGTCAAACCTGCAGGCACGTTAGCGCCTGTGGAGGCCATGAAGCCTGCCAAGTTTCAAGGAGATAGGTGTAGGGGTTTGGGGGAAACTGTTCCTCAAGCTGTGGACAAGCAAAACTCGTGACGTTGGTGACACTGTGTGTGTATTAAGGCGCAGCAGGGTGAAAGCTGCAGGCCTTCTAGCCCCTGCTGTGGCCACGAAGCCTGCCAGTTGTCAAAGACATAGGTTCAGGGGTTCTGGGGCCCGGCGCCTCTAGCTGCTGACAGGCAAAATTCGTGTCATGGATGCTTGTGGGACTGTCTGTCTTGGGGCAGAGGGGGGTGAAAACTGCAGGCCTGCTAGCTCCTGCTGAGGCCAGGAAGCCTGGCAGCTTTCAAGGAGATAGGTGCAGGGGTTCTGGGTTCTGGGGCCCTGCACCCCTAGCTGCTGGCAGGCAAAACTCGTGTCTTGGGTGCTTGTGGGACTGTATCTGTCTTGGGGCAGGGGTGGGGGAAACTACTGCAGGCCTGGCTGCTAGGCCCTGCTGCGGCCACAAAGCCTGCCAGCTGTCAAGGAGATAGGTGCAGTGGGGTTCTGGGGCCTGGAAGAACTGTTTCAAAGCCATATCTCCTAAGACTTAGGCTCCAGATTCATACATTGTAAGGCCAGAAGGGACCTTGGAAGATCATTGGGTCCAGCCCCCTGCACCAAGCAGGAAAGACAATTGGGGGTCAGGTGACACCAGCAAGGTGACCATTCAGTCTCCTCTTGAAGATTTCCAGGGTAGGTGATCACACCACCTCTGGAGGGAGCTTATTTCATAGTCTGGACATCCTAGTTTTAAAGTTGTTTTTCCAAATGTTGAGCCTGAAACAATATTCCAGAAGTTCTTGACTGTTACTCCTAGCTTTCCCCAAGGGTGCCCTGGTGAACAGTTGTTCACCAAGCCCTAGATGTACGCTTCTGATGTAGCGGTAAGCTGCTACCAAGTCCCCTCTCAGCCTTCTCTTTTTCAGGCTGAAGCGTCCCAGGTCCCTCAGCCTTTCCTCATATGGCTTGCCGTGCAAGTCTCTGATCATATTGGGTAGCCCTTTTCTGGACTCTCTCAAGCTTTACCACATCTTTGTTAAGGTGCAGAGCCCAGAACTGGATGCAGTACTCCAGCCAAGTAGAGCAGGAGAATCACTTCTTTGCGATGGTTTTGCTGGAGATGCATCAATTGCTGCATGCCAGGGTATTGTTGGCCCTGCTGGCTACAGCATTGCACTGCCAGCTCGTGTTCATACTGTGGTCAATTGTTACTCCCAGGTCTATGGTGGCAAGTGGTGGGGGATTTTCAGCCCTGCTGCGTGCTGAGAGGCAGCAGTTGCACAAGCATCCATGTCATGAGTTCTGCCTGTCAGCAGCTAGGGGTGCAGGGCCCCAGAACCCCCCTGTACCCATCTCCTTAACAGCTGGCAGGCTTTGTGGCTGCATCAAAGTCTAGCCCCTCCCCCATGTGCCCCAAGATAGACACAGTTGCAAAAGCACCCAAGACACGAGTTTTGCCTGTCAGCAGCTAGAGGTGCAGGCCCCAGAACCCCTGCACCTATGTCTTTGACAGCTGGCAGGCTTCATGGCCACAGCAGGGGCTAGCAGGCCTGCAGCTTTCACCCTGCTGCGCCTTAATACACACACAGTGTCACCCTTGTCACGAGTTTTGCTTGTCCAAAGCTTGAGGTACAGTTTCCCCCAAACCCCTGCACCTATCTCCTTGAAACTTGGCAGGCTTTGTGGCCTCCACAGGGGCTAGCATGTCTGCAGGTTTGACCCCACTGTGGCTTAATACACATGTGACATGAGTTTTATTTTCAAGAATTTGGGGTGCAGTTTCCCCAAACCACCTGCACTTATCTCCTCAAACCTTGGCAGGCTTCATGCCCTCAGAAGGGGCTACCATTCCTGCAAGTTTCATCTAAATCAGGCAAGAAATGACAAAGTTATAGGATGTTTTGACCTTTGCCATCATCTCCTATAGGCGAAACATCAAAACATTTTTGCCGTTTCGACCCTGTTTTGACGGAACAGCTGTTTCAAATCAAAACAAAATTCTAAACAAAATGCTGGTCAAAACAGAACACTGCTGTTTCGCACAACCCTAGTGCTCAGCACACAGGATCAGTGAAATAAATAAAAACAAGTATTGTACACATAGGTAAAATCCCCCTGTTACAGTTGTATACTGAAAGATACACATGCTTTTCACTTGGAATACTTAATGTAATATCTAAAATTCTACCCCACGCACTTACAGAGTTTACATAGCAAAACTGATCCCAAGCTTGCTTTTTCTGATTAGTAACGCTTCCTTCTTCAGTTGTATTTCTCCTAAAGTAAGCATGTGATTGTAGAGAGTGCATTTTACAGAGCCATGGATTTCACTATGCACACACCTCCCTTCACAACATGGTTTGTTAAAAGGAAATGAACAAGCAGACTTCTGTTGAATGTTTGTATTGCCTTACCTACTGAGGGCTATTTGGGCTACTTCCAAGTCTGTTATATCAAAACCTGTTTGTTTTGGTTGAGTACTACTGAGGACAGAGAGCCATAATTGACTTATTGCTGTGCGATGAAAGTAGCTCTGTTATTTTTTTCTGCTGAGGTATTTTTCTAATTCTCAATGACATACTATACATACATCCAGTAACTAAACAGCAGTTTGATAGAGAATTTAATTCAGCTTCTTGTTTTTCTAAATTCTCTTTACCTAGTACACGGGTTAGCAGCCTTTTGCCAGCATGAGCTGGAGTTTGTGACCTGCTGTAGCTGCAGGACAAAGGTCCTCTCCCTTCCCCCCAGCAGGCACCTGTCTGCACTCACTCTGTTCCACTGTACTTCCCTTGCTGCAGATCCTTGGCTGTTCTGCAGCAAGTGTAAAGTCAGATACTCCATGCCACCCTTGTGCTGGACTGGATTTCTTTGGGCTTGGATCCAGTCTGTGGGCCATAGGTTGTGTGTCAAGCAGTCAAAAAAAAACTGGCTTTAAGCAACAGAAAGGGTGGCATTTCTCTCAGCATCAGCAAAACTCTTTCCCTCCCTGCTGCCAGAGCTAGAGCCATTTCAGAGAAGAACAAGGACCAGAGTGAGGCATGCTTGTAGCTCTATTCTAGCACATCCCCACCTTCTTTTAGAAAGTGCCTGATGCTTGTGCTTTACTTGCTTATTCATCCTTACACTACTGGTATAAATTGCTAAGCAAGGGAAATAAATTTGCTATACAGTATTATAAGTTCACTTTTTTGGGTGTCAGTTTGCCTTTTTGTCTTGTTTTTGCAGACTTTTTCAGGTGATTGAACTCATAGACGATGTCGTGGCTCTTCTAAATTTGGTGAGTTCATCATGCAGAGTTGGTATTGATTTAACAAAAATTGCTGATACTATGGGTGACTAGTGCCACCCGAGTCAGGGGGGGCACATGTCCCCCCCAGCAACCAATCTTGTTGCCTGGGGGAGTAGGAGGACCCCCTAGGGCTGATCACACCAACCGGGGGGAGGGAAGGGGTTGGTGCCAGTGGTGCTTCACCTGGTACCCCCACTCCCTGGCCAGTGCTCGCAGGGGGGATGCTGGCGCGCCTGTCTGCCCCCCCTCCTCATCCCCCGCCCATCGCCTAAGCAGGAAGCACAGCCTGTCAGGGGGTGTACCATTGCTCTTAGGGCTGCCCTCCACGCACCCCCTACACATTGCCACTGGCTGTCGCAACTACACTTCTTGTTAAGTTTTTATCCGCACAGTGAGAATAGAGTCTTTAACTCTTAATTTGAGTGGTATAACTTGATTAAGCAGGGCAACAAAGAATCTTACAGCTTGATTTCCCCCCCCCTTTTTTGCCAAGGTAAACTATCAACTAAAAGTAGATTTAATTTGTCCAGTCATAAGCTGAAGAAAAATTTACTAATAAAAGTTCATTCATCTGAGGTAGTTCTTGTAGCAGTTCTGAAAGAAAGGGTCTGTGTGCTGGCTGGACTTGTTCCAAGTGAAAGTAATGAGTCCAGAATGCAAATTTGTGATTTCATTTTGTCCCAAGCCTGGAGGCTCATTTTGGATTGCAGTTTATGGCTTCAGCTCTATTCATAATTAGTATTTTCAAAATCAAGTATTATAATGTACTTGAAACATAAGGTTAATTGTATAATGTTTTAAAAACTACCAGTGATATAACCTGTCCCAAAATCATTTTCATGAGCTTTACGTTTATCATTCTAAGCCTTAGTTTCAATTTTAAAAATACTTTAAAAATTATTGGTTCATGTTGTAGCATGCGAAGAGTTTTATTTTTAAAATTTTGCTCCAATAGGTATACTACCATGGTAAATATGTATGATAATTTGGCCCTTAATGGCAGAAGTGGTAAATTCTTCACTGTTAGAACAGTGGAGTCCAGGGAACTTGTGAAATCTCTTCATTGGAGGTTTTCAAGACAAGGTTGGATAAACGTTGGTTGGGTATCATAGGAAAGTAGGGCTGGAAATAACCTCATTAGGTCATCCAGTCAGTCCAGCCCCCTGTCAAGGCAGGAACATCCCTGACCAAACCTATCTAGCCAAATGTCTTTCTTACCTTCTCTTGAAAATTTTTAGGAAAGGACATTCTGCAGCTTCTCTAGGTGGCCTGTTTCAGTGTTTCACTGCTGTCATAGTCAGAAAGTTCCTCCTAATCTCCAACCTAAATTTCCTCTGCTACAGTTTGAAGCCATGATCAAGAGGGACTATGCCTAGAGTGTGTTGTAAAGCATTAATTCTCAACCAGAGGGCCACAGCCCCCTGGGGGGGCACCAGCAGCTTTCAGGGGGTCTGCCCAGCGTGGCCCAGAGCGGGGAGGATCTGCCTCAGTTCCCCAGGGCTGAGGCAAGTCCTGAGGAAGGATGGGGATGGGCCTGTCCCATGCAGCCCCACAGCTGCTGTCTTGCAGGCAGCTCTGCAGGCAGGCAGGTGAGGCTCCTTGCTGCTGCTGCTCAGGTGAGTGGAGCCCTGCAGCTCCCCACCCCTGAGCCCCACCTACTGCTCCCTGGGCCATGCAGGCAGGCCTGGGAGCCTGGCAGGTGTTGCGTATCCAGGTTTTAGCTGTATTGGTCTAGAGGCAAAAGGAATCAGAACTCGTGGTAGAGATGATATCTTTTACTAGATAAACTAGATTTTTGCAAAAAAAGTTCTTTAATTGCGAGCTTTTGGGCACAAGCACCCTTCTTCAGGCATAGGAGAAAAGATTGTAAAGTTCTCCTAGGTAGGAATGAAAGTTCATATATCATAGGAGAATTAAAGTTGTGGTAAAATCTCCTGTTTGGAACAGTTCATTTTGTGCAGGCTCAGGTAAACAGACTATTCCAACTTTTCTCTGAGCCTAACCTCAGTGTGAATTTGGGATTTTAACAGAGAAATTGTAGTTTTTAAATAGGGAGCACCAGGATTCCTGCTAGTGAGGCAAGTGGCAGGACCCAGGCAGACGAGCCTCCTCAGAACTGGCACCAAGGACCCAGCTGGTGGGCAAGTTAGGTGGCTGACCTTCTGGTCATTTGGGGCAGTACACACACATACACCACCACCCCTCTCTATCACTTGGGTAATGTTTTATTGATACATTTACAATTTTAAGCAATTTGGAAGCACGCACACCCTGCCCCCTGATCAGTTGGGTAATGTTTTACTGATGTATTTACAATTTTAAAAAAATTTGGAAGCCTATCAGTGCCTCTATCATCATAATAAAATACATTCTAAATATCTATATGCTTTGATGTTTGCTTTTGGTTTTCTTGTTGTAGAAAAATGTAGAGCTCCCCCTGACCCCTTCACTAACTAGGATATAAAAATATACTCAAGGGGCGTGCAGGGCCTCAGGGCAGCCTGGGCGCGAGCTCTGGGAAGCTGCAGCAGGAAGGTCGGGGAGGGGGGCACGCACACAGGGACAGACAGACATACACAAGCAGCTACATACACGTGGCCAGGAACACAGACCGATAGCATGTAGAGCAGCACCCAGCAGGTAAGACTGTGGAGGGGAAGGGGTGGGGGGA
>NW_017728950.1:21532498-21534547 GCF_001723895.1 Crocodylus porosus | reverse complement strand
GGGGGGGGGCAGATCCAGCTCCCCACGATGAGGGAGGGAATGGGGCAGGGGCTGGGGTGAATGGGGACAGGGTGGGTCATGGGATGGAGCCATAGGAGCCTTGCCCAGGAGTTCGGGGGGCGGGCAGCAGGGCGCAGAGCCCCAGCTTGCAGCAGGCAGCCCACCTCCACCCCATGTTTCCCAGCGATGCATGAGCAGTGGGGAGCTGTCCTCTCTGCACCCCTGGACAAGCCTCCCGCAGCTCCATTTTCATGACCTGCCCTGGCCTGGAGCCGCATCCATCCCAGCCTGTGCCCTAGCCCCCATTCTCTCCCTCACCATGGGAGCCTCAATCTGCCCCCCTTCCCCTCCACAGACTTATGTGCTGGGCACTAATCTACATACCTCGGCTGCATACCTGAAGGGTTACCATATTTCCAGTTTCAAAAAAGAGGACACCTGTTGGGGTGGTAATATGATGGGGGGGTGCAGTGATATGCCTGGACCCTGCCCCGGCCCCTCACTCCCAAGCCACAGCACCCCTCAGCCTTGCTGCTGCCCCTTACTGCTGACCCACCATACCCTGCATCCTGCCATCGCATGAGGGGATCTCCCCCTCCCCAGGCTCCAAACCCCACACCCCCCACAGCCCACACATTTACCCCATCCAGTCATACAAAGTACATGCATAATTTCGAGTTTTCCTGTGCATAATTTCGAGTTTTTATCTGAGTGATTAAAATTGAGATTAATTGCAACTAATTTATTTAGACATGCAACTAATCGCATTTTTTAATCGCTTGACAGCCCCAGTTCGGACAAGTCCAATCTTTAGATTAAGTCAAGGGTTTTTAACAAGTGTGCCCCTTCTCTCTCAAAGTTCCAGCTCATGTACCCCTTATATATATATATCTATATATTTTTTTTTTTTAAGGAGGGGAGGGCAGATCGAGGGCCCCCATGGTGAGGGTGGGATTGGGACTGGGGCTGGGGCCGCACAGCCAGGCCAGAGTGCAGGACAGAGCCATGAGCAGCTCGTCCAGGAGGCGCAGAGGGTGAGGGGGGCTCCTGCAAGTGCACGCAACCTGGGAGGGCATTGGGTGGGGGGGTGCCCCCGTATCTGTGTTCAGGGTGGGGCAGGCCCATTGGTGGGGGAGGGGCTACCTAGGCGGGGTGTGCCCAGCTGGGGCAGGGCATGGGACTGAGTTGCATGGGGGGAAGCTCCCACAGCTATGCATACCCCTGGGAGAGCATGGAGAGCATGTGCCCTCAGATCTGTGCATGGTACAAGGTGGGCTGGGGCCAGTGCTGGGCTCTTCCCAGGTCCCCCTCCCCGCCCCCCCACCATCCCGGTGCCTGCTGGAGAAGCTACTCATGGCTTTGTCTTGAGCTCTGCCCCAGTTGTACAGCCCCTGGCCCAGCCCCAACACCACTCCCTCCCTCACCATGGGGGCCTCCATTGAGACCATGAATGGCTCGTTTGGGGGGCATGGGGAGGGGGTGGCAGCTCCTGCCATTGCATGCACCCTGGGTGGGCATGGGGGCGTGTGTCCCCAGATCTGCACATGGGGTAGGGTGGGCTGCCACTGCAGACTGGTGCTGGCACCAGGCTGTTCCAAGCAGGGGGCTGGGCCAGGTTGCACTCGGGATGAGTGGTGGCAGCACTAGGAGGAGGATTATGTGGGGGGGGGCCCTACGGTGAATTCTGGAGTGGCTGCAGTCAATCCCATAACCCCCTTCCACCTCCGCCACTACATGCCCTGAGCGGAGCACTGGGGGGCAGGGGGGGTTACGGCAATCCTGGGGTGGCTGCAGCCCCTCCCATAGTCCCTTCTCACTGCCACCACTACCTGCCTCAAGCACAGCCTGACCCAGCCCCTGCCAGGAAGAGCCTGGTTCAGCCCTGGCCGCAACCTGCAGCTGCAGCTCGTTCTGCCCTATGTGCGCAAATCCAGGAGCACGCATCCCCATGCCCTCCTGGCAGCGGGAGCTGCCCCCCCCACAGAACTCAGTCCAGCACCCTGCCCCAGCTGGGCAGCCCCTGCCCCTCCCCCACCCTCAATCTCCTCA
>NW_017728950.1:21511618-21532398 GCF_001723895.1 Crocodylus porosus | reverse complement strand
CACTACCTGCCTCAAGCACAGCCTGACCCAGCCCCTGCCAGGAAGAGCCTGGTTCAGCCCTGGCCGCAACCTGCAGCTGCAGCTCGTTCTGCCCTCCCATGCCCAGGCACCTTCCCTCACAGCACACTTACTAGCTGGACCCGGCTCCTCTCCTGGTTGCCTGTGTGCTGCGCTGCAGCTGTGTGCACACACACGGCGTTTATCGGCCACATTAGGTCTGCATACCCCCTACGACCTTTTCAAGTGCCCCTAGGGGTATGCATACCAACAGTTGACAACCACTGGTCTAACCCAAATGAGAGATACAGTAAAAGCTGTTATCCTGGGGAACAGGGGATGCTGGTTAATCAAATATTCCGGTTAATCAAATATTCCAGTTAATCAAATGTGCACCATCTAGTGCACTCCCTGGTGTCAGTGTGCCCGGGGGACACGGAGGGGGGCCCTGTGCAGTCTTCTTTGTCCTGGGCTGTGGCCCAAAGAAGTGGGAAAGAAAAACTCTGCTCACGACAGCAAAACCGGAAGTATCGCTTCTGGGTTTTGCTTTTGCCGGGTCCCTTGGATGCTGGTTAATAGAGTTTTCCAGCTAATAAAGTGCCGGTTAACAGCTTTTGCTGTATTTGCAAAAGGGGAACATGCCAATCTTTTAGCATTACTCCTTTTAAAAGTGGCTAAGAAGGGAAGTAAAAGACATAAATGAAATGTGTATCTGTGATAAAGTTAAAAATGTATGTGTCAAAACTAATGTAATAATGGGAAGCATGCTAACACTTCTGAAAGCAAACTATATGATCAGGTGCGGAAGTGTCAAAGCTGAAAGGTCAGTAGTGTGGCTTTGTAAACTCTTATGAGAGTACATTTGCAATTAGCTCTTGTTAAGATTGCTTAAAATATGAAAGATTCCATGTTCAGGCTCATTAACTGGTGCTAAGGCATTTTAAAATTATACCACTTCAGGGGAGGATTAGGATTGTTTGGTGCTAACTAGCTAGTTTTAAGCAAAGTTCTGAGCATTCCACTGACATAAAATGACCATTTTGGAGTCCTCCAGCACTGAAATACAAGAAATAAGAAAAGATGGATACACCCTTCCCAGCCTTCTATGTACTCTTCTGCTCCAAGAACAAATGGTCCATCTTCCTGAACTGTACAGCAGCTAGCAAGCCCCAGCAGAGAACTGTGGAGGCTGTGGGGGTCCTCAGCAACCCACCCCCAGCAGCCTGTACTGCATGCCCCTGCTTGCCTGAGAAACTGCAGCTACCCACCTGCTGTGAGGAAAGACACTGTCCCTTTAAACTCAAAGCAGCATCTGGAAATATGACAGGAAGGGAGGTGCTACTGGACTTGGCCAAGGCTTGAGCCCTATTCCTTGGGTTGGGATGGGGCTTGTCAGCCAGCAACTGGTGAAGTTTCTGTTTGCCAGCCCTAGTTTCCCCCTTAGCTCCCACCTCGGAGCCTGCTGTCAGGAGCTGTCCCCAGTTTCCCCAGAGGCAGCAGGAAGCTCAGCAGCTGGCTGGAATGGCTCCCATCACCCACAGTTTATTGGAACAAGTGAGAGTCTAGTCTTATCTTTCTTTATTTCTTGTATTTAAATTCAATCAAGGAAAATGCTTTTAAACAACTAACCTTTACATAAAAACATCTATGCCCCATGTCTGTGTTTTTCCATCTCCTGGCACACTGCTCCAATTCTAGGAACACTGCTCCCCCAAACCCAGAGCACAGTGAGCCCAAGTGACAGGGCTCAGATGCATCCTTACTCACCAGCCTTGTAGTAGCAAGTCTGACCAGTGCACATTACAGACAATATTAACCTTTAACTTGTCATTGATCATAATAACCTTATGATCGTAAGGTAACCTTAACACCAACTAACATTCCTTACAATTGGTACTTGTAAACTCAAAAGTGTAATCTCACCATGTTGAATGGGGCTGGGAGAGTGGGGTGGAAACCTTATCTCATGTTCAATTAAATACAGTAGTCATTAATGTAGTGTCTAGGAAGATGTGCAGTGATGGACCGGTATGATGCTGCTTAGTTTGTGTTTCAGGTTTATTCTTTTTTCCTTTTTCTAGGCATGTATGATGCTTATAACTTTCTTGCCATACACAGTAAGTAAACTTTGCATTTCTTTTTCATGTTTAACAAGACTGTTTTAATTTAAAACAAGTATCATTTAACCGGCGTATTCAGAACCCCCAGAGAACATTGTAATATCACGAAGCCTGACCCTATTGCCATGTATAAGCATTACATTTCTGATACTCTTTAATGGTGTACATCTGAAAAGTGATTTTTCTTTAGGAGAAAAAGGCAATCTTAGAAAGTAACATCATATGTATTTTTTAAACAAAGATAGCTGTTTTAGAAGTGCTTAAGCTGTCTTACCACAACTTGGCATAAATGAAATAAGGCTTTTAAAACTCAAGTCTATAATGCTCAAGAAACATCAGTGCTGATATTTTTCAACTATTGAATATCTGAAACTTCTGTTTTAATGTTAACAACCTTTCTTGTAAAACCATAGGCAGATCTGGTATTAGTGCCCCTAGCTGACAAGATCTAATATTTTGGGGTGTTATAAGAACCTGTATTTTGTTGTTTAAAAATCTGCCAGCCTATAACATTTTGAACTTCACTGCTGGGTGTCTGTCTCAAGCTGGTTAATTGAGGTCAGAGGAGGGAAAAAGAGAATAACAGATACAGGTAGGCAGAAGGGCTTGTAACAACTGGATCATGCTTCCCTCCAAGTCACTGAGATGAATTTAGGATCCTGAGTCTCAACAATCCTGTGTATAAGGGATTGGTGCAGGTGCGTGTGACCTAAGAAGCTATGTGGGCTGAGTCCTAGCCTGTAGTTCTTGTGGGGAACACTTTGGGGAACTCAGTGTGAGGGTGTTTTGCTGTAAACAGTTTCATAATTAGGACATCTAGATGCCCTTTTCACCACAGGTGGGAGATGACAGTGTGAGCCCCACAGCAGCCTGTAAAGACTGCTCCCTGACTGACTCCCCATGACATGTTAAATGTTAATGGAAGATTGTTATTCCCTCTGTTGACTACTCTAGTACTGCTACAGTTGTTGCAAGTGTGGCTGACTGTCAGATGAGCAGAGATCTGGGTTTTCCATTTACCATGGAAAAACGCAAATTTTCTCCTTTAAAGGAGAAAAACGTGGGAAACTGCATGTTTTCCCTTGCAGGCTGGCAGAGTTCCACTGTGTAACTTGAAGTTAATTTTGTTAGCATTATAATAATTTGCTACAATAAAAAAATTAAAAAGTATATTTGCAGAGGCGAGCACTCAAGTTAGAAAATGCCATGGTTAAAGTGCAATCTTAATTTGGTCCTAGGTACTTTTCACATAACATGTAATATAGCCTGTTAAACCAGCTGCCATAGGAAGTCACTGAGGCCAGGAGCATAGTTATCTTATATTAAGAGTTAGGTTAATTGTTGTGGAAGGGATATTATGCATTGGGCTTCAGGATTTAAGCAAGTTTCTTAGAGCAGAATGGTATGGTACCTAATGTAAGAGTATATCATTTGATCTCTGAAGCATCTGATATGGGCCACTGTCAGATTCACAGTACTGGATAGATGAGTCTTTGGTGCGCTGAAGTATGGCAATTCTTATTTTTCAGTTGTCGAGAAATACTGATAAGGAAATTAATTATTCCATTTTCAGGGCAGGGTTTGAATGCTAGACAGAAAATAAAGTTTTTGGACACAGACTAGGTCATATTGATGAGAACAAAAGAAGTGAGCATCATCTCTCCTGTACGATGGCTATAATGTGGTACTTAGAGGATTGGTTTGGGGAATTGGCTTGTAGGTAAAATATATATGGATTGGAATAATGGTCCAGAGCAGCGGAAAGAGTTAATTAATTTCTAAAGGCCTGGTTGTCACCCAATTTCATAGCCTTCAAGACAGACAGGATGTTTAACCCAAGGAAGCAACAAGGCCAACAGATATACTGTACACATAGCCTGGAAAGGTTTGGACATGTACCACACTGTTCCATAACATGAGATAAGGTGGCACCAGTTCACAAGGGTCCAGAGCGGGGGGCCTGAGAGTTCCAGTTTTGGGGGAACAGACCAAATTAGGAAAAGACCTGGGAAGCCCAAATTAGGATGCAGGCTTGTGAAACAAAGGAATATACTGCCAGGACAGAATGTGAACAGTATGACAACCACAGAAAAACCAATCAGCAATAGCCATGGATGGAGACTCATCAGGAGGGAAAAAGAATACAAAAGAAGGGATTTTAGAGCAACAAAGGGTCCCCCATCTCTGAAAAGGGTTCCATGATAAAGGGTCCTCAAGAGGGGAGCCCAAGGCTACATGGACAGAAGGGTCCCCGAGAGGGGAACCCAAGACACCATGGACAGAGGGCATACCACCAGCTTGTTTCATCCACCCCACTGGTGGGGGGAGGGGGAGGGACGACAATGACGACTCAGCCTCCAACCTCCAGGCTGCTGACATATGACATTCAAGAGAGAACCTCGGAGTGATGTATTTTGATTCTGATGACATCCCTAGGATTGCTTGCATTATTCTTTTCTGTTACTACTGTGTATCAATAAATTTGCTTATTATTGAATGGAAAGGTCATGGTCAGTCTAAGGGTTTGGGTCTGCCCAGAACAAGATATCTGGGTCATAAATCCAGTGCCAACACTGTACATAGAATAAGAGCAGCTTTTCATAGAAACTCTATCACAATGCATACACATGAGGAAATAAAGTTGCAGAGGCAACCTTATTGCTGGCATTTCTTAACACTTTTTCAATTTCTTTAATGTATTTTTCTCATCGTATATGCCTACCTACCCCAACATGATGGAGCTGACATGGCAGTCATAGTGAGAATTCTAGGAACTGTGGTGCCTGTCCTAGCAGTGAGTGCTGTGCAGGTGCTGGGGTCTGTTGGCATCAAATACATTTCAGGATTGTGGCCCAATGCCAGTCTGAGTGATCCTTAGCACTGGGCTACCTTTATGACATCAGCTCCAAAAACACCCCATATTTGTGAAAGCCATGATTATGTGATTTGTATTTACTTGCTGCTATAAGATAATGTCAATAGAATTATGTCTTTTTTGGATAGTCAAGGTTTGCGATAAATGGGGAACCTGCTAATTTTACCTTTCATTTCTGTTTCCCTTCCAAAATTGTATTTTGATAAAGTATTTAACCCACTTGTATTTTTCTTCTAGTTTTCCTTAATGGCCTCCTTTCCTGGTGTACCTTTTGGTATTTTCATGTTTAGCACTTGTGCTGTTATCATTGGTCTTATCCAGGTATGGGAATCATTAGTTTACTCTTTTCTTTCAGGATTAGAGACATGATTTTCTTATCTGAAGCTAAAATTAAGTGTATTAATATTGGATTTTAGAATGCTAGGTAAACAATGTCAGATTATCATATTGCCATTTTAAAGATTGGTATCTCAGGCAACTGTTATGGCGCATGGTTATTGTATTGCTAATACCCAAGTTATCCTTGTTATCTTGTAGCATAGAAAACCTGATGCACTTGATAAACTAATAGAGAACAACCAAATCAGAAGGCTTAAAAGCCTTGAATTGAATCATGATTATTTAGAATGTATCTGTGTCTATAAATGGACTCAGAAAGGTAGGTAATTAGTAAGTAATGGACAACATTGTGATTTTTTTTGTTTAGTGTACTTTTCTTTGGGGTTTTCAGTAGCTGTTCAGTATTTGGTTGAGGAGATGTAATATTGGCAAAGGGATTCATTTAATTTTTCACTATTTAAATATAAGAGAATGTCAGTTTTTAATGACAATAACATTATGGCTGGACTTAAACATTATACCAGTGGGAAACCTATGATTTGATATATCAAATACAGGGTTAGAAAAAACTTGACTGTAGTACTGCTATTAAAGTACAAGTCAAAACAGTTTATGAACCACCAGGTATTGGGGTTTCCGATGTTTAGGTCCCATTTTAGTCTTTCAGCTTTGATTTACTTAGCTATCCACATATTGGCATCAATATTTTTTTTAATTCCTACAGGCAGTTATAGTAGCATATGGATTCTATCATCCATACTTATTGAACCACCAGATACAGGTGTCTGAAAACAAAACCTTCTACAAACATCATATCTTAAAGATTATTCTAAGAGGACCAGCCTTCTGCTTCTTAGCTGCCATCTTCTCCTTCTTCTTTATTCCTCTGGTAAGTTCCTTAAATAACCATTTTTCCAATAAACTTGTTATGTCTGAAGATATTACCTGACAGTCTTCAATAGTCACATTTAATATTGTTTCCAGTACGTCTCCCTTTTGATTTATTTTTATGACGCCTATAACTTTGTTGCATAATATAGCAGTTTCTGTCCTATCACTAAGGAGATTTTAAAATACTCTGCACAAAATACCAGATGTCTTAAAACAGGGAATGCTTCTAAGCAGTAGAAGTCCTGTAGTTCTCATCCCTGCCCAGTAGTTCTCATCCCTGCCCAAACTGTAGCCCTATGCTACACCTGAAAAGCGTTACATTTCCCACTTCCGTCAGCCCACTAAATCTGTTTGGAATTCTTCAGCTAGGAACCCAGATAACAGATTATCTGAAGTCTTTCCTCTGTCAAATGTCTGTAGTTCCATGTCACAGGATTTCCAAGCTATTAATTTAATTTTTTTTTGGTTGCCAGCTGGAATGTAGCTAAATCAACACTACCATTTTGCAGTAAAAGCTGTACGAAGTAGCATGGACATCACCCACAAGCGCCATTAGGTGATGGAAAAATTGTTATTCCACTACCTGCATCTGTTCACTTTAGCGCCTCAGTCTGGGACAGACTCTTATAATGCTTAGTAAAGCTTTATAAGAGTCCCTTCATAACGTCCCTTCAAAAGCAGATCTTTTCATAACTCTATACACTCTAAATTGGAAGCTTGCTGATTGTAAACAAGTGAAACAAAATAATGAATGAGGCTAGGTGAAATAAATGACTGATTATATAAACAGGTTAAAAAGCCTACAAATAGTTTACAAATGGGACACAAGATGTTTGTAAGTAAGTAGATCAGTCAGCAGCTAATTAACAGAATTGCATATAAAACTTAGTCACGTATAGTTAGCTCCTACTACAGTCTCACTAAATGAAAAAGAATTAATTAAATTGAGTTCCTCCAGCTCTCAAGTTCCACAGAAACAGCCCTTAGTCACTGTATGGAGGTGATCCGGATCCTGAAATTCTTTACAAGTAATGAGGGGCATTTGTACATGCTTGTGCTGCAGCACCAGGTGCTTTTAAAGCATATCGAAGGTGCTTTAGTTCAAAAGCACACCACCACTATTTTGTCAGCGCTGATGCACATTTTGCCATTTATACAAATGTATGCGACACAGCACTGGGTGCGTCAGCTTGCGATTAATCGAGTCTGCTCCAACACGCTGGATCTTCAGTGCATCAGAGCAGGCAAATGTATGTGTATAACTGCCCAAGCCACAAGGATTCCCTAGACTCCTACCTGAGAGCCACCACAAAACTTATACGCTATTTAGGACATGTTCATACACTATTCAGAGTTCTAATTTGATACATAGATCTTACAGTAACCTTTTATATGCATGAGTTTTACCCTGTGGGTAAGAAATGGTAGGACTTTGAAGCATTTCAGTTTTTTTTTAAAAACAGTTGTTCATAGGTATTCCTTGTTAGGAATCTGTTAAATTTACTAAAACTGTTTTTTAAAAATAATGTTATCCCATGTTCAGATCGGTATGGACTGTGGGGGGTTTTGCCTTCCTCTGTAGCAGGGGGTGTGGCCCTCTTCCTGGGATCTCTTGAATGCATATTAACAGCGTCTATTAACTTTTGCAGCAGCAGGACATTGGCCGGCATGGTCTCTCTGCTTTACCTGTGGCAGGTTAGGATATTATGTCAGGGTTGACTGTGTAGTTTTGCTACACACAATGGATTTGTATGTGAAGGCTTGGAAGGGATGATCCTGCCTCAGGCAAGGGGTGGGACTAAGTGATCCCTAACATTCCCTTTTAGCCCTACTTCTCTGAGATTCTATTCAGAAATATTTCAGTTTATATTTAAATTATAAAATCTGGAGTAGTGAATCTAAAAGACTTTTGTATAATCCATTTTCTTTGATGTGAGTGACTCGTCTGAGAGAGACGATACAGTTCTATCTAGGTCTATGAACTTTGTTGACCTAATTGAACAGTAAAGGACATGACAAAAGGAGAATTTCTTTTGACATTGTACCCATATCATTGCAGGTAGCACTAGGAAGCTCATGACTTCCTAATAACTTCATTAGTACTATAAAAATGGGGATTAAACTTTTGGGCCACAGTACTAAGAGAATGATAAGTCTTCTTCCAAACTCAGAAATTCCTATTTACAAATATGAATTATAGAAAGGCAGCATTAGAATGTGTTCATAATGCAGATTAGTCTTGAGTATTTGTATTCCTTGAGTTGTAGTGACCGTGTATTTGGCTAACTACTTTTTTCTTGCTTTAAGCAATCAGTTTGTCTGAATTTTGTTACTGTCCTAAAATGTATAGTTTTCTATTTTAATCAGATCTATTCAGTATTGTAAATTCCTGGTTACAGCTTCTGATTTGTAATACTTGATCCATGAAAGATAACAAACTGTGCAATTTTAACTTTGGTTCAAAAATTTACCTCACAGTAGTTAAAAGTTAAAATTGTTTTCATTTCTTTCTGTAGTCTTATGTGCTGCTTGGACTGGTTATCTTTTTTCCACACCTCACTCGATTCATTATATGGTGTAAAAGTAAGGCTGTTGGTAAGTAAATGCATTCCTTTTGGCTACTCTTAATTCCAGACACTCCATTATATTGTCAAAGTGACAAAATTATCTGATTCATAAGGTCCTTTACTGTTGAAAATTTAATGAACCCAAGTTAAAAAGAACCAAGGCACAGGAAAGAAATTTCGTTCCTACTCCCAATTCCGTTTTTACTAATAGAGGCATCAGTAAACTTTTCCTACTCTCCTTCTGTTCTTGTAACCTTTTCCTTGGTTTTCCCTTATTTAGTCTTATATCTGTAGAAGACATCCCAAGCTTGCCTCTGAGAGTCCTTCTGTATACAAGAGTGAAATTTCACAAATGGAGAAAGATTTGCTTTCCCCCTACCCCCTTTGAAAAGCTGAATTGCCCAGGAATTGATATGCATGTCTGATCTCTGGTTCTGGCTCCAGCAACAGTCTTTGCCCCTAAGCCCCAAAATGACATTTAATATCTGCTGCAAATACAGTGGCTACAAGCAAAGCCTTCTGGGAGCCAATATCATCTACTTAGAGAAAAATAACAGCGATGACAAACAAATACTGAATATCCCCATTGGAAACAAGGGGTACCATGTACAGTAACATCTCTGTTACCTGAAGGCGTGTGTCCTGCTTCTACCCCACTGAATTCTTCCATGTGGGGAGCCAACATCTGCTGCGTTTTCCTGAGGTGCAGCCCAGGAGTTGGGGTGAGTGGGGACAGGCAAAGCCCAGGGGCAAGAGGACAGGCAGAGCATTCGTGCAGCCCAGTGGCTGCAGGCAGCTGGTGCCAGCTGCTCCCAGGGCTTCTGCACCAGGGACTGGGATGAGTGCTGTTCTGTTCCCTCTGCTTTGCTGTCTTGTGCAGCCCCAGGAGCAGCATGCCTCCCCCAACCCCTTCCCTAGTCCCAGCCTCACTGCCTCCCTCCCTCATCACCAGGGGAACCTATCCCTATTCCTTACATTATGAAGTGTGTTTGCTTTATGCAAATTTGATTTATGTGCTGTTCTCCGGAAATGCATACACCACAAAAATCAAGGGAAACCTGTATAAGGGTGTAAACAGACGTTGTATTCGTGCACCATAAAAATACTTACACTTGTATAAGACCAAGCAGACACATATCCATGTCCCTTGTCACATTACAAATGCCCAAAATTTGTGGTTGCAACATAGGTGATGTGATTATGTGCTGCTATTTTGCAGCTGATGTCTGTTTGCTTTAAGGTGGGAGAGTGTGGGCAGCCCAGAGCTGCCCATGCTCTCCAACCACCTCAGACAGGCAGTCCCAGGACTTCAGGGGCCCAATCCTGCATGCCCCAGGATTTCAAGGGATACATGGAATAAGGCCCCTGAAGCTTTGGGAACATTTGCCTGAATCCCCCATTTGGGATTCTGAGAGAGCATATTGACACCCTGGTGTGGTCTTGGGGTTGCCTGGATTGGCGATCTCAGCCCCAGAACCTCACCAGAGCTGGGTTTCAATACATTGTGTATTGTCCCTCAGGATTAACAGGCAGGACAACAGGTGACTTTTGTGTTTTGTCAAATGAAGCAGATAAACTGTGCAGGGGCACATCTTGGCACAGCTGATCCACTTTTATGTATAAGTACTGGAGAGAGCTGACAAAGATTGGAGCACAGCGTCCAACCTTCCTTATTGCAGAGCCCAACTACTGGAGGTCAGCCAGTAAAACCTTGTAGTATAGGTTAGGTCTAAGAAAAGAGAAGACAATGTTTCATACAAACTTTTCCATTATAGCAAGTTGCTATATGAGTAATGTGAAGCTTTGACAATATTATTACAGTAAAAGGAGTGTCTGTCTTAGCCATGGGTTGTAATAAAGCAGGGGCTTTCACCCCTGACCTATAGACCAGATCCAGCTGCTGGAGTAGTGTCAACTAATGGAAATCTTTCATGCAGATATAACTGTTAGATTGTAACAGCTCATATTCTCATACTGGTATAATTCTTATATCTGTCTATACCCTGAATTGTGAAAGATGAGCAATGACATGCGTTTCACAAGTTTTTGTAGAGAGATTGTGTGCAGAGAGGGGAAGGGTCCCAGAGTAGACTTTCATCAATCTAATCTAACACTGTTAAATTAATTTCTTTCATTCATAGTAAACATAAAAATTGTGGTTTGCAGGTGTGAAAGAGGATGAGGAGGAGCCTCATAGCTTAGAGTCCTTCTCTTTCTACCTTAGTGAACCTTTGAGTAAAGAACGAGTAGAGGCATTCAGTGATGGTGTTTATGCTATTGTAGCAACCCTGCTCATTTTGGACATATGGTAAGACTTTGGACCAATTGACATACCTTATATTGTCGGTGTGGGTGTGGACACATGTAACAATTGAATTATTCCTAAATGTCGCTGTTTGGAAGCTAGTTCAAAATAGTCCCAAGTCAGGGTGTGGGCACATGCACATAAGTTTTTCAGATATCAAAAGAGAATGGAATTATATTAATATGATTTCTATAAACAATTGGCCTTGTTACATTAAAGGGAAAAGACACTATGGATTATTAGCAGAAAAACGCCATGCAACCAAAATTCAGGATTAATAGACACTGCCCTTCTTTAATATGGTTATATTAGACATAATGTTTTCCCATTCTCAGAAGTTTTGGGGAAAAAATGCCTTATCAGTCACATGCTTAGAAAATCAGACAGGTTCTGTCAGGCAAAGGGTTAAGTTGGCTTCTAGATTCTAATTTTCATATCAAAAGAAATAAAGCCCCACTTGAGAACTTTATTGCTGACTAGTGAATTGCCCATCAAGAATGGTGTGGGGAGCAGGGACGAAGCACTGCCACCTACCATCCCGCGTGGCCACTGCCTCCCAGGAGCAGGGTGGGGGGAAATTACCCCACTGTCCCCTCCTTCCCTCCTTCCGCCTCTTCACCCCACACTGCAGCTGCCTCCAAGTGGTGGCCTCACTCCACGCCCAGCCCTGCTCCTTGGAGGTGGCGTGGGGCAGTGGCAGTGTGGTGCTTGCCTTGCCCTCCTCCATCTCCACCAACATTCTTGATGTGCAGTTTGCTAGATGACAGAGGGGATGGGCAGGGGAGGCAAGGCCAGTGCCGCACCACCACCATCCCGCACTGCCTCTGCCTCTAAGGAGCAGGGCTGGAGGCAGGTGGCGAGGCCAGCAGCATTGGCCTTGCCCCCCCCGCCCAAACCATTTACCTGTTTGAGTTATAACATTATACCATTATTATGCAAACAAAAATAATAATTTTTCTCTCAACAGTGAGGATAATGTTCCTGATGCCAGAGAAGTTCAAGACAAATTCCATAGTAGTCTTATTGAAGCTTTAAGCAAATATGGACCAAATTTTCTTGCCTACTTTGGCTCCTTTGTAACAATTGGCCTTCTTTGGTTTGTCCACCACTCACTCTTCCTTCACATAACAAAAGCAACTAGATTAATGGGACTGCTTAACACACTGTCATTGGCTTTCATTGGTGGGCTTCCTCTTGCTTATCAGTTGACCAGTGAATTTGCAGAAAAGTCTCGCAACGAAATAGAAACTATTCAGGTCAGCTGCGTTATCACTTTCTTTGCCAGCATCTTTCAGTTTGCAATTTGGATCACAGCTCTCTTTCATGAAAGGGAAACGTTGCATCCTTTTGCTAGATATGGTGGCAAAGAACATGCCTTCATGTTTGCCAAGCTTGCCCTCTACCCTTGTGTCAGCCTTGGTGCCTTCTTTCTAACATGCTTGTTAAGTAAATTCAGCACAGAAATTTTTCACCTCATGCAGATCATAGTGCCCTTTGCTTTCCTTGCTCTGCGTATCCTTGTCAGAATCTCTTTGGTAGTCATAAGGGCTATGATGAATCTTTCCCAATGGAAGGATGTGTCCTTGGAAGAAGAGGAAGCTTGTTTGTCTCCTGCAGAAACACTATCATAGATTTCCGTGCTGTGCATGTGAAATTGTAGCATATTTTAATTCTAACTTGCATTATTTTGATGTACTGGATGGCCTTGGTGTATAATAGATACTGGTTATAACTGGGGCCTCTTTAATTTTTACTCATCTTCTTCAGAAATGAAAGATTTTAAAACTTGGTTGAGTGCAGGAGCTAAAAAACAGCCTGCTTTCTATTCTTCATGGACTAGTGGTATAGCAAAATTGCTGCTTGAAGCATCGCTGCAGTGACAATTGCTTTAGAAACGCATTTAAAAGGTAAGCGGCATTATCGCCTTGTTCTAACAAAGCTTACAGAAATTACGGTGGCCCCAACAGCAGACTGGTTAGAAGCAATTTGCTGCAGCTAGATAGGAAGGTAGAGGGCATCCTGAGGGAGCACCCAAAAAAACTTTTTTTTTCTTTTTTTTTCCTTTTTATCCTATTTAGGTAAATATCCATCCCTCCCTCCTCACTCCCCCCATCTCCCGCTGCCTCCCCCAGTTTCCAAAGTTTAAACCTTCAACCTTCCATAAGGTGTGTTCAGAAGTGCTCTATGCACATTTTACAGCACTGTAATTTAGAGTAATTTTTATAGCACTATAAATTTACAGTGCTCTTAAACATGACAGAAGTGCAGTGTTTGGTAGTGGGTAGCGGAGGGCTCAAGCGTCTCTGCACTTTCCAAGCTATGAGGCAGGTGGTGCTCCACAGCCTCCTGAGGCTTCTCCGCTGGTCAAAAATTTGACTAATGTACAGAAGTTATTTAAAGCACTGTAGGTTGCTAAAGTGTTGTAAAATGCTGTGCTTCAAATTTAATACCTCATTTAACAAGGGTTAATTTAAAGTGCTTGCCCATTTTTAAAATGCTGTAAAGCCATGCACTTTTGTTAAGTCAGCAATAAAGTGCTTTAAATGGTGAAAAAGCAATTCCTGTACACACCTACAAAGCCCTTCTGTTCTTTGGCTGCACTTTAGAAGCTTCTTTCTTTGGGCTTGCTCAGCTGAACATGTGCTTAAATTACACAGAGGCCACACATTCCCCTCCGATCTCCCCAGACTGCCTTAACAAAAATGAAAGTCCATTGTCAGTTCCATTGTTGTTGTTTTTTTTAATATATTAAATGCAATCATTTCAAGGGGGTTGAAACAAAGGAATTTTTCAGGGAAGAAACAAAGAATATTCAGGGAAGAAATTTTAATTTCTGTGGCACCATCAGTAGCTTTGACTCTTGTTTCTGAAAGAAATCTGCCAGACAGGGTAATGAAAGAGGGGTCCATGAAGTTTTGACTCTTCTTTTCTGTCTCTGCAAAACCTGTGGGGACCAAAACAAAGAGGGAACTTCTCCATCAGGCCCCATAGGGAAGTCCAGTTTACATGTCAGCATCTGAGAGGCATGGTGTAGAGAACATAAGATTTCTCTACTATCTATCCCAGTTCCTGTGTGAAGGAGTTGACCCTTTCTTTACCTAGCTAGCAGCTACCTATGGAGTTAGCTCAGTATCTATAGGCCAGACAGTCCTAGTAAGAGGATGAAGAATGATGCAACAGGAGAAGATGAAGTTGCTGAATTTTTGCTTTTAGGCTATGTGCCTTTCCCCTGAAGACGTCTGCAGAGTTGGGAGCCATTACTTTGCATTATGAATTATCTGAGTGCCTGATACCTCTGCCACTGTTCAAAACTACCCAATAGGCTCTTACTTCTCCTTAAAAATATCATAGCAAAAAACAAATACATTACTTATAGTGGAAAAACCATTTATACAATTTTGTCCAGTCCAGAAAACACTTGTGATTTTTTTTTTTAGTTCAATGCACTTTAGTGTCAAAAAGTAGTCATTGGTGTTATGCACCTGTTGCAGGCACTGTGTCTTAAGGTATGAAGATTTATTTTTTGTACCTGGTTGTTCAGTGGTTTACAGTGGGGTTGTGCATTATATTGTATGTTGCTGTTCACTGTGAGATATGATTAAAGTCATTTTTTAAATCTGTTTCGTTTCTTCCTTTTTCATGCTGCTGTACAACTGATATGTGTTCACAATTAATTCAGATCAACTAAAAATAAAATCATTTAACATTCTATTTCTGTTCTTCGTATGAAATGAAAATCTTATGTTTAAAATTAAAACAGTGTATTGGGAATACTCTCCACTCCCTCTTGCTTAAAGTTAAAGATAGAACAACAATTGTTTCATCTTTGGACTGGAAACTGCAATGTATTTAACTGGACATAAATATTTTGAATGGTGATATGTTCCAACAACAGAATGAATTTATGTGGTCCTCATTAAAAGTCCTTTAATTATACATTTCCCCTCTCATTCTTTAGTTATCAACAATGTTTAAATAAATGAGGGTCAGGTCATCCTAAAATATGCCTGTGAATTCATATACTTAACTGGGAGTTCTATATGTGCATCAGAAAGTGAATTTTGTGTAAGAGGTGAGAAAACAATATACTAACTGGGTGTGATCCATGGGCACATCTAGGATTTTGAAAAGGAGGGTGTAGATGGTGTGGTGCAGTACTACATATCACATAATGCACATTTTTCACCAGTTAAAAATATCATTAATAAGTAGGGGCATACAGCTGTTATTCAATTTAAAATTGAAGCAAAAAAATGGATTGGAATGTACATTAATTTGCTAAATCATATAATCTACAGAAACACAACCAACTAGGCAAGAATAATTAAAAGATGCTGTTTCATTAGTCCTGGATTCATCATAGTTAAAGGTATGTCTCTTTTTCCAGATTCATAAGACAAAATCAAACCTCGAGCATCTGGACAATGCTTCCAATGCTTCACTGAAAGTGATTTCCACACTTGAGCCAATGTTCACCTGAAGTAAAATGTCCACACCTGAGCTAATGTTTTTAGCTACAGGTACAAAACAGTCTGTAGGGCTGTGAAATGGGAGCTACATTGCTAAAAGCAGCTAGCAGACAGCAGTATTGAGGAAGTAAGGATAGCTGGAGTAGTGGAATTAAAGACCATTTAAAAGGAAAGAGGGTTGTTAACACCTGTGGAATGAAGAGTTTAAAAAGGATCAAGCAAATTTATAATGAGCCATTAAGTCAGGTGACTCCCACACTGTTGCCTGAATAGAAGTGCTGCTGCCACTGCTAGGCAGTTGGTTTTAAATATTGGCTGGACCAGGAATCAAAGTGGGGGGAGTGCGAATGCACTACCCTGGATCCATCCTGGTCTGACCCATACAATAGCTATGCTCATAAATGCCAATGCCATTGAGAGTTTGCAAATTACTTTGAATTAGCCAAGGTTAAAGATTCCCTGATTTTTTTCTTGTGAGGCTATATTTTATTATTTGAAAGACACAGTTGTTTAATGTATAACCTAAAAAAACAGTATTCTAATGCAGCAAATCCAAGAATGATTTTGTTCTGAAAGTAAAGTGACTCAACATGCTGTAGATAATTCTGCTGAGTGTATAAATTTGTTTTAAATCCCAATTATATTGCAAGCAAAGATTTGAGAGAGCCCTTTCTGGAGGTTATTTTTCTGCGTAAATTGTAACTCAGTTTGTAGTATGCAGTTCAAATGAGTATGGCTCATCATCATTTCCAGAACTTAAATTTGGGGACAAGCTTGACCTAAAAGGTCTTTTAAGAAGGGAGTTGGTTTTAGATTTTTTCACAGGAGTTTATTTTAAAAAGGGTAATAAACTGTTTTAGAATGAACAGCTATTATGGAGTGCCTGTTTCACAAGCAGTTTAAACTCTTGCCTTTTACAGTGTATTCTACACACAATCAGGAAGGTCTGTAGTTCTCCATATCACCAATTCCCATACAAAGTTATTTCTTGGATCTCAGGAAGTGAAAATGCTTACAGTTGGGTCTGTGAAGTCAAAATTTGCAGCTAATAACAATGACTCCTACAGCTAAGATAACTTGCCTCTGATGTTGAATATTGAGGCTAGACGGCTGCAATGGGTTTTATGTGGGGCTACCCTTGAAGACTGTCCAGAAGCTGCAGTTGACAGTTACTCTTTAGCCCTGGAACTCTCTTCCTCTTGAGTGTATGGTGCAGTGGTGGGAGCAGGTGGGCTGGGCATGGGTGCACGGTACAGTGGTGGAGCAGCATGGGTGTGTAGTGAAGCCATGAGGGGAATGAGGAATACCTACAGAGGAGCGTGGGTGTGTAGTGCAGTGGTGGGAAGGGCACAAGGGCATGGTGCAGTGGTTGCAGGGGGGGATACAGGTGCATGGTACAGTGTACGATGGCGCAGTGCAGCAGTGTGGGGGATGGGGCCGTCCACATGGCATGCAGGTTGCGGTTCACCCAGATGTGTCCCACACACATGCGGTTCCTGCAGATACAGCCTGCAGTGTGTTTGGTGCCCAGCTGTGTAGAACTTGGACGGCCCTGGCGTGTGTGTATGTGTATAGTAAATACATTGTGTATGTGTGTACATACACGCACACACAAGTTTATTTTAAATTAAGTTCTGCAGCTTTCATCCAGTACAAGTAAACCATGAGACTATTCAATGGAAAAGCTCACAAGATAAAATGCTGTTCCAATAGGCCATGATTTTTTGGCAGTGAGAAAAGACTCCAAATTTTATTTATTGACTTATTGCAAGACTTTACTGAAGCTAATAAAATGCATGCTTTTCATTCTTCCTTTTCATCTCCATGTGTGATGGTGTAGCAGAAAGACTTGTAATCCAAGTTGCCCGCAGCATCAATAGGGGAAGATTGGAACATCTGGTCAATCTACATATCAGTGAGAGAAAAGCATAGTAATGAAGTTTTTTTCTCCAAAGCTATGCTTTAGTGCTTCCAAATTAAAATCCATCATGAGAATTAAAAATCTGCAGGTACAGTCTCATTCTTGCATCTAAATTACTCTAAAAAGTTAATAGGGGCCATTTAACAGGCTTAGTAGGCTAGTACGCATTAGGTCTTTGTAGTGTAGAGGTGGGCAAAATGCAGCCCCGTGGGCTGCATCCAGCCTGCCAGGCCATTCTATCTGGCCTTTGGGGCTCCTAAAAAATTTAGGGGCTCTGCATGATGACCAGGGGGCGCAGCAACTGTCAAGGGGCAGGGCTACCCATGCAGCCCTCAACAGTGCACCAAAACTTGTTAAGTGGCCCTCCACCCAAAATAACTGCCCACCCCTGCTGTAGTGTGAATGTTTTGAAAAATGACTGCGTGGCACTTCATATAAGTATTAAGTAAACCAGTTAAAAGTTCCCTAAATCCCAAGGTTATTTCAGATTTTCGTCCTGTAAAATTGATTAGTGATTTCAGAACATTCTTTTCTGTCTCCAAAAGAAGTGTACTTTAAACCTGTATAACAATAGTTTTGCTAATTTCCTACAAAGTAATTCTTGTTACACACTAACATACATGTGGGTACATGCATGAGCATACAAACCTCTTCAGCTGTGAACTTATCAGCCTGTGTCATCATGAGGCGTTTCAGGCTAGTTAACAGACATGGAGAGAAAGTTAGTTGGATAATTGATGACTTTCATTCAGAGTAATGATAGCAAAGATACCATACAACACACCCCAAAACTTAACACGCACCTTGTATTTGAAAGGCAAAATTAAGGGAAAAAAACCTTTGCTGGTAACAAAGTGACTGAACAGCAGTGGTTGGGGAACCAAGGATGTTCATTGTTTTACTTCCTGTGGATCAGTTTAGATTTCACTTTTAGTTTCACTCAGTAAGCAGTAGATACTGCTCTTACCATGTTTCTCTCATATAATGTACACTCCAAAAAGGTGTGTTGTATGCAAGGAAATATGGTACTTATAAACCATCATACTTTTTAACATTTCCTATGCATAACTTTTAAGTTAACAACAGGAGAAATGTTATGAGCATTTCTGTTTACTCAGTAATTTGTTTGTCCTTATAGTTGGCTATTTCCCAGTGGGCATCACCTGCAAACTGTTTAGTTGTGTGTTTTAGCTCTACAAGATACCTTTTGGGAGGTCAGTGATTTTCCTTCAGAAAAAGTTCAGGACACAATGCTTAATACATAAATATTGTGGCTTCACCAAACTGTGATTTACTACTGAATCAATTAAGATACTGCAGCTTTGTAAAGTGGTTTAAACCAGGTTTGTATTGGTTTAACTATGTGCCCGTAAATTTACAGGAATAAGTGCTTTGGTAAAACACTTTCATATTCTTATAGCTTCCATAGCAAGATACTACACAAATTTAATTAGATTTGTTTTTTAATTCAATTTAATTGGTGCAAAATAGTGGGCATGCAAGCCTGGGCAGGGGCAAGACATGATCAACTGGCAATATGCTGTGCAGCAAAGGAATGATGCTACTGCATCTGGTTAAAAACCAAAAGGGGAAAGCAACCCTGAGGAAGCCAAGTGATTACATCTTCCAGAAGTGAGGAAGACAGTGGGAGAAAGCTTAGATCAGGGAGAGGGTTGGAAAGCGTTGTTCAGGGTGTGGAAAGGAAGACAGACTGAATTACTTGTCTCTGCTTTACATTATTAACCCCACTATCAATACAAAACATTACAGGGAAGAATAATTTAAAATACAGACAACAAGCAGATAAAAATAGTTAATAATCCAGTTCAAGACTGGGAATACATTGGGCTATATTCTAAATTGGGGTAGGCAACATTTTTTGGCCAAATTGCCGAAAAACACCACAGTGGCTACATTGGAAGGTGCCAGAGTGCCGGCACGCCAGAAAAACAAAATGAGGGCAGGGGGTATATAGCAGGATGCCCTGCTTGTGCCCCTTGCCTCCCACCCAAAGCCCCTGCCCCCCAGCCCTGCTGCCCTGTTCCCCCCACCCAAAGCTCCTGCCCCCCAGCCTGTGCTCTGTGGCTGTCAGCAGCTGCCCCAGCTCTGGGTAGTTGCTGGAGCCCAGGCTGCTCCCAGCAGGGGTTGCAGCATCCCAGCTGCCTGCTGGGAGCAGCCCAGGCTCCCGGTTGGCAGCAGCTCCCCAGAGCTGGGGCTGGCTGCAGCTGGGATGCTCCAAACAGCTGTGCTGGGCTCCAGCATCAGCTCTGCATTGGACTCTGGAAGCCTGCCATCACCTGTGTATTGAGAGCAGGGGAGAGACGGGGGCTGCGCTCCCTCAGGCCCCTCTCTCACCGCCCTCTCCAACCCGTGAGTGCACACACCAGTGCGGAGCTGATGCCGGAGCTCAGAGCCTGGCACAGCTGTTTGGAGCCTCCCGGCTGCAGCTGGCCCTGGCTCTGGGGAGCTGCTGCCAGTCAGGAGCCTGGGCTGCTCCCAGCAAGCAGCTGGGACGCTGCAAGCCCTGCTAGAAGCAGCCCAGGCTCTGTCACTGGCAGCAGCTACGCAGAGCTGGGGCTGGCCATGGCATGCCAAGCAAAATGGCCTTGCATGCCATGATTGGCACACGTGCCGGGGGTTGCTGACCCGTGGTATAGAATATCATTAGCTGCTGCATTAAAAAACAGTAAGTTATTTCAAACAATGTCCTATTGGACTCCTGCTGAACCAGATGGGACAACTGACAACTGGCACCCAGGAAAAACCCAACCTATTAAATGAGTACTTTGCATCGGTCTTTCATCAGTCCCATGCAATGCCCATGCCCACTATGGGACAGGGAGGTCCGGGTGAGGGAGATCCCCTGCCCTCCATCAATGCTGACCTCCTGAATGAACACTTTGAGAGGCTGGATACCTTCAAGTCAGCTGGCCCTGACAATCTACACCCCAGGGTACTTAAGGAGCTGGTGAGCATCATAGCCCGGCCTCTGGCACGGATCTTTGAAAACTCCTGGTGCTCTGGTGTAGTGCCTGAAGACTGGAAGAAGGCCAATGTTGCCTATCTTCAAGAAAGGGAGGAAAGTGGATCTGGCTAACTATAAGCCCATCAGCCTGATTTCTATCCTGGGGAAGGTCTTAGAAAAGTTTATTGAAGAGGCCATCCTTAATGGACTGGCCGATGCCAACATCCTGAGGAAAAGCCAGCACAGGTTTGTTGTGGGTAGGTCTTGCTTGACCAATCTCATTTCCTTCTACGACCAGGTGACCTATCACCTGGACAAGGGAGAAGAGATT
>NW_017728950.1:21507446-21511518 GCF_001723895.1 Crocodylus porosus | reverse complement strand
CTGGCTGCAGCCGGGAGGCTTCAAATAGCTGTGCCATACCGTCGCATGCACCCACACCTCAGAGCGGGCAGTGGGGGGCGGGCCTGAGGCAGCGCAACCCTGGTCTCTCTCCAGCTCCCAGCACAGAGCTCATGACTGGGCTAGGAGCTAGGAATTGTGTGCTGGGGCTGAGAAGATGTGCTGGGCTGGGAGCTGAGGGCTGTGCATGGGGTCCCAACTGGGAATGCTAGTGCTGGGGCCTGATCTAGAGCCACACAGCAGGTCCTGATCAAACACACCACACTGGGGGCATGTAGCAGGGCCTGATCAACAGCACTGGGACCCAAACTAGAGTACCAACACTGGGGCCACATGTCAGATCCAACCCTGCATATTAGATCTGAGACCATGTACTGGCTCTGGAGCCACTTGCTGGGTCTAGGGCTGTGGACCAACACTGTGAACCAACTCTGCATGTTGTTCCAATCTGGCATGCAGTTGGGTAGGGAGACCCCCTACAGGTCAGGAAATATGGTGGGGGATGGAGGGAAGGATGAACAGGGATGGAGGGAGCAGTGGCAGCATTAATCACCATGGCTCCCAGAGCCACCGCAATTAATGCTGCCACCACTCTGTTCTGCCCCGTTGCTCCCCTGACATATTTTTAGATCCTTGGGGACCCTTCTTTCTCTCATATAATGCACACCCATTTTCCCAGGCTGGTTTTGGGAGAAAAGGTGTAGGTTATATGTGAGAAAATAGCGTATATACAACAGTTTAATTCAGTGTAATTTTCTTTTGCCAGTGCTGGTTATTTCCTGACAAGCCTCTTCAAGTTAAAATTTTATCAGCTGCATCTGGCTTAATTAATGAGGGAAAAGCACAGGCCATTAACTTCCAGAGAGTGAGTTATACAACAATCCTTGCACTCAGTAAATTTATCAAAATATAGTAATTTGGAAAAAAGATAAACAATGAGCTTGGACATGGAAAATATGTTGGTTAATTCATCAGCTGTCTACCATCATATCACAAACATTATTCTGTTAAAGGTTTGATAATTAAACACAGAAATAAACTTACTAGTCTTTGTTAATGTGTCCTTTGCCATCTGGATCAAACATTTTGAATGCATTTAATATAACCTCTTCAGCATCAGTACCTGCAGAAAAATTGTATATTACTAGATGCATCTACATGCGCCCTGATAAACTCTGGTGCAGTCTGTACCAGAGTCAGCTGCTCCTGGGTATAGTGTTTACATGTGCACCCAAAACCACAGCAGTTTAAGCCAGGACGGAGCAGCCCCAGGATGGCAAAGGACTGGAGGGAAGTCAGCCCTGAGCTCTGGGTGGCAGTGTCAGGTGGTGGAGGGGTTGGCTGGGGCACGAGAGTGCTAAAGTGTAGGGCTAGAAACACTGTGTATGGTTGGTGGAGTTAAGTACTCCACCATAAGATAGTACTGTTCCCAACAGTGCTATCTTATGTCAGAGTTAATTAATTTATTGTGCCCTAATACCAGCACACATGTAGATGGTGATGCTTTAGGAGCTAATTAGTCAAATCCACAGTAAAGTGTCCATGTAGATACACCCAGTGTGACTCAGCTGATAACACATTCACATGGTCCAGAAATCCAGTGGTTAAAGTCTTCCCAAGAATATTATTCATGTACAAAACTAAGGCAGATCTGTGATGTTCAAAGTATTATCTTTATATGTTACTGCATTTGAAAACAATAAAAAGGAGTATTATGGGGGGAAAATGAAGGAACAGGTTCTGATTCTATTAAATTAATGTTTGGAATGGAAGTCTTTTTCTTAAAAAATGTGGGAACAGTTCTTCCTAAACAGTAGGTGTGTATACATTGTCAGTTATTAAATGGAGATCACTTTTCTATTGCTTTTTTTGGCTGTTACAGGATAAATTTATCTGTGATCCTTCCAGAAAAAAAGCAGGGAAATTCTGTGTACTGGTCAATATGACTGCACCAAATTATAGCGAGCTTTGAAGACCTTACTTGTCTGAACTCCATGGGACCATCCCATATGTATGCTAAATGTTAATATATATGAAACATCCAGAACATAATATAGTGCCAAAAAGAGAGAGAGATAAAAACAAAAAACCTGATGATGATGTGTTTTCAAAACCTGGTACAAAAGGACTTGTGTCTGTGTATGCACATGCACATTCATTTCCTTGTATGTCTAGTGACCAGGTCAGGAGATTGTATAATCTGGGTGTTCATAGAGAGGTGTTCATATACAGACAAGTTTAAACTTACCACTTAACTTTTCACCAAAAAGGTTCAAAAACATTGTGAAATTAATAGGTCCAGTAGCTTCTTTAAGCATGGATTCTAGCTCATCATCTTTTACATTTATTTTACCTAAAATAAAAGTAAAGCTTTTTTACTGCACAGAAATATGTATTGTTGGGATTCACAATAAATAAATCACCTAAATCCAGTTCTACACATGTGTACCAACATGAGGTAATAGACTTTTTAGTTCTTTCCAGACTGCTTCCCATTTGTTTTGTTTTGTAATTGTCTATGGTTCTTGAACAAAAATCCTATCTTTAAAGTGAGTTTTATTACTATAGCACTTCTAATATTAAATCATACACGGACAAATTTAAGAATACACATGAGTTTGGTATCCCTAAATTGGCTTCTGGGGAAAAAAATACAGAAAGATCTGTCACAAAAGGGATATACATCTATGACTGCACAAAGGAATCAGTACCCATGGTCTGTGTTCTGCTTACCCAGAGAAGCATAGGTGTCTTTCAAGTCTTCTTTATCTATGAATCCATCTCTGTTCTGGTCAATTAATGTGAAAGCCTGGGGGGGAAAAAGAGTAAATGCACACAGAACGTATTGTAGAGTTATAGAAAAATAGGGTTGGAAGGGATCTCAGGTGGGTGTCTAATCCCAACCTCTCATCAAGGCAGGATCATTACTCTCTCTAAACTAGTGATTCTCAACCATGGTACTGTGGTACCCTAGGGTGCCACCAGATCCCTGGAAAAGGTGCCTTGAGGTGGGAGGAGACCAGCAGATGAGTGCAGACTCAGGCTTGTCCCTGCTTGGCTGATCCCCCCACCCTGACTGCATGGCCTCTCTGGAGGAGGTAAGCAATGTAATATATAAATTCATTTCTTTACATTTGGTGCCACTCAATTCATAAATGTTATGGAGGGGTGCCTTGTGTCCAAAAAGAAAACCACTGCTCTCAACCACACCAGCCAACTGTTTAACTTGCTCTTAAAGACTTCCAGTGACAGACTTCCACAAATGTATTTAGCTTCTTCTCAGACCATATATAATTCTTGGGTGTCCACACCCACATCAAGGTCTGGAATGGTCCTGGGACCCATAATCAGCTGACTGCCAGACCTGGCCTGAAGTTGGCAGGGAGATGCCAAAGGGTTTCCATCTCCGGGATTTTAAACCAGGGCTGCTGGAAGTGGGGGTTTTAAGTGCTCAGCATGGGAAGTCCTTTGGTTCACCCCACCAGAAGCCCTCTCACCCCTCATGCCTGGTCAGAACTGCTGGGTGTGGGGTTTTGACCTTCAGCCAACTCAAGTCCCCAGTGCAGTCCCAGGGCAATCAGCTGATTGCCAGCCCTGGCTCAACTTGCTCTGCAGAGAGCAACCAGGATTATGCTCCCAGGATCCCTCTGCAATGGCAAGTAGTAATGGCATTATTTGGATCTGATCCCCAATCCTAAAACTGTGCCTGCTGCCATGCATGTGTGGGGATGGTTGGGATCAGGAATCAGATCCCATTGTGCCACTACATCAACATGTGCCAGGGGTCTAAGGCATAATAACTAGGGCTGTTCGAAGCTTCAGGTGCTGATTCAATTCGGAGGAGATTTGGCCTGATTTGGTGGCTGAATCTCCAAATCTGAATCAAATTAGGGGACCAATTAAAAGGTCCAAATCAATTCAAAAGTCTCGGAATCGATTTGGAAAAGATTTGGAGAGCTTTGGCAGTTTGGCCAGTACCTGCTGCCTGCAGCAGGGAGCTGGACTTGGACTCCATGATGGTAAGTAGGGGGTGGGGGAGGGGGGAGTGAAAGAG
>NW_017728950.1:21497238-21507311 GCF_001723895.1 Crocodylus porosus | reverse complement strand
TGCCCACTCTCTGAGCACCCCCCATGGCTGCCCCACCCACCCCAGCTCCCAGCCCTTTAAAAAGAAAAAAACCCCAGGCTCACTGCCTGCTGCAGTGGCCTCGGGGCTTCTGGGGGCTCATGGAAGAGCCCTCCACACAGTACAGGGCAGTGGGGGGCAGCAGGGGTTGCCCCCCTGCCAGGCAGAAGCCAGTGAGCCCAGCATTTTTTGTTTTTTGTTTTTTTAAAGGACCAGGAACTGGGGCAGGCTGAGCAACCATGGGGGGGCTGGGAGAGTGGGGGGCAGAGGTCAGGAGGCTCATGGCAGAGTCCCCGCATGTGGCCTGGGGCAGTGGGGATTGCCCCCCACCGGGGAGGAGCTGGTCAGTGGGGGCGGTTTTTCTCAAAAAGCCAGAAACTGGGCTAGGCTGGGCAACCATTGAGAGCAGGCAGGGCATGGGCCTGCATGGTTCAGAGATTTGGCTGATTCAGCAGCAGCTGACTCTCCAAATCAGATTCAGACAAATCAATTCAGGACAGTGATTCAAATCACCAAATCAAATCACTGTCCCCCGAATCAGCCAAATCCAAATCCAAAGTGAATACTAGCTGCTTTGAACAGGCCTAATAATAACAGACCAATTTCTCTGAAATTGTTCTGTCCTCTGGTTTTCTAGTGGAGAAGGCAAAACAATTCCTAACCAAAATGTACATATAGTGCAGAAGTCAGATTAAATATCACGTCATAATATATGAACACTTAATTTGGCAGAAACAGACAAAGAACATTCAATCATTATGTAGAGAAAGTAATCTCATACAAATTCATCTTCTGAAACCAAAACTCTAAGGCAGCTTATGAATGTACTTTATATAGTGAGCTGGAACAAAAATCCATTTCTGAACATGTACAAGGTTTGGGAAGTTAAGTCCAACCTGTACCCATCCCAATTTCTGTGTAAACAACCATTTTGTTCTGGCTTTATATATTGTCTTACTTCCTTGAATTCTTGGATCTGGGTCTGCTCAAAGTTTGAGAAAACATTAGAAGAAGCTCTCTGGGCACGTTTGGCACCACCTTCCTTCTTCTTGGTTTTTCTGCTAGCCTGAAGAAGAGAGAAAAGATGTTAACCTACTCTCTGAAATCACAATAACATTGTCCACTCCATTCTTTACCTTGACTTTCTCAAATGCACTACAAGCTGGCAGAGGGTAGATTGAGGCTAGATATCAGGAGGCGCTACTTCATGGTCAGGGCGGCTAGGGTCTGGAACCAACTTCCAAGAGAAGTGGTGCTGGCCCCTACCCTGGGGGTCTTTAAGAGGAGGCTAGATGTACACCTTGCTGGGGTCGTTTGACCCCAGTACTCTTTCCTCCCATGCCAGGGGGTCGGACTTGATGATCTGCTCAGGTCCCTTCCGACCCTTGAAACTATGAAACTATGAAACCTCCCAGAAATCATCAAGAGGAATAGTAAATTTGGGGGGGGTGGGTCTTGTTTCAACCTCTTGGTTACGGATGCATGACTCTTAAACATTCAGACTTCTGATCTACTTGAAAATCCCTGCAAACTTAGGGTGACAGTCTGTTACTATTTGGTGGTCTAGACTCTATTTCCATCTAGTCAGTTAGAGCATTAGACCTTGTAGCTATTTGGATGACCAAATGGAAACCAAATGTCAGCCTTAGATGACCAAGTGTCACCCCCTAAAGCCCTTCCTAAGACTGTCAACTAATAAATGCCTTGGTGCAGTGTGGACCAGCCTTTTTGGCAGGCATAAGACAAGTTAGCCCGCACCCTCCCCAAGTGCCCCTTCGATCCCTTTCTCTTACCTGATCTGCTGCTCAGCTTTCAGCTCCCTATCCTGTGCTACCTGCCTGATCTGATGCTCTGGTTTCTCCTAACCACCACTATGCCGCCTGTGCGACACACAAAGGCTGCTGTGGCACTTGTGGCACCCATGCCACAGGTTAACCACCCCACCTTGATGGAAACTTGGTTTCCCACCAAGGTTGAACTTACCATCTTCGCTGGAGAACGTGGCTATAGCAGGTTGTCTTGAAGAATCTTACCTTATAAAGTGCCTCTCATGGGGAGGGCAGGGCTTATCTTTGCAATTTGAATGTCTCAGAGGACATATCAAACTTCTTAAGCACTTCTGACTCTCAAATTATGCCCCATAAATGGACAGGCTTGTGAGATACTCGCTGATCTCCAGAGACTAAACAACTGTTATTTATATTTAAAACCTCCTAGAGTAATTTGCTGTCTAGATTTCTTGTGATGAGCAAAGATCGTGACAGCAGCACATTGGGATGTTACCATAAATGGCATAGAATAGCAGCTGCAGCCAGTAATTTCTCTGGATTTTCAGTATTGTACACGCCTCTTTACTGCAGACGTTTGAAATTTAAAACTCGTTATCTCAGAAAAATGTTAACTTTCTGTCACCTTCCTTATCGTTTGTATAGTTTCTTTACAGACCACCTGTTTTAGTATCTGTGGGTGCTGCCAGAAACATAATCATGTCATATATAATTCTTTTAGTGACTACTTATTTTTAAAGGAGGATTTGAATATTTTTTCTATTACCACAGGATGATGGGTGAAGCTAGGTTTTCAGTCTAACAGTGCATACACACACCATGTTTACTATGGAGGAAATGTACTTTACTGCTCTGAGCAAAATTACCCCTTAGAAACTGAAGAGTAACTATCCCCCAGTTTAAGTAACTTCAGCGAACTGATTGTGTGTCTGCTCCCCTATTCCAGGGGCTGGCAACCTATGGACAGTAAGCTGGATCCAGCCCACAGTGCAACTGGATCTGGCTTGCAGAACTGGGGCTTCAGCTGCATTTGGTGGCAAGGGTTTTGCTGCTCACACCACACCACACTACATTATAGGGTTGCCAATCCTCCATGATTGGTTGGGAGTCTACTGGAATTTGCATCTATTTCCCAGTGACTATTGAAAGCAATCTGGGAGACTGATATTGTGAACAGGTTGAACAGTACAATTAATGATTAGAGGTGCACTAATACATTGGTCCCATATCAGATCAGCACCAGTACAAGGAAAATTGACAGTATCGGCAATCAGCTTTTTTTGGCTGATGCGGCTGATAAATGCCCTCTGCATACACACAGCTGCAGCACAACAGGTAGGCAGCCAGGACTGCAGCCTGGCAGCTTAAAGAGTGGTAAGTCTGTTGTGAGAGAAGGGGCAAAGGGCAGGGTGCAGGTCGAGGCCCCAGCAGTGAGGGAAGGAGTGGGGCTAGGGCTGGGGCAGAGGCAGAGGCAGGCACTGCACAGCCAGGGTGGGACAGGGGACAGAGCTGCAAGCAGCTCTTCTGTGGGACATGGGGAGGGGGTGGTGGCTTCCACCTCTGCATGCACCCTGAGAGGGCATGGGCAGGGCCATCCCTGTGGGGGGCCAATTGGGGCAACCGCCCCAGGCCCTGTGCTTTGGGGGACCTGCAGAGCTGGGAGAACCAGTGGCGGTGCAGAGCTGGGCGGAGCTGGGTGGAGTGGCAGCTCCTCATGCAGCCACCCCCAACGCTGCTGCCAGTGGTGGCGGTAGCTTCTTCGGGTCCAGGGCCTGTGGGATCACAGTGGGGGCAGGGCCCCACCTGGGCTGATTTGCCCCGGGCCCCACACCCTGCGTGGGTCAGCTCTAGGCATGGGGAGCATATACCCCGAGATGTGTGCAGGGCGAAGGCGGGCTGCTGCTGTTAGCTGGGGCTGGAGACAGTGCCAGGTTCTTCCCAGTGGGGGTGTTGGCTGGGACTGCACTCAGGGCAGGCAGTGGTGCTGGGAGGGGGGCTATGGGGAATTTTGGGGTGTCTGCATGTTGGAAAAAAAAATCTCCTGGAATAGCTTCAGTCAGAGTTGCTTACCCTAGCTGGGTAGCAGGGAGCTTTCCCATTATTTCACAGGGAAAAGCAGTGGCAGGGAAAAGCTGTGCTGCTGACTGATGTTGTAGTCAGTTTCATCCCTGGGCAGCCCCTTGCTCAGTGTAAAATGGCTCCCCCACCAACCAGCAGCCAGGGACTGCAGGTCCCTGCAGGTAACCATACTGCAGGTAACCAGCTTGGGAGAGATGTCTGGCTTGGAAAACCAGCACTGTTTCATAGATTTCATAGACATTAGGGCTGGAACGGACCTCATATGATCATTGGGTCCAGCCCCCCTGCCCAAGGGGTAGGAAGTCAGCTGGGGTCAAGGATCCCAGCAAGATAAGCATCCAACTGTTTCTTAGAAGTGTCCAGAGTAGGTGCTTGTACCACAGTAAAGAAGTTTTTTCTTATGTCCATCCTAAAACGGTCTTGCAGGAGTTTGTGACCATTGGTCCTTGTCTTTCCATGGGGTTATTCCAGATGTTTACATAAAGACTTTTTACCCAAGTTTTTGTTCCTTCTGCTACTTAGCTCTGTTGCTTCTGCTTCTCTCATATAGACCTGAGGAAGGCTACTTTGATACCAGAAAGCTTGCCTATGTCTATCCCAACCATGCAGTTAGTCCAATAAAAGATATCACCCACAAGTATTCTTGTCTCTAATGTTAACTATTTGTTTTCTGAGCATTTTAGTTGATGGTGTGGCCAAGGGGTAGGAACTTTATGGTTTGAAAGTGAAAAACAAAAGTGTCATAACTGACTGAATTAGATCTTTCAGAACTAATTAATGCATTTTTTCTGTTTTAATTAACTCAACCCGGTATGAAATTCCCTGTAGATAAGGACCTACTCAAATCACGATTTTGTGGTTTTCATGGAAAACGGAGGTTTCTGCAATTTTACAGAATTGCTGGGAAAAAACTTACTAAAAATAAAATGCTAGCTCTCCAGTGGAAGTCAGTAGCCACTGTGGCCAAGCTTCACAGCCCACTTGAGGGGGGAAGCCACTGACATGATGGGGAGCACCCAGGGTGGTGGCCGCTTCCTCTGCCACTGATTGGCTGAGAGGGCTGCTTTTCATGCCCTGTTAATCAGCAGCAAAGGGCAGGGTTGCAGGGAGGGCAGTCCTCTCTTCTAGCCAGTGACAAGGGGCAGGGCTACATGGAAAGGCAGCCCTCTTGGCCAATCAGCAGTGAGAGGTGGGGTGACTGGGGCCCCTTGGTCAATTAGCAGTGGGGGAGGAAAAGGAGCACGACAGTAAGCCTGTGAAAACAGTGGCCTGCACTGCGATCTGCTCACAAAATTGCATGTCTATCACTTGAATTTGGGCAGATCCCTACCTATAGAATATCAGTTAGTAGAATTAATTTTTACGTGATATTATTATAAAATATTTTCCTAGTAACCTCTGGAAAGCAAGACAACACATAAATTCATGCATGCATGCAAAGATCAAAAAAATGAGGTGGATAATTAAATGACTGGATTGAAAGTTATCAACATTGTGATGTTCTAGAGAAAATGCAGGAATGCCTGCTGCATCCAGACATGTTAATCACACCATAAATGTGACAGGTGTCAGGGCCTGTAGGTTCTGGATCCCAGTTGGGTTTCAGGGGATAGGTTGGTGCTAAGCTACTCAGTTATGTGAATGCTCTCAAATAGATCTCTAGGTGCCTAGAAAACTACCTCCAAACAGGTGGTAGTTGTGTGGCTTTTGGCGGGGGGGCTTAGTTTTGGACTTGGACGTCCCAATTTCACCCAACTACTTAACTGGATCTACTGCATACTTTATACTACCAATGCACATAGATGAGCACACACTAGTTACAAGTTACTAGTTACTTATTCAAGAATCTGATGTGAGGGAGGCCTTTGTTGTTACCTCCCATATTAGTTTAAACAAATACATGTACATTTTACAGTGACCATTTGACCTTTAGTGAGGTACAGATTCAAGGCTACCTAGAGAAAGAAGCTTTGGGTTCTGTACACTTTGTTGAAAGATATAGAAGATAAAAATTCTAATTGACAGGACTTTGCTAATAGTGGTGAGAAGGAATAATTAGTTTTATTGACTTCCAATACCTTGCACAAAAGATACAAAAATGATAGGAGTGCACCGATAGAAATTTTGGGGGCCAATACCGAGAGCTGATTTTTAAGGAGGCATATCAGCCAGTACCAATCCGATTTCTGATACAGCATGGAGAGCTGCATGCAGCTGGTAAGTCTGTTGTGGTGGAAGGGAAGAGGCATGGTGGGGGATCAAGGCCCCTATGGGGAGGGAGGAGTGGGGCTGGGGTAGGGGCTGAGGCAGGTGCTGCCCAGCCAGGGCAGGGCAGGGCACGGGATGGAGCCATGGCTCATCCAGGGAGCATGACTCCCACCACTGAATGCACCCCAGGAGTGCAAGGTGGTGGATGGGGCATGTGCCCCAGGATCTACACGGGGTGAAGTGGGCTGCAGCTGTGGGCTAGGGCTGTACCAGACTGAGCTTGGCGTGGGCAGCAGCACCTCTGGGAGGGGACCTGGGGGGGGGTGCTGCAGCCACCCCAAAATTTGCCATAGCCCCCATCCCAGCTCTGCCACCACCTGCCTTGAGTGCAGCCCAGCCCAACTCCCTCCTTTCCCCCATGTGCCAGGAAAAGCCCAGTGCAGCCCCAGCCCAGTCCACAGTGGCAGCCCACCCCGCCTACACCCCGTGCAGACCCGGGGGCACACCCCACCCCGTGCTCTCCTGGGGTGTGTGCAGTGGCAAGAGCAACCCATCCCCCACACCCCTTGAATGAGCTGTGGCTCTGTCCCCTGCCCCACCCAGCCCAGGCAGCACCTGCTTCAGCCCCTGTCCCACTCCCTCCCTCACCATGGGGGCCTTGATCTGCTCCCCCACATCCCTTCCCTCCCCCCTCCCCTTCCACCACAACAGATTTACCAGCTGCACATTGCTCTCCAAGCTGCCGGACTGTGCTCCTTGCTGCCTGTGTGCTGCGGCTGCACTCATAAACAGGCATTTATTGGCCAAATTATCGGCCACATCTGGCTGATTTCCGATACACTCAATTTTCTTGAAATTGGTACTGATTCAATATTGGATCAATGTATCAGTGCACCTCTAAAAATGATTCTATGAGTAGTCTAAAGAAGGCAAACAAAAATGCCTAGGTACAATTTAAAATATAATGCATAATCCCATTACAGCACATATTATAGTATTTTGAAATGAAGGGGAATTAGTTTGTAGATATAAATTTGCAAAGTTTGCATACTTTTTGTGTAACTGTGTAAGCATTTCAGCTGGGATTACAAGACAAAACTTTTTTAAGAAAATCTAATAGAAATCAATCAAAGTTAATGCCAGGCATTTTATTTGCATCTGTTTTTAAATAGCATACATTATAATGGAATTGTATAAGGAACTATATATATATAGTGAAGTGATTTTGAAAGACCTATTTCACATGGATCAGCAGGAAGAGTATAATACCAGAACCAAAAGCTAAATTCACAGCAGTGTTATCTGGGTCCAAAGGGAATATCAGAATACAGCATAAATAGCAAATGTTACTAGCAGTCAGCTGCAGGCACAAGAGATGAGAGAAGAGACAGCTTTTTTCCATAGTGACAGCTGCAAGCCCAGGGAATGGGAAAGGAGAGCTAGGATCCTGAACAGATAACAAGTATCCTACTATATGAAACATAATTTCTCTGATAGATTTTTCTGTATTAGGGTCAGATCGCACTGTATTGACTGGGAATTTTGCCAAAATCCAAACGTGACTGGACTCATGGTATCTATCATACCACATTTACTCAAGTCTACGATGACCCTGACTTTAAGGTGAACCCGCCCCCTCAATAGATTCTATACATGGAAAACTTATTTTTCATTAATAGCATCTAATTATTGAATAGCTCTCTTTAATTCATCTCTCCCACTGCTGCAGGGGGGCAGGCAGTGGGGGCAAATGGTGCAGGGAGCTCAAACAGCTTGTCCCCCACTTGTTCCTGCCCCCTGCTACCTCTGTTCTCTGCCTGCCTCCCTGCAGCCTCAGCTTCCCTCTCCCTAGCCTCTGCTCCCCACTGCCCCTTGTTCTGTGCTAGCTGCACAGGCTGCATGGCCACAGTGGCAGATTAAGATTTACTGGAGCCCTAGGCAAGCAGGAAAGTGGAGGTCCCCCATGCCCCAGCAGGGATTTCAGCAGAGGGAGAGCCCAGGAGGCTGAGTAAACCTGACTGGGCTGGGGGTGGGGTGGAACATGCTCTCTTCCCCCGCCATGGCCAGAGGGGAGCTGAGCTACCTGCTGTGGGCTCAGGGCTCTTCACTCTGCTGCCTTTGCCCCGGGGGCCAGCTGTACATCCCCTGCCCACTCAGAAGCAGGAGGCACAACTCGCCACCTCCACTGCTGCTGGGGGTGGGGCAGAGGGCGCATGGCCGGTGCGGGGTTCCCACGTGAGAGGGCAGCAGGGTGGAGAGCCCTGAGCCCACATCTGTCCCAACACAAATCTGGGAGGGCACGTGCCCCTCCTCCCCCCCCGGGTGGTGTGCACAGCAGAGGGAGATGCCCCCCTTCCCCCTTGGACAAACTGCCTATGGCTCCGTCCCGCTCCATGCCCCAGGTCCTACACACTACCCTGGCTGGGCAGTGCTCCCAACCCCAGCTCCACTCCCTCCTTCACTGTGGGGCTTCAATCTGCCCCCCCAGTGCCCCTTCTCCCCCAAAGACCTAACTGCAGGGAGTTGCTCTCCATGCTGCCTGGCTACATTCCTGGCCCTGTGCATGTATGTGGTGCCCCCTGCATCCCATTCCTGACAGGTCCAAGCAGGACCTCTTGCAGGCTGTAATGCTGCCTGCCTGTAAGGGGAAACTCAGTTTCCTGGGGGAATATGTGTTAATATGCCTATACATGGCCACTGTTAGGAACCAAGCTGGGACCATGTTCAGTGCCCCACATTGCAGAGTGGACAGAACCTGTGAGTGTGGAGAAAAGGTAAGGGAGGAAGGGAAAAGGGCAGATGGGGAAGCAGAGGCTGAGTGGTGGGGAGAGATGAGGAGAAAAGCCTGCAAGGGTGAAACGACAGGATGCACAGGTAGTTGGGGAGCAGGAAGCATCTACAGCAGTGGCCTGGACCCATGGGTAGGGGCGGGAGCCTGAGCCAGAGCATCCCCCTGCACTCCCATGCTCAATTCTAGGATGAGGAACTTTTTCTCCCTACATTAAATATGGAACAAAACCTTGTCTTAAAGCTGACTAAATATAATATGTAAGTGAAGTCTCAGCCCTGCAATGGGCTCTGACTGTTACCCAACCCCTCACAGTGTCTCAAAGTTACATGACTTCAGGGGAGGGTTAACCCTGGGCTGTGTGGCCTAGCTCTGTGAGGGTGGCATCAGTTTGACGGGACCTCTCCAAGGCACCCATCTGTAAGCAGGCAAAACACGTCCCTGAAGGGGCACCATGGTCTGACATCATTCCTTTGTGACATCCTGTTCCCCCAGCAATCAAGGCTCTAGTGCAGGGGTGGACAAAATATGGCCTGCAGGCTGAATCCAGCCTGCCAGACCATTCTATCCAGCCACTGGGGCCCCTAAAAAATTTAGAAAATTAATATTTATCTGCTCCTGACTGCCTGTCAAAGTTGACAAAAGTCAGGGGCAGTAGGACCCAGGGGAAGCCACCAGGAGGATCAAGTGGCTGTAGAAGCAAGGCCCAGCCCCTCCCCCTGCCAACCAGAAGCCCCATGCAGAGCAGAGGCTTCTCGCCTGGGCCCCTGGGGCTGTTCCTGCCTCCCTGTGCTGGAGGGAAATTCAGATAAGGAAGTGGGGATAGGCAGGGGAGGACTGCAGATGATCATCCCAGTCCTTGGGCCTGGACCAGGCTGGCAGCTGCAGTCCTAGCACTGCAGCCAGCAGCCACATGGTGCCAGAGTGGCTGGCAGTGGGCAGGGGGCAGGGGTGGAGAGGAACGGCAACAGCCACAGGCAGGGAAGCACTGAAAATGGCAGCAGGCAGTGCAGGGGAAGGAGAAGTGAGCAGGTATGTAGAGCTCAGCTGTTAGAAATGGAATATTGTTAGAAATGGAGTATTGTTAGAAATGCACAGCTTGCATCTTGCACCTGATAAGAAAGAAACACTGCCAAGGACTTTTTTCCTTGCCCAGCCTTGCCACAGCTTTTCTTATACTAAATCGCAGACTC
>NW_017728950.1:21468780-21497224 GCF_001723895.1 Crocodylus porosus | reverse complement strand
TCAGTTTCCAACCCCCCCCTTCCCTCTCTCATTAAGGAGACAAGGAGGGCTGGCAGCCGTGCTTATTCAGAGGACAACACTATTGATGGGAGCTAACAGCTATTGATAATGCATTTTTAATAATATTTCTAACACTGCCACCACTCCCTTCCACCCCCTGCTGGCTGCTCCAGCACCCCATGGTTTCTAGCTACAACTGGACCGCAGGATTCAGCAGGACCTGGCCCAGCCCCCGCAATTCTCAGCTGGCTCCGTGCAGTGCCGGATGGGCTGGTCCGGCTCCTGCTGCATCCTGCGATCTTGGCCATGCATCTGGGATGTGCTGCTGGAGCAGCGAACTGGGGGAGAGGGAGGGGGAAGCAGCAGAAGGGCAGCAGCGGCAGGCAGGGAGAAGTGGCTACAAGTGGGAGCACAGAGCCACACTGGTGCCCTGGGGCCCAGAACAGCAGGAAGGGGAGTCCAGGCTCAGAGGAGCACTGCAGGGGAGGAGGATCCAGCCACAGCGCAGGTGCTGTGGGCGAACCCTCCCCAGCCACTGTTCCCCCATAACCACCAACACCACATAGCCACACACACATCCCCATGCTCCCCCACCCCACCCCACATACACACAACCCTATACCCACCCACCCACACCCTCCACAATATAGAAGCTATGGTGCAACCCCCTCTGCATCCACTACACAAGCTCATGTCAATCAAGACAAAAATATTTGTTGAAATAAAGCTGATGAAGACATAGTCTATGTTTGGGTTTTAGAGCATACTTTTTTTGGTTTCGAGATGGCAAAACTACAAACTGAAAGGAGTACTGCTTGGGTGCAAGAGGAGCGACTTCCCGTGGCAAAGGGCAGGGGCGGGACTTCCGGTCCCAAGACGAAGACCAGGGGGCGGAGCGCCTGCCAAGGGGCAGAGCTACCGCTTGCCACAACTGCCCGTCCCTGCTCTACTGCCAGGGTTCTCCGGGTCAGAAGGGGTGGGAAGGACACGTGACCAGAAGCGGACGACTTCTGCGCGAGGGGCGGGCTCTACGGCCTCACTGTGAGCATGCGCAGAAGCGATGGCACGCCTTGTTTCTGAGGGATGCGAATAAAGGACGTGACCTCGCCCACCCCTTCCGGAAGTTACGCAGTCCACGCTAGTCGCTATAGCTCCGGTTCCCAACAGCCTCTGCGGCATCGTCCCGGCCTCTTGCCTCCGCCGCCGGCAGGGTCGCTTCTGGCGTCTCCTGCGCTTGCCAAGATGGTTCCCCCGGTGCAGGTCTCGCCGCTCATCAAGGTAATGCGCTCGGGCCCGGTAGGATGCGGCGCGGCGGCTCCTGGGGCAAGGTGACCCCGCGGGCGGGAGGGCGGGCAGTAGGCCGAGGGCCGTCCATAAGCCGTTCCTCTCTCGCTCCGAGCAGATGAGCCGCTACTCGCTGCTGCTGCTCGGCGTGCTCTACGGCAAGACGCGCTGCGGTAAGTGCTCCGCTTGGGCCCGGGCAACGGGGGTAGGGGCAGGCGGGGCCGTTGTAGCTACCGAAGCGGGTCAGCGTGCGTGTGGGAAGGGGGCTGTTGCCATGCTGGGGTCTTGCGCTTTGGAAGCCAGCATGCCTGCTCCTGCTGTGGCTTCATGTAGCTAGATGCTTCTGTGGAGGTTTTGGTAGGACAAAGTACTGATGATGCTTGGTGTGGCTCTGTAGACAGTAATGCTCTTTCTGTGTGCTGTGCCATAACATGCAGACAGCACAGAATTAATTGCATGCCGTTTAAGCATGCTTACTGCTAGTCTGTGCCTCTGTATTAACTTGAGTGTGCCAGCACTGGCCACTTAGGGCATTAGTTTTGCAGGTCAGATTCTTCAGCAAAGGCAAGTTTAAGGCTTTGTCTGTGCAGCTTCTCTGTAATGATGTGGTAAAGTGATGCAGCACTCCTATAAGGACTGTTATGCTGCTTATGGTTGCTTTGAGTACATTTGTGTACTGAAAATTGGCTCCATAATAGGCTGTTGCCGTACTTAACCAAGTTTGGTTTTAAACTGGAGGAACTATAACTTCCAAACACCACCTGGATCTAAAGCTTGTTTCTCCCTTCTTCCCACTTACATGTAGCATGTGTATCTGTTCATCTGTTCTACCGATGAACCTTGCACTGTTATTTTACATCAACATACCTTCAACAGTGTGGATGATGGAGCTCTTCAAATCTTATGCTAGCATGTAATACCTCTGGTAGGCAATGGAATTACTGTTCTATCTTCCAAAAGGCATTTACTTTTAGGAAAGACTAAGCTTTAATTCTTTTAGTAATCTGAGGATAAAGAACACCAATTCAACTTTCAGTAGTTAGCTTCAAATTGGAATTGGCATATAACCAAGGCCTGATAGCAAACTGCCTTTGCAAATAGGCAGATAACAAAACTGGATAAATAACTAAAATAACACATAATTTCCATTAATTGAAATAATAGACTATCTAAAGCCTATTGCTGAGGAGGAAAGGAGACTAGAAGCTGAAGAGAAAAAGAAGCGTGAAGAGCTGGAACGGATTGCAAAAGAATTGGCAGAAGGTATTCTCTCAAACATTGGCATTACCTATCTTATGCTAAATATGGATTTGAAATGTGTGCTGCTACTTTTTTTTTTTTATAGCGGACACTGAGTGATGTGTACAGGCACATAATGGGTGATTAATTATTTTCATGTGGTCTTATAAACCAGTGTAGCTCAGTTGACAGTAGACGGCTATCTCTTATCAGCTATGTAAACTTGCATTTCATAGACGGTAAGTAAAATAGTAATATCCTCTTCATTGCTGGTTCAGTAATATCCAGTAATTAAAAATCCAGTATCTGCTAGCTATACACAGAATAATGAAATATCTGTGATTATATTTCGTTGCCTTGAGTCCTTGGCTTAAAAATTGCTATGGTTTACTTGTACATACTCCTGTGAATAAGCTCTGGAAAGACTGCATCACTGAAAACAACATAACCAAATAACTGAAAAACAACATGTTAAAGTAGGTGAAAGGAACTGATGGTTTAAAAAAAAAACAAAAAACCTAATTTTCCTTTATTTAACATACCAAGACCTTCATATGTTTAAGACTGTCTTATTTTAGAGCAGCAACCTAAACTGACTTATTTTTCTTCTCTTTTAGCAAGTGAAGATTCTATATTGAAATGAACAAAGCAGGTTGGACCTCTTCCTCTTCACTAACGTGACAAAACCTTGAATTAGTTGTTTAGTGGTTAAAGAACTTTATTTGCTACTTCCACCAATAAATATTTGTAAACGCTTCTCATTTGCTGTGTTTTTTGCATAAGCTATGCAAAGTACAAGTAACAGGTATTTGTACAATGTAAAAAGAAATATGTATAAGAAGTCATGGCTGTCTTCCATGGGGACGATCTTTTGGGGTTCAAATGCCAGTTTTCAGGTGTGTATATAGAATCATAGGAAGTTGGGGCTGGAAGGGACCTCAGGAGGTCATCTAGTCTAACCCCCTGCTCAAAGCAGGACCATCCCAACTAGATCATGCCAGCCAAAGCTTTGTCTAGCTGCGTCTTGAAAACCTCCAAGAATGGGGAGTAACCTGGGTCCAGTGTTTTACTACCCTCCTGGTGAGAGAAATTTTCCTAATATCTAATTTAAACTTCCCTTGCTGCAATTTGAGAACATTGTTCCTTGTTCTGTCATCTGCCACCACTGAACAGTCTAGCTCCTTCCTCTTTTTTAATCCCTCATAAGGTAGTTGAAGGCTGCTATGAAATACCCTCTCAGTCTCTTCTTTTATAGACTAATTTGCATAAAAGTTTTTGTGATCAGGAAAGGTGGACTGTGAACATGGAGATACTGGATAGGGTTAGGAATGGAGAAACTAGTTAGGAAAACTGAAACTGTACTATATAGCTGGTTATCTAAACTAAGTTTTATAGCCAAGGGCACAATTCATCTTGGTAATGCATCCTAAGCTCAGCAGTGATTGAATGTATATACTTGGCGATTGTATTAAAATTACAAACTTTTTTCCCCCCATCCTTTAGGTGTTGTGCTGTTTGTGAGGGTCTGCTCCTTTCACATGACTGGTATTTCTACAACTTGTCTGAAGAGTTATTTTTAAATTGGCAAATAGGACAACTATACGTTCTTGAAATTGGAAATACTTGACAACCTTGACTCTTTTATTCTGCATGTTGTTTATAGTTTGGGATTTGATGCAAACAGTTGTAAAAAATAAAAACCCTTTTAGCTCAGCTTTCCCTAGTAGAGGAGCTGACTTAATAGTTGGATAGCCTAGCATCTAACATGTTTCAGAACATCAAGCTGACTTTTTCAGTGTCTCAAGACTTGTAAGTTTTATTATTTAGTATCTATCAGTGTAACATTTACCCATTTCTTGAAGAGGACATCTGAGAATTGATTGGAAAAAAGTTAACGTGCAGATAGTTATGATGCCTAACAAAAAGAGAGAGATGAAACACAGCTTAAAGCAGTAGTTTACTCTACATGCTAGTAAGTGTTCAGTAGAGCAGCTAACTTTTCATGGGTTCATGGGTCCACTTTTTTTCTCAGACTGAAGTAGGAGGACCTTAATTACTACTTTAAAAATGACTTGGGTGTTTGGACAAGAATTACCTTCTTATATTTGGGTTTGCTATCCAGTGTTGCAAAACCAAACACTTGTGGAAAATGACTGAATGAATACTGGCATTACTAATATGAGCTGTGTCCCTGGGTGTTTTGTCTATATGAGCAAGTGTGTGACTTGCAAGTTTCTGCTCTTTCCATACTAGATCATGGTAGCTATACAATATTTAAACTTGGTTCTCATGGTTAACACCTTGTTTTATTTACACCCACCTGTAAGGCAGGTTACTTGTTCTTGCTGTAAATATTTTGTTTCAATAAAAGTATGTTGAACTTTCTACAGGTCAGACTTTGTATTTACAGCCTATTCAATGTGATCAGCTGGTATCATTCTGCAAGTAAAGCATGAGCTCTCAAACAAGCTGTAGGGTGTAATATGACTGACTTAATTTCTAAGCCTAGCCTAGTTTCTTGGTGTGTGTGGTTTTGTTTTTTTGTACTTTGCAGGTGTTGTGGGGGTGGGCAGGAACATGTACAAGGGCGAGAGGTGAAATGAAGAACTGAGGAGAGTTAAAGGATGCCTTTATTCAAGGTACAGTGTATACTAAAAGTGGAGAAAGCCAACCAAGTGCTTTCCCTTCCCTCTCCCCTTCCACCACACTGGACTTACCAGCTGAAGGTAGCTCTCCATACTACTTGAATGCTGCACTGCAGCTGTGCAGCACAGGCATTTATTGAACCTACTGGCTCAATACCAGTTGCAAAGAAAACTGGCTATTGGCACTGATCTGATACCAGACTGATGTATTGGTGCACTTCTAAGCCAGTGCCATTCCATATGAAAGACTACAGGAAGTCAAACACAGTAGATAGCTTAACTGATTAAAAAGTACCATAGAATCTGGGTAGAAATTCCCTGTTTTATATAGGAAGAATATAGTAGGTCTATGAGTTGCTTTACTTCCCTGCCCCTCCACCACTCCCAGTGCCCCTCACTTCTGACCTATAGCACCTGCCTGTCATCCCTGCTGCACTGAAGACCACCCCCCCAACCCCTTCCCCTGCCTCCCCACCCTGCTGCAGCCCTAGTGCCATACACAGACATACACATACACACACTTACTTGCCTGTACCTACTAGGGCATGTACAGAGGCATATGATGCCCTAGCCTCTACTCACCTTCCCCCATTCTCCCCAGCACCAAGCACCTGTTTGTTGAGGCAGAGCAAAATCCTGGACAAGTGTGGATATTTTAAAAAAACTGCCTGGACGGAGATGGGAGGACATGTCTGGGAAAACTCAGATGTATTGTAACCCTAAGCAGATGTGCAGCAGCAATTCAGCTAGGGCACCTGGGTAAATGCTCACATCTGAGGCCATGGAAGCCTGCATATGGGTATGTAGCCACAAGTGATCTGGTAGCACTGCAGCACTTAAAGGCCCCCCAAACCCCCAGCCAAGCTGAGCCTGCCCCCAGAGCTCCCTGGCAGCTGTGGCTGGAGCCAGCAGTTCCCCCTATCTGCTGCGGGGGGGGGGGGCAAAGCAGAGCAGGAGCAAGCCTGGATCTGCCTACTCCTATAAAGAGCAAATCTACATCCAACAGGACACCTGTAGGCAAGTCCATGGGGAAGGTTTACTGTACCTTATTTTACTGTACAGTAAGGCTAAATCATATTAATAGCACATATTGATGCACCTAGGATACATTTTGACCACTGATCCAGGATAACAGCGAGCTAGAAAAATGCCAAGGGAATTGAGAGAAGCCACAAATAGAGGTGCACGGATATATCGGTTCATATAATATCGGCACTGGAAAAAGGAAGATTGATATTATTGGCAATTGACTTTTTTTGACCAATGTGGCTGATAATGTCACCAATGAATACCATGTGCGTAAGTGCAGCCACAGCATGCATGTGGCAAGGAATGCAGCTGAGCAGCTTGGAGAGTAGCGTTTGGCCAGTAAGTCTGGCGGGGGGCATAGGGGAAGGAAGAGGTATGGGAGGACAGATTGAGGCCCCCATGGTGAGGGAGGGAGTCGGGGATGGGGCTAGGGCAGGTGCGCCCAGCTGGGGTGGGGGATGTAGCTGCAGGCAGCTTGTCTGGGAGGTGGGTGGCTTCCACTGCTGTGCGCACCCCTGGGGGAGGCATGGGTGGCATGTGCCCCCAAGATGGTCTGTGGGCTTGGGCCAGGTGCTTCACCAACCTCTTCCCAGTGGGGGGCTGAGCCAGGGCTGCACTTTGGGCAGGTGGCAGCAACAGAGAGGGGGGGCTATGGCAAATTTTGGGGTGGCTGCAGCCCCCCCAAGCCTCCTCCTAGTGCCACCACTGCTCACCCCACCTGACCCCTGCCCACCCCAAGCACAGTCCCGACCTAGCCCCCTGCTGGGAAAAGGCCAGCGCAGCCCCTGAGCCCACAGCAGGCAGCCTGCCTTCACCCCATGCACAGATCTGGGGGGCACATACCCTCCCTTCTCCCCCAGGGGTGCACACAGTGGTGGGAGCTGCCCCCCAGACAATTCCATCCTACCCTGCCTGGGGAGCGCTTGCCCCTGGCTCAGCCCCGCTCCCTCCCTCACCACAGAGGTCTTGATCTCCACCGCCATGCCCCTTCCCTCCCACAGATTTACCAGCCAAACGCTGCTTTCCAAGCTGCCAGGCTGCGTATTGGCAATCAGATTGGTAACAGCTGATATGGTTGGTTAATAATTAGGGATCCTTGTTTTCCATTTTCCACCGAAAAACAGAGAAAACCACAGATTTCCCTTTTTTTAAATCAGAAAAACTGCAGATTTCTCCTTTTATCTGAGAAACCCACGAATTCCCTGCTTTTGCTAACAGCTGTACAGGCTGGTTGAGCTCCAGCCTGCAAGAGCTGTTTGCAAACAGGGCAGGAGAGGGAGCAGGGGAGGCTCTCAGTCAGCCACAGTTCTGCTTAACTCAGCTTCACTCTTCACTCCTGGAGCCTGAGGTAAATGGGGCTTGCAGGGGGCTGGGGGCCCCTCTGGCAGGGCTGGGGGGTTGCAGGCCACAGCTGGGAGGCACCAGCAGGGCTGCGGGAGGCCAGGAGCTGGCCCTGCCCCCATCCCCACCCAAGCAGGCAGAGCAGTGGGGGAGCTGGCTCCATGCTGCTTTTGCTGCAGCTGCCTGCTGTTGGGGGCAGGGAGCTGCAGACTTGAGTCCCTGGTCCGATAGGTCTGGCAGCTGGGGGCCTCCTCCAGCGGCGCTGGTGGGGCAGGGTCTGTGGGTAGGGGCAAGAGGCATGAGTAGGGTAGGGGGCTGTTGTGTGGGCAATGAGGGGCACCAGTAGGATTGGGATGGCTTTAAGGATGAGTGAGGGGCACCAGCTGGGCTAGGGGAGGGCTGCAGGGGGCTTTTAATTTTAATAATGGATTTTGGGGTTTTTATCAGAGAATTTGAGATTTTTTGTCAGAAATGTTGTGATTTTTTTAATTGGAGAAAACCAGGATCCCTGACTCAGTTATTGGTATCAGCCAAAAAAATCCAAGTTGCAAAAGCAGAGAATGCAATAATGGGCAACTTCAGTTAAACATATATACCGGGTAAATCCTACCGTAGCACAGGTGGCAAAGAATAGGTTTAGAGATGTCATAAATCAGTGATGTCACTCAGCCCAGGCCCTAAACCAGATCTGCCCTGCAACAGCTTCTCCTGGGCCAGATCTGCACAGCCAGTGCCTGCAATGGTAGCGGCCTCAGGACAAACAGGATTGTATCAATCTGACACTTGCTGGGCTCCTGAACACTGACAGCTATGTCTAGCATGGTCTGGAGGCTCTGAATTGTGCCACAGGTCATGCCCCCGGATGACCCAACCTCCAGTTTCAAGTAGCACAGTGGACTAGATCAGGGTTTCTCAGTCCTCTAGGGGGCACTTGGGTCATGGCAGCGAAACCAGAAGTACCATGGTGGGACTTCCAGTTTTACTTTTGCACACTTTGATCAGTCACTGGAGGGTCGTCCCCCCCACACACACATTTTTCAACTAACCTGTGGGGGAGTCCCCCCACTTGCCAGCCAGTGGGACCAGGATTTTATGACCTTATATAGGTGGGACATAAGGTGCAAAAGGTTGATAATCGCTGAGCTATATAGAATGGCACTGTGGGCTGGATCCAGTTCATAGGCTGTAAATTTGACACCCCTGCCATCAATGACGGCATTCTGCAATTAGTCCTGGAACCTTGAAGAGGAAAGGTAATTCTTGATTTAATTCTAAATACGGCAGGCAATTTGGGACAAAGGGTAACAATTGCTGGGCTGCTCTGTAATAGTCATCACAGTGTAATTGGGTTTGATATTTTTAAAGGAGAGGAGACAAAATAATCTACTGCAGTCGCTTTTGACTTTAAAAAGGGGAGCTGTAAAAAACCAAGGAAGATTAAAAAAGGGTAAGGCATCAAAGAATGTTAAAAACTTGGAAGCAGCATGGGAACTACTTAAGAACACCATATGGGAGGCAGAGTAAATGCATACTGAAAAACAAACAAGGAAAGTGAACAGCATGGTTAAATGGTGAAGTAAGAGCGACTGCGAAAGAAAAAGAGGCTTCAAACCAAATGAGGAAAATAAAAGTGAGCACAAACTTTAGCGAGTCAAATATAACCTACAATAAAATAAGCTAAAAACAGAATTTGAGAAGAAGCATGCTAGAGACATAAAACATAACATTAACTATTTCTTCAAGTGCATTAGAAACAGAAACCCTGCCTAAGAATCATTTGGGCCACTGGATGATCAGGGTTTAAAAAGAATGCTAAAAGAGGACTAAGTCATTACTGAGAAAATAAATTAGGTCTTTGCATCTGTTTTTACTACAGAAGATGGAGAGATTCCCTCACCAGAGCTAGTTTCCTGGGAGAACAAGTCAGTAGAACTGACACAAATGGAGGTATCAGTAGATGAGGTGATGGATAAACTAAAGGAGATGGATACTGTAACAGGGAGCCAACACTTGGCCCCTGTTATGAGCAGGATTCTGGACATCGCTGGGCTCGCTGTTCCTCTTACCACAGTGCCGCACGAAAACTCTGCCACCACCAGCAGTCTCACCCAGACGCAGCAGGGAGCTGGTCCCTTTACCAGGAACAAGGCTTCTGAGAGCAGCTAGATTCCTGTCCACCCCAGCTTGAGGGTCATGCCAGGTTTCCACTGCCATTAACAACATCACTGGAAAGGAACCCAGGAGTGCTGGCAAACACCAGCTTCCAGCAACCATGTGACAGGGGAGCAGGAGATGATCAGAGCCCAGGAGGCCCAGCAGATTTAAAAGTAAAAGGGCCAAGGCCCCTAGACCCCTGGAGAGGGGAACAAGTGCACTCTCTCCAAGAAGGGAGCAGTGCCTGTCTGTGTGGAGGCACAGAGAAAGTGATCTGCAGCAGCTTGAACCTGGGTCTCAGCCCAGGGTGAACTCCAGGATGGAAGCAAGCTGGTGAAGGATAGCCAGTGCAAGAGAACCAAACTCGCAACCCACCGAGGTCAGATGCAGGACATGGGGTACAACTGTGTGTGGGCAACAGCTATGAAGGTTTCTCTGGGGGTCCCGTCCCTGGGGTGGACAAGCCGGTAATGGTGATGCTGGTCAGGAGGATACTGCCTAGGAAGCTGTGGATGAGATATAGCTGAGGTAGATATAGACAAGAAAATGGACAGATTCCACGAAAGGTAGATTACATAGAAAATAAGAGATGTGAGTAAAGGTTGATTGTGTCCTGAAGAGTGCAGGGTGGGAAAGGTCTGTTCTACATGGCAGGGTTCTACAACTAGTCAAGCCACCAGTCAAGTGTCTCAGACATCATTGGAAGACCGTAAGTCCACCTGACATGTATGGTAAGGGCAAGAAGTAGGAGGTGGAGCCCTGTGAAGAGGATGCATCTCCTTTGCTGAGAAAATGCTGTTCCCATTTTGTTTCACCAGTCAGCTTCCCTTTATTTTGTTCCCATCAAGGCATGGGAAGCCAGGAAGCCAAGGGATCCCCCTGCAGGCAGCTACTTGAGCCTGTCTGCCAGGCTGCAGCAACAGCATCAGCTGCTGGAGAGGGCCATGTTGGGGTAATCATACCACCTGGTCTCTTACTGAAACAAGCACCTAAGGAGCCATGTGAACAGGGCCTACCCAGCAATATGATGGGCACATGCCACACCCCAGGGCTCCCTGTTCTGGATGGACCACCCCTACCTGGTACCTCGGGGTCTTTACCCAGGCAGAGCCCATGGTCCCGGCCTCCACACAGACGGAGCCCTTGACTCCAGTTGCAGAGGCTGACTGGCACATCTTCTGGAGGCTGGGTTCAGGGGTAAAGATTGTCAAGGAGGCCAGCAACCACAAGCTCATAACTGGTTTGTTGAAGGGAGGTCATGCCTAACAAACCTGGCATCCTTTTATGACCAGGTAACTAATCAGCTGGACATGGGACATCAGCTGGACATGGGATATCATCTACCTAGACTTCAGCAAGACCTTGATACTGTTCTCCATGAGATTCTCTCAAGTTGGAGGGTACTGGCCTAGACCAGTCTACAGTGAGGTGGGTTGGCAACTGGCTCAGAAGCCAATCCCAGTGAGTTGTAATCAATGGGATGGCCACATCTCGGAGGGCCATCTCCAGTGGTGTCCCCCAGGGATCAGTGCTTGGGCCCATGCTCTTTGACATCTTTATGAATGACTTGGATGAGGGAGTGGGAAGCGCAGTGATTATATTTGCTGGTTCTATGGGCTGAACGCAATCAGATGAGGTTCAATAGGGACAAGTGCCAGGTTCCTCATCTGGGTAGGAAGAACCTTGACCATAACCATACGTTGGGTGGTGGTCCACTGGCTGGCACTTCACGTGAATGGGAGTTGGAGGTGAGAGTTGACCAGAAGATGAATATGAGCCATCAGTGCAATGAAGACACTAGCAGTTCAAACAGAAGTCTGCCCTGCATTAGCCAATGTGTTGCCAATAGATCCAGAGAGGTGCTCCTTCCCCTCTATTTGGCATGGTGAGGCCACAGCTGGAGTACTGTGTCCAGTTCTGAACACCACACTTCAAGAAGGATATGGATAAACTTGAAAGGGTACAGAGAAGGGCCACCCATATGATCAGGGGCTTAGAGGGTAGGCCCTATTGGGAGAGACTCCAGAAACTGGGTTTGTTCAGCCTGAGTAAGAGAAGACTGAGAGGTAACTTGATAGCCACCTACAAGTATGTTAGGGATGAACACCAAGATCTAAAGGAGCAACTCTTCAGAAAGGTACCCCTTGGGAGGAAGAGGACCAATGGGCACAAGCTAGTTGTGGAAAAATTTAGGCTAGACACAAGGAAAAACTTCTTTTCCATAAGGTTATCTAGAATCTGGACCACATTCCCAGCAGAGGTGGTGCAGTCATCATCCCTGGAGGAGGAGGTTGGACAAGTACGTCATTGAGCTCGCTTGAACCCAATTACCTCCTGCCAGCAGAGGTGGTACAGTCACCATCCCTGGAGGAGGAGGTTGGACAAGTACCTCACTGAGCTTGCTTGAACCCAATTACCCCCTGCCCATGGCAGGGGACTGGACTTGATGATCTTACAAGTCCCTTCCGGTCCTTCTATTCTATGATTCTATGGCAGGCGAGTACAAGGAAACCAGCAGCAGCCTGGGAAAAGAGATACAGATACATCACACTTGTTGACAGATAAATTAAGCTAATAAACACCAGGACTTGATGGCATTCAAACTAAAGCAGTGGTTTCTCAACCTTTTTAGATTTGGGGCACCACTCCTTTAACCCGAGGCATGCCTCCATAACTGTTGTGAATTGAGCAGCATCATATTTCAAAAATTAATTTCTTACACTACTTACCTCCTTGCAGTGGGGCAGGGCAGTGGCCAGGCAGGAATGTGAGCCTACACACTTTTCTCCTTGTACTGCCTTCTCACACCTTGTAACACCTTTCAAAAGACCTCATGATACCCAAGGATGCCGAGTATGCAACCTATTACTAAGAACAGCTTTGGCACTATGTCATATGTCCTTAGTATGAAGTAACTGAATTTCTGTGGGATTCTTACTCCTGTTGGAGCTGGCAGTAAATTAAACTTATGATAAACTGCATTATGGGACATGCTGTGCCGCCTTCTTATGCTTTCAACTGAGGTCCAGGATCTTACCTTTTTATATCAGGAATGCTTATTTTGGTGGATGACAATGGTGCATATCTTGCCAAGTATCCCTGAACCTTTGTAAACAAGAAAGTACTGCAAGCAGGAATAAATGGCCTACTGAATTTTTTTTCAATATTAAACAATAAACTATTAAAAGTAGAGTCAGATTTTTCTGATATTGTTTCAAACTTAGATTTCTTAACAATCCAAAGCTTAGACACCCACTACACATGGACTGTCCAACATTGTATTTTCAATACTTAATATATTAGTGTAGCCACTAAATACATTTTCAACATAAATGAAGAACTGTTTGAAAATATAAATCAGAGGAGTCCTACAAATATGTAAACTAAAAGTGATTATTTCAAGGACAGCAAGACAAGTTTTAAATGGTTTATTTTAGAATGAGCCTTACATGTGCAGTTGTCCTATACACAACTACAGAATATTTGTTGTTTTTCAGCATGTGTGGTCCAATACAAATTCTTAAGACAGTTAAATTTCAGATAAAAAGTGCTAGTATATATTTGTACAACCCTGCTTAGTAACTTTTGCTAAAGCGAGTACCTTTTTATATTCAGCATTTTTCTCCAAGAAAATATTGGTCAGTATTTCAAAACCTACTTTTCTCAATTCTGCATATAATTTGGACTGCTGTAGATGAATTTGTTGCATTATATACTGTATTTTTAAATGTCACCATAAAGTTCAAAGCAAATGAAGTGCAGCATGTCTGGAGGCACAGTTCTAAGATTTTCTATTATTCTATAATTTTCAAAAACTGCAAAAGCACCTATACAGCTCAATCAGTCACTGCTCTCCCTGCTAAACTAAATATCTCTCTTTCACCTAAGGTGCAACCCAGAGCTAACTGAAGTCAACAGAATAGACATCAATTTGTTTTGGGGCAGGCTTAGATACCTAAGTTGGGAATAAAGAATTACAAACTTTAACCTTACACCCTAAGCATAATTTAACAAAGTCCGTTAATTTTTTTGTGGTTAGTACTTTTAAACAACATGTATTGTAGGACAAAATTTCAGGTGACCTGACCTCTTTCTTTGTTATACAAGGTTAAAACATTAAGTTTGAGGTATTGAACTTTACATGCACACACTCAGCAGCACCAATATCTTCTACCTCATGGCTAGACATACAGGGACATAATTTGCATGTCACAACTAAAATTGGTCTCCTGGATTGTGTGTTGTTTAGATGGCAATATTAACATAGTCACAGACCACATTTGGCCCAGTACTCTGTCTAAGCCCAACCAAAACAATCTTTGCTCCAGTAACCACACAATCCAATGTTTTTTATAGCTCTTTGTATAACCACTGTTACTGACTAGCTAACACTGTTTGCACCCAAAATAGTGCTATTCTGTTTCAAGCAGTGTGAGACCATGATAATCTGTTCCACCATTAGATAGCAAAGTAAATTGCATATAATTAAGCCAACAGTTTTCATGAATCCACTTACCTACAATATGAAATTTGAGCTTGTGGGATATATGTATAGGAAATATTCCAGCATCTAGAACTTTTTCTTCCTATGGAAGTTGTCAAGAATGTCATTCTTAAATGGTAAAAATCTAGTTAGTGTCTTCTGAAGGTACAACCTTTGATCCCATACTTATTTGCTGTGAAGCATCTGTGGTCATTCTGAGGCCTCTGATTTGAAATAGCTAATTCTTCTGAGCATAGATAAGAAAATTCTGCAACAAGTGAGCAGGCAGAAAGTACTGAGAACCACATTTCCTCAAAATGTGCTGTGCTCTTAACAAGCATGTTTTGTCATTCTCCAGATTTTCTGTTACATTGATCATCACTGTAGCATACTTGACAGAATCAACTTCTGAACCTAACTCTTCTCTCACATGTATTAGAAACAATATTAAAGTAATATGCTCAAGGGAAAAAACACAGGAGGTGGCAGGAAAATCAACATAATTTTTTTTTAAAAACTCAAGCATATACCAAAACATTTATAAAGCTGTGGCTTAGAGGTGAACAAGACCCTAATAGAGAGCAGAGAAAGATCTCCCTGTACCCACCCTAGTTTCTCTGAGCATTCCTGTAAGTAGGCATTTGTGAAACTTTTTGTTGTGAATTAAATCCCAATCTAGCACATCAATGGTATTAAGGGATGTAAGCTGAAACAGAAGTGTCCAATTGTAGTATCCATACAAAGCTCACATACTCATTTCTCATCACTGGTCAAAAATGGCTTACTCTTTGGTCATGCAAACTCTCTAGTACTCAAACTAGGCTGAAAGGACATTAATGTTACAAACTATAGTTAGGAAATGCCACAATTAAGGTTGCCAGGACAACCTTAATTTGGCACCTTTATGATATAGTATTTATATGTTTGTTTCTTCAGGATCCCTGATAGTACATATTGCTCATGCAATGAGAAGCTATAGGTTTCTCCTTCCCTGCAAATGCATGGTTCATGTATTTACAGCACACCCATCTAACTCTACTGAATACAGAATTATTGTCATTGTGCATTTCTTTGGCTTCAGTAGAGTTGCAATCTTTTAAACCAGTCCTGAATTTGGCCCAGTTTCTCCACAAAATAAGGTGTACTAATATCAGCAAAATAAAAACAATGTATTAGTTCTACAGCTAATCCCTGTAACTTTAATTTCCCCAATGCTGGTTCTCATTAAAGGCCAGATTCTGAATTCAGATTCTGAATTCAGTTACCAGGGTGTCATCCCAACTCCATGTCTATTCTAGCATACCTGAGATCAGAATCTAGGTATCAGTTGTTGGATAAAGTCTATTTTTGTCACTCTGAGAAGCCAAGCAACCTGAGGGGTCAGTCTTTGCATTTCCTGTTTGCATATTGCTGGCTTTTACACCTGGTCCTGTGAGATGCATAGGAGTTGACTCTACCACAGTTCACCTGCCACACAACTAGGGTTGAATTGGGCACATGATCATTTCAATATTTTTCCAGGTAAATGTGTGCATGTAAGGGGCATGTTTAGACTTCAGGTCATATCCTACTTCCATTAGTCACACAAGTAGATTCAGATTGCCAAATGCTGCCCTGACTTAACCTTTCTGTAACCCCAGTGACTTGACTAGCATTGTGTGGAGTTAGACAGGGCAGAATTTGGCTCTTTACCTTCAGTAAGAGTACTCGTATGAGTAAGGCAAACGAGATTTGGCCCTTCCATGGCTGCTGATAGGTCTAATTTAGGTAGTAGAATGGTAAAAATAGAATTTATATTTGTACACCATGATTTTGTTTTACAAGATGTTTCTCAATTTGCGTCATTCAAACACCATCTTTCTGAGCTCTAAATTATACAGCAGGTTTTAGATGTGGGAGCTGTTCCTCCATTGCAAGCTAATGCCTCTCCTGTGTGAAAAAAGACAAGTATTTAGATATGCATCCAGAAATGTTCCAACACCACTGTAATTTGAAATACTTATCGATGGAAAGTCATTTTACTTTTAAAAGTTTTAAGATAGTGACAAACATGTTATGAGTTCCTAGCTATTCAAGATATTTGTTATACAAAATAGTTTGAGCTTCAAAATGCTTTTGGAAACTTCTGTGAGGTCCAGTGAAAACTTTCTGATGTAGTTTTTGTCAAAAATGCTGATTTTACAAAACGTATCAATTTCCCATACGAAAAAAAAGCTTATTGAAGTATTTGTTTTATTCTGATTTATTAAAAAGTAGAAATGAAATGTTTAGATAAGATCAGTTTTATTTACAGAATTTTTTTTTTAATTTCTCTCTGGGGATATTTATTTTTTTCTTTCCAGTTTGGGACAAAAAGGACATTTTGAACTAGTGGGATTTTCCATGAACTAACCACTTTGAGGTTTTCCTAATTCTCAGTCTGACTGCTGGAGTGAGGCAGCTGGAGAAGATGATGCATCTACACTTCCAGTCCTGTAAACCCCCAATATTTACTAAGACTCTAGTTAGGCTCCTGTTGAAGCCAATGGAAAGGTTGCAGGGAGCTGGACTGGGTCCAGAAAGAAACACAGATTAAAACAAACTAAACTGCACACATATTAAATTGTCTTATTTTCAGCAAAGTCTTGGCATGAAAGAAACTACTACATTGCAATTCTTATTTTAGGGAGTAAGTTGCACCTCCTTTAGTTTGTCCTATTATGCAGCTTTTTACAGATGCAACTGGTTCAAAATTACAAATAGGTGAAAGGTGATTTACCCAGGGTTTTATCTGGAAAAAAAATGTGTGCGCAAGTAGACTTAACCAAGATATGAGACTATCACAAAATTTCTCACCTTTCTTTTCAGCTGCCTTTTCTGCCGCCTTTTTCTTCTCTTCTTCAATTGCTTTCATTTTTGCATCATACTCATCAGCACGGGTCTTCCATTCCTTTCTGTTGTTCAGCAACCCATCCAACATTGGCTGGATTTCCGGGTGGAAACGAGAAAATTCCTGGACCAAACATATGCACAAAATAATTCAATGTGTACTTAGCCTTGTCTGCTCATACATGAACTTTATATCATCTTATGCAAGTTTAAGCATGTATGATTAGGGAAGCAGCCAGATATCTTACCACTGCCTGGGTAGGAAGTTACTTAGAAGGAACGTTTACACTTGGGTTCAAAACAGATTAGAAAAAAGAAGAAATAGTCTGACCAGGTTGGGGGTTTTATTTCTTTGCAGACCTGCCAACTCCTCCAAGTTGTGGGAAACTCTGACAAGAACCCCATGTGCTTGGATGTATTTCCATTTTCTACCTTCCAGGGTGCAGCACAGCACTACTGCTGCAGCTGCATCCTGTGCTGAAGGACAGGTTGGTTCCCCAAGGAAGAAGTCCCAAATACCACAAAACTCTAGGCCCTCATGTCAGGTAATCCTAATACTGTTTTGCCTCAAAGAGAGTAGTAGGAGCCAGAAAGGCAAATGGGCCAGGCAAAGTCTATGACTGATGTGCATCCTGTAAAGAGATATTGGGGTAGGGGTAGTACATAATAATGGGCAGGAGGAGGAAGATGTGTGAACTGAAGAGTCCTTGAGAATACACTGGAGTTGCAGAATTAAATAGAGGGGGTTTCAAGGAATGGTGTTTGAGCTGAAAGATGATGGTGGTAGTGGTTAGAATGGGATAGGAAGGGGAAAGGAAAAGAGACTTCAGCTTCTCTTTCCCCAATCTCTCCCAGTCAAAACCTTGCTCCGCTTTGGGAACTTCCCTTTCTTATTTTATAAATCAAGAAGTGGGTAATATTGGAAGAGTGGTGGAAGGAAAGAGCACTCTTGGCCAGGAGAGAGGTCAGGAGCCAACCATGTACAAACAAGTGACACTATTTGCGATTTGAGAATTTGGAGAAAGAGTAAGGGCTTCCAGTTCTTTTCCCAGCTGTGCCCAGGGTTTCAGTGAGATGAGGATTAGAGGGAAGAAGCTGATATGCCCCTCCCATGTTGGTAAGATTTCTGCCCTTGCCCTCATATCATCATATATTCTCTATTTCACAAAAGGCAAAGTGATACAAGTGTGAAGCCCTTATTGATTGTGAGCAGGTGTGTGTCAGAACTGTTGTATTCTTAAGGCAAATTCATTATTTAGTAACTTAATCTAGATATTCTGGTGTCATCCTATGATGCTATACAGGTTCCCATACTAAATTCATTATAGTGGTATCTGAGCACCTAATAGTAATACAATAAGCAACATGAGTAACTGTCCTGGGGGCTCACTTTCTCTTGCCAGGAGGAGATTGGAGCATAACTTGCTCTACAATGTTTTGGGTTTTTTTTTTAATGTGTGTATGTGTGGGTGTGAAGAGAGGCACCAATGAAATGTGCCCTGCCATTTTGCCATTAGTGCAAGAGATTGTGATGTTTGATGCTTCTTGCTCCTCACAGAAATGCATTCCACAGCCTTGAGCTTTACGCTTGTTTCTTTTGACACAAATTTATACTTCAGGTCATTAACCTGGGTTATCTGGGTTTTGTTGTTGGATGAACCTGGACTCACTTTCAGGGTTATAGTATTTCTACAGGATTAGACTTCAGTAGCATCCCATTACTCATTCTGCTATATGGGTCATTCCGCTGTATAGGTTGAAGCTGAGAGTCTGGTTATTCTGGACCTGGTGCAGTTCACAACTAGTATAGAGCAGTGGTTCTCAACTGCACCCCAGGTGCTGCAAGAGCCTGCCAGAGGTTCCACACCATGCGGTGAAATTGCCCCACACCGCTCTCTATTCAAGAGGCACCTTGGAGACACACTGACAAGTGGCTTGCCTGCATTACATTATGCAGGCAGGTGCAGTGGTTCTGCTGCAGCTCTTCCCAGTTCAGCCTCAACATGCCTCCTGAAAATAGCTATGTGGGACAGTGACATCTGCCCATTTCTGGGGTGCACCCTGCAAAGTTGGAACAGGAAGGGCTGTAGCAAGAATTGTAGGTTAGATATCAGGAAAAACGTTCTCACCAGGAGGGTAGTAAAGCAACAGGTTACCCAGAGAGGTGGTGGACTCTCCATCCTTGGAGGTTTTTAAGACCCGGCTAGACAAAGCCTTGGCTGGGATGATATAGTTGGAGATGGTCCTGCTTTGATCAGGGGGTTGGACTAGCTGACCTCCTGAGGTCCCTTCCAACCCTATTTTTCTATGATTTTAAGAGCACATGCTCCTGCTACAGCTGCTTCCCACTCTGACTGTACAGGAGTTGCATGGCATGGAGGCGCATGGCACCTGGACTCAGTAGTTGTGGCTGTGGGGTGATATATCATATTTCAATATTCAATATCATATATTCAATATATCATATTTCAATATCATATATTCAATATCATATATCATATTTCTAATGATATCATATATCATATTTCTAACACATTAATTAATAGTAGGATTATAATGTTTATGTTATAATATGCCTGATATATTTTACTCTTTTAATGTAGTGTATTTTGAAGAGTTCTGAAGGGGTTCCTTGAGTCTAAAGAGTTTGAAAGCCACTGGCATAGAGATATAAATGTATTTCCATACAACTGATCAATCAGTTCAAGGGGCTGTTTCAGCAGATGAAAAACACTGGGCATGGCAGACTTGGGGTGTTCAGTGTCATTTAAGATGTGTTTTAGGCTGTTTTGCACTGATGAGTGGTGAAAGGTTGTGAGAACAGGGCTGAGGATGAGGTCCTGCATTTCAAAACATAAGCTTAATTTAATAGCTGATCAGCAATATGTAGTCTGTGAGTAATGGTGGATCAGACCTATCTGTTGCATGCTGGTACTGTAAAGTGTGCCAGTTCCCTACAAACATTCTATGCTTATCGTGGTTTTCAAGTTATTGTATCCTATAGCCAAGGCCATGATAAAAACATTGTAGGCACTCACTGCATCTCCTGGATCAAGAGGAAGGTTGTAGCATGGTAAATATATTTTAAAAAACCCCCAACACAATATTGCTGAGTTTGAAAGATACTGATTGTTCTTCACAGTGCTAATTGCTTACCTTATATACAAATGTGCACACAAAGTCAATGAAACCAACTTGAAGCTTTGGTAGTTCAGCAGCCTTTTTTCTGTCCATCATGGGCTGGAAAAGAACATCGATTCCTTTGGAGAACAAGTCATAAAAGCCCCGTGTTTCCACTCCACAACTTATTATGGCATCATTTTTAGTCTAACAGTTCTATGGCATCATCCGTAATAGTTTCTCTTTTTTCCCCAATGCCTGCAGCAAAGGCAGCCAGTGCAGAGCCAAAAAACCCTCTTATTTAAAATAGTATGTGATTAAGGAGGGCTCCCCTGCTCTCACAGCATGCTCTCTGTTAAGAGGTGTGACCAAGTTTCCTGCTTCTTGTGAGATACTTACAATAGGTTGTTGCTGAAGTACACTTATTTCCAGGTCTCCTTGTTCCCAGAACTCAGCTGCTACTAGCAAAGCTACCTGCATTAAAAAAAGAACAGCCACCGTCTGTCTTTTGGCTTTAAAATACAAAACAGCTCAGGTCTTCACTAGCAGAAAGAGCCCCGCCCTGCTCCTTTTCTCATAATCTTGTCCAGTCTAAGACTTTTTTTTTCCAATCAATTGTTGTTTTGCCTTTAATTCTCTGCTGTTTTACCAAATATCCACCAGGACAGCAGTGCTGAATTGAATGGAGTTGCTCTGTCATAACAAAATGGAGAGTTGAAAGCGATATCTGGCAAGATAGCTCATTGGTGCACTCCTCTGTCAGTCATTCAAGTTCTGGCTGTGTTTCTCTGCAAGAACTTGCTTCTTATTAGGCCTCCTTATATAAGGCTAAATAAGGCATTAGTTATTCCTTTGGTCTTCTCCATAGAAATACTTGCCCTTTGCTACCCTGAAGCTCTTGAGAATTGTCTTAATACCCTGCCCCTTCAAAAGTGAAATTTTAAAATATGAATGTTGGGTTTTATTCATCTTACAGTTTCAGAACCTTGAGAATTTGTAATTTAAAATTTACCTATAAGCATGACCACTAGAAACTTTCTGAAGTGAAAGCCAAGAATCTCACAGTTGTATGGCTCCTGGCCCTGGCTCCCTGACTGAGGGCAGGGGGCCTGGAAAGAGCTGCAGGTGAGGGGAAATAGGGCAGTCCCCAGCCACCTCCAGGCTGCATGTGCAGACTTCACTACACAGCCCAGAGCTGGCCAGGAACTGTCCTGGTCAGGGGCAGGTCCGATCCAGCTCCAGGCTGGGTGGGGAGGTTTCCCCATGCAGGGAGCTCCCAGCCCACACTCTGCGGTCATAACTGTGATCACGGGGCTGGGGCTGAGAAGCTTGTTCCCAGGCCCTGCTACACAATCGCGGGGTGTGGGATGGGGAGCTTGTTTCCATCCCCAGCTCTGCAATTGCTGCAATTGTGGTTCCATCCACAACCTGCAATTATGGAGCAGGGTCTGGGAATAAGCTCCCAGCCCTACCTCTGCAATCAGGGAGCAAGGGCTGTGAGCTCCCTGCTGCCAGGGCACAAGGACATTGTCCCCACCTTGGCTCCAGGCCACAGCAGCAGGCAGCTCCCAGGGGCAGGGAGCAATCTCTTGCCCCCTGCTGCCCAGCTGACCGGGAGCAAGTTTGCTCCCTCTTGGCCATCTATACGTGCCATATGGGGCAGTAGCTAATCGTGAGTAAATTTGCTACTTGTATTTACAAGTAGCAAATTTATTCACAATTAGAGCAAATTACTGCACAGCAAGCATCTGCATGTGTAGACAGTGATGCTTACTGCACAACAATTTGTTCCAATTTCAAGTAAAGCATCTCATGTAGATGTGCCCAGTGGGTGCATCTACATGTGCATTAAGGTACTCTTTCTAATGTGCACTAAATTTAGTACCTCCAATGTGAGGTACTAAAGAACTGTGCATTAGGCTGCCTTAATGCTCAGTAACAAACATGCATGATTTTTAAGTGAGACTTAATGTGCAGTAGCCTATTTTACTGCACATTAGTGTAATTGCACAGGTTTTTATACACAGTGCTTTAATATGCAGTAAAATAGGCTACTGCACATTAAATTGTATGTGCTCCCAGTGAAACTAGGCCAGTTGGCAACATTTTTTTTCCTTGCTTCCCATATTCGTAACACTGAATACATTCTAGGGAGCAAGAGCACTGGGATGCAGTCTCCCCTTTCATTTGTTCTTTCACACTTTTTTTACCTACTTTAAATTTTGACTAGGTTGTGTGCTTATTAGGACTCAGTCAGGTACATACACTTTAAGAAGAAAATCAAATAACTGATGAAACCAACAAAGCAGCTGTCACTGCAAAGAAATTATAGTGTTATGTGCAAATAAGCATCCAGCTGGTTACTGAAGTCTTAGACATCAAAATCTTTTTAAAAAATCAATTCTCTTATGTTGTAACATAGGGTTGTGGATTTGACAACTTGTGAGAAAATATTACAGCCAGAAGGATTTACCAATAGTTTGTCAATCTGCAAATAATTATCTACCAGTATTGCTGGAAATTGTGACGGGAAAAATCTTAGTGCTGACTGCTGGGAATGCAGCAAGTTGTAATATACCGGCTGCATCTACATGGGCAGTGGACTGCACAGTTGTTACTGCACAGTCATTTAATACTTGCTTAAGCAGAGTTACTGTGCAGTCTTTATACTGCACAGTTGTTTTTAGAAGATACTTTGCAGTAGCAATGAGCTACTGCACAATAGCTTGTTGCTACTGTGCAGAAAAGCTGGTGTCACGGTTCATGTCTGGCAGCATTATGTCGCTGTAGCAATGGTGATGTAACACCTCGTGTAGATGCACCCACTGAAGTGTATTTCACCTATATGGAGCAAGCAGTTTTTGAGGCCACTGACCTGACTCTGGACTTCCCAGGGTTTAGTAATAGCAGACAAATCACAGGCAGTCATCATCATGGCCCTGGAGAATGGAGTCAGAAAGGAATCAGTGTTCACTCTACAGCCTTTTGCTACCTCCTGCTTTATATCCTTCCCCCCTGCCTTGTGTTAAAAATGAAGGAGAGCCAGACTGGCTTAATAAAATTCATCTGAGTGTGCTGCCAGCTTCTGCTCCAGGTTTGCAACCTGTATAATTTCCTATGATAAAACTGATTTACATACAGCTTTTTTGTTTTTGCTAGTCCTAGGACACTTGAGCCACTTTTGAGCACAGCAGAGACTCTAGTGAAACATTAAGGAAGGAGAGGGTCCCCCAGCGGCTCAGGGGCTGGTGCAGCCTCCAGCTCCTGTCCAAGCACTCACGCTCTGATTGATTGTTTCAGACAACCAATCGGAGTGTGAATAAAGTGTTACAGACAGACAGACTGAGGCTTTTATAATAGTAGAATTTTAAGCAGGGGCATTATAGCCCTAAAACAATTTTAATCTAAAAATTAGTAAAAGTTTTACGTAAAAGCCACTTGTGGGCATGTTGGTGTAAAATAATGGCATTTAAAAATAAACTTGTTGTTCTTTCTCTTTCCTTTCTAGTACTCTCTGGGCTTTCTGGTTTTCTTTTCAGGGTTTGTAGTAACTTCAGTTTTGCCGTTTTTTAGTGCAAAGTCTGTTTCAAATCCCATGGATTGGGTTAAAAAGATGCCTTAAATGCCAGCACAGACTACTCACAGTAACATGGAACTGCCATACAAACCTTGCCATACTGCTGCTCCTTCTGGCAAGCTACTCCCAAGGATAAAACTGTCCCATTTGTTATAAAGTTTACAAAAACTCAATTAGACTGAAGCTTGCAGTGGACTAATACCATGGTCTACCATGAGACCTTGCATTGTATCTTTGTGTTCCCATCTGTATCTTCTCTCTGTATTCCCCCCACACATTTTCTTTTCTATTTAGATTATGAGGTGTCTGACGCAGGAAGCCTCTCTTTGTCCTGTATTTGCTTATCTCCTAAGTGCAGTACTGCTCAGCCTCTGCCCGTGGGCCAAATTCAGCTTATGGAGCTCTGTCATCTAGCCCATGGAGCTCTCCATGGGTCCAGAAATTTGACAGCAGGGGAGTGGTTGCAGCATTAATTGTTGTGGCTTCTAGAGCTGGGTCAATGAACACTGCCACCACTCCTCTGCCACCAACATTTCTGGACCTGTGGGGAAACCCCACAGGCTGGATGACAGGGCCCTACATGGTGAATTGCGCCGGTCCATTGGGTTATTCTGCAGCTGGATCTGGCTTGTGGGGTTGGGCTGGTGCACGAGGTTGCTCTGCAGCCAGATCAAGTAAGCAGGACTAGGCTGGTATGCCAGATCGCACCTGCGGATCAGCCCTGCACACCAGGGTTCCTCATACTGGATCTGGCCCATGGACTCGTCCCATACCGCTTATCTGACCCATGAGACCAGAAGGGTGAGCACCACTGCCTTAGAGCTATTTGGGTTCTGATGTATGGCAAATGCTCTGAGGTGCTATGGCAGCACACAGACATGAAATTTATATGACATTTTTCTATAGTGACTTTTTTCTTATTTGTTTCATTTAAAAGCAGGATACTGGTATATTTTTATTTAATTACTTGCTGATGTACACATCTTAAACAGATAGCTGGAATTTCATTTTAATACCCATTCAAACAGCTTTCTGGAAGACAAAGCCACTGCAATCTGGCTCCCAGATACATTAATAAGAAGTGAAATGTGAGCTTAATATACCTCACTAGGTAACATGCATTACATCTTATGTCTTCCTGTCTGATCCCCTTAGGAGCTTGTTTGTTAAATATAGTGGCCATTTCTGTGCCATTTACCCGTCAAGGGGCGGCTGTCTTTACTCACATGACAACCTCTTTCTTGGTAGTCTCCAGAGACAAATAATCAGTCCACGCCTTTTTGTCCTCATATTTCTCTGACTCATCAACAATCTTCTGAAACATTGTTCTCTTTCTTAAAAAATAACAGGGAAATGGTGTGTTAAATAGGGAATCAACAGATCTCATTTGAAGATCCTTCAAAAACATTTCACAGGACAGACCCTTGGTTGAACAGCTGTGGTCAGTGTGTTTGGTTCACCAAAGGCAGCTCCACTGTATGTACATATCCCGAGGGCTTCTCGTCCCCTGCCTCCCCCCGACATCCCATGCAGCCATACCCAGCTTCTAGATTCTAGCAGCTTCTAACCCACGGGTGGGCAATTATGTGGGCCCCCACCCCATCACCTGCAACAGCTCACCAAAACTCCCTAAGTGGATCTGCCCTGTGCTTGGCCAGATGGATGGATGGGATGGGGCCACAGAGGGGCAGGAACTGGCATCTGGGAGTGGGACAGGTGGGCAGGGCTGGGGCCAGGGCTAGGATCCAAATTGCTGGGCAGTGATGGTGTGGGGCCAGGGCTTGGGGCAGAGCTGCAACCTGCTCTCCGCATGCCCCTGTGACAGGTGCCGGTTCTGCCAAAAGGCTGTGTAGGGAGCAGATTACAGTGCTCTCTCAGGCCCTGGCCCCTTGCTGTCACTACCCAGAGGTCTCGGGGTCTCCATGGAGACTGGCAGGAACCTGTGCAAGCAGGGTACTTGGCCAGGCAGATGGGATGGGGCTGTGGGTGGACAGGGCGTGGTGTCCAGGAGTAGGATGGATGGGCTAGGCCAGGACTGGGATCGGAATCACAGGGGCCATGACAGTGCAGGGCTGGGGCCTGGGCCAGAGCCACAGTCTGCTCCCTGCATGCCCCTGCCTGCAGAACCAGAGCCTGTTGTAGGGATATGCAGGGAGCAGATCACGGCTCTGTCCTGAGCCCTGGCCCCATGCTGTCACTGCCCCAGGATCCCAATTCCAGCCGTAGTCCCACCCATCCCACTACCGGATGCTGCTTCCTGCCTGCCCATCGCTCAATTCCATCTGCCCAGCTGAGGACCCTGCCTATGTAGGTCCCAGATGGGCTCTATAGATACCCTGCCCACCCACTCTGCCTGGTATCACAGCCAGGGCCATGGTGCCTGGGTAGCAGGGCCAGATCTGGTAGTGGCATTGGCAGTAGAGGCTGGCAGCAACAGCTGCAAGAAGCTGCCCCTGCCAGGGTTGCCAGGAAGTGAGTCTGGCCTTTGCACCACTCCAATCCTGCTGCATGCCTGAGGGTGATGGGACTGGCTCCTAGGGGTGTGCAAAATGGGTTGTATTCGATTCGAATTCAGTCCAAATTGGGGACAGCAATTCAATTAGTTGATTCAGATCACAGTCCCAATTCAATTCAGCCGAATACAAATTTGAAGATTTGATGCTGTTTTGGAGAATCAGTGATTCAGCCATAGACACAGCTTCAAATACTTTTTCTACATTCCTCAAGGTACCAGGCACAGCTCGTGAATGCTGCAATGGTGGGGTAGATGGAACGCCCCACAGGAGCATGGGGGTGGGGGGAGGGCCCTGCATGCTTGGCAGTAGACCAGAAGTACTTCTGGGTCACTTCTGGGTCTGCTGCCAAGTACACAGGGGAGCCCCCTAGCTCAGCGATTGGCCATGGGTGGACCCCAGGTGCCCCACCTCCAGACCCAGGAGGCACTAGTTGCTGAGCCGCGGGCTGTCCTGCATGTTCCCCAGTGGACCTGGAAGTGAACCAGAAGTGCTTCTGGTCCACTTCTGGGTATGCCACCAAGTGCGCTAGGGACCCCCCAATGCTTCCATAGGATGCTCCATGCACCCCAGCATCTCAGCATTCACAAGCTGCCTGGTACCTTGAGGTATGTAGAAAAAACATTTAAAGCTGTTTCTATGTCCGAATCATTGAATCTCTCTGAATCGATTTGGAGGGTTCCGATTCAATTCAGAGATTAAAGGGTCTCCTGATTTGATTTGGATTCCAAGATTCGGCCACCAAATCAGGCCGAATCTCCACTGAATTGAATCAGCAACCAAAGCTTCTCAAAGCCCTACTGGCTGCACATGCCAAGGCCCAAGCCGACCCTGTGGCTGGGCCATGCGGGGCTGAGGGACCTGGTGTGGACCAAACAAAATCCTTTGGTGGGCTGGATCTGGGGCATGGGCCATATTTTGCCCGCCCCTCCACAAGGCTCCATCTAACCACCCCACATAGCTCCATAATGGCAGGTCTGCTCTTCTGGGTGCAGTCCTCCTTGGGAGGCTCCAGCTGCTAAAGGAGCTCCAGGTCAAATCTAAAAGCACAGATGTATCTATATGTGCTTTCTGCCAACTACTGGTGGGGGGAAGGGGAGTGGTGAAGGGCAGCAGATGAAGTCTTCTGTTGTTCACGGAGCAGCTGTTGCTCTACTGGTTGAACAAATCAGGTTCTGCCACTCCCAGGGTATTTGCGTATTTGGCATACTCAGGGTTTGCCATTAAACTCTAGAACTTTTTTAACATAAACCCTTGGAATTTTTAAATATTATTTAAATCAGCATAACACTTCAGTGATTCTAACTTGCAAACTTGTGCTTTGGCTCACCAAAGAAATGCAGTGTCAGATTAAGACTTATTGTGAACTAAATTAGAAATGCAATTTGAATTCTACCAAAATGCCAAAGGCAAAACTCCAAAATATTGGCTCTGACCCTTCAGTTGCTTACACAAATACGTATGTTCACTTACATAAACAGCCTGATTTCAGTGTCCTACTCATGTGCCCTAGTATTTGCATAAATACTTCTAGCCACAAATAAAACTGTATTTTTACATTTTAGCAGTATAAAACCATTGTGTCTAAAGGAAATTGTTTCCGTGATGACAAGAAAATGACTTAGTCTTCCTGCATATTCATGAATGTATTGTGAACATTTTGCTATGCAGGCCATTTTTAGAGAATTAGAAATGTAAGTTAAGGACAGGATTTACTACAAGTGCCTCAGTGACTTAGAAGTACAAATCTCACTGACTGCAAAAAATGGTCAACTTTTTTACTGATGGAAATTTAAATATATAGAGAAGGTGTTGGTTAAGCTACTGCAAACTATTTGCTTATTCTTATCTTGTTTTGAAGTTGTGCTATTTGTCTCAAAAATATTAATAAAGCCCTGGATTGATCATAATCATTTTTATATTTATATTTATATATTAGCTTGAAATATCTCAGTAGTAAAACATCCAAGTAATCTCACCCTGTCAACATGAAGGAAATAGCAAAACCACCTTGTTAGCATTATAGAAAACCCAGCTCAGCATCATATAAATATGAACATTAGGAATTATTTAAAATTCATTACTTAAGAAAGTTTTATCCACCTGCTTTCAGATAGTCATTTGATGGTCTGCATGGGTCTCCAGAAGACATAGAATCCCTTGAGAGGAGTCTTGCATGCTGAGGAGCAGC
>NW_017728950.1:21465133-21468680 GCF_001723895.1 Crocodylus porosus | reverse complement strand
CCTCAAGGTACCAGGCACAGCTCGTGAATGCTGCAATGGTGGGGTAGATGGAACGCCCCACAGGAGCACGGGGGTGGGGGGAGGGCCCTGCATGCTTGGCAGTAGACCAGAAGTACTTCTGGGTCACTTCTGGGTCTGCTGCCAAGTACACAGGGGAGCCCCCTAGCTCAGCGATTGGCCATGGGTGGACCCCAGGTGCCCCACCTCCAGACCCAGGAGGCACTAGTTGCTGAGCCGCGGGCTGTCCTGCATGTTCCCCAGTGGACCTGGAAGTGAACCAGAAGTGCTTCTGGTCCACTTCTGGGTATGCCACCAAGTGCGCTAGGGACCCCCCAATGCTTCCATAGGATGCTCCATGCACCCCAGCATCTCAGCATTCACAAGCTGCCTGGTACCTTGAGGTATGTAGAAAAAACATTTAAAGCTGTTTCTATGTCCGAATCATTGAATCTCTCTGAATCGATTTGGAGGGTTCCGATTCAATTCAGAGATTAAAGGGTCTCCTGATTTGATTTGGATTCCAAGATTCGGCCACCAAATCAGGCCGAATCTCCACTGAATTGAATCAGCAACCAAAGCTTCTCAAAGCCCTACTGGCTGCACATGCCAAGGCCCAAGCCGACCCTGTGGCTGGGCCATGCGGGGCTGAGGGACCTGGTGTGGACCAAACAAAATCCTTTGGTGGGCTGGATCTGGGGCATGGGCCATATTTTGCCCGCCCCTCCACAAGGCTCCATCTAACCACCCCACATAGCTCCATAATGGCAGGTCTGCTCTTCTGGGTGCAGTCCTCCTTGGGAGGCTCCAGCTGCTAAAGGAGCTCCAGGTCAAATCTAAAAGCACAGATGTATCTATATGTGCTTTCTGCCAACTACTGGTGGGGGGAAGGGGAGTGGTGAAGGGCAGCAGATGAAGTCTTCTGTTGTTCACGGAGCAGCTGTTGCTCTACTGGTTGAACAAATCAGGTTCTGCCACTCCCAGGGTATTTGCGTATTTGGCATACTCAGGGTTTGCCATTAAACTCTAGAACTTTTTTAACATAAACCCTTGGAATTTTTAAATATTATTTAAATCAGCATAACACTTCAGTGATTCTAACTTGCAAACTTGTGCTTTGGCTCACCAAAGAAATGCAGTGTCAGATTAAGACTTATTGTGAACTAAATTAGAAATGCAATTTGAATTCTACCAAAATGCCAAAGGCAAAACTCCAAAATATTGGCTCTGACCCTTCAGTTGCTTACACAAATACGTATGTTCACTTACATAAACAGCCTGATTTCAGTGTCCTACTCATGTGCCCTAGTATTTGCATAAATACTTCTAGCCACAAATAAAACTGTATTTTTACATTTTAGCAGTATAAAACCATTGTGTCTAAAGGAAATTGTTTCCGTGATGACAAGAAAATGACTTAGTCTTCCTGCATATTCATGAATGTATTGTGAACATTTTGCTATGCAGGCCATTTTTAGAGAATTAGAAATGTAAGTTAAGGACAGGATTTACTACAAGTGCCTCAGTGACTTAGAAGTACAAATCTCACTGACTGCAAAAAATGGTCAACTTTTTTACTGATGGAAATTTAAATATATAGAGAAGGTGTTGGTTAAGCTACTGCAAACTATTTGCTTATTCTTATCTTGTTTTGAAGTTGTGCTATTTGTCTCAAAAATATTAATAAAGCCCTGGATTGATCATAATCATTTTTATATTTATATTTATATATTAGCTTGAAATATCTCAGTAGTAAAACATCCAAGTAATCTCACCCTGTCAACATGAAGGAAATAGCAAAACCACCTTGTTAGCATTATAGAAAACCCAGCTCAGCATCATATAAATATGAACATTAGGAATTATTTAAAATTCATTACTTAAGAAAGTTTTATCCACCTGCTTTCAGATAGTCATTTGATGGTCTGCATGGGTCTCCAGAAGACATAGAATCCCTTGAGAGGAGTCTTGCATGCTGAGGAGCAGCAGAACATTATATAACGCTTTATTCTAAGACAAGGTACCTGTCATATTCATATTTGGACTCACTTACTTGAAGTACAGTGCCAAGTCAGTTGCTATGATAGCGATATCCATCAAGTTAAGCACATGTTCATACTGTCTCCTGTTGAGATTCTGGTAAATATTCAGCGACTAAAAGAAAATAACACTCACAGAAATCAGTGATGCTTTGCTGCAGGCTACTGGACATCACATGTCACTTCCTTTCTCAGAATGTGTGTCTTTGTCCAACAATTTCAAGTGATTTGTACAGGGAAGTGATAAGAGCTCAATCCAATGTCTAGTAAGTCTGTGGAAAGATCCCTGTTTCTTACAAGGGGCACTGAGTTGTCCCTACTACCTGAAATCGACTTGAGTACCTATTAGCACTAATAGGAGTTTATCTGAAGTAAAAGATCAATAGACTAAATAGAGTAAATTTGTCAGAATTTTGCCTACAGCAGGGGAAGGATGGCTTTAAGCTTAAATCTGATCAGTGAGATCTGGGTTCTGAGAAAATTTTGGCTACCAGTGCTCTTCATTCATTTTATCAGACTCCCCATTACATTTTGGGCAAGTCATGTAACTTCTCCACTTCTTCCCCCCCACCAGCCTCCATGCACAGAGTAACTGGAACTGCAGTTGGCTGCCTTGCAATGGGACTATGAGCCTGCCTGAAGGGTTACAATGGGATTAGGAGAATGCCATGTACATAGAAAGTTTTTCTAATGATGGAAAGTAGTAGGCAGATAAACTACATGAGTGCTGGGCTAGGTTGATAGAGAAGGCTCATAAATAAATCACTGCAAGTCAGGGCCAATTTGCTGCAGATTATTGTAGAACTTGAAAAGGATTCACTGTACTGGGCACTGAAAAGGCATCTAATATAGGACAGTTCTTTATAAGGCAAGCGGTTGTAATTTTTATTTCTACTTGGCTTCAGCACAAAGGCAAAAGAAACTCTGCCATTTTAACCAAACCTTACTTTGACTTTTGGGTTCATTTACACCAAAAGCTGAGAAAACTGCAATGCGAGTGAAGTCTCTCCCACCCACAAAATCCAAACTAAAGAAAAATACTAGGCCAAGCCCCTACAGCTCGATATTATCTTGCTTCAAATGGAATTGAGAGCAAATGTTAGTATGTGTTACAAACCTCTTCTGCCAGCAAGAACTTTCCAAATTCCAAGTGGTGTCTCTCCAGAATTGATGATCCATGAAGTTTTGCTAAAGGATGTTGAGATCTGGTTATAAGTGAAAAACACAATTAGTACAACACTAAAGAGCAAGGAAGTGTTGCAGCGGTGTCTTATTTAGGTAAGTCACACTTTATATTCAGGTTCAACTTTGTAGATGTTGAACGAGTAATGTTTTAATAACAATATTACATTTTTCTAATAATGAACAGGCTTATCTTTTACATTTTTTATTAACTGTCCCTTTTTCAGGCTCTGGGGCCCGGGAGCATGGCCACCTCCCCTTGTGGGGTCTGCTCCCTCCTGGGGTCTCTGGCGCGCCAGCTGGAGGAGCTCCAGGCCACAGTCCAGAGA
>NW_017728950.1:21434164-21465033 GCF_001723895.1 Crocodylus porosus | reverse complement strand
CTTTACTGTCCGAGCCCTCAAGGTCTGGAACAGTCTGCCAGCGGAGGTGGTTCAAGCACCTACATTGAACACCTTCAAGAGTAAATTGGATGCTCATCTTGCTGGGATCCTATGACCCCAGCTGACTTCCTGCCCTTGGGCAGAGGGCTGGACTCGATGATCTCCCGAGGTCCCTTCCAGCCCTAATGTCTATGAAATCTATGAAACTACTTATAAACTCTCATTTACAAGTGAACCCTTATAACACAGCACAGTTAGGGTCTTTTGGTTTTATTTTTCACGTAAGTGATTTCAAAAAATATATGTCAAAAAATGATAGGAAAAGCATCAGCTCTTGCCCATTTTCCTAGGCTGTAACTGAACAACTGTGCAGTCCTAGTGTTAAGGTCTGTCATTCACATCCTAAGGTAGCTAAATCCTAAGAGAGTCTTCACTGTTGTACAAAAGGTGTGTGCATGTGTATGGGGGAAAAAAACCCAACCACCAGCTCCCTGAGCAGCATCCATATGGTGTTTCACTAGCCACAGAGATCTCTTGGGTATATGAGAACAGCTGGGCAGCACAGCCAGCAAGCAGCTGAGAGCAGGTGTCCTGACCTGAGGGTACATTAATCATTTAAAAGAGGCCTGGCTAACCAGTGATATCATATCATGTGGGTCAATTTAGTGGGCAGAAATGTGCTCTTGTGCTTGGGACCATGCATTTTGGGAGAATGTCTCCATAGCTCAAAGATCTGTCTTGACAGACAGCTTGAGCCAAACTCCTATTACTGGTGGCCTCCAGTAGCCTAAAGAGCACAAGAGAACTACAGGTTTCCTCACCAGTTAAATCACATCAGACTGTGACAGCTTACAATGGATGCTGTTCTCTGCCTGCACCCTAAATCAGGAGCTGTTCTGAACCTAGTTTGATCCCTCTGCAACCACCCCCCCCCCATGCAAACATTGGATATAATTATTGAAAACAATAAAAAAGTGCCTACTTCATCTGATAAAGGTTGTTGGTTCCTCTGTGATCAATGTCATGGCATAAACCTGCAGTTACCATAGCAAGGGCTTCAAGGTCTGTATAGTAACGCTTCAATTTGCCAGTCTAGAAGAAGAGAATTGCAGAATTTTGTTAGTATCACCAAAGGAAAAATACGTCAGTGTGGCTGCTCTGTTTGAAATCTATTATATTAAACACGAAGAACTAAAATGTGACATTTTAATGAAGCCAAATATACAGTGCGCTGGAATTAGCAAGAACTTGGAAAAGGTACAGGGGAAACCAGAACAGGTGTTTCAAAATTAGAGCAGGTGTGTGTGGGTACTACATGCATCTCATGCATCCTCCTTCGTAGGTCTTCTAAAGTTACTTAGCCCAAGATAGCATTGGGCTATCTTGTTAACATTACTGCAGAGCAAGAAGACAGGGATTTAGAGTCAGAGCACAAAACTCAGGCAAAAGATACTCCAGGTTTCTTTGGGCATGGGTCCATATGAAGCTTTGTCACCCAAGGGAGAAGCATGATTCATAATCCTTTCTGTATCATGCCTAAGGAGAGGGCCTGCTCTGCTGCCTCAGGAGCAAGTGCTTTGCTTTTGCATTTGTCTTTGGAGTAGTTCTATCCCTTGGACCTGCTAAGAGAGAACAGTTTTCCTCCCCTCCAGTCAGCCTGGGGGTTATAGCAGCTATTCCTGTTTGGGGTTGGACAGTACATGAGCGAAAACATCTTTTTTTTTCATTTAAAAACTGTCACCAGTCTGGCTGTCCTCGGTCATGAAGTCCTATTAAATTCTTGAAGAAAAGGTGCTGCTACAAACACCACCTTTTGGATTCAAGTCAGGGTTTCAGTTTCAGATGTTTAGCTCAAACAGACATTTGGGCTGAGGGATTAAGGATGGCAGCTAGAAACAGTGATAGAATGATAATCTGATGGACACCAGTGCCTCAGTGGAGACCAAGATCCACTTTCTTAGCATTAATGGTAGTAGAGAGGGATATGTTTTATACTATTACTGAAATAAGGCTTTTACAAAGACAAAGGAATGCTTGCAGATATTTTTACGGACATCTAAGAGATGCTTCTGTTAATTACATAAAACACACTGTAAACAAAATGATGCCATAAAACTAAGAGAAAAAACACAGGAGCAGTAGTAGAATACCATTAAAAGCGTGAACATGGTTTGTGCAACATTGAAGCCATGGCGCCAGTTGTGGTAAGTAATCCTCCTGTAACCCTTGCTGACTGAGTACACAAATCTTACCAGTACCTGCAATTGGAAAGTGGGAAGAGGGTATTAGTACATCTCCAAAGGAAACAAGTTCTTTTAATGCTGGGAAAAATGAGTGGTTGAAAATATAGCTGTTGAAAAATAAAAATCAGTCAATACTATTGGGTTATTTATATTCTTTTTATAGCCTATAACTGAGCAAGTTCTCACTATGTTAGGAAGGAGCCTCAAGTACAATAGTCATAGAAAATGAGAGTTGCAAGGGACCTCATGAGATTATCTAGTCCAACTCCCTGCTCACAGCAGCAGTATCCCAGCCAAAGTTTTGTCTAGCTGGGTCTTAAAACCCTCCAAGGATGGAGCTTCCACCACCTCTCTGGGTAGCCTGTTCCAGTGTCTTACTACCCTCCTAGTAGGAAAGTTCTTCCCAATATCTAGCCTAAATTTCCCTTGCTTCAACTTGACCCCATTGCTCCTTGCTCTTGTTATATGCCACCAGTGAGACCAGTCTAGTTTCATCCTCTTTGGAACCACCCTTCATGTAGCTGAAGACTGCTATTAAATTTCCCCTCAGTCTTCTCTTCTCTAGACTGAATAAGCTGAGTTTTCTCAGCCTCTCCTCAGAAGTCATGTGCCTCAGTCCCCTAACCATTTTCATTGCCTTCCACTGGACCCTTTCCAATTTGTCCACATCCTTTCTGTAGTGGGGGGCCGAAAACTGGACATGGGACTCCAGATGTGGCCACACCAGTGTCGAATAGAGGGGAAGAATCACTTCCCTTGTCTGCTGGCAGTGCTTCTCCTAATGCAGCCCAGTATGCCATTAGCCTTCTTGACGACAAGGGCACACTATTGGCTCATATTCATCTTACTGTCCATTGTAACTCCCAGGTCCTTTTCTGCAAAGCTGCTGTTTAGCCAGTTGGTCCCCAGCCTGTACTGTTGTATGGGACTGTTCCGCACTAAGTGCAGGACTTTGCACTTGTCCTTATTGAACCTCATGAGATTTCTTTTGGCCTAATCCTCCAATTTGTCTAGGTCTCTCTGAATCTAGTCCTACCCTCCAGCATATCCACTACTCCCCACAGCTTGGTGTCATCTGCAAACTTGCTGAGGGTACATTCCATCCCATTTTCCAGGTTATTGACAAAGATATTGAACAAAACTGGCCCCAGGACCAACCCCTGGGGCACTCCACTTGACACTGGCTTCCAACTAGACATTGAGCTATTGACTTCTACACTCTAAACCCATTGATCCATCCAGTTTTCTATCCACCTACAGTCCATTTATCCACCCCAGACTTCCTTAGCTTGCTAGAGAGAATATTGTGGGAGACCATATCAAAATCCTTGCTAAAGTCAAGGTATATCATGTCCACTGCTCTCCCCATATCCACAGAGTCAGTTATTTCATCATAGAAGGCAATCAGGTTGGTCAGGCATAATTTGCCCTTGGGGAATCCAGGCTGACTGTTCCTAATGACCTTTTCCTCTTCCAAGTGCTTAGAAATGGATTGCTTGAGGACTTGGCTCCATGATTTTTTCCAGAGGCTGAGGTGAGGCTGACCAGTCTGTAGTTCCCCAGATCCTCCTTCTTCCCTTTCTTAAAGATAGGCACTATATTTGCCCTTTTCCAATCGCCCAGGATCTCTCCCGATTGCCATGAGTTTTTAAAGATGATGACCAGTGGCTTTGCAATCACATCAGCCAACTCCCTCAGCATCCTTGAGTGTATCACATCAGGCCCCAAGGACTTGTATATGTCCAGCTTTTCTAAATAGTCCGTAACCCATTCTTTTGCTACTGTTGGCTGCTCACTTCCTTCCCAAACTGTGCTGCTAGGTGTGCAGTAATCTGGGAGCTGACCTTGCCTGTGAAGACTAAGTTGAAAAAGGCATTGAGTACTTCAGCCTTTTCCACCTCATCTGTCACTAGGTTGCCTTCCCTGTTTAGTAAAGGACCCACATTTTCCCTGATCTTCCTCTTGTTGCTGACATGTTTCTAGAAACCCTCCTTATTACCCTTCACGTCTGTTGCTAGCTGCAACTCAAATTGTGCTTTGGCCTGTGAGAAGCTTCAGATAGTGATTCGATTCAGAGGAGATTTGGCCCAATTCGGCAGCCAAATCTAACTGAATCAGGAGATCAATAAAAAGGTCCAAATTGATTCAAAGCCTCCGAATCAATTTGGAAAAAATTTGGAGGAAGATTTGGTGATTTGAGCAGTCCCCGCTCACTGCTGCAAGAAGCTGGACCCAGGCTCTGTGCCAGTAGGTAAGGGGTGAAGGAGGAGGTGGGGCTGAAGAAGGGGGTAGAGGACCATGGGGGGGACCCCCCACCAGACCCCATCCCCTGCTTGCTCCTACAGCCCCCCAACCCATGCCCCATCAATGGCTGTCCCACCTGGCCCCAGCATCCTGGTGCTTTAAAAAAACAAAAAACAAAAAAAACAAAAACTCACACTCACCAGCTCCTGCCAAGCAGAGGGGCGATCCCTGCTGTCCCCAACTGCCCCGCGCTGTGTGGAGGGGGGGGCTCTGCCATGAGCCCCTATTCCCCACCTGCTCTCCCAGCCCCATTAATGTCTGTCCCACCTGGCCCTAGCATCCAGGCACTTAAAAAAAAAGAAGGGAGAAAAAAAAAGCTCTGCACTCACCAGCTGCTGCAGCAGCTGTCAGGGATATTTTTGAAGAGCAAGGATGCTGGGGCTGGGTGGGGCAGTCATTGACAGAACTGAAAGGGCAGGTGGGGGATGGGACCTGTTTGGTTCAGCCGATTTGGCGGCAGCCAAATCTCCGAATCAGATTTGACTGAATCGATTCAGGACAGTGATTCAAATCACCAAATTGAATCACTGCCCCCCCCGAATCAGCTGAATCCAAATCCAAAGCAAATACTAGCCACTTCACACAGATCTACTTCCTGATTTCATGCCTGCAAGACTAAGGAATGGTCTTGTACTCCTCCCTAGTCAAAGCTTCAATAGGACTTGCAATACGGTGGGGAGGTGCGGTGGGGACAGAGGCTGCAGGGGGGACGATAGTGGAAGGGGGAAGGGGGCCTGAGACTATGGGGGCCAAAGGCAGCAGGGGGGCAGGCAAAAGGAGGCACAAGTGGTGGGGAGACAGGGGGCAAGGGGGAAGCTACTTGAACCCCCACTTACTCCCTCACTGCCTGCCCCCTCACTGCCTTCTCCATTGTCTGCACCTTCTGCTGCCCCCCCAGTACCTGCCACCTTGTGCTCCCCCCATCATGTGCCCCCCTACTACTGCTTTCCGCACTGCAGTGGTGGGAGCACAAATTTAAAACGATGCTCCAAAAATTAGATTCTGTACATGGAAAATTATAACAAATGTATACATTTTCCATGTATAGAATATAATTATTGGGAGGTCGTCTTGGATCCACTTAAATACGGTAAATAAGAGAGAGAGAGAGATCATGCAAGTTTTTGTGAACCAGTATCTGAAGAAGTGAACTTGGCTTCACAAAAGATTGTGCTCTCCCTGTATATACCTTATTTAGTTAGTTTAAAAAGGTGTGTATCTACCCGGCCTTTTGACTGACTTCAGAATTACACAACTAACTACACCTCTCATATTGATGCTGCCAAGTTGTCCTGGGCTCTTGCACTTGCTATGGCCAGGTTACTTAAATCTGTGCAAAGAGCTCCCCAAGCATACTCATCCACTCGTTAAAACTAATACCAGCAGTTTGTATGGGGCAAACAATGACACACGGTACAAGGCAATGGATGATGATTTGGCTTTACAGTGGGCTTGATTTGCTTTCACTACTATGTGTGTACATCCAGCTTCCAGTAGGTGGCAACAGACTTCACTGGTGGCTAAAAAATTCTGCCTGTGAGTCTGTCTGCACTTCCATTGGGAAACTGAGCGCAACGTATGTAGGCATTTCCCAGGGAACTTTAATGTCGTTTACCTGGGTATTAAGCATTGTCTAGCTACTAGCTTTAACCTAGTTGGATTGACTGTCAATAGCAACCAGGCTTCAAGGGGACAGGCTTCAGAATAGGCTAGCAGCAGAAATAAGCACTCAGTATTTTTGGTGGGCATGTACCATCACCACTGGAGCACATAGCTGTTGCTTTGTGGGTGATGTCATTCATGCCAGCTAGAGTTAAAGCTTTGCATGCTTCTGTCAGACTTCCTGAGTGCAGCACAGAGAGCTACTGTGCCTTTTGATGATGCCACTAACAGCAGCATAACCTGTGACTATACCCGTTAGCTTCTAGGTGCTGGGCTCTAGGTCTGCTGTCCAGAGCTACCAAGTTGAGGTGGAAGTCCACAGACATTTCTCTGTAACAGCTTGCCAACAACTGTCACCTACCTCTTGTGGAATCTGGAATTTTTTCACCACGCCAAGCTCATAGTACATCTGAATTCCACTCCTCACGAGGTCAAGCTCAGAGTACTCAAAATCAGAGAACCTGAACTCGTAGATTTCAGATTCATCATGGTCTGGGAGTTGATCACGCTGGAAAAGGAATAGATGGGCTAGATTGTGTGTTCCTTGTGCCATTCACAGACATAGTTGCAAGCAGCACAGCTCTCCTTCTTAGTATTCCCACTAGCATATTGCTGTTTCAGACCTGCCCCCTTAGCATAATGAGACGTGGGTTGATTGGTGTTACAGGTCACCATATATACAAGCTGTCATATATTTTGCTTGCTCTTTTGTTGTTTAAACAGTATCCTGGTAGATTTGACACACCAGCCTTCAAGGATCAAACTTGGCTCCAGGGTCTTACAGAGCCACTTGGCTCTAGATCTCTCTCTCTATTTGCTTGAGGTAGCAGACTGTGTGGAGGATCCAAGTGGACCACAGCTGGTTCTCTGCAGAGGCACAAAACTTTAAGTGTTTCCTGGTACTTGGGGGAATACAAAGGAGCCCCTCCCCAGGAGTTCTGGAGGCACTGCCTCTGGAAGATGGGCCATACCATGCCACAACATACTATTCTAAGATATGATACTCCAGGTGTCTGTGTGGGGCAGGGGAAGGAGAGAGGGATGTTGTTTCTATTCTTAGGAGATGTTGAGCTGCTTCACCGATGGGCCAGTACAAAATGACAACTCTTTCCTGCTTCTGCCCAGCAAATACTTATCTGCCTTTGTTGTCAAGTCAACCATGTATGACTCTTACCAGTATTTCTGCCAGTTCTTCTTCTTCGCACTCATGTGGTTCTTTCCCCAGTCTGTCTCGTGTTGGCTACGAAGATGACATATATGTTATTTTCACTGTTGACTCTAATCGTGGTGAAGTCTACATGGCATTAGGGAATTCAGTTGTGAGCAGCTTTTAAATTCCAAATCCATTTTCTTTTCTGAGCTTTGCTTCCATTACTGCCTTTAAAGGGCAATTCTCTATTATAAAGTAGCTCCAAAAGTGGCATTGATGCCCCTACTTACTGTCTCTCTATCACCTCCACATGTAATTTTGCATAGTTTGCAAATGGAAAAATTGTTAGTCTTCCACACTCACCCTGACCAAGCTGGGTTCTCTCTCCCACATGTCATCCCAAGCCACAGGGGTTTGGCAGGATAAACTAAAACTTATAACCACCCCATTGTCATTAGGTTATTTTCTTGGTAATATCTCTGTAAACCCTTCTGTTACTAATGGGCTGCAGCAGTTTTAAGGGCTATACTAGCCCTGAAGCTGTCTTTTTAATGATACACAGAATGGGAAGAACCCAGTTTAACACTCCAAACCTAGGATGAATCTCTAGATAGTCTAACACTGACATACAAGTGACTAACACTAAGCATTAATAAAGTTTTGGTTTACATTCTCACCTTTTTTACACCCTTGACAGCTGCCTTCCCTCCTTGGAGGTGTTTGCAACATAGTGTCAAAGGGAAAACTATGTGCAGGCAATAGCTGCTACACAGCAAGACCCTTCTCTCTGTGCAGGAGTCCTGAAAGCTCTGAGGGAAAAGTTACTGGAGTTTGCCCCCTCTTGAAAGTCATGCACCTCAAGGCAGAAGGGAATATGGCCCATTCCAAGGAAGACTGTTAAGTTACTTTGGAATGCAAGCTCAGATTTGGCGGGTGCTTTAGAAATGCATGTGGTAAAATAAAACACGCTTGGGATGAAAGGAGCTACGCTGACAAGTTTTTGCAGATGGGATATACTATTAGACTGGGACTAGTTTAGACTTCAACAGTAAATCATTAAGCTTAGCTTCAATACCAAGATATCCTGAATTTCATCCTTGTCGCATTTCACATGGTAGAGCACCATGTCTTGAGCAATGTCTTTTCGATTCTCCAGCTTGTTCATCTTGTCATATGTGTCTGTGTTGAGTACGGACCAGCCCAGGAACTGTGTCAAGGACTTAAAAAGGAGAGAAAAAAGGAAACAATGAAGTAGCTGAGCTTCTTCCTTCCCTCCCACTGCCCTCAAAAACATAAAGATATCTTCAGAGATGTAACATAATGGCTGAACTCCCTGGGTGACAGTGACACACAGGCATGGCAGCGCACCCACTGCACTGCCAGCAGCATGGCAGTAGTTGGTCCAGAAATGCAGACTCTTCTCTTTTTGTATTGCTGATCCCCATTCTCTGCACCAGGAGCTCTGCCTTTCCCCACCACCACTGTTATGCTATTGGACATCTCAATTACTGCTACTGCCATATTTCTAGGCAACAGTTAGACACTAATGTAATGGCACTATGGGATCTGATCCCACACGCGCATGGTAGAACATGCAGTTTTTAGGATTAGGGATAAAATTTGTCAAATCCCAATCACACAAATGCGGGCATAGTGCTTCACCTTGTTGGAACGGGTAGAACTCGGATGGTGATCCTGGCAAGTTGAAAACCATTCATGATGCAGCCCACTGGCATCCCCACACAACACCTCTAAATCCATGTGCCAGGAAGCCCAGGCATTAAATGTAGAACATCTTTGTAGAAGTTTTGTCATTTTATGGGACAATAAATTGGTTGAATTTGTGGTATTTTACAATTTATTGCATGATTAACATGTTAACTGTGTGATAAATGTAGCATCTTCTAGGGGCTGAGGAGAACATACTTGAGAACCATAACATTTCTCTTATTTATATGTTACAAAAACCTGTAATGGTGGGTGTAAAAACAAGATCTGGCCTCAGTGTGCTTCCAGCCTTTTCAAATGAGCTGGGTATTCACGGTCAACAATGTCACAGCAAAGTTATGAAATTCAATACCACCCTCCCCAAGTACCAGAGGGTCCTCTTCATCCTTATTGGGGAGGGGCTGTGATTCAATCTTGAAGTTTAGCTGATAGCGGATTACAAAAGTAGATGCATTAATCAATTTTCAGGAACTTGAGGAGGGTAGAATACAAACTCACGTAAGTGCCTAAATTGACTTTAAATGCCCCATAAGCGGAATAGAATCGGGTCCCTACCTTCTCTCCAGCAGTCCTTATTCTAGTAAAACTAATTTTATTTTTAGCATTTGAAACTAATGGGTCTTTAATGTTCTCTGATATTTCTTAGCACCAATGCTTTAGGTCAGTGGTGTTCAACCCATGGGCTTTCCACTGTTGTAGGAAGGTTCAGTTGCTGACTTCAGCAGTTTTGTTTTTGCCAGGTTTGAATTTAAGCCATTTTATGAATCATACTTGAAGTATCCTCCAACCCCCTACAGCTTCATTCTTACTCTTTTACTCTAATGCACATAGTGGAAATGGCACCTGACTGTTTGCTGTTGTACAGAAGAATGCCAGAATTAGATGCTATAAACACCTCATGCCCAATAGCTGGGCATGAAACATATTCTTACAATAGTGTCGATGTATTCTGGAATATCTGTCCAATTGTATTTCCTGCAAATTGTTTCTGTTACTGGGATGGGTTAGATAGTAAGGTTCCAAATGACTTCATTAAAATATTTGAGTGCACAGGAGCTAGATGGTGGTGCCAATGTTTTTAGAAGCTAAATAGACTATTAGGGCATCTTTATACATGCTCCGGGGATGGAGCGGCGGGGGGTGGCACTTTAATTAGAGAGGCTCCAACACCATCCCATGCTTCAAAATGGTGGCAGGGAAACTTTACCTAAAGCTCATTTGAGGAGCTCATTCTGAAATGCAGGGACGCTAATTAGCCTACATTAGAGCAGACATCTGGCATGTGTATAGGTGCCCTTGAAGTCAAGATTACCTAGATCCACTTGGACTTAGGAAACGATTCTTTGAATTTCCACATCAAATTAACTCATACCTACAAAACACTACACAGTTGCAAAATGTCATAGGCCATACATGCCACTGTGCATGCTTTCAACAATAGTTTATTGTCATTTAGGCAATGACCATCGGACATAAATTGCTTTCAATGACAGAGAATAATTATACCTCCATGAGAGTTTCGTCTTGTTCATCAAATGGCTTCCCATCTTTTCTGTTGTAAAATGTGACAACACCAACAATTTCTTCTTTTTTGTTAACTATTGGCATGGATAGAACATTTTTGATAGTCCATCCCGATTCATCTAGAGGACCTTCCTTGAAGCAACAGCAAGCAGAAAAATGTTGAATACACAAATTGTATTTTTAATGCATAATTTTTTTTATTTTATTTTAAAGCACATTCACTATTGCTACAAGTTAAAGGGTATCGTATATATAATATTGAATTTCAATTATATGTTTGGAAGCACAGAGGAATTCTTAATAAGTATGAGAGCTTTTACAGTACCTGAAATTTAAACATTTCATCTGCAGCTGCATTCATAATGTTGCAGATCTAGAAGATGACAAAAACATTTTCAAAATTGAGTTAAAACAATCAATCTGTTCTGCTTGGTGGTTTAGTTCAAGCAGTTAAAGCTTCAATTGTACAAACTAAGCATTAACTCAGCTTCACTTCTGAAACTGTTTATGTAATTTGAGTTAAATACTTACATAACCACTTTCAGCTACATATGTTGGGAGCCCAGTAACAAGAGCCCAGTGATCTGCTGTGGGATTTCTGCATGAAACAAAAAGGTGGAAGGAAGATTCTGAATGTACATTTATGTATAGGTTGCAGAAATTTTTGCAGAGGTGAAATGTATCTGACTAATCATACAGCAAACACTGGCATGGCTAATTTTTAGACATGCAGTTAGTTCTGTTGTTTTCCAAGACTTTCTTTATGTGAGCAAGGACTGACTCATGCAACCAAAAGCTTACAAAATTAGCCTTTCACTACCAACAAACATGGCAATAGATGAACTAGAAGATTCAAACCAAGGAGTCCATAAAGGACAATTCATAGAATATTGCAATTTCTAATGATTCTGTTTTATGTAAAAAAGCATAATGGCATATGAAATTGGACTGGGAATGTGGCTGGTGTCTCTCAACTTAAATATATACAGAAAAAAGAGAGTAAAGTCAAATATGATAGGCCTAATTCTGCATGCCTTGCTCAGGCTAGGCTTTGCATGCTGCTTTATTGTCATAAATGGGATAAAAATGGATTAAATAAATGAATTAACAGAGCCCTTGTGATAGGTGGGCACATCTACACAAGATGTTTACTGTGCAGTTGCCTAATTAACTGGGCAGTAAACGGATCAGCGTCTACATGCATGTCCCTATTAGGGTGCATTAAACTAATAAACTCTGCAACAGGGTAATACTTGTAAATACAAGTATGTACAAGTATTACTCTGCTGCAAAGTTCTTTTGTGTGCAGCAGCGTACATAGAGACAGCTGCGGAGAAGCTGGCTGGGACACAAGGGTGCTTCAGTGAGGGGGCTACCTGCTGGCTAGCCCTGTGCTGAAGCACCCTTGTGCCCCAGCCAGCCCCTCCACAGCACACTGAACCCAGCTGGAGCATCCCTGGGCTGGCAGGCTGACCCCCAGAGACTCTGCCAGCTGTTGCAACCTGGCTCAATGTGCTGCCATCCAGGCGCATGTGTCAACTGCGTGCCTAGGAGCTTGCCCAGAGCAATAAACTACAGAGCAATAAGCTCTGTGGGCCTCCTGGATATGGCCCACAATAAGCTCTGCAGTTTATTGCTGTGCATTAATGACATGTGTAGATGCTCCCTGTGAGCATCTCTGTGTGTCAGATGCTGTGCAAGAACAGGACAAAAAGATGGACCCTGTCCCAAAGTGCTTCTAATCCAAATACTGACACATGCTCAGCCCTACTATTCAGTGGACACTTGTTTGGTCAAGCAAAAAATGGTCATAATACAGAAATGATAGAAATAGCCATAGGTACAGTGTACCAAAGTTTAATCTACTCACGGGATAACTTTGATGTCTTCCTTTCCATGTAAGATATAATCAATGACCTTGTAAAATACTATTTCCTATAAATTAAAAAAATAATGGTTAAAGTTCCTGAAGAGAGAATAAACAATCAGTGGGGAGCAGGTTTCTAGTCAAGTACTTACTCTGCCATCAGGAGTCCGGGCTCCTGAATAAGGTGGAACTTCACCTAATAGAACTGGCCACAAATCGAAAAATTCCTGTTTATTAAAAAATAACAATTTTAGTGCAGGAAAAAGTGTTCCCTGCATCAGACCACAAAACACCCAATGATTGTCCATTGGTCTTCCACCTCTTCGGTGCTCTTTAAGTTAAATGTAAACTACATTACAAAAACATTCTCCTTGCCCAGTCCCTGATCGCTTGGATCACTACCCCTTCACTAGAACCCAGTACCAGTTTCTCTTCTTTCTCTCTCCCCATATTCTTAGCATGCCTTTGGCATTTCGTGTTTTTGGCTTTGTGCAAACAGTACTAATAATCCTGTTGCTTCCCTAGCTGGTAACCTAACTAGGGGTAGATGAGCAGGGCATACGCTCAGATGCCAATTTAAAAGGGTAACCAGAATGGCAGCCTCTGGGGAGCCCATGCTGCAACAGCAGCAGTCTGCACTGCCAAGCACCTGCAGCAGCCCCTGTGCAAAGAGGTAAGTATTTGGAAGCCTCCCTTCTGCCCGCTCTAGCCCAGGGCACCAAATTCCCTAGTTACACCTCTATGCAGAACTGATTTGTACTACTAAGGCAAAGCTTAGTCCCAGAGATTGCCCCACCTCTGTTTAGCAGCAGCCCAGAGAAACTGACTGCATTAATATAACATGTGAACGCTTACCTTCTTTTTGGTCATATCCAGGAGGCCCACAGAGTATCTGTCACAGTTCAAATAGGCTCTCACTGTGTAAAAGGCTTTGTGGAACTGTCTCTCAATATCTGTCAGTTCCTCAAACACCTTGTTAGCTGACCACAACAGCACCTACAGAATAAAAATGAAACTTGAAGATAGTGTTCTCTGGGAAACTCACTGTACTTGGAAAAATAAGTAAATAATACTCTGATATCACCAGTTTTGAATTAAAGAGTATACTTGTCCAAAGAGCCTGAAAATGTTGCTGACTTAAGCTGTATTACTAGGGCAGGATATTTCACTGACCTCATTAGGAGCAGAGCCAGACCAGCTCTAAGTACTTTGTAAAATCCCTCCTTACACTGCATAATGCAATAGTTCTATACTCTTAAACAGAAATTACCTGGTTAAAATTAAGCTGAGGAGAGCAAGCATCTGTTCTGTAAGTAACTTTAAATAACATATCACATGAAAAAGAATGTTAAAAGAACATCAGGAAGATTTTAACCCCAAAATAACTGAGTGCTGGTAGTCCTGTAGTTAGGGCACTTGTCTGGAATACAAGAGAATGAGGTTCAAATTCTCTCTCTGAATGGGACATAGTAGGGGCTTGAACATTGACCCTAGATGAGGATGGATTCATTGCTTTCTGCTCATGAGTAGAAGTTCAATCTTTGTCAAAGCTAGCTCATACTTTCCTGCAAAAAAAAGTGGTTTCATTGAACCACGACATTCCAACAAGAAGACACTTTGAGGAAAAATGCTCCAGCAGTTCTAGTCAACAGTCTATCTTACGTTAATGAGGGGAATGAGGGATCAGCATCTACAACGCACCAGTATGGCCAAGATTAAGGTACTTAACTTGAAGCACACAAGTTGTCCTTCTGGTGTTAGGGGTGTGTCTACACTTCACTCTCCCACTAGCCCGGCTCTTGGAAGCAGTGTAGTAGCCACAGCTGTGCAGAGGCTGCAACTCCAAAGCATGTAGGCAGAAGCATGAAAGAGACCTCCTGTGTCCCAACTCTTACTATGTCATGGAACACATTGCATAATCTCTTACATATTGAGCTCCACGTTAGAAGTGAGGGGTGCATATACATGAGACGTTTATTGTACAGTTGACTAATTAGCTGTGCAGTAAAGATCACATACATACACGTGCTCCCCTACTAGGACAGAGTAGATTCATTTACTCCATAGCAGGCTAGTTCTTGCAAATACAAGTACTATCCTGCTGCTGAGTAAAACCTTCTTAGCAGCACACATGTAGACGCTGCCCTGGCTGACTGGGACATGAGAGTGCTTCAGTGCAGGAGCCGCCTGCTAGCTAGCCCTATGGTGAAGCACCCTTGTGCCCCAGCCAGCCCCTCCACAGCACATTGAGATAGGAGGAGCAGCCCTGGGGTGGCAGGCCAACCCCCTGGGCCTTCTGCCAACTGGGGCTGCTGCCACCAAGCTCAATGTGCTGCACTCCTGGGTGCACATGCTGATGCGGCACTCAGGAGCAATAAACTCCAGTGCAATTAGCTCTGGAATTCATTCATGTTCCCTAACAGCATGTGTAGATGCACCTGGGTAGGGGTTTTTTTGCTCCCATTTCTATTGAAAGACTGCCCCAAGAGGCATTTCATGCTTGACCACTAAACCACCAGACCAAACCCAACAAAACAAACAAGGCTGAACTCTGCTCCAGCAATTTTGGTCTCCATGTCTCAAAAAGACTGTAATGGATTTAAAAAAGAAATACAAAAGCACAAGAAAGATGATCAGGAGTATGGAGCAGTTTTTATACCAGAAAAGACTGAAAAGTCTGGAACTCTCCAGACTGGAAAGGAAGAGGCAGAGGGGGCATATGACAGAGGTCTATAAGATCATGAAGGATGTAACCAAAATGAACTGGGAACAGTTATTCACCACGTACCAGAATACTAGAAGTGGGGGGCATATGTCACAGATACACGTCACTAAAATAGACTGGCTAAGAATCTAAACTGCAAAGCTGTGGGAGGTGCAGCCCTGAAATTGGAAGAGGAAGCAATTATGGGACTTTGTCCTGTTTTCTTACCTGACCTCTTCGTGTCTCACAATTGTGAAGGTAACTCAAATGATAAATTTTCAGGTTTAGGGAGGCAAAATTCAGATACTTCAGGAAAAGCTGCAAAAGTAAACCATAAGTATTGTGTTAAACATGCCTCTGTGTGTGTGTGTGTGTGTGTGTGTGTGTGTTTCTAGCACCCCAAGCAGCTACAATCCAGTATACAACTAGTGTAAATACTGTATTTGCTCACATACCACAAAATAACACCGACCTTTTCCCAAAAAATCAGCCCCCAAAATTGGGGTGCGTGTTTTAAGTAGAGAAACTAATTTTTGCCCTGAATAGAAGCACTTTTTGAATCTTGCTCCACAGTGCAGCAGCAGTGGCATCACAGGCAGCTGAGGGAGTGAATTAATTTAATGGCTCATTGTTATTCACTCCACAGGTATTACGAGTTGTCTTTCCCTTTTAATGGTATTGATGTTCTACTAATCAAGCTAACCTTTCTTAAGGCAATTTTGCTGTCTGCTAGCTGCTTCTGGTCTGTCTTCTATTTTCACAGCCCTGGAGTTTCTTTAGCTCTTTTCAAAATCACAGATCCACCAATGGAGACTAGTCTTCAGCAGCACCAAGGGTTTCAGATTTTAGATAAGCAGGAAAGGGAGAGAGAGTCACATAAAGATTAGGCTCTGTTCCTGTTCTACACAGCCAGAACTCTGGAAAAATCTTTTTCTTTATTCTGCCTTTCAAAAAGTTGGTGTGTATTTTATTCCAGGGAATGTTGTATGCAGTAAAATATGATATGTTGCCTTCCACTCGGGTAAGATGAGGTTAATGCCACTGTGACTTGCCTTGATGTTTGACTCAGATAAGCCTGTTTTGCAACAGGGCAATGTTTCCTGGTGAGCAAATGGCACTAATGTGTGTACACAAGTGCAAATATCCCCAGTGTAGAGAAGTCTACAGTATGTAGTTAGAGGCAAGTGCATTACAGAAACTGACCACACTTAGTCTTTTTACACTTACTGCTTCATCAGCATCAGAGAAGTTTGTGTCATCTGTTTTATTGACAGCCATGATCACAGCAACTACATCTTTGCCGTTCATGATGGGTGTTGCAAGGATGCACTTCGTAGTAAATTCTGTGAGTTCATCAACAAATGTACTGAATTGTGCACACTGTTCAAAAAAGAATTTCCAAATGAAGCATCATTCAAATTGTTAGCAAGCGAGAAAACTAGGCAAGAAAAACTGCCGACCAAATACTTTTGGACGGGTTAAGGGAATAACGTTGATCTATGCAGAAAAGCAAAACGTGGTGAAACATGGAATCATCTGGAATGCACTAATATGCATTTCCCTCCACTTCTCTCTGTTGTTTCTAATGATCTCACCAGCTTGAGAGAGATTCCTGACATATGACAAAGGTAAAGGCTGCTGGACCCTGTAACACCTTTCCAAGAATATCCTTCTAAGATGCAATCACTGTAAGGTCCTTTGATTTTAATTTTCTCTTCTCTGTCATGCACTACAACTCCCATGGAGTTCCCCGTGAATTAGACTGACTTTGAGATATATTCCTGGGGCAGGCCCTCTGCATCCTTGTGTGGGCAACTTTGGACTTAGGGTTTAGGAACAGAGGGGATTTGAGGTACTATACTCTTATCACTGAAAGCTGAGGTGCATGGGTGGGGGATGAGCTGAACCATGTTTCTCTCTACAGTAGTTCAGTAAAAACTGAATTTACGTAGAAGGGGAAATAATCTGTCACTGTTCTAAGGCAGGCTTGAATTAGCACCTCTGGGAACCAGGGAGAGGAATTGTGGTTTAGTCCTAGGACTAAACTGTATCATTGTGGGGCAAGACTACATATGCCAAGAAAAGACTTGTGTTTGTACAGACAGCCAGGGGTCTCTAGAGCTCTTTGCCATCCTCTACCAATGACACATCTGCTCCCTCTCTTGTTGGTTAGTAGGGTTGCTAGGCAAGGGTAACATTGAGCTGGTGAGGGGCCACCCAGGGTTTCTACTGCACTAGGGGTTTCTCCTTTTTGCCCTTCCAGGGCAGCTGCGTATGCCCTGTGCTTGACTGCTGGAGCAACCAAAGGATCCTGGGCATCTGAAGTAAAAGAGAGAGGCCTGGTAATACCCTTTGAGGATGCTATTGCCTCCTAGATCCTAAATAAAACTAGACAGAGAAGAGAAAGGATTCAAAAGAGCTGCTTGAGAGCATATCATCTAAATAATCCCCTCCTGGTCTCACCTTTTCTACTGCATACCCAGATGACCTGTCTGCCTTTAGGAAACTGCCATACCCTTTGGTTGACCTAAAACCCCCCTTTCCATGATAGTTGAGTCCATAAGCTACAATGCAGTGTACCTGGGACCAAAAACAGGAGCTGTCAAGGCCTGACTAGTTCAATATGCTGCATCCAAGCCAGTTGTGATTGACAAATGTACTACTGCAGCACATCAAACTCACCACTGACTTTCTATGCGACACTACATCAGATGAGATATGGGAACCTGGATCTTTCAAGTTCTCTATGATACTTAGTGACGAGAAGGGCTCTTCTTCACCACCTGTGAGCAGGGCCTATCATGAATAGTTACTGCTTGCAAGGAATGACGCCAAATAACAATAACAACTGTAAAAGCTAGAGCCATGTGCTTTCTTCATATCAGGATCACTACTCTGAAATTTATTTGCTCGACTATGGGTGACTCGCAAAATATAACCTGCTTCTGATGAAGCTTTTGCACGATAATGATTACAAAACAAAACCAACATTTAATGTGAACGCTGTAAAGTAGGGACATTTTGTTTAGGCACCTGGTTACTGCGGTGCTGAGGATAGCACGAATGAATAGACAGATGGTCTCACTTTTTTCAAGAGAACTATAGATGAAATAATCCCAGATATCATATTTGGGTCACATGGATTTTAGATTTATAACTCAGATTAGAGCAAGCGGATTGTAATTGCTGTAGTTTAGATTTAGTAGGGGTGATTCAACTAGGGTGCACAGTTGCTGAATACATTCAGGACTATACAAGGCAATACAATTAAAGCTTCTTGGTAACAGAAGTTTCTATTCAACAATACAGTGCATAATTTTTGTGGTGAATATTTGGACATGGTTCATATTTTTGTTTTAGATGGAGGTGTGTAGATATGCAAAGGAAACTGTCAGACTATCTATATATGTATACACTCACACACCAAGGGTACCTTTTCTCTCTGGCTCATTAAAATACCTTTGAATGGGACTGCTTCTGCTTGCTCCAGTTGCAGAAATAGAAAACCATCCTCTGGTAGAAGACTATTTCTGTACTTTTTTAATATAAGGGCTTCTGGTTCCTCTGCCAGTTAGTCCATGTATATTGAGGCAGGATTGAATGCAGCACCTGCTCTTTTTTGCTATGCCAAACTACTACATAAGGAGAAGTAACCTTTTCTTTTTTCCATTTTGATGCAGAATACACTGAATTATAAAACATTGTTTTAACAGTCTGGCATAATTAATACACATCTTTAGTGTGTATTAGTGAAATATTTCAATGCAACAGTATAAATAGGTTCTTGGTATTTTAGTAAGAATGACAAACATTTCTTTGGTTTCCACCATAAAGTCATTAGAGTAAATGAGAGTTGTACGGTTTACACCGGTTTATCATTTTCCTCAACTCTACTAACATTCATAGAATCTTCTTTTAAATGAGCAAACCAATGGAAAACCTACCTCATGGATATTCTTGAGGTTCACTGTTTTCTTGGTTTGAGCCACATGCCCCACCACACCTATGTCCAAAGGATAGACAATTTCACAGTCTGGAGTCACGAAGCATTCCTCCAGTGTGCTTCCTTCTTGTACATTAAAAAGCCTGGTAGCCAGCTCTGCTATGCCATTTCTCTGCCTGTACATAAAAAGACTGCAGCGGTCTGCATGGATGAGAGAGCTGATTCTTCTCAGGGTCTTGAAAACCACCTTCTCCATGTTGATGCTTTCCTGCATGTCTTGGATTAATTCAAACAGGATATCACTCTCATTTTCATTTGTTTTCAGGTGTTTGTCAAAGTACTGCTTGGCAAAACTAGGGTTACTATCAAGAAACTTCTCCACCTCATCCTCGCTAAGACTCATGGTGGATGTCCCTCTTAGGTCCCGTGCTATGTGATATCCCAGGAATGCTGTCTGTCCAAGGATTGTTCTTCCGCTGATACGGTCCCTAAAGATTCATACTATGCAATCTGGTGCTCTAAAGCGCTGCTTCTGCGATGGCCAGGAGTGAGCCAGCGGTGAGCAGAGTGATTGTCATCAAGAAAGTATTCCTTAAGAGTATTGAAGGTGAGTCCGTGGGAGGACAGATTTTCTCAAGCAAACAGATTAGATAACTTGTGCTAAAGCTGCAAGTCCATTTTTCTCCTCCCTTATCTTGATGGGTTAACAAAAGTGAAGTCCTAGGATATTTAGATCCCCTGTGTTTTTTTCTTGACAGTCAGTGAAGATGTATCCTTCTGACTGAAAAGATGATATTGAGCAACAGAAACGGAACTCCCCCCGCAAATATTGAAATAAGCTCTTTAAAGTCTAATTAAAGGTATACTGCTTATGTCTAATCCCTTGCTAGCAAGGTGAGTATCTTATTATTCCTGCTCTCAGATCATCTGAGAAACATGCTTCACTGAATATTACATCTGTCGATCTATTTAGCTTAAATAAAAGGATTGTTACAACAAATCAACAATACCCTTTGTTAACTGGCCACTGCAAGTTTGTCTACAGAAGTGGTTATTGATAGATGAGCCTAAAGAGGACTGGTGGTTTGGTTCACATGTAACAAGTACCCAAAGGATCTGGATTAGATCCCAACTGCATGAACCAGTTGGTACTAAAAGTAAATGGCAAATCTGGTCCACTCTACATAAGAAATACATCATGGGCCAGATCCTACTACACTTTTTGATGCCTAAGTAAAACTAAGATGCCTACTGATGAGATCCTATTCCAGCTATTAGGCATCAGAGTTATACTTAGATGTCTAAGGACTTTAATCTACCTTATTTGAGTCTCTGAAACACCATTAGCACAAAAGGTGGGTGGGTCCTCCTCACTATTTTTTATCTTACAACTAACATAAATGTGCCTTACACAAGTAGGCACCTTAGTGATTTTCAGGTACTTGAGCTGGGTGGAAGAGACATTGAAGTGTCAGGTTGAATAGGGTCTGACTCAGTGTCTTGCTAGAGATGGAAGCAGATATGACTCCAAGAACAGACTTTCTTCTTGTGCTAGGGGACTTCCATGTCTTCTCCTGCTCAGAGGCAGCTGCTGTTGGAATGGACACGCACAAATTCCAGCTTCAGTTTGGTTTGGATTGGATATGGATTGTGCTGGATAATTTATTTTAAATGCTTTGTTGGTTCCCAGCTAATACCCTGTCCAAGCAAAGCAGCATCTCTGTAGATGTGTTATGGGCACTGCAGACAAGATTTCTAGGTTTCAGGTGTGTCTTCATGGCTGTTTGCAGGAAAAATTCCAAGGGTCTGAGACTGTGATGAGGCCTATTCATTCTCATTTCAATGATCAGAAGAATTAAACATTACTCCACACTGGTTGAACATACAGATAGGGTCTACAGCTCCTTATTACCATTCTGAGATGCTGTGGATGAAGAAAGAGTATGTGTTTTAAGTTCATGTGGAAACTATGGGTTTGAATCAGGCAATGTGCTGTACAAACACTATGACTGTGCTGTTTAGTTCTCTGCAGATTCTTGGATTAATTTACAAGGGAGGGCACCTCCATGGTCTTCAGATACTTTCGAACAGCATGAAGTGACAAGACTAATGGCAGCCCTATCCTGTGCGCTTCATTTCATCTCATGCCTTCCCCAAGGGGAGAATTGTGTCTGCAGTCCAGTGTCCCTTGTGGGGATATCATGTGAGGAGGGTCCACAGGTAGGTCCCACAGCATTTTTATGTTGGAGAAAGCAGTCTGAGCACCTCCAGCATGGTGCAGACAGCAATGAGGACTATGGTAGTCTTAAGTTTATGTTGTTCTGGGCCTTGAGAAAACACCATCTCCTGCACCTTTTGCTTAAACCAGAAGGTTTTGTTGTACCAAAGGAGCAGAATTATCTACCTCAGTCTTCAGCCCAGACCTGAACATGACTTTTTCATTATGCTGGCCCCAAGCTACTGAGCATCTGGATGGCACCACCAAGCTACTAAGCATCTTGACTCAGTTTGAGGGGAAGCCAATGTAAAAAGGAGATGACAGATAGAACGTACCTGTAGTAGCCAGTGATGATGAGATGTAGTGCAGTGTACTGTACCGACTGGGCAGGCGCACAGGTGGCAGAGCATGAGCCCCAGCAGTGCTTGGATGGCACTGGTGGTGGTGTCCAGGTGCACGTCATCAGCATCCCTGCTGGGGTCCTCATGGCAACATGGGGTCTGGGCAGCAGCAGCAGCAGCATGATGCCACGGGGCTGGAGATGCTGCAGGGAGCCAGGCCAAGAGGCTGCATTGCACAGGGGGGCTACCAGGGCTGAGACTGATCTGGGCCAGGTGGCAGTTGTCACAGTGGTGAAACAGGGCAACCAGGGTGTCCAGCCACAGCCTGGAGCACTGAATGTTGCTCCTGGGGGTGGAACAGCCATGCCATGGTGGGCACAGGTTCCTCAACAGAGCTGCAGTGTGCTGGCACAGTGCTTTGCAGGCTGCTCTGGACTGGGAAGACGGGTGACCAGGGAGCAGGGAGTAGGGCTGCCTTTTCAAGTTGGCTGCTGGCTGCAGGCAGCTGCAGCCACAAGCTCCAGCTTCCCGTGACTGCTGCAGGGGGTGGGTGCAGGGCCAGAGAGGGTGGGAAAATGGCTTTCAGAAAAACCTATAAACTAGTGTTACATTCTTTAAATTTAACAGCAGCATATGATACTGTCTAGCATACCAGTCTTCCGGTGAAAATATCAGGAATTCTGCTACATTGGTTGGCCAGGTGTCAACCATGTAGTAACAGTTTGACTAGACGAGCAGCCCAAACCAGCTCTTGGAGACATCAAACAAATGGCTTCCCTCAGGGATCAGTAGTAGCACCTCTTCATTTCAACCTGTACATTAATGGCTTGCTTATGACCAGCTCACAAAAAATCTGTTTATGCTGATGACATTGCCTTTACTACCCAAGCTCATGACTCTTCAAATGTGGAACTCACACTTGACAGAGATATGAGACTGATGCCAGAGTACTGCCTAAAATGGTGCCTTAAACCAAATACCTCAGACTGTCTCTAGTGTCTCCATCTGCATAATGCCAGTTCTAATCATGAGCTCACCATCACCTTAAATGGTCAGCCTCTCAAATTCAAAACCCACCTAGTTTTATCATTTTGGAGTCGGCCTTGACTGGACTTTAACTTATAAATCACATCTCCAGAAAACCACTTACAAAAAAATCAGAACAAGGAATAACCTACTTGCCAAATCTGCAGACTCCACTTGAGGTCCCAATGCCTTCACGTTATGTTCATCTGCCCTCATGCTGTGCTATTCAGTTGCAGAATTTGGGGCCCCTGTATGGGCTCGTTCATTGCACAGCAAACTAGTGGACCTCCATGCTACAATGCGTCTTGTGTCAGGCACATTATGCCCCACTCCACTCCCATGGTTACCAGTCCTTAGTAATCGCTCCCCCTCATCTCTACTGCACAAATGCTGGAGTAGCTAGACTCTGCAATAATCCTAGGCTGCCGGTGCATTGGGACATAGTCCACCTACCAATAGCTTGGCTCCCCTCAAGACCAGTATAGTCCACCCTTTCAAAACCCTTTGACTTTTCCTTACTTATGTGATAGCATAAAGAATGGTTAGCACAAGCACCAATCAATCATCACGTCAGTCAACCAGGATTTAACTGGCCATAACATTATTGGGCATGTCTCAATAGTTTTCAAACTGGACAGGGCCACTTTGCATCCAACCTGTATCAACAGGCCCTTCACAATGACAACAAATGTTTGTGTGAACAAGTTCAAACCATCCATTTACTATGCTACCTGATGGCCTTCGAGCTCTTCACACTGGCTAAACATCACTTTAAGGTGGCTGAAACAGCATGCTGAAACTTCATATGCTAAATAAATAAATGGCCTCCAACTTCCCCTATAGCCTCACTCATGCCTCACAGATGCCACTGAGCTACAGTTCCATGGGGCCCGCCAGTCCAGTGAATAAACTGGGCCCCTTTGGGCCTTAATCCCTTGTCCCAGTCTCAGCTCATCCAGCTTTGGCCCTATTTCCTCTAGCTGAGACTCTCAGCTGTAGCCCAGAGCACATCTAAATGTGCATTAAGGCACTTTTAAAAAAATACATTAAATTTAGTACCTCCAATATAAGGTACTAAAGAAATGCACATTAGGGTGCCTTAATGTGCAGTAACAGATGTGCACATGTTTTTAAAGTAATGCTTAATGTGCAGTAGCCTATTTTACTGTGCATTAGTGTATGCGCATTTTTTTTACATGATGCTTTAATGCACAGCAAAATAGGCTACTGTGCATTAAAGCACATGTGTAAACACCTCCCCTGCCCCCTGTCTCGGACTTCAGCTCCTCAGTCTCAGCCCTTACTCAAGCTTTTGGCCCTCTCAGCCCTAGCCCATTTCTGGGCCCCTAGCCCCTCCAAAGTGTCAGCTCCTCCAAGGCTTCAGCCTTTTCGTGCAAGACTCAAACCACAGAGTGCTCCAGGCACCCTATTGTGTAGCCTCTAAAACATCCCTGTAGCCACTATCCTATCATCCGATTAAATTAGACACAAACATCAGTAAACTACTGTCAACTAAAAATGCCTAAATCATCAGTCTCAGTTCTTAAGTGACTACAAAGGTTTTAGCTCAATGTTCTAGCCCCCTCCCAGCCTTTAGGAGACCTCAGCCTACATTTTCTTTTTCCTCACAACATAGGGGCAAACACTCTTCTCTCCCTCAAGGTCTGGACCCTTCTGCTGTTGTTACCTTGGGAGCCAGAGTTTTTACCCCTGGACTTTTACCACTGGGGTCTACTCCTCCTTGGTCAGGTGCCTTCCTGATCTGCCACAGGTGAGCCTCCTTGGCTCCCCGGGCTGTCTGCTTTTGTCTGCTGTTGCTTGCTTAGCTGGGCTACATCAGCTTCTCCCCTACTAGCCCAGGGTTTTTGCCCTACTGTCCTACTGCCATACAGCTAGCTCCTCTGTAGTCACTAGTCAGCTGCCTCTGGCTGCTTATTACCAGGGATCCTGGTTTTTTTCTGTTTAAAACCCCCAAATTCACTGATAAAAAAATCCAAAATTCTCTGATTTAAACCCCCCAAAACTGCACTTTTCCATGATTAAAGTGAAGTGCCACTATATATATATATGTATCAGTTGAACACAATGTTTTATGGATATATTTACAATTTTAAAGCACTTTGGAAGCCTGCCTGTGCCTCAATCATTATAATAAAATAAATTCTAAATACCTATATAACTTGGTGTTTGATTTTTGTTTTTTTATCACAGAAAATCAGAGCTCCCCCTACTCCCTGCACTCACCAGGATGCGGGTCCAGCTGCTTTGTGGTACAGAGCAGCTCTGATATGCTGGTAGCCTGCCCCTACCCATGCTGTTGCACCTCATTCCCAAGCTAGAGTCTCCCCATCCTTGCTGGTGTCCCTCATTCTCAATCTGTAGCCTCCTGGCCCTGCCAGTGCCCCTCACTCTCAGACCACAGCCTGGAGGGGGGTCCCAGCTGCTGGAGGGGGCCCCAGCTACCAAGACTATGGGACCAGGGGCAGATGGCGGGGCAGGGGGGACAGGGAGTATTTGGGCTACCTGCTAAGGGCTTGGAGCTCCCACCCTCCTGTCTTCTCCCTCAGGGCCTCTACAGCCCAGCGGGAGGGACCCAGTGTGGATGGGTGGAGAGGCTCGGTATTGCTGTCACCGTTGCCAGGATCCCTGCACCAGCTGTGCTGCCATGGCAAAGCATCCCCTGCCCACCCATCAGCAGTGGGAGTGGTGGTCCCCGGGCAGGCAGGGGACACCTTACCATGGTGGTGTGGCTAGCACAGGGCTCCTGGTGGTGGTGCCAGTAGTGGCAGTATGAAGCCTCTTCACCCTCCCATGCTGAGTCTTGCTTGCTCGGCTCTGGAGGCCCCTGGGAGGAGGAGGGCAGCCTGCATCCTCCTCCACCCCATACACAAATCTGTGGGGAGGGCATGTGCCCCCCACACTCCCTTCCCCGGGTGTGTGTGCAGTGGTGGGAAGCCATCGCCCCCACTGCTCCCTGGACGAGCCATCTACAGTTCTGTCCTGCTTCCCCAGCTGGGCCCTATAGCCATGCATTCCTGCCCTGGCCCCAGGCACTGCTCCAGCTAGGCAGAGCCTCCAGCCTCAGCCCCACACCAGCCCCACTCCTTTCCTCACCATGGGGGCCTCAATCTGTACCCCCAGCCTCCCACACACTGTCTATGCCCTTCCCCCCCATAGATTTGCCTATAGGTAACTGGGGGAGCTGCTTTCCACTGCTGCCTGACTGTATTGCTGCCCACATGCATGTGTGTATGCACACACATGCACGTGGAACCCTGTATCCTGCTACCCCCAGCCCCAAGCAGCCCCTTGCTCCCTGTTAAAGGACATAAAATATTTTCCAGTAGGCAAGATATTTTTATAAAGGGGGCAATGATTAATTGTACTTTGTGGCCACTCTGCCCTGCTTTCTGCCTGACTTCAGACTTCAGATTGACAAAGCTAAGTACCCCTCACTGCAGGAAGTACAAGAAGAAAGTAGCTTAATTTGCAGCAAAGGTGGTTTAGGTTTGATAGCAAAAGTGTTCTAACTCTTAGGGTGGTAAAACACTGCAACAGACTACATAGGGATGTTATGGAATCTCCTTGGTTGGAGGTTCTTAATATCAGGTTAGCCAGATGTCTGCTGGGGATGATCTAGGTCAGGGGTAGGCAACGTTTTTGGTCGGAGTGCAGAAAAAAACCACAACGTCTACCTTGTAAGGCACTGGACTGCTGGCACACCAGAAAAACAAAACTGGGGTGGAGGTTACATGAGAGGACACACTGCATATTAATATAGTTAATGATCATAAATGTTGCTTTTTATGGTAAATACCAGGTTTTCTAAAAATTCTAAACCTGGTGACAATAAATAAAACTTCATATACTGCCTTTGTTCTTGTGTATTCTTTTTTGTTAAGCATGTTGTGATGAGAAAGGGAAGAGAGAGGGAAGAAGGAGAAGAGCGGGAGGAGGAAGGCAGAGAGAGGGAGGCAGGAAAAGAGACAAGGGAAGAGAGAGGGAGAAAGAGAGAGAGAAGTGAGAGGGAGAGAAGAGCAGGGAGAAGCAGACACAGTGGAGAAGGCACCATGGGCAGGGTGGCCCAGTCAGGCCTTTGGGAGGGCAGCAGCTGGAGGATAGCAGGGACTGGATGGGGACTAGGTTGCACTAGGGCTCCGGAGACTCAGGGCCCAGTGGGGGGCCCAGCCTGGCCCATGCAGCTCCATGAGGATGGGGCACAGATGTCCTGGCCATGAGGGGATGCTGCCTGGCCAAAGTAGGATGCCAGGCTCAGGGGCTCTCGGCTAGACTGCTGTGTGTACTGGGCACAGCGCAAGGGGAGTGGAGTCCCCCTGGACCATGGTGGGTGACCCCTGGGCTCTGGGAACAGCCACTGCAGGTGGCACTCAGGGCCAAGCCATCCAGGAGCCTGCAGCACAGTGGCCCTGTGCAGTGCCTGCCCCAGCCCTGGCTCTGGCCCCTTGAGAGGAGCTGAAGGTGGACCAGGCCAGGGGCCAGGCAAGCTGGATCAGCTGTGGCGGCTGTTCCCAGGGAACAGGGGGCTCCTGCAGCCAGGCCCATGGACTGGGGGTGGCTCCGCCCCACTCACAGCGTGCCCAGTGTGCAGGGAGGCCAAGCCCAGACCCAGAAGCCCCCTGAGCCTGGTGTCCTGCCCCACGCAGGCAGCATCCCTTCACAGGCAGGGCGGCTGTGGCCCATCCCCACAGAACTGCATGGGCCGGGCCAGGACCCATCTCGGGTCCCACCTTCAGGGACCCAGCTGGGCTGGGGGGCGGGGCCCAGGGACAGGGGGCGGGGCCAGAAGAACACAGCGTCCCTGCCTGTGTTCTCCTGACTCCACCCCCATTGCCTGCCGTGGGGCTGGGACCTGTGGCTGCTTGGGAGAGCTCAGAGCAGCAATTTAAAAAAAAAATTATTTCCTCACATGCCTCCTGGTACCACTAACTGACACCCATGCCAGGGGTTGCAGACCCTTGATCTAGGTCAGCAGTTCTCTATCTTTTTAGACTTGAGGTACCCCTTGTCAGACTCAAGAAACCTATCAGAAAATGCCAGTGTGTATGCCTCTTTTGTTTTTTTCAAGAGGACCATGATAGCCCTATTGAGCCAAGATGGCTTGAAAGCCCTTCTGCTGCCTCCTCATGGGAATGGTCTTCTTTTGTGCTTCAACATTCGTGTCCTTGAGGAACAACCACTCTTCATGTACTCCATTCGCCTTCAGTCCCTGGTCCCATATTGCCTCCCCTACTAATTCCCTGAGACTGTTGAAATTAGTGTTTTTGAAGTCCAGGACTTCAATACTGGTAGTTGGTTAGTCTACCTTGTGGCGGACAGTGAACATGATGATCTCATGGTTGCTGTCACCCAGGCTACCCTTAATGTTCAAGTCACTCACCAGATAGTCTCCTTTGGCCAAGACCAAGTCTAGGAGTTCATTGCCTCTCGTTGGCCCTTGCACAGCAGGTCCGGACAATCTCCACCCCAGAGTGCTGAGGGAATTAGCAGAGGTCATTGCATGACCCCTGGCATGGCTTTATGAGCACCATGGTGCTCTGGCATTGTGCCAGAGGACTGGAAAAGGGCCAATGTGGTTCGCATTTTCAAAAAAGGGAGGAAGGAGGACTCAGGAAACTATAGGCCAGTTAGTCTTTCCTCGGTCCTGGGTAAGCTTTTTGAGAGAATTATCCTGGTGTACGTCCACGAGGGGCCAGCAGGGGAGATTATGCTTAGGGGCAACCAACACGGGTTCATTAGAGGCAGGTCCTGTCAGACCAGCCTGGTGGCCTTCTATGACCAGGTCATAAATCCTTAGATGCAGGTGTAGCAGTGGATGTAGTCCTTCTGGACTTTAGGAAGGCCTTCGACACTGTCTCTCACCCCTTTCTCATTAAAAAACTAGGAGACTGTGGCATCGATACCTACACAGTCAGAAGGGTCACTAGTTGGCTGGAGGGCTGCACCCAGAGAGTGGTGGTGGATGGGTCATTTTCGGCCTGGAGGAATGTGGGCAGTGGGGTTTTGCAGGTCTCAGTCTTTGGGCCCATACTGTTCAACATCTTCATCAGCACCTTAAAGGTGGGGTAAAAAGCACCCTGTTCAAATTCACAGATGATACTAAGCTATGGGGAGAAGTGGGCACACTAGAAGGAAGGAATAGGCTGCAATTGGACCTGGACAGGTTACAGGGGTGGGCAGATGAGAACAGGATGGGATTCAACGCTGACAAGTGCAAGGTGATACACCTGGGGAGGAAGAACCAGAACCATACCTACAGGCTGGGGAACTCCCTACTTGGCAGTGCAGAGGCAGAAAAGGATCTTAGAGTCATTATTGATGCCAAAATGAACATGGGACAACAGTGTGAGGATGCAGTCAGGAAGGCCAACCGCACCTTGTCATGCATCCACAGATGCATCTCAAGCAGGTCCAAGGAGGTGAACCTCCCCCTCTATGTGACACTGGTCAGGCTGCAGTTGGAGTACTGCATCCAGTTTTGGGCACCACACTTCAAGAAGGATGTAGACAGCATGGAGAGGGTCCAGAGGAGGGCTACCCGCATGATCAGGGGGCAGCAGGGCAGGCCCTATGAGGAGAGGCTACAGGACCTGAATCTGTTCAGCCTCCACAAGAGAAGGCTGAGGGGGGATCTAATGGCCATTTACAAACTAGTCAGGGGGCACTAGCAGGCACTGGGGGAGTCTCTGTTCCTCTGAGCACTACCAGGAGTGACAAGAAATCAGAGTTATAAGCTGGCAGAGGGTAGATTCAGGCTAGACATCCAGAAGTGCTACTTCACAGTCAGGGTGGCTAGGATCTGGAACCAACTTCCAAGAGAAGTGGTGCTGGATCCTACCCTGGGGGGTCTTAAAAAGGAGGCTGGATGAACACCTTGCTGGGGTTGTTTGACCCCAGTACTCTTTCCTGCCATGGCAGGGGGTCAGACTTGATGATCTGCTCAGGTCCCTTCCGAGCCTACCAACTATGAAACTATGCAACTTCCTGGGTCAGAAAGAGCTCATCAATACTGTTTATGAAGCTACATGACCGAACTGACCTAGCCAAGTGTTCCTCCCAATCTGTGTCCGAGTAATTTAAGTCACCCATGACAACCATGCTCCCTTGCAGACGTGGCCTCTGCCAGTTCTCAAGAGAACTCCAGATCAAACTCCTCCCCCAGTTTGGTGGCATGTAGTAAATGCCTATAGTTAGGTTACTCTCACCATGGCTCTCCCCCCTCCCCCCCAAAGTTTGACCCAGAGGGTTTCAAGCTATTTATCTTTGGAGCCAATGTCAGCCTCCAGCGAGAGCTACACCTCTGCCCTTTTCCCCTATTCGGTCCCTTCTATGCAGGGTGTAGCCCTCTATGGCTACATTCCGGCCATTTGAGGAGTCCCACCAGGTCTCCATAATCCCTACAAGGTCATATTGCCCACTAGAGAATAGGAGGGCTCCTCCTGCTTGTTCCCCATGCTCCTGGCATTAGTGTATAGGTACCTGAGTCCCCCAACTGACACCCCCAATTTCCTGATAAGCTGTGAGAGAAATGTTCTCTGAGCTCTTTCGAAAGTGGTTATTTTAGAGTCCTCCACAATGGAGTTTTCCTGTGTGCCAGTCCCTGGGCATGCTTCACTTGGAGTTTCCCCATCCCCCATCGAAGTTAGTTTAAAGCCCTGTCCAGAAGATCAGCCATTCCGGCTGAGAACAGGGACTTACCTGTCCATGTAAGGTGGATGCTGTCTCATCCCAGAAGTCCTCTCTCCCTGAAGTGTGGGCTGTGGTTGAAGAGACTGAAGCCCTCACAGTAGCACCACCATTGGAGGTGCCTGTTTACTTCTTCAGTACAACCTCCCCTCCTGGGTCTATGTCCTGCAACTGGGAGCACAGAAGAAAAGACTACTTGCACTCTTAATCCCTTGAGCCCAGCCCCCATAGCCCTGTAGTCACTCGTGACTCAATCCAGATTACTCCTTGCTGTGTCATTCATGCCCACCTGGATGAGGAACATGGGGTAGTGATTGGAGGAGTGGACGAGCCTTGGGATCCTCTCTGCAACATCTTGAATGCAGGCCGTCGGTTCTTAGCCAGAGTGCAGGACCTCCATCTAACCCAGGAGGTGCACAGCCCCACCAGGGGAGACGCCTTGTTGGACCTGGTGA
>NW_017728950.1:21393457-21434064 GCF_001723895.1 Crocodylus porosus | reverse complement strand
CCTTGCCGGGGTCATCTGACCCCGGTGCTCTTTCCTGCCAAGGCAGGGGGTCGGACTAGATGATCTTCCTAGGTCCCTTCCGACTCTAGCTACTATGAGACTATGAAACTACTTACCTCCTCCTCTGGTGTCTTCATTGGAGTCTCCTCTTGCATGGTGAGGGGAGCATACCTGTTACACAGTGTCAGGGAAGAAGTAGCCCTAGCCTTGTATGCTCTGGAGCCTGAGACAACTGTCTTCCTGGTAACCCCAGGAGGGTCTTTGTGACCAGTGTTCTTCATGGCCACCTTCTCCTCCACCAGTGGTGACACATAGGCAGTGCAAAGGGGTGCACATGCACCCTCTAAGAGTGCTGGTGCACCCCCCTGACCAGCCGCACTCGCTGCTTAGGCAATGGGCAGGGGGGGCAGGTGGGAGCACTGGTGTCCACCCTGCAAGTGTCAGCCAGGGAGTGGCATTCCTGGAAGCAGACACAGCCACTTCTGGAAGCGGCTGCAGCCACTTCCAGAAGAGGCCACAGCAATCGATCAGCTGTGGGGGACCCTCCCCCTCTCTCCCCATCAGTGATAAAACAATGTTGGCAGCTGGTAGCTGGGCTCAGGGGCACCCCAACTTGTGAGGTGTGCTCCCTAGTGGAGCCCCTGGAAGGCCAAGTGTGGGAGTTTGAGGAGGAGGTACATCAGCTATGCACCATCAGGGCCCATGAAGACTACATTGATGGCTACTGCCAGGCCCTATTCCAGGGAAAAGAAGAAGAGAAGAAGGTGGAGGACATGGGTGACTGGTGCCACCTTAGTCGGTGGGAGAGGGTGGGGGGGACATATGCCCCTCCCGAGACCAGTCAGCAACTGGGGGGCAGCCCCCCTGTGGCCAATCTCTCTGACTGGGGCCCCTGAGCCCAGCTACCAGCTGCCAACATTGTTTTATCAGTTATGGTAGCCATATAAAATAATTGTAAATTGGAAAGAAGACAGTGTAAACCAAGGGTAGGCAGCGTTTTTGGCTGGAGTACTGAAAAAAACTGCAATTTCTACCCTGTAAGGTGCTGGAGTGTGGGTACAGCAGAAAAACAAAACTGGGGTGGAGGGCACATGGCAGGATGCACTGCATGCTAATATAGTTTATCAGAAATGTTGCTTTTTTTTTTTTACAGTAAATACCAGGTTTTCTAAAAATTCTAAACCTGATGACAATAAATAAAACTTCACATACTACTTTTGTCCTTGTGTATTCTTTTTTGTTAAGCATCTTGTGATGAGAGGGAAGGGGAGGCAGGGGAAAAAAGTGGGGAAAGAGATGGGGGAAGAGAGGAGAGGAAGAGAGAGGAGAGGAAGAGCGAGAACAGGAAAGAGAGAGAACAGAGGGGAGACAGAGGGACAAGAGAGAGAGAAGAAAGGAAAGAGAGAGAGGAATAAGAGAGAGAGAGAGAACAGGGGAAATGCAGATCAACAATGGACTCCTCACTGTTAGCCCCTACTTGGACAAATAAAATAGTATGAAGTCTGGAAACAGTACACTTCTGGTGGAGGATTCTGAGCTATATGCCACCTCTACCTACCATTCCCCTGGTTTACTAATATTTAGAGTGCAGGGCAAGGCCTGACCCTTCTGATGAGGTTTTATTCTGCTACAGATTATTGCTGGGGAAAGGCCTCTGCAAAGGGTCTGAGACACCAAAGATGGCAAAATATGTCCTCTGGGTCCTAATTAAAGATAACCCAGGTATGGCCCCAAAACAAAATGAATATTTTGCTTCTAACTTCAGTAAAGGCAACAATATTGACCATAGCATGTGTAAGTAGCATGGCTAGTAAGAATGAGGGAAGTGAAATGGAAATTAGCACAACTGAGGGGGAAGCCAAGGGTTTAATTCACACACTTTGATGGGACCAGACAACCTCTATCTCAAAATTCTGACATCACTGGTACCTAAAACTTCAGCTGTGTTAATCAGTATTTTTAGCAAGTCTATGGAGTGTTACAGTGCAATTAAATAGCGGCAAATATAGTGTCTATGGGTGTGTCTACATGAGATACTACTGCGCAGTCATTACTGTGCATTTATTTAGTACTTGTATTAGCAAGGTGTTGTAGCGGAGAGTACCCTGATGACCCATATAGGGGTAACAAGAACCCCAAGAAGCATCCCTATTGGTCCCCGAGAGTGGGACACCAAGGCAGCTGGTCTCCCCAGGAGTGGGGACTTATCTAGGAAGATGCTGGCAGTGAAGTCCGTAGAGCTTCAGGCACTGTGGCCACCCTACTTACAAGCTTGTGCTGGATCCGGGTTGGCCAACGCACTGCCCCACATCGGCTGAAGAGAGAACAGAGGCCCAAGATCACGGTTGCGAGAGCATCGACCCAGACCAAGGATTGCCCCGGCAGGGGTGAAGGGAGCAAAGCAGAATCTGCTCACCTGATTTGAGGCTCAGAGGAGTCTCAGGATGGAGGGACTGGGACCACTACGTGGATGAGCAGATGGCATGGCACAGAGGCACTGAGGGAAATCATGTGCTTCACTGGAGCAGCATGAGTGACAAACTATGAGTCCATTCCAGGATGAGATCCATGACTCTATAGTTGTGTTGAGGGTTAGCAACACTGGACGAGGGAAAATTAAGGACTTGACAGACTAAACCTGCCAGGTATAGTCATAATAGCTCAGGGAACTGTGATTAAGAGGCTGACAGACATTTAGTGAGGAACCTAGACACAGGTGGTTTGACACACCAAATCCCTAGACTACCACAAAAGGGCACAGGGAGTCTTTCACTAACCTATTGAGACTATTTACCAGGCTGGAGCCCAACTACCTGACCAATTGTAAAGATAGTGCCATTCTATCATCTGGTGGCACAGCCTGGCTAGACCATAAGATCTGGTTGGTGTAAGGGTGGGGTGTAAGAGGAAGCAGAGCCCCAAGAAACAACAAACAGAAGCACTTGTGAGGGCAGGTGTAGACCCTCTCCTCTTACTAAAAAGGTCAAGATGTGGTGGGTGAAATGGAGAGAGTGCCCTGCTAATATGAGCCAGCAAGGCCAAGCTGCTCAGGTCCCAAGAGCTGGCACTCGACAGATTGGAGCACTAGATCTCACCAGCAGAGTCAAACAAGGCACAGCTGCCTACACAAGTGCTAAATAAATGCTGGTGCTGGTGAACATCTTTTAGGTGATGCTACTGCACAGTAGCTTAATAATACTGCACAGTAGCATATTAGCACTGTCCCTGCTGTGATGCACCACTACACAGTATTTTTCAGTTACTGTGCAGTCAGCATCTCATGTAGATGTGCTCTATATTTAAGAAGGGAAAATGAATTTGGACAAAGTCTTGCCTCAGTAGTTTGCAATGCTTTAGGACAGGAATGACCAGTTCTAAATCAGGCCTATTGACTGGCCTAATGAATTGGGCACTATTGCTTTAGAACAAATTTTGGAGGGAAATGGAGTAAAATGCAAAGTAGGTTTACCAAAGGTAGAGTGCATCAGTCTAAATTGATCATCTTTTTTAGGAAGGACTGATTTTTCTAGACAATGGAAATATGGTTGATCTCATCTATCTGGACTTCCAGATAGCATTTGCAGTACAGTACACAGGTAAAATTTTTAGTTAGGCTGGAAAAGATGGGGATTAGTAGAGGAGTCAGAAGGTGGGGAAGAAACAGGTTAAAGAGGAATAATGGGTTGAGCTGAAAAGGGACAGATGGGTCTGTAAGGAGGTTAGTAATGGAATTCCTCAAGGATCGGTCTTAGGACCAATCTTAATTTCATTAATGATTTTGGTACAAAAAATAAGATTGTGCTGATGAACTTTACTGATAGGAGAAAAAGTAAGAGGGAGCATCTGGATAATCAGAGAACTGGATTACCCTTAGTGATGGAATAATAGAAAAGGGATGATAGTACCACAAAATGCAAATATATAGGGAGGAATAACAAGAATTTCTGTTATACTTATGAAGCACATCATTCAGCAGTTATGGGTGTTCCCATTTATTACAGGCTGACTGTACCACCAACATGATGTACCTGTATTAACAAAACAGATGCAATCTTGTGCTATATCAGGTAAGGCATTCCAAAAGAGAGAGGGGAAATATTAATGCTATTGTACAAGGCAGTAGTTAAGCCTCCTCTGAAACACTGTGCACAGTTCTTCCATATTTCAGAGGTGTAGGTTGTAGCTGTGTTGGTCTAAGGACATAGGCAGACAAGGTTCTTTGGGTAAATCTGATATCTTTTATTAGATATTTATTATCTTTTATTTCCAACTACTTTAGTTGGTCCAATAAAAGTTATCAGATTTACGCAAAGGCCTTATGTACACAGTTCTAGCACTTTAATTTTAACTTGGTGTGCTCCCACACTGAGCCCAGCACATGCTCAGAAGAGGTATCGTGTCAGTTGGACCCAGCTCGCCCAACGTCTGGATAGATCAGACACTTTAGTAAGGATTTTTGGCAATTTTATCTAATAGCTGATTGAATCAGCTTTTCACACAACAGATGAATAAAGTGCATGGCTTGTTTAATCTAGCAAAATGAAAGCTGAGAGGGCTATGATTGGGGGGTAAGTATCATGGAAGGAAATGGGTTATTTAATCTAAAAGACAGTGTTAACACAACAAATAATAGGTATACATTAGCCAAGGATAAAGTTAGGCTGGAAACTAGAAATCTTTAACTACTAGAGGGACAGAAGAGGTTGCAGAAAAACCTTCCAAGAAGAGTAATATGAGCTGGGGTTTTCAAGAACGGGGGAGGTCTTTCCAGTCCTATGCCCCTAATTGCTCCTGGTAACTTCATGGGCATAATTATTCTTGGCAGCTCACCTCCACACCCAAAGTATCCAATGCACCTTTGAATTACATTCAGACAGCTAACAGTGCCACCTTTTCACTATTGCTGGGACTTGTTAATTGGTAATTCTCATATTTGAAAATGCTGTCTACTTTATGAAATGCATCAAGATGTTCTGATCTAATTTCTCATGTTGATCTGCTTGTGCCTTCTGTTGCACGCTGGTGTGGAGGTTAGTGTTTACTAAGACATCTGGTAAAGGGCTTTCAGATATATGAGTACATGGATATACAAGTCCTTTGCCTCTCAGGATTCATGTCTTTGACATGGCTTTAGCTTCTAAGTCCAGCCCTAGGGCTGGCACGTGCATTGTGGCTTATCCAAAACTACTCAAGCTGCTAACAATATCATTTTGTAAAGCACCTTGACATACAGGGCATGCAAGCAACTGAAGAAGTCATGCTGGAATGACTTGGAAGAAGCAATTAATGTCAGCAATATATGATGGCTTTAACATATGCTTTATAATGACTTAAAGCCTTTAGCTTTACTCTGACAAGTTGGTATTAAGGTTCTTTAGTTAGTTCTATGAACAGGAAAGGAACTAAATACAGTATATATAAACTAATATAAAGCTTCAAGAATATTAGGAGTATAGTTCATGTATAACACATTTTAAAGGCTTGCTGTCAGCACAGAGAATTCACATCAGCACAGAGAATATAATAGATTCTGATCCATTGCTTCACTGTCAAACTGCAGTATCTGGTACCATCCATGCCTGGCAAGCAAAAACCTGAAATAGGCCACAAAATACCCCAGGACATACTCAAATCATGAAATAGGAAGAAGAAAAGAGCCTATTTGCTTTTAGGGGTCATACTTAGAAGTTTCTCCACAAATACAGGCACCGGAATTATACTTTGTTTAAACTAAAACAGATCAGATCATCACCAGAATGCAGGAGCCGATGGCATTTAAAAGATGGGAAACAAATATCATAAGACCTGGGATAAAATCACAAGCATTGGCAATATTTCTTGGAAATTGGCTGAGCACCTGGGTAATGCCACTCATGCTACAGAAAACCCATAACAAATATCAACCTTTGTGTTCAGTGATCAGACAGTATCTACTTTTCTTCAAGTTACTGAGCCTCAGATTTTCTGGTAGGTGTAAATGAGTGAGAGGCCATTAAGCTAAAGTTTTACATTGCAGCAATCACTGCGTGCTCATTCCGGCATAGGTTCAAGCAGGTAAGGGTCAGCTGCACCAGGAGGCCACAGTCTTAGACAGCATAGTCCCCCTTGCATCCTAAGACCAGGAGGGAAAGTGGTGCAGAGGCTGATGCACCAGGATGGTGCCAGCTAAGAACTTTTTTATGACAAAAGAGATATCCGTGGATGCAGGAACAATGACTCAGTCCACTCTGTGCTGCCAAAGAAGGAGAGGTGCAGGAGGCTTCTGCCTTGAACTCTAACTGCCCTGAACAGCCTGACTGTGAAAGCTCTGGGGAATTTGTTCAGAAAGCAATAAAAATCCCAGTTATCCCATAAATAACCATAGTATTAATGTAACTACCAGAGCAAAAAGAATGCAGACAGTCAGGCTTTTGCTGCAAGGTAAGAAAAATTAAACAATAAATGGCAAGTGTAATGCCCTAGGATCAGTGCATACTAGTAACAACCAAAAATATTTTTTTCTGTATTAGTATAAACCATATCATATCACAATGATATGACTGCCTTAAATTAATATACTGTTTTTCCCTCTACCAAATGGTGACAGAGTTATGGGACCTTGCTGGTCAACTTTCCAGTGAAGGGGTAAACAGTGATGTGGGTATAATATGCAGAATGTAATTTGTTTTATTTGCACACATATGCCAGTTCTGTAACAGACTTGGTCAACCAGCATGTAGAGATCACAACCACCCAGAATGCCTGGCTTCTTGGGAGCATCATCTCCAATTTAAAAATTGTTTCTGGCCACTCCAACTTGGAGAAAAATAATCTTAGTGCCCAGCAAAGCTTTGTGTAGCAATATTTAGCCACATCTTGCCTTCTGAAGATAAAATATTTGTCTGCATGTTAAGAAAAACTTGAAAAACTGCAACAATGCTGTTCAATGTTAGTGACATCTGCAAATGTTACCTTTTTCTATTAGAAAATGTCTGAAAATACTTTCAGTCATTTTCAACAAATGGGAAGTGTTATGTTTTCCACTTTCTAACAGAAAATATCAATATTAAATAATTGTACTGTAAGCCCCAGGGCCAGAAAGATTAGGTGGATGGAACTTCCTACTGCTGCCATAAGGGAGGAAGTGAAAAGCCAGTTCTTTTCAGCTTTATTTACATGAATTACATCACTTGTCCATAATTCAGCGTTTGCACTATTGCTTTTACTGGGATTTGATTTTGATGGTATACCTTATCATATTTCTCCTGTACTAATGGGTGGCCACAGGAATTGTACATGGCCTGGAGTTAATGGGTCAGCAGGACTGTAGGGTGTAGCGGGCAAACTGACTTATGCTCAGGCTCTTAGCGTAACTTTAGGCCTTCCCAGAACTAAGCAATTAAATTGGCACTCACTGGGAAAAGTTGGTACAGTGGGCTAACCAGATACAGTACTTTCCCAAGAAGGAAAATAAATAAAAAACGGAATAGGATTGGAGTACTTTATCTAAAAAGATAAGGTAAGAAACTTGAAGAATGGACAGTTTGAGATGAAAAAGTCACAAAAGTAGTGGACAAAGAGACTGTGTGTTTGCATTGCCACCCTGGGGAGACAGGAGCAACCTTGGGATTCTTGCTTTGAGTAACAAAGAATCCAGAAACTAACATCCCACACACCCAGCAGAGGATCTGAGGCCAGTACCACCAAAGGTCAGTGTTGTGACATCTGAAAGAACCATTTGCTATGAGAGAGAGAGATAGAGCAGGAGAGGGAGGGAGGCATGAGAGAAAGAAATAAAAAGGAGGCCATAAGAGAGTGGGAGGTATGAAAAGAGAGGGAGACAGGGAGGCATGAGAGAGAGAAAGAAGGAGGGAGAGAGGGAGAGAGCATCATGAGAGGCGGGGAGGTGGAGAGAGGGAGTCACGAGAGTGAGGGAGGCATGGAAGAGAGGAGTCATGAATGAAAGACAGAAAGACATGAGAGGGAGAAATAAACAGTGCATCATGAGAGAGAGAGAGAGAAAGAGGGAGGTATGAAAAAGAGAAAGCATGATGGATGACAGACAGAGAAAGTGACAGAGGGAGGAATGAGAGAAAGCAACAGAGGGAGGCATGTGACAGAGAGAGAGATGGGGTCATGAGAGAGACAGTGAACATGAGAGAGAGAAGGAGGCATGAATGAGAGAGAGGGAGGCATGAGGGAGAGAGAGAGACAATGAGAACAGGAGGCTTTAAAGAGGCAAGGAGAAAGAAGGAGAGGCAAAAGAGAGAGGATGGAATGGCAGAGGGAGGTAGGCATGAGAGAGAGGGAGAGGGAGTCATGGGAAAGAGAAGGAGAGGTAGGCATGAAAAAGAGAGGGAGCCAGAGAAAGTGAGGCATGAGGGAGTGAAAGAGACAGGGAGGAATGAAAGAAAGAGAAAAAGCAGGCATGAAAGAGAGAGAGGGAGAAATGGGGAGAGGAGGGATGCATAAGAGAGACAGTCGGAGAGGCATAAGAGGGAGAGAGAGAGGCAGAAGGTATAAGAGAGACAGAGAGGAAGGGATGGAGGTAGGGAGGCATTTGAGAGACAGGGAGGGAAGTATGTGGGAGGGTAGGAGGGAGACAAGAGAGAGAGAGAAATCAGGAGGCATGAGTGAGAGAGATAGGAAGGCATGAGAGGGATGAGGAGAGAGGGAGGGAGGGACAAAGAGGAAAGGTGGAGGTATGGAAGGGGGAGAGAGAGAGGAGGCATGATAGAAAGAGGGAGAGAGGAGTGAGGGAGAGAGAAAAAGAAAGGCTTCAGAGAGACAAAGAGAGATGGAGGCATGAGTGAGAAGGAGAGAGTGAGAGGAAGGCATGAAAGAGATCAAGAGATGAAGGCATGGGGGCATGAGAGGGAGAGGGAGGGAGACATGAGAGAGAACAATGTATGAGAGAAAGGGAGGTGAAAAAAAAGAGGGAAATGAGAGAGAGAGGCAGGCAAGAGCTAGTGAGAGAGAGGAAGGAATGAGAAAGAGCTAAGCAGGCATGAGATAGGAGGGAAGCATGGGAGGTAGGCATGAAAGAGAGAGAGAGAGAGGCAGAGGCATGATTGAGGGAGGGATGGAGGGAGGCATTTGAGAGAGAGACAGGGAAGGAATTATGTCAGGGAGGGACTGAAGGAGTCATGAGAAAGAGATTGGGAGGATGAGAGAGACAGAAAGAGACAGTGAGACATGACAGAGGGAAGGAGGGGAACATGAGAGAGAGGGGGGAGGCATTAGAAAGAGTAAGGGATGAGAGACAGGGAGGCATGGGAAGGAGGCATAAGAGAGAGAAATGGAGGTATGTGAAGAGGGAGTGGCATGGAGGTATGTGAGAGAGAGTGGGGAGGCAAGAGAGAGATGGGGGCAAGAGAGAGAGGGCAAAGCAAAAGAGAGTGGGAGGAGAGATAGAGTGTGTGGGATGTGATAGGTGGAGGTGAGAGAGACAGAGGGGGAGGTGGGAAAGAGAAAGAAAGTGAGAAGTGGATGCAAGATAGAGAGAAGGGAGGCAACAGGGAAGAGAGAGAAGGAGAGGCACAGAGACGAAGGGGAGAAAAAGATGGGGAGATGTTAGAGAGGGAGGAGACAGAAGAGAGAGGGGAATCTGAGAAAGAAAGTGGGGAGGTGAGAGAGAGACAGGAGCAGGAAGAGAATGAGAGGGAGAGGCCAGAGAGAGACATGAGGCAGGACAGAGATAGCAGGGAGGCCAGAGAGAGAAAGATGGGGGGGGAGAGGGTTAGAGGGGGAACCAGGAGAGAGAGGGAAGGTTAGAAAGAGAGGGAGGGGGAGAAAAGAGAGAAAGAGTGAGTGGGAGGTGAGAGACACAGGCTGCTGATAGGGAGAGGGGGAGGTGAGATGGAGAGAAAGGGGGAGATGAGAGAGTAAAAGTGGGGATGATAAGAGAGAGGAGGGAGGAGAGAAAAAGAGGGGGAAGCGAGAGAGAGAGGGGGCAGTGAGAGAGTGAGAGGGGAAGGCAAGTGAGAGAGAGGAAGATGAGAGGGGGAAGCAAGAGATGGGGCAGCAAAGGAGAAAAGGGGATGTGAGAGGGAGAGGTGTGGGAGATAGGAAGAGTGGAAGGTGATGGCAGGAAGGAGACAGTGAGAGAGCAGTGGAGGTGAGATAGGGAGAGGAGGAGATGCAAGTGGAGGAGAGAGAGATGGGGAGAGATGAGTGAGAGAGGGGGAGGCAGAAGAGATAGGGGAAGCATAAGCGATGGAAAGTGGGGCTTTACTGGGCTCATCCCCCCCAAACAGGGGGCAGCAGGTATGGCTGAAGGGTAGATCGGCCACAGGCTGCTGCAGCAGGGGTGAGGGGCACACACACTCAGATATCCTGCACAGCCAGGATCACAGCCGGCCCAGGAGGCAGGTAAGTTTCTTTCTTTACCTGATATTGTGGGGGGGGGGGAGCAGATTAATACCCCACAGTGACAAATCATTCACCACTGCCCCTGCCCCGCTGCCTGCTGCACTGTGGGGATCATCCCACGATCCAGCCTGTGAATGAAAGTGAATGGGGCCACGGCTGGGACGGGTCATGGGACATTTAGAGCCCAGCGGCTCCTCCAGAGATGCAGCATGGCACTGGGGAGCCAAGGTGGGGAGGGGGGGCATGTGTCTTCCCATCTTTGCATGGGGCATGTGCCCCTCCCATCTTTGCACAGGTGGGTTGCAGCTGCGAGCAGGGATCTACCTGCTCCCAGCCTCTGTGCTTCATTGCCTCTGCTTCAAAAGCGACACAGTGCCATGTGAGTCCTGCCGCTGCAGCGAGGTACATGGTGCCACACCACACCACTTTCAAAGCAGTGGCAGCAAGATGTGGAGGCTGAGAGCAGGCAGAACCCAGGTCGCAGCTGCGTCCTGCCCTTGACCCATGCAAAGATTGGGCGGGGAGAGGGGGCATGTGCCCCCCTTGCCCCTGGGAGGGTGCCATATTTGAACATGGTGACTGGTAGCTTCTTTGCTAAGTATAGTATAACACCTCCCCATCTCCCAGCAGGGACACCATATTTGTAATTTAGTATGATCTTGACCAAGGGGATGCAAGATTAAAAAAAGCAGTTAGGAAGCCCAGGAAAATTCCAGCCCAGGGATTGGCTAGGTGGCTCCCCTTAAGACCAGAGTGTCTCCCCGCCCCCAGGGTGGAGAGAGAGAGGCGTGCACTGTGTGACAAGGGCTGAGAAGAGCCTGCAGTATGGTCCCACCCTGCAGCTGCCTGCTGGACCCCTCATGGGTGGGCCAGAGGCCAATGGGGAGCCTGAAGGGTCAGGCAAAAGAGATAAGACCCCTAGAATGAGCAAGTGAAGTTCAATGAGGAGCTAAAAAAATCCCTTAGGGTGGGGACACAGCTCCAGGAAACCCCTAGAGAGCGTGTAGGTGATTCTTCACTGGGCTTGGAGACTTGAGGGAGGTGGTCAGTAAGAGAACCCCTGTGTAAGTGGTCATGGAAAGGACTGTGGCAGGACTGGGTCAGCTAGGTGTAAAGAGACACCAGCTAGGGAAAGGTGCCAGGATGCCAGTGTGGGTTAAGACCCAAGGAAGCACAACTTGAGGAAAAGCATCAGTGGCAGTTTGCCCTCCCTCTGTGGCTCAATTGTGTAATAACTCTGTAGGCTTGGAGAGGCTGTGTACATGTTACACACATTGCCAATTGGTCAAATCATGAACAAGACCTTATGAGGGAGGATAAGTCAAGATACCACTTTTATTGATTAAGACACCAAAAAACAATAAACACAGATTTTTCTGTATCCCTCCTTTTGCAATTCTCGACCACTTAAATGTTACACTAATTGCCAATTGGTCAAATTACGAGCCAGACCTTATGAGGGAGAATAAGGCAAGATGCTGCGTTTATCAATTAAGCACATAATACACACACTCACACACCACGTTCATACCCCAATTTCTGTTCTGTGCTGGTATATGTTACTAGTCTTATCAGTGCTCGGATCAACTTAGTGCTCAGCCAAGTTGATCATGACTAGGAGCTGGGCTCCTGCCGGTCCATCTCGTCAGATGAACCAATGCTCCAGGATGACATGCAGAACAAGACCCAAAATCGATATGTCTCGCCCCATCTTTTATAGCCTTGTCAATTCACCAAGTCCTCTGGGCTTTTGCTGTGTTATCACTGTGTTCGTCCTTGAAGGTCGATTGCCGTTGTTCTTTCGCTGTTCTGGGGAGGATTCTTCTTGTTTTGGTCTTTTATCTGTCTGCATTCTTCATCTAGTTGCCAGCTGATGTCTTCCTTTTCCACAGACACACTCTCACCCACTCTTTCACACATACAAAGGTCGAGCACTTATGTCAAGGTACAAAGCAATACAAATTGGAGTTTCTTAAGGCAACACAAAACTCAAGAAAATACATAAGTTTAAGAGCAATAGGCAAAAAGTCTATTTGTATAACACATAGGCAGAGAGGAGTGCACAGTGGCTATTAGTTGTATATAATTAATTAGGGGATTAATACAATGAATATTTAACATAATGCATAAGTTATTGGTTTTACATTTGTTATCTTGACCACCTTTTAAGTATAAATAGTTATCAGCTGTTATTTTTTTGTATAAACCCAACCTTGTGTATTGTAAGTAGAGTATTGCACACTTTTGATAGTAGTTAATATTTCCTTGCATATAGTAATTATTTTCTGTATATAATTACATTTCTGTAAATAGTTACTCCTGAGTCTGCAAGGTCTCTCTGTTGTGAAAGACAGCCCCTCCTCTCAAGGAGCCCATGGCCACTCCTAGGTGAACTGAGCAGGGGTAAAGCTACCTGGCACCCCAGGTCCCAAGCATCTGGACACAACCGTGGGTAGCTTCATGCACTAAGGGTTACATAAATAAAAGGCATTGAATGCACAATTTATTATGTACTCTTTTATTTACTGTGTATTATTTTAATAACCAGCTACTTTTACTGTATTAACAGTCATTTAATGGGTTTAGCTTTTTTATTGAGTCATTATGTTTGCAGACAAATTCACAAGTAACTGTTTTTGTCATTTGTTTTTCAAATTGAAGTCTGATTGAAATACAATGAGACCATGGCAGATCCTGTGTGAAGACGAATTGCAATTCCTGGGAAATCATGAGAAGAATGTCATGTTGATTTAAGCAAGTGCATTCTCTGTCAGGCTGAAAATGATCACAAAACTACTGCAACTTCAAATGGAAGAAAACAAATCATGGAAGCAGAAATGATTAGGAACAATATTGTCACAAAAAGACTGAGGCAAGTGTTGACCGATACTGAATTTGTGTACCGGGTAAATAACCAGTGTTATAAGCAATATACATTGAAAAAAGGTCTAGAAAAGGCCACCTTGTGCTCAGAAGAAGATGACCGTCAATCTACCAGCAGCTGTTCTTAAGAGAGGACATAATGAAGAACCCATTCTTACATGCAACCAACAGCACCTCCATCTTCATATAAATGATCAGCAAATCTTCCTTGTGTTATATATGGCCAGCAAAGCCATAACAAAATAAAAGAAGTTCTACATCTGGAAAATACAAAGGGCTTCCAAATTTTTGGCAACTGCTCTTCATCTCTTGAGGTGCAGACCTGGAATCAGAATCCCAAGTGTTTGGAACAGATGTACTTTATCACAAAGTACGCCTGGAACTGTACTTGAAGAAATACAACAACACTCTTAAGCAGTCTGTTACCCAGAAAACTCCTTCTCTTAAGGATATAGCTTTTGAGAAAGCAAATGAAATTGTGGGACCTATATTGAAAGATGCTTATGGTTTCACACTTTCTGAAGTAAGAGATTTTGTAAATGATTTGGCATAATGAATAATGAAGTGAAGATGCATTTACAAAAGTGCCGTGGAGATGGGATATGTTTCAATTAATCGGACTGCAAAACTGAGCCTATAATGGTGCTTCTGAGAAACTAACACCAGAGTAAATTATTAAGCACATTAGAACAGCAGTGAAGGACATATGGGCTAATCCCTTAAGAAAGTAGATTTTGGACTAGAAGATAGGCTCTGTGATTCTGAAGAACTGAGGTCAGCATGGCTAAGAACTCAACTGTCAAATGAACTTGTCACATTTTTCTCAGCGCTAGCTACTCAGTGTAAGTAAGGGAGTGTTAATATCCAATGTGATGTCTGAGTAACACCAGCATGATCAGTCAGCAGATGTGTCAGAGAACAGCAGTGATGGAAGTGATGGTGAGGAATGTGAGAAGGGGACAGCTAAAACACTTTCATATGAAAGTAAATCATCCCTAAATGCTATTGTTTCAGATCCTATATTACCCATTTCATAATGGCTGGAAAAAAACCCTCACTTCACATCATGACTGGTGAAGAATGGGATTCCAGGTGAGAGCTCATCAGCCTCACCCACTCCTACATGGGCTGGATGTTGTGCTTTATAGAGCAAAAATGCCACTGATGCATTTTGGTTTCCTGCCAGTAATTCCAAAACCTGTTACACATTATGCAACTGTTTATACAGCCCTTAAAAACCTTCAGAATGTTTGCTTTTACCGGAATCGGATATCTCTGCCTGTCTTTTGTAATAAGGGAGTATTCCATATACTCGCAGATATAATAATGTGTAACCCATCACAGTTTACAGACATTGTTCTAATAATGGGAAATTTTCATTGCACTAAAGCTATCATCACACATGCCCACTCTGAGATCGGCCCCCAACTCGGCACTGCTCAGGATGGCAAACTGTGGCCCCACAGAGCCAGGTGGAGAGGTCGCGGCTCCTCCTGCAGGGCCTGTGGCAGCTGCAGTTGAGGTTTAGGCCCACCTCTCCCTGCCACTGCCTGGGGGCTGGAGGTCACTTTACCTGTGTTCTGGCCAGTGGTCTGCGGTTTGCCAGCCCAGCCACTTCTGGCCTGCAGTTTGCCGGCCGCAGCATAACAAGGTTGGGAACCTCTAATTTAGGGCCCCACCCTGTCATAACCTGGCCCTGAGTACAGGAGTAAATATGGGGCTTTTGGCCTGCCCCTGAGCCCGCCCACAAATTGTGCCCCACTCCAGACTCAGGAAGCACCAGTCACCCCTGGTTGTCATGCACATTATTGGGACGTACCTGCATGGGAGTGGTGCTCAGGATGCTTTGGTGGAATGTGGTATATCTGGTGTTGAAGTTGTAGAATCAGTTATGAAAGGTAGACACTATGTGAGATCATTCAAGGGATTTCTCATCTTGTCAGAAGTCATACAAAAACTAAAATGGGATACCTTCTGAAAAATCACTCTTTTTGACAAGTATTCTGCAGTTCTTAAAAGTGCACAAGAACTGAAGACATCTCTCAGAAATAAGGATGCAAAGACATCTCAGGACATCTGTGAACACCATTTATTGATAATTAATTATCTCTATAAAGATTACAAGGCTTTCAGCAGTTCCTGTGGCCAGCACCACAACTGAATGAGACCTGGGTGTTGTGATAGACCACAAAATGAACATAAGCCACCACTGCAATGTCATAGCTGGTAGAGCTAAGCAAACACTGGCATGTATCTACTGAGGCATCTCGAGTAAGGCTAAGGATTTCATCTTTCCCCTCTACTCGGCCTTGGTGAGACTGCAACTGGAGTACTGCACCCAGTTCTGGGCACCGCACTTCAGGAAGGATGCGAAGAAGCTTGAGGTAGTCCAAAGGAGGCCCATATGCATGATTTGAGGCCTAGAGACCAGGTCATACAAGGAGAGGCTGAAAGACGTGGGACTGTTCAGCCTGGAGAAGATAAGGCTCAGAGGGGAGTTGGTGGCAGCCTATATATACCAGGGGCATATATCAGGGACTGGGGGAGCATCTATTCACCAAGGCCTCCAAGGGGAGGACAAGAAACAATGGGCACAAAGTGAGTGAAGATTGCTTTAGACTAGCGATAAGGAAAAACTTCTTTACAAGTCAAGGGCCAAGGGTTTGGAACAGGCTCCCCCCAGAGGTGGTACAGTCATCCACCCTGGCAATCTTCAAAATGCTTCTTGATGCCCACCTTGCTGGGGTAATCTTACCCCAGCAGTCTTTCCTGCCCAATTGCGGGGGGGCTGGACCCCATGATCTGTAAGGTCCCTTCCAGTCCCTAACATCTCCATCCTGAGGGGGACCGGGGGAGTAATCTGCTGCCCCAACTCCTTAGCCCAGGAAGTTTGCTGCTTCCCAGGAGCTTGCGTCCAAGACATTGTGGAGAAGATCCCTAAATTCCTCCAGCCCACTGACCACTATCCCATGCTCCTCATCCATGTGGGCACCAATGACATGGCTCCGAGTGCTCCCAGCTGGGTCATGAGGCGTTACAGGGATTTGGGAGCGGGGCTTAAGGGTATGGGGGTGCAGGTGGTGTTTTCTTCAATCCTCCCAGTCTCAGGCTATGGGCTGAGAAGGGAGAGGAGAATCCAGGTAGTTGACCAAAGACTGCGGTGCTGGTGTCATCGGGAAGGCTTTGGCTTCCATGACCACAGTCCGCTCTTTGGCGAGAGAGGCAGAGAGCCGCTGGGAAGAGATGGCCTCCACCTCTCTCTGCTGGGGACGAGGCTCTTCTCAGCCAGACTGGCTGACCCGCTCCACCAGGCTTTAAACTAAGCCCACTGGGGGACAGAGGGACTACAGCCACTGCTGGCCCGCTGAGCAACTCTTGCAAAGCCAGCAAGCCAAGGCAGTTAAGGGAGCCCACCCCTGCCCCAGCCCTGGAACAATTTGTAGGCAAGGCAAGGGCCCCCAAGGGGACACTTTGCTGCCTATAAACAAATGCCAGGAGCTTGGGGAATAAACAGGAGGAACTTGTCCTCCTGCTAAACGCAAATAACTATGATGTCATAGGGATAACAGAGACTCCATCCATGACTGGGCCACAAGTATAGATGGCTATACCCTGTACAGGAGGGGTCAAGTGGACAAAAAGTGCGGAGGTGTAGTTCTCTATGTCAAGAAAAGCTACGCGTCCCTGCAAGCTGACATTGGTATTCATGGGGGATGGCTTGAGACCCTCTGGGTTAAAATCTGTGGGGAACACGGCACAGGGGATACTATGGTGGGAGTCTACTACAGACCCCCTACCGGGGATCAAGACCTTGACCAGGAGTTTGCCAGGAAATTAGCTGAGGCCGCACACTCCTGATGCATGATTGTCATGGGAGACTTTAACTACCCAGACGTCTTGTGGGAGGAGTGCTCAGCCAAATCCAAGTGGTCACAAAGCTTTCTCTCATGCGTGGATGAGCTCTATCTGATGCAGGAAGTCTATGGGCCGATGAGAGGTAAAGCACTGCTTGACTTCATACTGACAACCGGGGACGACCTAATCAGTGACCTAACGATTGAAGGAAAGCTGGGTGACAGTGACCATGAGCTGATCACCTTCACCATCTGCCGTAAAGCCAGCAAATTAGTCAGCAATACAGAAGTCCTTGACTTCAGGAAAGCTGACTTTGATAAATAAGGAGGCTTGTCAGTGAGACCCTAAAGGACCACAACCCAAAGGGGAGGGGAGTTCAGGATGAGTGGTTGCTCAAGGGAGCAATCCTGGATGTGCAAGCAAAGTCTATCCCATCTCGGAGGAAAGGCAGCAAAAGAGCACAGCAGCCCCCTTGGCTGTCCAGGGAACTGGCGGACCTCCTGCATCTTAAAAGGAAGACCTGCAAAGGACAGAGGACTGGAACCTCTGCCAAGGAGGAATACTCTGCTCAGGTCCAGACCTGTAGAGAGCAAACCAGGAAAGCCAAGGCTGCAATGGAATTCCAGCTAGCTACAAGGATGATGCTTGTCAGCTCCTTGAGTACCCTGGGGTGTAAACCATCAGGGCCGGCTGACTTGAAGGTATCCAGCCTGTCAAGGTGTTCCTTCATGAGGTCAGCTTCGATGGAGGGTAAGGAATCTCCCTCACCCAGGCCTCCCTGGCCCACAGTGGGCAGGGGTGTTCCATGGGATAATAAAAAGTCCTTTTTTAGATATGTGGGGAGCCAGAGGAAAAGCAAGGGCAACATTGGACCCCTGCTAAACCAGAAGGGACACCTGACAACCGATGCCTAGGAAAAAGCAAACTTGCTAAATGGTGAGTTTGTGTCAGTTTTTCACCAGTCCCATGGAACACCCCTGCCCACTGTGGGTCAGGGAGACCCGGGTGAGGGAGATTCCTTACCCTCCATCGAAGCTGACCTCATGAAGGAACACCTTGACAGGCTGGATACCTTCAAGTCAGCCGGCCCTGATGGTTTACACCCCAGGGTACTCAAGGAGCTGACAAGCTTCATAGCCCAGCCCCTGGCACAGATCTTTGAGAACTCCTGGTGCTCTGGTGAAGTGCCAGAAGACTAAAAGAAGGCCAATGTGGTGCCTATCTTCAAGAAAGGGAGGAAAGTGGACCTGGCAATCTATAGGCCCATCAACTTGACCTCTATCCTGGGGAAGGTCTTGGAAAAGATTATCAAAGAGGCCATTCTTAACAGACTAGCTGACGGCAATATCCTGAGGAATACCCAGTATGGGTTTCTTGCAGGTAGGTCTTGCTTGACCAATTTCATTTCCTTTTGTGACTACGTGACCTATCACCTCGACAAGGGGAAAGTGATTGATGTCATATATCTTGACTTTAAAAAGCCTTTGATCTGATATCCCATGACCACCTCTTGGCAAAACTGGCTAACTGTGGCCTCGACCTCACCACGATCCGCTGGCTGGGGAATTGGCTCTGCAGCAGGACCCTGACGGTGGTGGTTGACAGAAGCCAATCATCTTGGTGCGCAGTCACCAGTGGGGTCCCTCAAGGCTCTGTCCTAGGGCCTATACTATTTAATATCTTCATCAATTATGTGTATGTTGGTATCAGAAGCGGACTGGCCAAATTTGCCAATGACACCAAACTGGGGTAAAGCGTCCACACCTGAGGACAGGAGGGTGATCCAGGCTGACCTTGACAGGCTCAGGAAATGGGTGGATGAGAATCTGATGGTGTTTAACACCAAAAAATGCAAGGTTCTCCAGCTTGGGAAGAAAAACCTGCAGCATCCTTATAGGCTCAGCAGCGCTATGCTGGTTAGCACTACAGACGAAAGGGACTTGGGGGTCATGGTTGACCACAAGATGAACATGATCCTTCAGTGTGATGCTGCAGCTAGTGAAGCAACAAAATGCTGGCTTGCATCCATAGATGCTTCTCAAGCAAATCCTGGGACGTCATTCTCCCCTTGTACTCGGCCTTGGCGAGGCCGCACCTGGAGTACTGCATCCAGTTTTGGGCTCCACAATTCAAAAAGGATGTGGAGAAGCTTGAGAGGGTGCAGAGAAGAGCTACACACATGATCAGGGGTCAGGAAAACAGACCTTACGATGAGAGGCTGAGAGCAATAGGACTCTTCAGCCTGGAAAAGCGTAGGCTCAGGGGTGATCTGGTGGCCACCTATAAGTTTATCAGGGGTGCTCATCAGGATCTCGGGGAATGGCTGTTCACCAGAGCGCCCCAAGGGGTGACAAAATCAAACCGTCACAAACTCCACCGCAACAGTTTCAGGCTGGACATACAGAAAAACTTCTTTACTGTCCGAGCCCTCAAGGTTTGGAATAGACTGCTGCCAGAGGCTGTTCAAGCACCAGCTTTTAATGCCTTCAAGACTCATTTGGATGCTTATCTTGCTGGGATCCTATGATCCCTGCTGACCTCCTGCCCATGGGGCAGTGGGTTGGACTCGATGATTCTCCAGGGTCCCTTCCAGCCCAAATGTCTATGAAATCTATGAAACTATGAAATATGAGATTTGCAAGTATTAGGATGGTTTCTTTGAGATAGCTCAGATGCTCAAAAATCTGGTAGTCACTGATAAATGAGGTGATTGGGAATCACACCTTCAAACTGTACAGAACCTCCTCTCTGTTTAGAGAATCTGATGGCAATAATTACTAGTGCCATGCATCTCAGTACCTTGAAAATATGAAAGATCGCCAGGCACAATATGCGGATGTGTACCAAAACATTTTAGATGGCCATTTTATTGTTTGACAACAGAACAGGTAATCCTGTGCAGTTTCTCCTGATATGAACAAACTCTTCAGAGATCTCAAAAAAGTCCTGGTAGAAGTAATTGGACAGACCAGGCAACAAAAATATGTTAATGAATGGGAACTTATTTATCATTAAATTCTTGCAATAAGCAACACATTCTGAAAATTAACAGGGTCTGACAGAAAACTTCACTCACCACGAGTTGCCTGGGAGTTCAGCCTCAAATATTGCATCACTTGTTTCCTGTGTGTTCCACCCCATATGTCACATTCAGTCAGATGCAACTTTACAATTTCATGAGCAAGCAATGTGTCCCAAGAGAGGTTGCTGAAAGTCTGCTTTCATTCAGAGAACATGCAAAGGAGGCTTATATGCAGTTTAGAGATAAATGTTTCATTAAGAAAACAAAGAAGCTTTTGGATACCATTAAGAAGGTAAAATGTCCAGGATTTGTTTCTGGTGGAGATAAAACAGGTAGAAAAACATAAACCAACCGCAGCATCAGGAAACAAATTCTACTCTGCAGCTGAGAAAACCCTACACAGATTCATAGATACACAGAAGTTTAAGGCTGGAAGGGACCTCATGAGATCGTCGGGTCTAACCCCCCCTACTCTGGTCAAATAACCCCAGCAAGGTGTGCATCCAGCCTCCTTTTGAACATCTCCAGGGTAGGTGCTGGCACCACCCCCCCTGGGAGTCTATTCCAGCATCTGGTCACATGATCTGTGAAGAAGTTTTTCCTTATATCCAGTCTGAAACCTTCTTCTAGGAGTTTATGACCATTGCTCCTGGTTTTCCCCTGGGGCACTTGAGTAAATAGTTGTTCACCTAGCCCTGATGCTTACCCCTGATATATTTGTAAGCTGCCAGCAAATCCCCCCAAAGTATTCTCTTTTCTAGGCTGAACAGTCCCATATCTGTCAGCCGTTTCTCATACCGCTTGCTTTTCAAGTCTCTAATCATATGAGTGGCTCTTCTCTGGACTCTCTCCAGCTTCTCCACATCCTTCATGAAGTGTGGCGCCCAGAACTGGATGCAGTACTCCAGCTGCGGCCTGACCAGAGTCAAGCAGAGTGGGAGAATAACTGCCTTAGTTTTGCTTGAGATGCATTGGCTGATGCATGCCTGATTATTGTTAGCTCTGCTAACTGTAGCATCACACTGGTGGCTCATATTCATTCTGCAGTCAATTTTGACCCCCAGCTAGCACCTTTTGGATGTGGTGCTAGCTAGTGTAACACCACTGAGCCAGTTGGTTTGTTGCAGATTTTTCTGCCCCAGATGGAGCACTTTACACTTCTCAGTGTTGAACAACATCTGGTTCTGGTCCTTCCATCTAACTAATCTGTGTAGGTCCGCCTGGATCATCAGCCTACCCTGAGGCGTGTCTGCACTTCCCCATAGCTTAATGTCATCAGGGAACTTTGACAATGTGTTTTTCACGCCCACATCCAGATCATTGATGAAGCTGTTGAAAAGCACTGGTCCAAGTACCGAACCCTGGGGGACCCCACTGGCTGCCTTCCACCAGGTCGACACAGATCCGTCTGTTTGTACTCTCTGGGTCTGATCCCACAGCCAGTTTTCCACCCATCTGACTGTTGAATTGTTGAGCCCATAGTCCCCTAGTTTTATCTCAAAAGCTTCATGGGACACCACGTCAAAGTCCAAGTAAATGTTGTCAAACTCATCTCCCTTAACCAGGTGGCAAGTAACTTGGTCATAGAAGTAGATGAGGTTAGTCAGACATGACCTACCCTGCACATAGCAAAGGACTGAGGAGAGTCTGTTAAAAACATACTGGGTGCGTGATGCTACATTGCTATAGTGATGTGCTATGGCAACTTAGCTCGTCGTTATGGCAATATAGCATCAACGGGCACATATCATGATGGCAATGCTACATTACTGTAACAATGAGCTACCTCACCATGTCATGTCGCTACAGTGACATAGCTGCTCAAAATAACTGTGTGCCACCAAGACAGCACAGTAATGGCTGTTACTGTACCATCTTTTAATACTCCCTAAAGCAAGTGTTAAATGATGGCATAGTAACAACTGCACTGTAGGAGGCACCCGTAGATGTGCCCACCGAAGTACGATCTACTCAGTGCCATCTAACACATTATTTAATGCTTGTGGCCTTCTTACCAAACCAACCATGTTAGTTCTTTCCGGGGAGCTTGAGAAGAAACTGCAGCCGTATGATCACAATTTTCATCAGAACAGCAACAAAAAAACTGGTAATTGTTGACTTTGTATCTCAAGGATGCCAAGTCTGAAGTAAAATAATGAAAACTTTTCAAAAACATTTCAATACTGTACAGAGGAAGGCTATCCAATTCCAACTGGTTCAGAGGGTAGATATCCTGTGACAGTTATGTGGAGAAGTCATTGAAAGAAGGTGAACAAGAGAGGAGGAAGACTATTGTACCAATAGAGTTTGTAAAACTGGATCCTGAGACTCCTTTACCTGTTCAGATGGAGAAGTTTTGGCAGTCTTCAGCAAACAAAGAGTTATTACAACTGTCAGCCAAACAGTACTTCTGTGAAAAAGGAAGAGAGAGTAGCATACATACTACAGTGTTAAGTGGAACTATGACAGGAGAAAGTGACAGAAGAAAGTCCAGGGAAACAGGAAAACAAAGATTTTAAATGTAATTGGTTTGGAAGTGGGTGCTGTGATTGATGGGACAACTCCCTGTATTATTATCTCTCTCCAGACAGCTACTATATAGCCAAAAGGAAAGTTCATAGCAGGTGATTACTTATTCCTAATGATGTTGAAACAAGAGCTGGTCAAAATTTTTCTAGTGAAAGAAGTTTCAAAGCTGTTTATCTTCTTCCAAAACTTTGATTTTAGTTTTATACTTTAAAGCATTGCTGGAGGCCAGCAATTCAGTGTCCTCTTTGCTTCAAGTTACAGTAGCTTTTGAAGCTTAACTGTGTGCTTTTGAAATACAAATCCATATTAAAATTTAAACTATACAGGAAAGAGAGACTCAGCCATAGGCCAAAAGGCAGGTGCATTGTACTTTCTTGGTCTCTGCCTTACTCTGCTTTTAGCTGAATATCAGTTATGGTCAAATCTGAAACCGCTCAAAAGTAGTAATGACTACCAGAAAAAGTTGCCTCTGGGAATTGGAACTTAGTTGGATGGGAGCCACAACTGTATTGCACGGCCTGATCCTGTTCTTTGTTAGTGGGTGTCACTGCCATTGGGCTCTTACTTGTTAAAACTGTGAGGAGGCTATATGTTGCAGGCAGCGTTGATAATGAGCTGTGGAACCTTTCACATCCTTACATCAAGCCCAGGGCAACCATACCTGAAAGTCCCTGCCTAGGACTTACAAGAAGCACAACTTATTTATTGGATGAAGGCAGAGCAGTGCGTTATAAGTTAACTTAGAAAGGCACAAGCTTTTGTAGGCTACAACTTACTCAGGCCTCTCTGAATGAGTTAGTCTGTCTTGCCTTCTTGTCAAAGTTCAGACTAACATGGGTAACTACTTCTCTTTATTTACTGGACGTTAACATCCATTGTCTCTTCCAACTATAAAGCTGTCCTGTGGCATGATCACAGAATCCGGGCCCTCTACGCCCATTAGACTAGGGGGGACACCATACAAGGTGGACTCTTTATTAAAGGTGGGACAATCCCTGGGAGTGAGAGCCAGATTACAACCCACATTATGACTTCATGTGTCTGTCTCCCTCGTGCCACACGGTGTCAGAAGTGGGCCTGATTCCTCTCTTTGGTGCAGGGGAAGGGAGAAAGAAGAGCCCCAAACTGCAGGAGTGTAAATAGTCTCTCCCTGACTCCCTATGTGCACTACAGCCAGGAGGAGGCAGGCTGAAAGCCCGGTGCAGCTATGGAGACTGTAACACAGATGGCTCTGCTAGATAAGTTTGACTATGGGAATGCAGGCAGTTGGTCTTCCTGAATTGGAATATTTGAGTGGATCTGTATGGCTCCAGATGTATCAGAAAGAACATAGAAATACTAGGTAAATGCCTTTATCTTTGCCATGGAAAAGGCTAAAGATGATATTCTATGGGTCCCCTCTCCCCCTTTTACTGAAGAGGAAAAGAAAGACTACAAAAAAGTGAAAAAGGCTTTTGATGCCCGTTTCATAGGGAAAATAAATATTATGTACAACGGGCCAAATTTAACACAAGATACCAGGAACCAGAGGAAACAGTTAATTTTTTTATTACTTGAGTTCATGCTCTTGCTGAACACTGAAGTTATGGAGTTTTGAAAGTACAGCTCATAATAGGGGACTATTTCAAGCATCAGAGATGCAAGCTTCTCCGTACAAATACAGTTAGTTCCAAAATTCACACTAGCAAAAGCCATAACAAAAGTTAAGATGAAAAACATGATGAAGAAACAGCAGTATCTATTGTGAGGTAAATGCATATTAGTCTGTCTTAATGAACTTTAACTAAAGTGCATACTTTTTAAGTGACACTAAACGCACGTGGCCATGTATAGACGAAGTGAGGGGCGTGTTTGCACAATACCTTAAAGTGGGCTAAATGCTTTTGCACCGCTTTAACAGTATCAGTGTTTGCATGCCTTGGCAGCATATTGAGCATTAATTCCAGCCGCTGTAGGAAATTTCGCAGCATAATGCACCTTAAATGACTTGGGGCACAGCAAACTAAAACTCCTCGAAGGAGTTTTAGTTTGCTGCCCATACAGGCGCAGAGCAAAGCACCAGGCTCTGTGCAGCTCCATGGCTCTGCAGGAAGCTCTGCAGGCAGCCTGACAGCAGCCCAGGAAAGCAGCTCTGCCCAAGAAAAGCAGCAAGCCTTATCTATTTTTTTTTCTTCCTCCTCTGGAGACTGCCGGCCTGCTTGAGCTGCACAGGGGGCCCAGTTCTTCCCTCCACAGCTGCAGTGCCCCCCGTGACTGCCTGAGTTGGGTGCCTGCAGGCAGGTGTTGCCTGGGGGCTGCAGCTGTTGCAGAGGGAAGCACCAGCCTCCCCTTCGCAGCCCAGGGACCACTCCACCCACGGGCAGCTCACTCTCCCCTCCCCACTGGAGAGGCAGATAAGTCAGCAGTGTGTCAGCCCTAAATTGAAGCAGTGTTTTTTAAAACCCACCGCTTTAATTTAGGGCCCCATTTCATCGACACGTACCCCATTAGCCTATTTTAGTGCACATTAAATAAAAAGGCATTTTTTTTGCATGACGCTTTAATGAGCGTTAAAATAAGCTAATGTGTATTAAAGCACACATGTAGGTGCACCCACAGTGTACCTAAAACTTCATCAGATAGGACTGATATAGGAAGGACACAAGAACTAAGAAGAGAAGGGACCTTCACATCTAAGATACAGTATAAAAATAGAGCAAAAATGAGGCAAAACCAACCAAGAAATGTCAGCAGAGAAAGCAGTAAATAGCGTGACAATTGTGGTAAAACACCAAGCCATCATTGACACCATCATACCACAGGTCCAATAAATGTTATTCTCCCCTTTGCATTTTTCCTGGGCCATCGTGGCTACAACAGCACTACAACACTGCTAGATCTTACAGGTCATGGATGAAGTGAGCTAACGATCCAGATCCGGTTCCTAGCACAGCCTGGAAGGTACTGTTCATAACCTGCGCTCCTAATGGCATCATTGGCAGAGAATGAGTATGAATGTGAATTCCCCTTGGAGTGGACCCTCTTGCAGATTACTAGAGAACTGTAGTGAAATTAGCTGTTCCCCAGTCCAAGATGTCCCTGCCCTAGGGGCAAGCAAACAGGGGGCAGGGTGGGGTGTTTGTGTCACTCCATGAGTGTCAGTCAGCATGCTTAACAACAATTACATTCTCTTACTTCAGAGGTGGAAAGATGGTTCAATTCACAGAAATGAAGTTGTGATGTATCTAATGACTATCTCAAAGTGTGTGTGTCTACACATGCATGAATGCACTTTTCCTAATGTGCATTACATTTAATACTTCCATTATGAGGTGCTAAATAAATGTGCATTAGGCTACCCTAATGCACAGTACCAAAAGTGTACGTTCTTAAGTGGCATATTTTACTGCACATTTGCATAATTGCACTTCTTTTTAAGTGACATTTTAATGCACAGTAAAATAGGCTACTGCACATTAAAGTACACATAAAGATGCACCCAGTGGGCAGTAAACTACAACACTTTTGGACTTAAGTCCAAGAACCTTATGTGTTGGCCAAATGGGAACAATATCAAATGACTTCCCATCCATATCAAGCACATTGTGTATTTGATAGGGAAAGCAAAGCTAGAATTAAAATAGCCACTGTTCCTCATCCCATGACCCCCAAGCACTTTACCTCAGGTGAGCAAGCATTATAGCCTCAATTTCATAGACTGGTTGCCAAATAGAACAACAGTTTAAGGTGTTTGTCACTAGAAGAGCTAGAAACCGACCTAAAGTCTAAGATGTAGCCCTGTGCCTAAATTTCAGGCTTCCATCCAGAGTCTCAGGAATATGAATTAGACCTACCTAAGCTAAAGCTAAGACAGGTAATTCTCTCTGCTTATGTACAATAACCACTGCAATATTTGTCAAGGGCAGCTCAAAACGAGTCTATATTTAGTGGCTTTCAAAGACCTTTGTGAACAAGCACAGAACTTGATTGCTAGCTGGGCAGCAGGGAACTTAATGCCTGATGGAGGAGACTATTTAGAGATCTTATACTGTACCTCCCACTGCTGAGTTAGCACTAGCTGCTAAATCTGAGCTGGCCCAGCAATCACAGTAAATCCTAGAGTAGTTTATCCAATGCTTGTTCTGATAAATAAAGGCATGAAGAGGGGTCAGTTTGCCATAATAACACTGAGCATTGTTTTTCTATGTTCTTGCCTTCTGCTTGCTGTCAGCTGTCTTATCCATCTCCTTCTGCAGACGATGCGATTCTTGGTTTTAGTATGACTATTTTACATGGTTCTTAATGAAACTGTCAATCTTAAATGACTTGGAAATGTTTCTTGAGGTATTTCTAGACTCATACCTCCTTTTCTATGCCAAAGGTGCTCTGACATGGTATTTTTACATTGTTCTATTAGTGTAATTATTTTTTTCCTTACTGAAAACAGTAAACAATGCAGTGACAGATGTTACAGCCACAAACCAAAATCTTGTGTTGTGATTAGCTATTATTAGTGCATCTCTAATCCCAGTGGGATTAAGTGTCACCTAAGTATTGCTTCAAATGTCACCTATGTCTTGCGGAAACATAAACTATTTTTTTTGTTGTGTTAAAATCAGGCTAACTGCTAAGTGGTCACAAATCCTTCTGATTTACAGGAAATACAGAAAACTCACTCTTGCATAAGCAGTAATTTTATTTGTATTAGAAGACAACAATTATAAGGTTATTTCTTTGTTTTTGTCCAGCTCTAAAGCTGACATCCTTCCAAAAGCTGTTACAAAAAAATTAAGTCATAGTTTCAGTGGTCTCATGGTTAAATGGCAAAAAATTGTATTAACAGACTATAAACATTTGACAACTGTTTATTGATAAATCAGTTAAGCACTGTGGCAGAAAATTAAAATGGCTTGTTATGGCTCCAGTATAAGTTTGAGCCCTAGTCCAGACCCACGTTGAAGTGGGGTTATCTGGCCATTCACACTGGGGAGTCAAAGGCAGCCAGATATGATGTTGGCTGCATTACTTTTGTGTGCTATTGGTGATAGAAACTGGCCTGCCTTTGGTATGTTAACCCAATGAGCCACTAGGCTGAAAGGGACCTTTGACTCCATTTAAAAGACGAACAAAATAGTCAGTGGAGGATACAAGGGAGAGTATTGCTTCCTCTGAGAAGCAGGTTGAACATAGTTTTTATCATGGTGGGCAGTCACGGGCCTGAAGTAACAAAGCATTTTTTTGTTGATGCTGTCTGAGGGGGCAGCAACTATGTACCCTGTTGATTTACAAAAAGGCATGGTACATATATGGTAGCCTTGATCACTGACAGCTGTAGCTGAGGGATTTTCTCAGCAGACCACAATTCAGTATCCTTCTGGAAAAGCAATCTGAGTTTTAAGCTGGCATTTGGTTCTAGCAGTACTTGTAGGCTGAAGTCAGTACTTGGGGTGGTGAGAGAGAAAAGGGTTTTGTGCTTTTGAATGTGCTGTACATATACAATATAATCAGCAGCAGCAGCAAACACTCACAGTCAAAGATGATCGTCATCCACGACTGCCTTATCTCTGAGTCCAAAGATGGCTGATGAGGCCTATCTGGGATTGACAGCCTCTGTTTCAGCTCAGGCACATGTTTCCACATGGGGTGGGTGGTTCTGGGTTCTTGGTTCGTTCTGTGACACACTATTTTTGCCACTTCCAATTTTCCATCTCCTGTTGTCATCATAAGGTTTCAAAGTAGTGAAATCATTGCAGCAGAGTCTTCCTCTATTTGGGGTGGTTCTGGGTGATAGTCTCCCACAAGTTCATATCAATGGTGCATTTTTTTAAGCTGGCCTTGAGGACATGCTTGAAGTGCTTTCTCTGCCCTGCTCTTGAGTGTATGCCTTGACTAGCTGAGCGCATAAAACTCTTGAGTGTACACCCTGGGAGAATAAGACTTGCTTCAGGAATCTGGAGTTGGACATCTAAATGATGTGGCCAGTGAAGTTGATGTCAGAGGATCATTGCCTCAGTGCTTGTGCTTAAAAGACGAAGCTAATGTTGGTATGTCTGTCTACCCGCTGGATTCGAAGAACCTTCCACAGGAGCAACTAGAGGTGTCTCCTGTATGTTGTCCACATCTCAGCTCCAGACAGTAAAGGGGGGATCATGGCTGCTTGATGAACCATTGGTTCTGATGTCATGTTCTTCAAACACCTGGTTCTTTAGGTGTTCCAAGGCTGCATTACACATTGGCAGTGCTGTTGGATTTCTTTATCTATGTCAGCCTTCTGTAAGAGGTGGCTTCCGAGGTATGGGAAATACTCAACAGTCTCCAGACTCTCACCTTGAAACTGAATTACTAGAGCTCAGTACTGCTCATTGGGCGCATCTGCACATACTATTAATGCACTAAAAGCTTACGGCACATTAAGCTTTCCCTGGAAGTGCATTGACACATCTCCTGCCCTGCTCTGCTCCCATATGGCAGCCAGGAGGAGCTCTAGGTTCTCTGGGGTGCCAGCTCTGGGCTGGCAGGGGGCTTTGGGGTCAGTCCTGGGCTCCTGGGAAGCGGGGTGAGTTGTCCCATCTCTGGAGCAGTTGCCTCCTACCTCACACCCCTGCCCTGGGCAGCTGTATGCTGCCAGGCCCCTGCTCTGAGATCGGAGCAGAGGCTAGGACATCATCCCCTGCCCCAGCAGCTTCCTGCTACTGAGCAGGGGACATGTCCCAGCCCTAGCTGTGATCTTGGAGCTGAATCCCAGCAGCTGCCTGCTGTCAGGGCAGGGGACAATGCCTCAGCCCCTACTTCAAGATCAGAGCAGGGGCAGGCAGCTGCTGGGGCAGGTGACAATTTCCCAGCCCCAGTTAGCCAATCAGCGTGGTAGCTGGGAAGTAAGCAGCTATCTGGGGAGAGAAAACAGCTCTCATACTCCCTGCTGCCTGGGCTGACTGGAAGTAATTTGCTTCTGATTAGCTGTCTACACATGTGCTACTGCATGGTAAATCTACCTGTATTTACAGGTAGTAGAAAACCATGCAGTAGATTAATCTACTGCACAGTAGCTGCTGTGCAAGGTTACACAGTGACACTTGACTGCATAGTAGATTAGTCTACTGCGCAGTAAAGTGTCTCATGTAGACAGGCCCATTAAGAGCTTGTTGATGGAGGACCTTAGTCTTCTGAATGTTAAGTATCAGTCCCATTTTCTTGTATGCCTTGGTAAAGACAATGACAATTTCCTGAAGGTCTGTTTTTGAGTGAGCACACACTACAGCAACATCAGTGTACTAGAGCTCAATGATTGAGGTTTGGGTGGTCTTGATTTTGGCTCAAGGTCAGCTGAGACTAAAGAGTTTACCTCCACTCTGACTGGCTCTTGACTAGCAGCTCTCATACAAAAGAGGTTTAACCTTCATCCGTTCTGGATGCAGCCCATTGAATCATTGCTCAGAATATCTACTGTGGATTTGTCTCTGGCCAGTCACTCTGCTGGCTGAACAGAGCTATATTACTGTGTCCTCCCTGCTGCCTTTGGAGTGGTTTGCACCAGTGGGAGACAATGGGAGTATTTTCCTGTGCTCCAAGGAGCAAGGGCTGCTAGTATAATCAAACAGGATGAGGCACAGCCCTGGGAGTGGCTAGAAATAAGACAGCACATATCGAAGGATGTTTAGTGTGCTTCAGCTCTCCCTGCTGAGAAGAGTTGAAGCACTGAAGAGGAAATGGGCAGAGGCCTCAAGAACCATTGTCTCATTCTGATTCAGAGGTCACAATAAATGGCTTCCAGCAGGATTGCGCCCATTCATCATGCTTAATGGATAAAGGGGATATGGGTGACATTTGGCCAGTGGTTAAGCGTTCATCACAACGTCCAGCCCGTTAGAGCCCTGGCCACAAATGCTATCATACTTTTCCTGGGATGACTGGTGGAAGTCCTCCCCACAATGTTTATGAACACTCCAAGTGTTCCATATGCCCTGGGATTTTCTGTTTTAGAAAACAAGCCAAATCAAGACACCAGTAAAAGACTACAGTAAGTTCTGAAAGTCATGCTAAGCTGAGGCTTATTCAGAACAGGTAAAACAAAAAACACTGATGCTGACTTCACAGTGCAAGCATGGCTTGGCCATCTGAGAAGAAATAATATGGTATCCCTTCCAGTTTATCTTCCATATTCATAATAATTTCAAGCTGGGTCCTAGATGTCTGGTTACTCCTTAAAACCTTATATTTTTCCTGGTTGTTAATCAGTTTCTTGAGACGTTCCAACCCATATTGGATGTTCCAACCCTTGTCCTGAAAAAGTTAATTTATTTAGATTGAAACTGTTCAAATAACAGGATTTTCCCTGTCAAATATGGCTTGGGACCCTCTTGATTTACACAATTAAAAGAATGCTTTGAAGAGGCTGGACTAAGGTTATAAGAAAGCTGTAAAGCAGTGAACAGTGTGTTTCAAGAGGGAGAAAGCTCTCTGACACCATCAGCTGTTTTTTTTGAGAAGTTGAGATAAACAGATCGTCTCTTTTGGTCACCTGTTTAACCTTCAGCAATCGTGCCAGGAACTTTGCGTGTCAACAAAACACCCGAGTGCCTTGGAACGATGAGATCCCAGCTCTCCTCTCTCCCTCTCCCTCTCTCTCTCTCTTTTTCTTTTTCTCTCTAGGCATAGCTTTCTGAACCTGAATTTTATTAGTTAAGTTTGAGCTAGGTTTTCCCAAATACTCAATTGAACTAGGGTAATATTGTAATTGTTTTTGTTTGTTTTTCCTTGCACGGCTATTACTACCAGTGCCATCATAAATTTCATGTACTTAGTAATAAATAACTTTTATAGTCAAACTGGTGGTAACTGGGTGTATTTTTCCTTCTCTACTTCTCCTTTCCCACTTGCTCTGCAGCAACGCTTCTTTTCCCTAAGCCAAAGATCCCTGTAAAGCCCCAAGATACTGTGGGTTCACTCATCAAGAAGCTATCACTACTAGGACAGTTAGGGCAAAAGATTGGGACATACTGAGTTTGAGACACATAAGGGGATCAGCCTATATAGGCTGATTGACCCAGTTTGGCTCAGACGTGCCCTAATGAACTGAATGCTGGCCCATGAGGGTGTCAGCTGGGCACCCAGCATGATTCAGGGGTATTCTGTTTACCTGTGTGCTTGTGTCTGACTGCATTTTATTGTTATCTTAATGAACTGATTCCTGGCATATGAGGGTGTCAGCCTGCGTATGCCGGCTGGATCAGGCATGTCACATTAATCTGCATGTGTGTGTATGTATTTGACTGATTTGATGGATGGAGGAACCCAGCCCCACTGAAACTGAGTCCTGCAAGATAGCTCCATTGGGGGTGAGGACTTGCAGAAGGGAGAGATAGAGCTCCATATAGAAACACAAGTGACACAAGCAGCACATTGATAGAATTACAGAGACCCCAGAAACATACCCCTAATAAATGAGCACATCCCAAAGTGATGGGCAAATCTGGTAACAGCTTGTGGATGGGAATTGCAGGAGGCAGTGGGAGACAATAAGGAAAGGAGGCGCAGGTTTGGATACAACAATTTTATTATGTTGGTTTGGGATTAATCTGAGTTGCTCTAAAGCACTGCCTCAACAGGTGAAGTGCTCCAAGAGAGACACCTGGAAGAAGAAAAGAAACATAGCACTGGTACTACTGGAAGTGTCTGGAGTCTGGCCAGACAGTGAGGGAATAGTGTGAGTTTCAATATATGTCAGTGGACAGGAAATCCAGGAAAACCAACACAGACATGGAGAGACATCCTGGGGCAAAGTCCATATTTTTAGACTCACTGTTTTGAGTCTTAGCTGATAATGCAAACATCCATCAGCTTTGTGAACCTAAGAATATCTTCTGTCCAGGTGATTGGGCAAGTCTGGTCACATGCATATGCTTAATATAAGTCTAAAGCAAGAGGTTCTGATTTAACTCTGCATTTGCTTAATATACATCTAAAGTGGCCAGAAGAGTGGAATACGGCAAAAGTAATTTTTCATTGCTTCAGCAGACTTCTGTGCCCTCTGGGCTTTTTTTTTTCCCAATTATGTAAAAGCTCTATATGTATTAGTACAGAAGGCAGATGCATGTGTGTGAGGATTACTGTTGGTGTTTACATAATGGATTATCCAAGATTAAGTGTTTTGTGCAGGCGTATGAGTGAAAATAACCAATTAGTGACTTTGCAGACTTATTATTTAAAGGCAGCTAGAAGGTAGTTCATACAAAAACTCTTCCACTAACCACAACCTAAAGACCAAGATAGAGTAAAGTAGAAGAGGTCCAGCTATCCCAACAGGTACGTCCGTTTCAGTAGAGAAAAATCAGGTAAATATCTCAACAAACAGTATTTCCTTTCAGTCCTTTCAACCTATTGCACATGAAGTGCACAATACATAAGAAAAGTATAAGTAACAATTGCTGATATTAGCACATGTATGGTTTAAGATGGAGAAGAGTAGTTGCTTGGGTATTTAGGGCCATCTTTTAGGTAGCTCAGGCTCAATGTGGGCAATACTGTAAAACTTAAAATGTTTAAATAACCTAGCTAGGTGTTTTGTTGGATATTAAGGGTTGAATTTCCTGGAAAAATATTGTACCTCCACACTTTTCTGCCAAAGCACATAAGAATACAGATGAGCTGGATTTTGCTACGAACTGGATGCACACAGGAACAGGCAGCCAAGTTTGTGACAAAGTTTAATGACAACCAAACAATCCACCAGTTGAATATTATTCTTCAGATTTGAGAAGTGATGTGTATGAGAAACTATTAAAATGTCAAATGTGTTTTGCCTTTATAATATGCAATTAAGAAATGATTAGGTCATGAAGACTCAATCAAGGTAATGATCATGCTGTTTGTTGCTGCTAGATACCTAAAAACAACTTAACTCTAACAAATGAAGCTTCACTAAAGCACACTTTATTGTCAAAACAAAAATTCAATGAAAACAGAAAAATATTGTTAAGTCTATTCTATGTTTGATCAAAATTTATATTTATAAAATATAACTGGCTTATATTGCAGTATTGTGGCAAGCAAATTCTATGTTTGGCAAATCAGTCATAGTTGCTCAGACAAGGTAACTGGATTTGACTGGGGCATTTAAAATTGCCCAGGTTTTTTAAAGAAGTATTTATTCAGTACTTTTTATAATATGAAATAAAACTAGCATAAATGTAAAGCATGTAGCTGTAGGTATAACACTATCTGTTTATACTTGCTACATACAATTAACAAGGTTTTGTTTTTATTTACTTAATTTTTTATTTAATCAATTGCATATCTTCTGTTTTATACCATTCATATATGACTGCCTCTTAATGCAGGCAAAAAACTTAAATACACATGCATACAGACTCAAGAAAAAAAGTAATTCTCTAAGATGTACGCAATTTTAATAGAGGAAAGGTATAGATAGACTAGACAAATGAAGCCTTGGGGAAGGGTTATTAAACTTAATGTGCTTTACAGAAGAAAAATCTTTTTATAAAATATTCCACAGATGGTACCTATCTCCAGCCATGATCCAACACATTTTTCTAATGGTGGTGCGTCATGTTGGAGAGGCTGTAGAGAAAGAGACTACTCTTTTATGTGGTGTTTGTGCCTAGAGGTCCAAATATTGTGGGGGTGAAGTAACCAGAATAATAATTACTGTTGTGGATAGTGTTTTGCTTTGGATCCATTGATTTGTCTACTGAATGCCCTAGTAAAAGAAGTTTATTTTGTGTAGAATGCAAAGCTGACATCTTGCTTGTTTTCAGCTGCTGGATTATGTATTGCTCAAATATAGAAAGTGGTTAGCCATGTTACTCTGAAGTCAGGCAGAAGGCAGGTCTGGGTGGCACCAGAACAAGTTAGTCTTTAAGGTGCTGTTCTGCCCTGTCTTCCAATGTGGTGGTGATGGAGAAATTGTTCTATCAAGTTAGATTTTTAGAAAAGTGACAAAAGAGGGGTAGATATTTAGAAATATAGGTTCCATTCTGGACCTATACAAAGGACAAAAAATCACCAATCAGAAAGCCAGTGCATCAAAGCAGAATTCTTGAATATTACTGAATGTTACTGGATGTTACACACACACACACACACACACACACACACACACACACACACACACACACACACACTCATTATAGTGATAGTGGAGGTGGTAGTTTATAAGAATTTTTGTTTTCCTTTGTCAAGATTACAGAGATGGTTAGCTGGGTTAACCTTAAGCCAGGCAGAAGGGAGGGCAGGGAATCACCTTCGGGCTCAGGCAGACATTATTTTTCTAGTGCTAACTTTGTAGCACTGTAAAAAATACAGTGTTATGGGCAGGCACACAAGCACAGCCTGGCTAAAGCAAGACAGTTACCACAAAGGCATGCTGTCTGGCTAGGGAGTGACAAAGGGCCTTCTCCCAAGACAGCCTGTCATTGAGTTGGACAAGCTCACCAATGGTCTTGCCTGATCATCTGTTGCTATCATGGCAATAGCTGATAGGGACCAGAGACTGCTGGCTACTTCCAGTCTCAGGCTGCCTGCCAGTCCCTCAGGTAGGCAGGCGACCCCAGTGCTTTTTCCAGAGCTCCAGTTGGGCAGGTGGCAGCTCTGTTCACTGCTCCCCACCCTGCAGGAACTGGACCTGCCCTGGGGACCCCGTGGCTAGAACATTGCCTCCTGCTGATATTCTGGCTACAGGGGCAGAGCCTTTCTCTGTGGCTATCAGAGCACAGGAAAGAGCAGGGCTGGCCAAAATATGTCCTGACAAATGATTTTACCCAACCCACAGCTGGTCCACTGAAGGAGAATTTTATCTGGCCCACAGTTACCCTGGCTTCTGGTGCCTCTCACCCTTCTCCCTTCCCCATGGCAGCCAGCTGCAGCAGCAGCAGCAGCCACTCCCCTCCCCTCCTTGGCCAGCCTGCCCTGTCCCACCCTCCAGCCCCCAGTGTAAGCTCTAAAGCAGGGGGTGCTGAGCTCCTGGTCAGGCTTCTGAGGCTGTCTGCAAGCCACTCCAACCCTGACCCGGCGAGTCGAAGCTCAGGTAAGGTTCTCCCTGCTGGTGGGGGGGAGATGTAGGGGGAAGAGGGCCAGGAGCAGTGGGTTATCCAGGCTGTGCTTGACCAGGGTCTGGTAGGGTGTAACAAGTGTGTGTTCCAGGGCCAGTCCAACTGTTGGCCCACTCATTTGTCTGAGGGCTAACTGCCTGCTTACCTTACCTGCCACGCCTTTGATGATATGAATGAGAAGATGATAACAAGGCAGGAGGCTGCCCATTTACTTGCCCTGATGCCAAGGGCCTATAAACAGCTCTGACCTTCCCTATACCATGTCCCATGCCTCGCAGACGGCATCAATATTACTCCAGTGCCTCACACTGGGATCCGTACTCCCGTGCCCTGCCACTGAGGTCCTGACACCAGTGCCTTACCTTGGGACTCTTGACCCCTGTGACCTCACACTGGGACTCCTAATAACTCCCACTTGGGGCTCCCAGCCCATCCCTTCTCCTCGGGCACCCTGCCTGGCATGAGACCCTCTTGATCCCCTCACGCCCCCACATGGGGGCCTCATCCCGTGCCCAGCACTGGGCCTCAATTCCCTTAATCCGCTTGGCTGAGGAGCCTCACATCTAGCTCCCTCGTAGGCTTAGGGTCCCAACCCCTGGAGCCTCAAATCCAGCTCCTTAATGCAACTCAGGACTTGCAGTGAGCCTGGACACTGCTTTCACATCCCTTTCTGACCTGGGCTCTGCCTCAGGACAATCAGTTGTGCCTGACTGGGAGTGCAGCCACCTGCAGACTGCTCTGCTGTCTGCCCCAGCCTCTGAAGTAGTAGAGCACAACTTGTACTCTGTTACATAGGGGCATGGGCATTGATGCCATGCTGTGTTCCTGTGGACCGCTTTGGGCTCTCCCACATGGACATAACTAGAGCAGTTGGCATGGCTCCTGCCCGACCTTGAGTTCCTGGCCTGTGGCAGGAGCCGTACCAGCTTCACCCACTTGGCCAAAGCGGCATGCAGCAACACAGCACAGCACCAGCCCGGCCATGTGCTGGGGACTCCAGGCGGGGCAGGGGGTGAAGAGATAAGGCGGGAACACAGCACCAGCCTGGCCAGGTTTGGATAACCCACAGATCCCAGCCCCCTTCTCCCTGATCTCCCTCCTGCACCCCAAGTCCCTAGCATGCAGCCCGGCTGGTGCCATGTTGTGTTCCTGCATGCCAGCTCAGGCCATGCCGGTGCAGCTGGTGTGGCTCCTGCATGACTCAGCTGTGTGCTGGGGACTTAGGGACAGGGGAGGAAGTTCAGGGAGAAGGGTGTTGGGAGCTGCGGGTCATCCGCACCCAGCTGGGCCAGTGCCATGCTGTATTTCCTCACTTCTCTCTGCCTTGATTCCCCAGCATGTGGCCGGGTCAGGCAGGAGCAGTGCCAGCTGCACTTACATGACCCAAGTCAGAACATGGGAATATAGCATGGCACCAGCCTGGTTGCATGCCAGGGACTTGGGGCAGGAGGGGGATGAAGGGAGAAGCAGGGAACAAAAGTTAGGTTCCCCAAACCTTTGTTCTCATTGTGCAGTGATAGGCAATTATTTGGGCTGGAGAACCACTTAGGGAGTTTTGGTGAGCTGTTGCGAGGGGGCAGTGCTGACCTGGCCTGTGACAGTTCACCCAAACTCCTTAAATGGCCCTACGGCCAAATAATTGCCAACCCCTGGGAAAGAGTGTGTTCGAGGAGCCCCAGCCCATGGCCAGAACACCAGGCAGGGGCCAGCATCATGCCCTGACAGAGCCCCCTTACCTGGTGCCAGTGATCAGCTGATTGACAGGACCAGGAAGGGGGCAGTGTGCCCTGACAGCTCCAGAGAGCCAGCAACTCTCCCTCTTTTGGGTTCCAGAGAGCCATACTCTTGGAGTGGAGGAGGGTGAGGGGGGGACTTGGATCTGTGATAGGAATGCCTGTCTAGATGTCAGAAAACCTTCCTGCCACAAAGACGTCGCTGTTTTCAGTGATGGATCTGATATTTTTGGGACAGGTCTACTATTTTTTTCCTATGAGAAACAGCTTGACTATCTGGCTGGTTGAGTTTCTTCATGGGAAATTGCTATATAGATCATGAGAAATCTGGTTCACACCTTATTCGTTAGTCTATCTAAAGTGCCACCCTGCCCTACCTTTTGCTTTTATAAAGATGTAATAATTTCAGCCTCATGCAGTTCCTGTGTATCTGTCCAGTGTTGAAGGTTTGTTTCTGGAATTGCCTGCACAAAAAAAGGTTACCACCCCCCCCAGCGAAACATACAGTCCTCCTATCTCATTCACCCCAAATTGGATCTGGCAATAACCACATGAAAATGTAAATTATTTTATTTGTTGTAATTCAAACAAAATGTTGGCTTTGCTCACCCCATGTCTGGTATAATTCATATGTAGTATCTGGATTATGCATGACCTTTCATAATGTATTTTTAATTGTCTATATTAATCAGAATAAGACTCAACATGTTTGCTTTTGTCTTGCAGAATGAAAAAGAAACAGTTTATTTTCCTACTCATGCTCCTCTCTGCTGTTGAATATTGCTTAGCTCATTCTTGCGCAGTGGATTCTTTCTCTGTGAAAGAGAACTTTGACCGAAAGAGGGTAATTATTACTACTTCATCTGTAGGAAGTAACTTGTAGAAGTAATCCAATTTAAATGATTTTTTTTTTATATATATGTATTACGCTTATCTAAAAGGTTTCTCGATACAGTATGTTCTGGTTAATTATTAAACATAACATCACTATAATACACACTCTCAAGCACTGTTTCTGTAGTTGAACCGCTCCTTTTTTGTTGCTGTTAACTCATAGGATTAACCCCCCACTACCATTATATCAGTAGGAAACCAGTCCCCTCCCTCCCCCAACTCTGAATCCAGTATTTCAACACACATGACAATTAGACCACCCTGATCCTTTCCGGTAGGGCAGGACATAAATCTAGATACTGCTACTACTAGTTTGACCTTATATTATCTGCTGTATTGTGCATCATCCAAAAGTGATGCTCTTGGTTTTACAGGCACTCTGTCATGTTTTCATGGATAATATTCTGGGCTGGCTGTCTTCTGCAACTTAATTTTGTTTCTAAACCCATGGTCGAGTCATTCCCCCGAAGGTGAACTATCAGTGCACAGTCAATGGGAAGGGTAGGGTTCTTTTAGTCTAGATAGGGAACATGAATGAGAAAACCTGCACTTCCTAGCTGGGGAGTAGCCTTTCTCAGGTTCCTCCAGCCTGCACTCACTTAGCATAGCCCCATTCACATGAGTCAGCTCTTAATGTGAAATCTGCAGCATCTGCCTGAGCCATGGTAGTGAACATGGTTACCTGTATGAAGCTGTTACTTGTGACATAAAAGGTTTCAAATGTGGGCTTGAAAGTGCCTGGGGCGTTTGTCTGGAACCGGGAAGAAGAGAAGGTTCAGACTGCTGTTCTGCCACAGACGTCCTGTATGATTTGGGCATTTTCCTGCTACTTAAAGCTACCACTATGACCTATATTTGCCAACTATCTATACTATGGAGCTCTGGCTAAACTTCTAGGTAGGAGGTAAATTCCTCCCCCATTTTATCTCTTTGCTTACCCCTCCTTGCAGCATGCCCAGCTCTGCAGGCCTTGAGCACAGGAAATTGGCCAGCAGCAAACCCACAGTTCTCTATTCCTGATTTCTAGGGCCAAAAGAAATGACGTACCCCAGCAGGGGTGGTTCCCGTTGCTTGGGTTGACTGAGGGCAACCTCAACTCTAAATATAGTGGAGATGTACCCTTGGTCTCTTTATGGCTTAGTTCCCAGGCTATAAAGTAGGGATTATAACACTATCCTGTCTCTCAGTGGTGTTGCGACCGTACACACACTGAAGCTGATATAAAGGCCCTAGAGTATCTTGGACTGTAGACCACACCATTTGATACAGCCTTCCTCTTCTGCTCCAGTGGGTATAGCATTCAATTTTAGTCAGTAATCAGAAAGAAAGACTCTTGGTCTCCCTGAAGCAGGATTAAACAGGTTGCCTACTCTTACTCTGAAGGGCATTTTTCAAAGTTTGTTTTTTCTTCATCCATTACAGATAGAGCCTGGGCCAGTGTAGGCATCTAACACCCCACATAGTGCTCAAGAGCACTGCTCTGTTTTGACTGCACTGGAAATATACCCTATACCTACCTCCTGGGGTAGAATGGCCCTACGTCACCTCTCTCTATACTATGAGTAGTACCTAAAGGCAAACAACTGGAACCCATTTTTGTTAACTCAGGGATATAGTCAGACTTCATGTCTTCATAAGCTGCAAACGCTAATTCAGCAAATTCATAGCTGGGCAGCTCTGCAGTGCAGCCACTGTGCAACACCCAGAGCAGCATTGGCTGCTGGGGTGGCAATTGCAGCAGTGTGATCAGCCACTACTGCAGTCATGGCTATTTTTGCACCCCTTCACAGAAGCAGCACCCACAGCTGTTGCCCAGTTTACCGCCTCCCCACCATAGTAGGGTAGAGACCAATAGTAAAGACCAATAAGATCTCTAGATTTTATTGTAGTAGGCAACTCATTGCTGCAAGCTGCAACAGTGTATTCCAGGTAGAGGTGGCCTACCTGTGTCAGGTAAGTCATGTTGTCAATCTGCCAACTAGTGCATGTAGTCGCCGTAGTGGAATCCAAGATGTCTGCGGTGAATTCACATTCTGGTCAATATTTCAGCTCCCAGTAGGGTCAGAAAATTAATTCCAATGACAAAACCAACATTGTATGAACTAAGGAGAACAATTATAAAATTTCTGCCATGGTAGTCATATTGGATTCCAAGATGGCTGACACACTAGCTTGTATGTAGCATCTCAATATAATTAAAACTAATAAAACGATACTCTCATACTAAAACCTTACAAATTCTATCACTACAAATTTCCTAGCAGGCCTACAGTACTAAAAACATTATAACTCCAG
>NW_017728950.1:21341352-21392894 GCF_001723895.1 Crocodylus porosus | reverse complement strand
CCCCAGCTGACTTCCTGCCCTTTGGGCAGGGGGCTGGACTCAATGATCTCTCGAGGTCCCTTCCAGCCCTGATGTCTATGAAATCTATGAAATCTATGAAAAGCATAGACATATATTCAGCTCAAGGCAATAAGAAAATGTAATAGTCTAATCCAATGGTAATATAATAGTAATACAATGGTATATATAACATTAATACAATGGGTACTGCAGTTTTTCAAATCTCTTCATCACCTGAATCCATTTCTGAATCCCTGTAGTTATTATATGCATTGCAACATGCTGTCTCATAGCACTCACAGCTGGGAGTACATGGCACATTAAGCTGCTTGCACAAGCACGCTGATCCCTGGCATTCCTTCTTTCACTTGCAACTTGTTATCTGAAGGTATTCTGCTGATAATGGTTCAAGCATGATTAATGATAAGAACATAACTGTCATTTTCAGCTTGCCAACCACACTGGTCAGATACAAGCTCATTTCATCAAATAAGACTTTGATAATTGGCACATACACGGTGCGCAAAGAAGTTGTAGGTAGGCAGAAGTCTATCCAGAGCTTTTCCTTGATGGAATAATTTTCACGCTAACATCCAGGAAGATCAAAGATGTTGATGGCTGATACAGCAACACAACAATCTTTTTTACACAACTGTGCAAATACTTATCAACGTCAGGACTACTTTCTAGACCTGCCAATAGATGTGGATGTTGAATGAACACTTTCTAAGCAGTTTTCTTAGCATGACCACTGAGCTGGCTGGTGGTATCACAACCAGTGCAATTGTAGAATCCAGTTAGAGATGCATCGCCTGGCTCAGGCAATTCTGACACATACCATGAACTGGAATGAATCTTACTGGAATGAACTGGAGTCTTATTGGGTTGCTTCTCTTCATCCAAATCTTAGATGCAAGTTTATGCCGTAGAAGAAGGACCAGTACATCTGTGTCATTGCACAAGAATACTAGACAGGAGTATTTTTGACCAACTGCATGTTTGCCATGTAAGAGAATTCTTGCATCCGCCTCTTCCTGGTGTGATCGCTGTTGCAAAATGTCACACAAGCTGGAGTGCTCTGCTTTTCCATCAGTGCAACTACCAATAATGAGCACTTGTTCACTTTGGAAACATTGGCATAATTCCTTAACAAGCTCCTCACTTAGAAAATTAACTAGGTTTTCTTTGCTTGCTGGCAAGGATGTAAAACTATTCCATGATGCCAGTAGTGGAAGAGATCTGCTCCTTTTGAGTCTGTGGAGTGGCCTAGTATTTTGAGTCCTTGATATTCTTATGCCTGCTATAATCAATAGTGATATATATCAATCAAAAACAACTTCAGCTTGATTACGTGTGTTGAAATAGTTGGCAAACACTTATTGCACAAATGAGTCAGCCTAATCTCCAAATGCTCATGCAGTTTTTTGGCTTTCCTATTTTCTGTACAGGAGCCATGCCATCAATAATAACAGCTGATTTCTCAGGAGTAGTATCTGGTAGAACAGTTAGTGCTTTATCTCTAATCAAGATCCGTGACAAAGCTGTTTTGTAGGCCTCATGGAGCGATTTGTCAGGTTTAAAAATGACAGAAGGTATGCAGACAGTTTGTGCTGTAGGAGAGCATGCACATCGAACCTCCTACCTGCGGCAACCACTGCCAGTATCCTCTGCTGGCTCTCCTTTGTATTCTGCATCTGTTTCATTTTGCTGCACTGTCGCATACTTGACTTTACATCCTTGAAGGCTTTCAGTGTCAATTTGGTTATGTTCGCATAGAAGCTCTCAGTAGCATCTGGATAACGAAGTTCACAATTTCTCTTCCTTTGTCATGTGCATTCAGAATGTCTTTGTGGCAGGTTCATGCCCCAGGCGTGGCCGTGAAGCCCCCTGGTGACCGTATGACCCCTGCTTGGCTCAGTCTCTATTACAGCCCTCCCTTAATTGCTCGCCCGCCACATCTTGTTCTTACTAGAGGTTAAATAAAGGAGGCTGCTCACTGGACTTAGAGTAAGCCTTAGTCTATTTGCAGTACCCTTGGGTCCCTCCTGGACCCTCAACTGCCTTGATTCTCCCTTAATCTCAATAGCTTCTCTCAGCTGGCCTGTGCCCCTGCAGAGCCCCTGTAGCTGCAAAGGCAACATGCATATTTATGCGCCCCTGCCCCAGGGCACCCATAACCTTAAGGGCTCAATGCATGGCTCCATTTCCTTCCCTATACCATGCCCCAAGCCTTGTGTTCTCTCTTCAGTGCTAACTATTTGTACACGTGACCTCCTTGGGCCCTCAGACCCCCGGTCCCCTATGTAATCTCCCTGTACTCTTGTGGACGTCTGGTCCCACATGCAACTCCTCTTCTGGGCTCTTGGACTCCTGGTCCTGAGCAAAGCCCCTCCTCCAGGCTCTCAGACACTCTAGTCTGGCCTCTAGTTAGCATGGACCCTCTGATACGGGTCTCAGCCTTTCCTAAACTGCTGGACCCCTTACTGGGCCCCATGCTCAATCAGAGGACTCCTGAATTACTGGCTGTCTGAATAGCTGGCCACCACAGGGCTCAGGGGTTGGGAACCTCTGGCTGGGGGTAGACTAACTGACTGGTGGGGACTCTGGGCTTAGGCTCCATCCTGAGGCCTCTTCCCATCACGTGAATCCCACAGTAGCTCCCCCTGTCACCCACAAGTGGCCTCACAGGCTGCTTGTGCCTTAAAGGAGGAGGCACAACTCAGTGCCCTGCTACAGTTTAATGCAATATCTTCCAGCACAGCGTCTCCCATAGAAATACATAACAGCTCGTTGTTGGAAACCTTAAGCAAGAGGAAACTTTCAAACTGCTCTTGTACCAACTTGACATTGTTGTAATCTCATTTCAGTCATGTCCTTTGTCTTTCATTATGATTGTTGTTGTATTGTTCCCAAATACTTGATTTACCATCTCAGTTAGGGAACTTCTTTTATTGAAGTTCAGCTCCCGAAGTTGTCTAACTGATTCATTGCATGTTACGTTTACTATGCCTCCAGTAATATTGCAAACTTTGTTAACATGCTCTATTGCCTGGTTGATTTAAATGTTTACAGGTGGGAGATTAGTTGTCTTCTGGTTCATCACTGGCATCTCGTTCACCCATCACTTTATATGCCGTGCTCTCACTTCTTGAGCTATCTCCACATGCAAATGGGAATGAGAGACTTGTTGCTTCCACTGTTCTTCCCACCTGCATTCAGGATGGTAACATGCCTCAGCAGCTATTAGAGCTTTGATGCCAATTTGGCAGCGCAACACTTTATTCTTCTCTGTCAGCTTGTGTATTGCACTGGCTGATTCAAACAGCACTTGACCCCAGTATCTTTTTATTAGAATGCTTCTGGCAAAATATGCACGTCCTTCAGTGAACTGCTGGAGTAGATGATCTGCTTGATGTCCTAGTGCACATCTGGCCCATGGAGTGATTTTGCCCCACTGGGTGGTGCTGGGGCACCCCCAACTCATGCCAGCCTGCAGCTTGCCCCAGGATGCCCATGCAGCAGCAGCAGCAGCAGCCCCAAGACCTGCTGGCTTGGTGTGGGATGTAGCAGCATGGAGTAGAGTGGTACAGGGGCAGTGGCAGTGGTAGGAGCCCCGGTGAAGGTGCTGCATCTAGGGCTGGGTCCAGGGCCAGTCTCCATGGAGACTGCATGTGGCCAGGTGAGGAACTGCATCCAGGGCCAGAGGCTGGTCTCCGTGGAGACCATGCATGGTCAGACGGAGCTACATCCAGGGTTGGACGCAGCACCCTCACTAGGGCTGCCACTGCCCCAGTGCCTCTCTGCTCCATGCCACTATACCCCACAGTGAGCTGATGGGGCTGGGAGCTGCTGCCACCATTCAGGCATCCTGGGGCAAGCTGCAGACTGGCACAGGATGGGGGTGCCCCAGCACCACCTCCCTGCCCCGGCCCCAGCCCAGTCCTGGCCACTTCAAGTGCATGGTGGGGTGTAGAGTCATTGCTGGGTTCACACTCTGTGTCCCCTGCCTGTGAGCTGAGGGAGAGGACAGATGAGGAGAGGGGGAAAGAGGCTAAGTTCCCCCCACTTGGTGGACTTGGCAGTGACACATGGCTGTCCCCTGCCCCTGCCTCTCCTCCTTAGCCTCCTGAGCCATCTCCATGGGGCTTACAGCCCTCCTCTCCCCTTCATGGGTACTGTGGCTCCCCAGTGAGGCCCAGTGGTGGCTTCCAGCTCTGTCCTGGCCCTGCACTGTCACTGCCCCAAGATCTTGGCTCCAGCCCCAGATAAAGCACCTGGGATCCATGTAGGCAGGATGCATGGGTGGGTGGGGAGTTGCATCCAGGGCTGGGGCCAAGATCATTGGGCAGTGACAGCATGGGGCCAGGTGGGGACCGAGCTATGATCTTCTCCCTGCCCCTCCCCACCTCCCGACCATGGAACCTGAGCCTATCACAGGGGCATGTGGGCAGCATATTGTGGCTCTGACTTGGCCCCAGCCCCACACTGTCACCACCCCATGCCCCTGCCTTGTGATCCCAGCCTTGCCTCCAATCCCACTCCTGAACACCTCTGCCTGGGGCCCCATCCCACCACATAGGGAGTTTTGGTGAGTTGTTGCATGGGTATTGGGAGGGGGCGGGTGCTAACCTGGCCTGCAACAGCTGACCAAAATACCTATGTGGTCTTCAGGCACCAAATAATTAGGAAAGTCACCCAAGGTAGAATATGAAAGGGAAACCCTTCCAACAACATCAAGTGAAGAACACACTGGGACCCCTTGTTAGCAGGGTTGTTGGTAGGGTTTCCCTTTCATATTCTGCCTTGAATGACTATCTTAAGTCTTGCAATATGTCCTTTGTGTGTAAAAGAACTGTAGCAAGAACGGTGCCAAATGAGGCTTTTTGCAACGCTTCAGTGCAGGGTCAACACAACATGATAATCTGTCAAGAATACTGCCATAATAAGTGTTGAATTCAGCAACCGTCCTACACTGAATGAGCACCTTGTTTATTCATGCAATGCCAGCAGGTGTACTTTGGCAAATCATTGACTGCAAACCTACTTAGAGACATATGATGCATCTTGTAGATTCCCAGTTGTACCACGCACTCTTTGCTGGACTCAGTGATGCTACTGGCTCCATTGTAACATTTGCTAAAGGGCAAAAAGGGCAAGTCTCTTGTAGACAGTCTCCATCAGAGGTTTTCATGTTGAGGTAATTTGAAACAGAACAGAGGTGAAGTACCAATTTTGCAAACCTTTTGAGTATCTAATAATGAACAAAACTGTAAATTCACAGCAGCCGCTATGGAAATCTTACAATTGATCTCCTCTGTTCATATAATGCTAGTTTTATCATTGGAATTAATTCTCTAACACTACCAGGGCCTGAAATGTTGACCAAAACATGAATTCACAGCAGCCATCTTGGATTCCAATATGGTGGTTACACATACTACTTGTCAGATTGGCAACCTGACTTTTCTGACATGGGTAAACCACCTCTACCTGAAACACATTGTGGCCACTTATGGCAAGGAGCTGCCTATGGAGTGATACCTTTGCCCTTCTTTACTACCCTTACTATAAGTTACACTACTGCATTTCAGTCCTGAACATGCAAGCAACTTCCTAGGTCAGAGGTTTTCAATCTTTTTTGGTTGGTGTACCCTCGGCAGCCGGTCGAGAAGCAGGGAGTCCCTCAGCTGGTCAATGAGTAGGGTGGGGGAGGGTCCCCCAGCAGCTGGTCAACAAGTGGGGGTGGGGAGGGGGCCCCCTGTGCAGCAGCAAAACCAGAAGTGCCAGCAGTAAAACTGGAAGCACTGGTGGCAAAACTGGAAGTCCCCTCCCCCTCCCTGCTTCTCCGTGCCTCTGCTGCATACCCCCTGGGGCCATCTCAAGTACCCACAGGGGTACGTGTACCCCTGGTTGACAATCCCTGTCCTAGGTTATATGAGCTTTTTTCCTAACTGAAAACCATAAGTTTATTTAAAATAACAACAAATCGTATCCCCAAGTCCCACTTCTCTTTAGTATGAACATGGGGATACCCGATGTTAAAGTGCAGGCAGACAGCTTTCTGCTTGTGTTTAACCCTGTGAGGTTCTTCTCCCAGACTACAGTTAATTGTGGGCCCCTTCCAGTACTGGAGCAGTTTTCTTGGATCCTCTTTCTTCCCCATTAGTAGGGTTCTAGGTCTTCAGTATTCTTTTTCTTAGCTTATATGTCCCCACCCCAACTGTCCTTATCCTATTATTGATGCCAAACTTTTTCCTCTGTTTCTAATGGGTAGGGTCCATCTTTTCTGCTTTGTTTCACAACCTTATACCACAGAGGTCAATGACCTCCAGCAAAAACTCAAATTCAGTCCCTGTTGGCAATATCAGGTACCACCCTGAAATCGTAAAAAGAGATAGGAATAACCATTTGTCCTAAAAGCACCCATGCAGTTTGCTCTGTATTTATTCATTTCTCTACATCATATCTGGAGGGGCCACGGACTGCATGGGAAGATAGTGTACTGTGAGTTATAACAATGGGCCTTCTGGTTTATAGATGAGCATGGCACTGTGGCAAAACTTGTAAAATTGCTGCCTGAGCTGCAGATACCTGCAATATTAACACTGGAAGGTTACTACTCCAGTACTCATCACAGGGGAGAGAAGATACAAACTGAAACACGTACACAAGGACCATTAATCTGAGCCCCTAACAGAAGATCTTACAGGCAGAATTTGCACAGCACACAGTTACCAAAATTCCAACTTTCTGCCCATCACCTAGCTCTAGAGAGTCTAATGCCAGGTGGTGATGCTGTTTCCATTTGCACTAGGCTCCTGTCAAAGGTTGTGTTCCTGCATGCAATGATAATGACTCCAAACACTAATATCCTTTCATTTCAGTATGCAGGGAGATGGTATGCCTTAGCTAAGAAGGACCCAGAAGGTCTCTTCCTGCAGGACAATATCTCTGCTGACTACACTATTGAAGAAGATGGCACAATGACTGCAGCTTCCAAAGGGAGAGTGAAACTCTTTGGGTAAGTGTGTAACTCACCTTTTACTTCAGCTGCTGATAGACTGTGTTTTGTGCATACCATTTCCAGCTGTCTAATCTAGGCATGTGCATAATACACTTGCGTCCTTCAAGAAGGTATGTGTCATAAAGTTAATGCATTAGAAGCAGAAGATTTGAGATACTAAGCTAAAATGCTATTCTACCTATTGGGCATGTGGATGAACTTGGGTACCTAAGTGAAAATTCCCTGTTCAAATTCTGAAAATCTATTAATGTCTCCTTTTGTAACACACTATCATTTGACCTTTAATACTGAGTCACAAAAAAGCAGTGAGGAGGACCCACCTATCTCTTGCATTAAGAGCCTTGAACAAGGTGAAATAGAATTCACTAGATCCACTTATGTGCCCTAATAGCCAGAATAGAATCTGTCCCTGAGGGTCCTGACTTAACACTTATGGAGTTCGTGCTCAGCCTGGACCCTGTTGGAGCCTATCACAAATTGATCATGTAATTGATAATCTTTGTTCAGAGGCATGGAGCTTAGGATGTCATTAAATGGTAATAAGTGAATAGGAACAGGTGCTAGATACTGAGTTTGAAACTAGATAACAAAATTAACTGAGTTATTAACAATGATTTATTTTTTGCAGGGGGTTGACAGTGTTATACTTAGTTATGCAAAATAAGATCTCAGGAACTGAGCCTGAGACTTAACTTCTATGCAGAGAAACATGGTGAAGAAAATAAACCAATGTGAACATTTAAATAGTACTTCTAACAAGTTACATTTCCTTGACAGTTTTGGTTGAATGAGCCAATACTGTATTTACCTGAGTCTAAGACAAAGTATTTTTTCCCATTTAACATGGAAGAAAACCCCCTCATCTTCAGCCCCTACCCAAGGCATGGGCCATAGCAACAGCTACTGCCTGTTTCTTTCCTCCCACTTCCACCCTGCCACTTCTGCACCTTGCCATTTCCCCCATGCAGCCTCTTTCCCCATTTCCACCCCCTCCCCATGCAGTTTCTGTTCCCCCACCTGCCCCTCTCCCTCCCATCTTTTATCTTTGCTCTGTGCCTATGCCAGCAGGCTTTGTTCATGTTATAGCCTGGGGTGCTGAGCACAAGCCCAGCCCCAGCCCAGCCCCATAGCAGTGTTGTGCAGCTCACACAGCGCCCTAGGTAGAATAGGGATAGAGCCTGCTAGCACAAAAGAAGGGGAAGTGTGCGGGGGGAAGGAAGTGGGGAGGAGAGGCTGGAAGGAGGAGAGAGGTGGGGGAGTAGAGGTTGGGGGAAGGGCAGGCAAGGGGCAGAGGTAACCGGGGGAAGGCAGAAGTCAGGGGCAAGCTGCTTTACCTCCCAGTACCACCTGCCCCACCACTGCCTGCTCCCCTGCAGCAGTGCAGGATGGGGGAGTGAATTAAAGACAGTCCTCCAATAATTAGATTCTAGAAATGGAAAATTCTAATAAATTTATCAATTTTCCATGTATAGAATCTAATAGTTGAGGGAGTTGTCTTAAATTCAGGGTCATCTGGGATTGGAGTAAATATAGTAAGTGAATCTTCCAGCCTGAACTTTTTTGTCTTTCACTTCATCAGATGCTGTGAAAGGATATATTTAGTTAATCTATAAGGCATGAATCAGCCTTTTCTCAGTAAAGAAAGAGACCTCCAAAAGTTCAACAGGGGTTTCACTGCTTTTTGGTATTTGTGGTACACCTGGCAAACACAAATCTAAGGATTGTTAAGACAGACGCATCCTAGGAGAGTAGAGTCAAAGCCAGGTGAAGTTCAACAGGCATGTTATATAACGCATGTGTGAAGAAATAAATTAACTGACTTATTTATGAGTTTTGGGTGGCTTCTCAAGAATACCTAGAAAATCTCAGGCTGCTGCCTTGGATACATCTTTTCAATGTGCAGTAAGGGTAAAAGACAAGTTACAAGGTCAGTCTGTAAACCTGAAAAGGATGGATAATCCGGAGAACACTGTCAGCCAATGGAACATTCTAACATCTGGGAACCCATGTCCAAATACGTTAACAGTATTTAAAGTGCATAACAGAAGAAAACAAATTTTTAAAAAAAGATATATGAATTATAAGCACTAATTGAGGAAGATGTGTCAGACAGAATTTATAAGGCTAATTATATGGGCAAATGAACTAGTTACCATGCAGTAAAAGGAGGTGGAGACTTACTGCACATCAGCTTGCTCTGTTGTAACCCTGTACAGGCTGCACAATGTGGCTTTTACTTGATAACAAACAGTTATTTTATAGCAGCATGGTGGTCTTGCCCCATGTGGTCATGATTAATGTATAGTCTAGAGTGTACAGGCATGACATGCTCTGAGCTGGCTTAGGGCTGCTGTTGACGTGTGCATTGAAACAAACTGCAGATTCTCACCCTCAGCATCTTGACTCTTGTTTCAGCTTCTGGGTGATATGTGCTGACATGGCTGCTCAGTACACTGTGCCAGACCCTGCCACACCAGGCAAGATGTATATGACTTACCAAGGTCTGGCTAGCTACCTGTCCAGCGGAGGTGAGTGGGCTGGTTTGTAGCTTGTGGCTATTCAGGCCCATGGATTTCATTGGATAAAGTGCCAAGCCAGTTTTGCTCCTCTAGTTCATGACCACTCGGAACTGAGAGCTCCAGAGCTGGGAACAAAGTGGTCTCACTGAGGGGCTGAGGCTTGGAGCAAAATGAAGGAGAGGAGGGAGCTCCAGATTCTGATCTTTGGAAGATACTGCAAAACATTGCTTTCAAGGCTTCCCCCTAACAAGTGGACCATGGAAGCCTGCTCCAAACAAGTCTTTTGATTAGGACAAAAGTCAGAAATTTTCCTAGGGACCTAGCTATTGTGAGTCCTTTGTTTTTAGAAATTGTGTTTTAGAGGCAGGTGACAGCACAAGATGGATGGAAATGAATGCAGTACTTGCCTTATGTGAACTTGGGGAAGCAGTCCTTTCTCAACTCTGGGGGGGTAACTTCTCATGTCAGCGTTTGCAGAGCCTGCTTACTTGACCCAAGTGATGGGATCTGGCACTTAAACCCAAATCGTCAAACCAGCTGCTAGCCTAGACCATGTGGGTGGACGTGACTGGTTCTAACTGAGCTGCCCTCCGTGCTGCCGCCCAGATTCGCTGAATTATTTTGCTGCACAGAGTATATGCACCTCCTAATCCTATTCATGTCCTTTCCATATTTATTTTGTAGCCAGTGGCCTCTGTAGCTATGGAGAATGGGCAGCATGTTCCCCTTAGTAAGGACTAAAGAAATACATTTCTAGTGAAATAGTAATTTATTAGTATGTACCTGATTAAAGAACACTGCTTGAAAAACAGTCATAACATCATATAACATCTATATACATAAAAAGTATGCAACTTTAACGAAGCTGTTAGTCTACATGTAGTTATTTTCCCAGATACGTGCCATTGTAGAAGTTTGTCATTGAAGGCCAGATGGGATGTAGTCTGCGTGAAGAAATCCCCCTCTCTCTGTCCCTCCCATGGGTCATTTCAGCTGGACCCCTCTCTCCCTCTCTCTTGCTTTCTATTTGGTTCAGGCTGGTCAACCACGTGACCAGGCTGGATAAATTCCAGAGGGGAGGGGGAATGCTCTCTTCCTCCAGTGGGCATTTTGAAAAGCCACAGGCAAAGTGCCTCCAGGCTGCTGTGTGGATGAACTCCTTTAAGTAGAAATCTGGAAACTAGCCAGGTGTTAGGATTTATGTATAGGCAGATGAGTTTTAAAAGGATTCTTTTGCCCAAGACTGTACAGGCAACGCCCACTTAACGCTGTTTCACTTAGCACTATTTCACTATAACACTCATTTGAAATTGATACCTGATTTCACTTAGCGCTCAGCAGGTTTCGTAACAATGCTCACGGCCACCATCTTGGGTCATTAAAAACAATTGCAGTTGCCATCTTGTGTCATCAAATATTTTCAGTTTCACTTAACACTCATTTTGCTTAATGCTCAGTTTTTCAGGAACCCATTAAAGCACTAAGCAGGGGTTGCCTGATTACATTTACTTAAAGCATCCTCTGACTTCCTTGTTCTCCCCCTCCACCTCGATCAAAAATGGTATTGGGTTACAGTATGCCTTACTGTGGTACTGTGGAGGGGTGAGAGGCAAGCTTTTTTGCTCCCAGCGTGGCCAGCAGAGCTCATCTGTTTATGTTTCCTCAGTCCTACTTGAGGTTATCTTGGGATGCTTCAAGCTGAAATAGGCACCCAGAAATATTACCTGTGAGGCATTGGCAACGCGTAGGGGATGCATACAGGTACACATGCACACTCTGAGATTGGTCCTGCCCCCCAAGATTGGTCGCTGCTGCCAGTAGCGTCTGTGGGCAGTCACTGCTTGCCACCTCCCCCCGCCACTGCTACTGCCGGCGGCATCTGCAGGCAGTCGCTGATCACTACTCAGAGCTCCCCCCACCACCACTGCCACTGCCACAGCTGCCTATGGGCGGGCCCCACTTGGCCTGCCCTCACCGCTGATGTCACCACGGTCACCTGTGGGCAGTCCCTGCTCACCACCAACACCACCGCCACTGCCTGCGGGGGGTAACCATGCCCCCCCAGCCTCAGGAGGCAAAAGGCATTCATGCCTGTGGGTAAAGCATCCCCAAGGCTTGCAGGGTCTGTGCATCCTGGCTGCACAGAGCCCTAACAGAGGCCAGTGCCTGGCTGGTGGCCGTGTTACCCCAGGTTTGCTGGTGTTCTCCAGGAAGCGGGACAGCTGGCTGTAGGCACCCCATGGGAGACTCCCAAAGCGAGGTTTTTTGAGCCTGGAACAGTGGGGCAGGTGGCCCTGCATAGTAGTGCCCCCTACTGTGCATGCCACAGTCTGGTCTTTGGCATAGCCAAAGCATCACAAGAAACACAGGGAGAAATGCACTGAGCTCACCTCGTGAGTGGACTAAAGCATATCTTATTGGGCACATCTTGTGAGGTACTAAATTAATGCTTATTAGGCTGCACTAATGTGCAGTAGCACATTTGCATGCTTTTTTAATGCTGCTTAATGTGCAGTAGACTATTTATTGCACATTAGTGTAATGTCACCATTTTTTTATGTGCGGCTTTAATGCACAGTAAAATAGTTTACTGTGGATTAAAGTGAACATGTAGCTGTGCTTGTTGAAAGATATATAGTCTTAAGGTCAGGTCTTTAAGAGACAGAGAACTTTCCCTCCTCTGGGAAGCTGCTCTCACCCTAGATATTTTGGGGGGGGTAAAACCTTTGTCTGTAAGAAGAGATCTTTGCTCAGTGTAAGAATGTGGAGACCAGGACTAACAAACTGTCCTTATATTTCAGGAGATGACTACTGGGTGATTGACACCGATTATGTTAACTATGCTGTTACATATGCCTGTCGTACACGGAAAGAGGATGGAACGTGTGATGATGGGTACTCCATTATCTTCTCACGCAATCCTCGTGGTTTCTCACCAGCCATTCAGCGTATTGTACGTCAGAAACAGGAAGAGATCTGCATGTCTGGACAGTTCAAGCCTGTGCTGCAGTCAGGTACTATAAGGGCTTGTCTACTGTGGGAGAAGTGTTTCCCAGGGGCACAAGGATCAGTATGCTTTGCACACCCAAACATACTGACATGCTTAGACTTTGAAGTTAATCTGTGAGGTTGCTCTGAGCTTGTCTACGTGACTTATGCTTGAGCTCACAGACTCCAGTGGGCCTGAAAGTACAACTGGAGACATGACCAGAGCAGTGTTACTGGTAGACTTCAGGGTCTGATGTTTGTAGCAGACTTGAACGAGTGGAACAGGCTCAGGCTAATCCTTCCCGGGATTTCCTGCTATAGTAGTATAGACAAGCCCTAAGACAGTAACCAGACGGACCTGGTACCATATAGAGGTCAGATGTACTTTTCCAAATTAGGGACTATGTTGGCAGCCAGCTAAGAATAAGAGGGCTGCATTTATTGTAAATAAAGTGAGGGCAACTGAATTAATACTCTTTTCCTTGCATTTTTAAGTAAGAGTGTGACCGAAAAATAAAGTACGTGACATTTAGCAAAGGTTAGATGTCAGGTTGCCCCACAGTCTTCACACTTCTCCTTCAATCAGTCCTACACACTGTTGCTGACGTCCTCTGGAAAGAGTATTCAATATAAAAATCAACACCTGGCAAGAGGCAGAATCTAGGTTGCATGTATAATGGTAAATCTGGACTGTCCTAACTTTCAACCAAAATCTTAGCAGTGTTAATACAATTCTTTTAAAGCAACCTTAGTGTGCCATTCCCTGGCTATTTCAAGGACAAATGTATGTAATATATTCTACAAAGTAAATCATGAGCATGATCTGAGTCCTGACTCTTCAGCACAGACTGCTACTATTTGAGGAGCTGCGCTACCTAGGTTAACTGGCTGCTAAAGGCTATTACCCCAAAGAGGTAAAAGAAAAACACTGACTCGGCAAATTCACATGTCTGGAATTAAAAAAACGAGTTAAAGTTTTCTTTTTATAATTATTTTGCAGGGGCCTGCTAAAGACTACAGTTTGATTCTAAGAATGAAAGCCGGATCTCTTGGTCTTGAAGTTGCCATCTATCGGGAAAAAAACCCAGAATCATAGCTTGGACTAGTGCTTTTCCTGGAAAACACTGTTGAAATGTTTTATTGTTGTTTGTTTGGTTTTCTGGGTTTTTGGTTGTTTTTTATTTTATTTTATTTGTGGTAACTTCTGTGCAATACCACACTGGGTATCTGAATTTTCAAGGGAATAACTAGTGTAATATTTGTCAATATTATATTTTTTAAGTACAGCATGTCTCACTTAACTAAGTTTATATCCTAATTCCTAAGTAATGAACCTTTGTGGAATGGTTAGAGCTCTACTGTGATCCCACTACTTTATGCTGAATAACAGAAGGAAAAAATTAGGTTTTGGATCCAGGACCTGTTCAGGTCAAAACAACTTAAATGCAGAATAGGTACGTTTATTAGCTGTGTATAAACTATTGTCAAGTATTATAAATACTTCATCTCCCTGACCAGCCTGGTCAAAGTGCAGTGGCCACTGAAATGACTGAATACCCACTAATTACTCATCTCACTCACAAGGAAGTATCAGGGTGGAGTTGAATGAACTTTGGATTCTAGTCTCACTGGGCATTTCTACACATGCATTTATGCTGGCTTAAATTTACTGCATAGTAAATTACTGTGCAGTAAGTGGGAATAAGCAGACATCTACAAGTGCAGGCATTAAAGTGCATTAACACTGTATGTGGATTGATTTGGGACTAAAATTAATCCCAAGTCACTTACCCCACAGCATTAATGAGCTTACTGTGCAGTAATATGTAGCGGGGGAGAGACAGGCTAGGGGGGAGTGGGGAAGGGGAATGAATGTAGTGGTAAATAGTTTACCAGTTGCATTCATTCCTCTTCCCCCCAGCCTGTCTCTCCCCCACTGACTCCTTAATTTACATCTTCACTGACTGGCTTTCTTGCATGCATACCAGCCTCTGGCTTCTTTACTATTCATTCCTTCCAGGAAGAGCACACACCAACTGCAGATGCTTCCTCAGCCTGAGGAAGGGTATTTGTAACTGAAAGCTTGCAAGAAGAATTTTTCCAACTTATGAGACCAACTCAAATAAAGATATTAGATTTACAAAAAGAACCTTGTATGCCTAACGTGCAGTAATGCGTCTACACATGCATCATGCAGGTATCAAATTTACACTCAGGTCAATGGACGTTACCATATTTACTGTGCAGTAGGGGTGTGCATCTGTAGATGCGTTACTGTACTGTGCAGTAAGTGCACATGCGTTGCCATGCCCACTGATTAGACAAGGCAAATTCCTGATTACAGTAAGTCTAGCTTTTGGACAAGACATTCAGAAGAATGCCTCCAATTCTGGAGGACTAAGAATTTTAATGTCCTTTATTATTTCATTTACATTTCTGTAGCATCTAGAAGCCCCAGCAGGCAGGAGCTAGACCTTAACTTTGTTCTGCCCTGAGGCAAGTCCTGCTCCTCCCCACCCCTGCCCATGCCTTACTGGCACCTAGCACCATGTTAGGGCATTAGGGCATTGCTTAAACTTAATGCCAACTGAGAGCCATGTTATATGGAACACTTGGTATCTGTTAAATTCACTTAAAATATAGGCATCTGCATGTTCAAGTAGTAAAATGCATGCTAAGTGTGTTCATATCATAGCAAACTTATGACTCTTTGGGTGAGAAGTATCTCCAGATCATATTAAGTAACACATGTTCAGCTACCACAAGCCTATCTAGTGGAAATAATATGAGCAATTTGCAGTCTGCCAGCATGTAGGGTGCACTGTTTCCAGCCACCTAACTTCCGCTCCAAGGTCTGGTCTATCCACCCACCTGAACTTTACAGCTCAAGTGGGTGTCACCAACCGTAAGGCAACACCCTAGGCTGGGAGTAAGTGACCCCCCAGCCTACGTGGCATCACCCCAAGTTTGCATGGAAACCTTCAAGGTTCTCCAAAGCTTGCTTGAGTGTCCACTGCAAACAGAGAACACCTAGCTTTGTGAACCAAACTGAACCAGAGATTCTCCTCCTTAGACCCCTGTAGGAGGACCATGAACTGGACTTGTGACAAAGTGTTGAACCTCATCATCATCTGGGGTGAGAAGAGAACCATTGTCACCACCACCACCAAGGGCAGGAAGGACAGCCACCAAATGGTATATGAGTGCATCAAGGCCCAGATGATGGCATGAGGACACCAGTGGGACTGGCAGCAGATATGCACTAAAAGCAGCAGATATGCACCCATATCATTTAAACCTCTGTAGTATAGTGTATAGTAGCTGCTGTAGTGATTGTGAGAGCACTGGTTTCAGTATATCTACCTATCTGAGGCCCTGGAGTCTGGTGTCAATGGTCAACTTCCTTCAAGGAGCTGTCTTCTCCAGAAGGGGGTCTCTGCCTGCTGGTACCTGAGGTTTTGGGAGTGCACCCTTGACTTATTGGCTTAACAGCCGTTTTATCATGGGTTACAGAAATAGTCAATAGAATGGGTGCTTAGTTCCAGGAATCAGTTCCTTGGCTTGATTAACTTAAAATGGCTTGTAGAGTAGAGTTTTGTAATGGTAAGTTCCTCAGGCTACTCTATTGTCAATTAACAACCAGAGATACTTGGTTTGTCATTCGGTCTACATTCATTCAAGGGACAGCCCAATATAGCAGATGTTATCACTTAACAATTACAATTTCAATGCAGCTTTTAACAATGGTCCAGGTTGTAACTGCATTCTACAGGGAGTACATTCCTTAAAGGTTTAACAGTATGAAATATAAAATACAAAATGCCATGGTAAAGCTGAGACAGATGAAATATAAAAATGCACTATGAGAAATATATCAAAATGCAATGTGAGATAGTAAGGATCAAAGGTTACTGGGGACAGTAAGTGAGGTAGGTTAGCACAGTCATTGAAGTGGATATTTTAGTTCTTTTGTTTTCTTAGTGACACTGAGTTTAAGTGATACGTAGATATAGTTTCTAGGTTTCTCCTACAGAAAGCCACTTCAGCTTTCTGGCTTGCTCTTGAGCCTTGCCACACCCAGGCAATGAGTGTGCTAGGTCTCTGACAATACTTAGAAGGAAAAAGAAATATACAAAATGGGGGGCGGGCGGGGAGGGTGTTCAGGCAAGAAGGGGCTTCTGTTATATCAATGTCCAGAAGGAAAATATACAAAAGGGGCTTTCTGCTACATTATTTCCCGCCCTTTGGGGTGATGTCACTATAACCTTTCAGTTACTGAACACCATGGTCCCACTTTATAGAAAGGAGGCATGTCATCTTCAACTGCTTTGAAGTTAAAACAAAAGTTAAGCTGTTAAAAGAAATTAAAAGAGAAAAATCTTGGTGGGAGGAAGAGAGAGAAAATGACATAATAAGGTTGCTTTAAACAGTTACAGTGGCATAAATGTCTCTTCACTTATTAAAATAATGTTGAATTAAATATGACTTTGACGTTTTATTATGGAACCTGTGTGCCTTTTTATGGATGGGATTTGTATTACCACGGGTGATTCCTTTTCTGCATGCTGGCTGATTCATTAGAAATACATTTCTAGATGCAACAGGCAGACTTACCTTTTCATCTGCCATGATTACTCTCACACTACAGTACCACTGCAGAGCCAAATTTAACTTAGTTTTTAACCATTTTTTTTCTTTAGACACAGAGGCTTCAGGTTTAGGAAACATTAACTCAGCAGGTTCTTGTTTCCTTTAACACAATGGGTTAATGCAGTTTCTTACACACATCTTGTTATACTGATGTTCTAAATAGCACTTAAATCCTTGAGGGGAAAAAAAACCATTTTATCAGATGGTTTAGAAAAGAGAAAAAGAAAAAGAATAAACAAAATACACATTACGTTTAATAAATATTATTTTGCTAATCAAGTGGAATTTAAAACTTTTATATGAATTTCTGCCCTTGTTTCAAATATTAGAACAACTTTCCAATCCAGCTGAATAGAAGTGTTCTGGTCTGGGATCCACAGACAGATTCAATTTTTAGAGGGGGTATTACCAATGATTTTTTTATATTCATATATATTTAAACTTTTGACAACTTAAAAAAACCCAAACAAACACAAAACATATAACAAGACAACACAAACAGACAATTTTTTTTTGCTGTAATTTTTGCCACGGCTTAGATGAGGAAGGCAGTGCTGATGGTAATGAGGCCTCATGGTCTACCAGTCACTTTTGCTACTGGATTGAGATTACACTGTGGTTTCTGCAAAAGAAAACAAACACACACAAACCTGCCAAGGAAAACTCCTTGCAGTGGCTTGTTATTCATATTTACAAATGTACAATGCTGACATGTGCAAGTGGCAGTGCACACATCATTGCCATTCTTGGGGTTCTTCTCCTCTATACAGAAAAGGTGGAGCAGTTACCTACAAGAGGGTGGCCATCATAAGGTAAGTACTTTTCTGGCTGTTTCCTGCCTTAACACTGGGTTGGGCTCTGATCAGCCTGTCCAATGCATATTTTCCAATGGCTCAGAGCCATTCCTTTCTGCTAGCCAAGAAGGGTGGCCAGCAGGTAAAGAAGACTGTTTACCTTATTCCTTGAGGGTCAGGTGATTTATTTAACATGGGGGGTCCCAACATTAATTGCTCAATGGAGCCCTCTTGTTGCTGTATATGTGAGATTGAGGGATGCCAACACTCTTGTTACAATTAAGCCAAATTGTCATTTTAAAGATGAGTTTTTCCTTTAGAGGGACAATTTCTCCCTCAGAATTTTTACTTAGAAAGCTTTTTCCATGCTCTTTTGGCTGTGCATTGTGAAATCTTTAGGATACTTGGGGTAAAACAATACTATTGTTCCTTGAATATATATTTAAAATTATACCAGCACTTTTATACCAAGGAGATAGAAAACAAACAAAAATACAACCTGCATTAAGCCAAATTTAATACTGAAAACCATTTTACCCCTCCTGCTATAGCTGCTATAATTGCAGGGTACTCTGCCTTTCAGAACAGAACAAATTTCAAATCAGAGAGTCACACACACTAAGCATTTATACTATCATTTCCTGACTTAACAAACTTCTATGAGCTATAATCCTATTTCAGTTTCCAGTGAATATTTACAGTGCATTGGTAGAGGAGGGTTTGGTCCCTCAATTAAGACACATGCCTGTATCTTGTCACATTTTAACCTTTTTCTCTGCCCAAACTTTAGGAAATGCCTTCATTCAATTGTCTGGGTTAACCCTATCATTCACTCAATCACAGCCAAACCTTAACAACTGCTAACACCGTTCTTTCTAGGATACATATATTATACCCAGACTATTTCTGGACATACCTTACACCTATTACCAATAAGAGTATACTTTTACACTTCTAGCAGTTTTTGCCCTGCACCACAGGCACAGAGCAAACACAGAACACTGCTTGCACTCTCTGTTTTGCACAAACCCCTCAACGAACTCTGCAATGCAGCCCTTCTTAGGCTTTACTTTTATTACTCCCTGCTCTAAAGTAGTCATTCCTAGCATTTCATTCTTACTCTTTCCTCCTACCTTCTCTAGCATTCAAATTCTGTTAATGTCTTATTCTTTCCTCTCTTTCTAACCACTTTCCACACCTCTCTTCTTAACAGCTGCCTTACAGCCTGTTTTCCCCTTCCCTCCATCTATCGCAGCTCCTTGCTTTCTGAATCTCTCTGTGTAAGGAAACAAACCTTGAATAAGTCAACTGTGCATCCTGGCTAGTAAATTTTGATTTCACTCCCGCACATAGGGCTGTAACAATACAGGCACCAGCTCTGGGGGGTATTTTCAATCATAATGGTTTTCGACCTGTCCAGACCCAGCACCTTTCAAGAACCGGGTCTCCCTTATGTCTCAAATCTGGCACAAAAAAGGGAAGTTAGAAAACCAGGTTGTCCCCCAACTCCTTAAGGTTACCTTTAACCCTTAGGCATTATTACAGCTTTCTCTGTAATATGTCCTGACAAGTGACTTCTTAAACACCTTAGGAGCCATTTGTGATGGTTGTTCCTGCTTCTTAGTAATTCTCATTAGTTATTCCTACCCTCTCTCCACGGTGGGATCTGGGTTGGGCCTCTGAATAGTAGATTGCAACCCTTTCTAATCAGGTCTAAATACTGGACTATACTAGCTCTTCACAACAAACAAAAAGCCAGTCTCTTGCACCAAACACTAATTTACAATCAGCAATAATCTCAAAATTCAAAAACTCAAAGCTGAAAATCTCAAAATTTCAGCTCAAAACTCAAAATCTCATAAACCTCAAAGCTCAAGACACAAAATCTCAAAAGCCTCAAGACAAAACAATCTTACAAGCATTTCTGCTTGAGAAGGACCTGCCTTCAGATACCTCCTACCCACTTGGCCTCATGGTCCCCCATTCTAGGCTTAGGAGAAGTCTTGCTGAACAGAAATATTTTCCTAAACATATTCTGAGCCCTCAGATCCTAATCCTCAAGCCTCCTGATGGAATATGTCCCTACCCTGCAGGAGTTCTTTGAACAAATCTTACTCCTTCGTGGACATGAGCTCTATCTAAAACAAATTCCTGAGTTTCCTTGAGCCCTCACACTCCTGACACCTCACAGGAATTCCCTAACCAATTCCCACTCCCTCACAGACGTGGCCCTCCCCTGTCCTGCAGGTCGAACGCAGGTTCTAGCTGTCTGTGAATCCTGCCCTCCCCTCTCCTGCAGATTGGGCGTGTATCCCACCCCGTCATGGACATGGATTCTATCTGTTTCTGACCCTGAGCTTGTTGGTTCTTAAGCCCTTAGCTCCTGACTTCTCGCAGGAATTTTCCAAACAACTCCCACTCCTCTGTGGACGTGGGTTTACAAGGTGACACAGTCCCTGCTCCCCCCCGCAATTATTAACTGTCACAACCATCAATAATCTTAGGATTTTGCCCATATTCTCCACCAAATAATGTTGGCTACAAAGGACCAACTCACGGGCTCATAATAAATTCTAGTTTATTGAATAGAACGTGAAATTACCAATAAAATCATAAATGGAAACTTTGAGTTATGGGTGGTACTGTCACCTTAGTACATACACACACACATGCGCTCACTCATTCAAACCCATATAATTTAAATCCATATAGTATAGTGTATAGTAGCTGCTATAGTGATTGTGAGAACACTGGTGTCAGCATATCTACCTGTCCGGGGCCCTGGAGTCTGCTGTCAAGGGTCATCTTCCTTCGAGGCAATGCCTTCTCCAGAAGGGGGTCGCTTGCTTGTCCTTCTGTCTCAGTAAGTCAGGTGTTTGGCCCTGGGAGCAACGTCAGATTCTTGTGTGTAAACCCATCACGCTCCCACACCCCAACGCCCCCCCAGTGGCCTCAGGGCACCCTGCCAACCCTCAGCACTGACGGAGAGGCCCATGGTGGGAGGGGCATAGTTCAGCTGCACAGCAGCTGAGTGGAACTGAGGAGGGGCTCGCCCTGCCCGGCTTCTACTTAGCCCAGCCCCCTCCCAGGGAGAGAGAGGGGAGAGAAAAGAGGGGGGAGAGGGTACTTACCAGTCCCTCTCTGGAAGACCAGGGTCCCCCAAAGTCCCAGGTAGGGCCCCCCCCTTGACAGGGAGCAGCATCTTGCTGGCGGTGGGCCTACTGCGCATGCGCAGAGTTTAAAAGAGCCCACCAACTGGAAAAAAACCTGTTTGGTCCTGGGAGTGGCGTGAGATGTACAGGTGTAAGCCCGTTGCGCCCCTGCACCCTGAAGCCCCCCAGTGACCCCCAATGACCGCAGAGCACCACACCAACCCCCAGCCAGAGATAAGTGGACTGCTGGAGGTAAGCGGGGTCCATGGTGGGAGGGACATAGCCCAGCTGTGGGGCGACTTAGTGGAGCTGAGGAGGGCCTCACCCCGCCCTGGCTCCTACTTCGCCCAGCCCCTCAGGGACCTGTGCAACCAGAGCCTCGCAAACAGGATGCACAAACAGGTGCGCTTCCGGGCCTGGTGCATGAGTTACCATGGGAGTTTGCGCAGGAGGGTGAGCAGGAGAGCCTGAGGCCCTGCCAGTGATCCCCCTAGGGCAGGCAGTCCCAGCCGCAGCTGGCCTACCAGCGGCATCATGCGGAGGGACACGCTCCACAACCCAAGGGTCTCCTTGGGGTCTGCAGCCCACCCCCTCAGCTCCTCAGGCCTCCACCCAGATGGAGCCAATGGTTCCAGGCTCCAAGCAAACAGAACCTCTGGCTCTCAGCTGCTGTGGCTGCTTGACACTTTATCAGGCTCTGGGTTCCGGGAGCATGGCCACCTCCCGTTGTGAGGTCTGTTCCCTTTTGAGGTCTCTGGCGTGCCAGCTGGAGGAGCTCCAGGCCACAGTCCAGAGACTGCATGCCATCAGGGATGGGGAGTGGGAGATAGACTCCTACTAACAGGCCCTTCTCCCCCTGCAGGTGGAGGGTAGACTAAGGTCTCCTTCCATTCTGTCCAGCCAAGGGGTTGGACCAAGGTGGTCAAGGGCCCCAAGGCCCACTGCACCAAGGTTCTCACCCCGCTGGAACGCTGTAACAGGTATGAACTTCTTGCAACCCCAACAGAGCCTGCTAAGTTGCCAGCTTCTGCAGGCAACACAGGCTCAACTGTAGCAACCACCCCCACTCTCCCTAAGACAAAATGCAAAGTGTTTGTCATGGGAGACTCCATCCTGAGGGGGACTGAGGGGGCAATCTGCCGCCCCGACCCCTTAGCCCGGGAAGTATGCTGCTTCCCAGGAGAATCCAAGACATTGAGGAGAAGATCCCTGAGCTCCTCCAGCCTACTGACCACTACCCTATGCTCCTTATCCAGGTGGCACAAATGACATGGCTTGGAGAGCTCCCAGCTGGGTCATGAAGCACTACAGGGATTTGGGAGCAGGACTTAAGGGGTTGGGGGCGCAGGTGGTGTTTTCATCGATCCTCCCAGTTTCAGGTTATGGGCTGAGGAGAGAGAGGAGGATCGAGGTAGTGAACCAAAGACTGCAGTGCTGGTGTCACTGGGAAGGCTTTGGCTTCCATGACCACAGTCTGCTCTTTGGTGAGAGAGGCAGTGAGCTGCTGGGAAGGGATGGCCTCCACTTCTCTCCACTGTGGAGGAGACTTTTCTCAGCCAGACTGGCTGACCTGCTCCACGGGGCTTTAAACTAAGCTGGCTGGGGGATGGGGGAGACCACTGCCACTGCTGGCCCGCTGAGCGACCCTTGCAAAGCCAGCAAGCCAAGGCACTTCAGGGAACCCACCCCTGCCCCAACCCTGGAATGAGCTGTAGGCAAGGCAAAGGCCCCCATAGGGACACTTTCCTGCCTGTACACAAATGCCAGGAGCTTGGGGAATAAACAGGAGGAATTTGTCCTCCTGCTTAACGCAAATAATTATGATGTCATAGGGATAACGGAGACCTGGTGGGACTCTACCCATGACTGGGCCACAGGTATAGACGGCTATACCCTGTACAGGAGGGATCAAGTGGACAAAAGGGGAAGGGGTGTAGCTCTCTATGTCAAGGAAAGCTATGCACCCCTGCAAGCCAGCATAGGTTTGTTGCAGGTAGGTCTTGCTTGACCAATCTTATTTCCTTTTATGACCAGGTGACCTATCACCTGGACAAGGGAGAAGAGATTGATGTCATATATCTTGACTTTTAAAAAAGCCTTTGATCTGGTATCCCATGATCACCTCTCAGCAAAAATGGCTAACTGCAGCCTTGGCCTCACCACGATCTGCTGGCTGGGGAATTGGCTCCATGGAAGGACTCAGAGGGTGGTGGTTGATGAAAGTCAATAGTTGTGGTGCTCTGAGACCAGGGAGGTCTCTCAAGGCTCTTGTCCTTGGGCCTACACTATTCAACATCTTCATTAATGATGTGGACATTGGTATCAGAAGTGGACTGGCCAAGTTCACTGATGACACCAAACTCTGGGGTAAAACGTCCACACCTGAGGATAGGAGGATGATCCAGGCTGACCTTGACAGGCTCAGGAAATAGGCGGACAAGAAGCTGATGGTTTAACACTAAAAAATGCAAGGTTCTCCACCTTGGGAGGAAAAGCCTGCAGCATGCTTTTAGGATCAGCAGTGCTACGCTGGATAGCACTACGGACGAAAGGGACTTGGGAGTCATGACTGATCACAACATGAACATGAGCCTTCAATGTGATGCTGCAGCTAGTAAAGCAAGCAAAACACTGGCTTGCATCCATAGATGCTTCTCAAGCAAATCCTGGGATGTCATCCTCCCATTGTACTTGGCCTTGGTGAGGCTGCAGCTGGAGTACTGCATCCAGTTTTGGGCTCCACAATTCAAAAAGGATGTGGAGAAGCTTGAGAGAGTGCAGAGGAGACCTACACGCATGATCAAGAGTCAGGAAAACAGCCCTTATGAGAGGCTGAGATCCATGAGACTCTTCAGCCTGGAAAAGCGTAGGCTCAGGGGTGATCTGGTGGCCACCTATAAGTTTATGAGGGGTGCTCACCAGGATCTGGGAGGACAATTGTTCACCAGAGCGCCCCAAGGGATGACGAGGTCGAACGGTCACAAACTCCTGCAAGACCGTTTCAGGCTGGACATAAGGAAGAACTTCTTTACTGTCTGAGCCCCCAAGGTTTGGAATAGACTGCCACCAGAGGTGGTTCAAGCACCTACTTTAAACACCTTCAAGAGACAATTTGATGTTTATCTTGCTGGGATCCTAAGATCCCTGCTGACTTCCTACCCCTGGGGCAGGGGGCTGGACTCAATGATCTTCTGAGGTCCCTTCCAGCCCTAATGTCTATAAAATCTATGTGCTGTATGAAAGGGCTCCACTGAGGGTCACACTTCACTGCCTTTTATCCCTTTCTGGCAGACTTGTGTGATCCTTCACCATCATCTTGGCTGCCCAATCCAGAGGTCACTGTCCCACATGGGTTTTGAGTACTACATGACAGCTATTAGTTCCAGGAGTCTCTGCCTGCTGGTACTTGAAGTTTTGGGAGTCCACCCTTGACTTATTGACTTAATGGCTGCATTGTCATGGGTTACAGGAATAGTCAATAGAGTGAGTGCTTAGTTTCAGGAATCAGTTCCTTGGCTTGATTAGCTTAAAATGGCTTGTAGAGCACAGTTGTGTAACAGTAAGTTCCTCTGGCTAGGCTATTGTCAATTATCAGCCAGAGGTACTTCGTTTGTCATTCATCCTCGCATTCATTCAGGAGACTGTCCAATATAGTGTATTTTATCACTTTACCATTACAGTTTCAATGCAGGTTTTAACAATGGTCCAGGGTGTAACTCCATTTTATGTGGCTGCATAGTTAAGGTCCAGCTTTATTTCTGAAATAGGATGGTAAATAGGATAGTAGGATGCAGATCCTTAATGCTCACTTTTGAGGTAACGTTGGAATCCAGTATAAGAACCATAAACCAAACTGGCTCCTGTACCTTGCTACAGCCTTCTCACATGATTTATATTATGTTGTGAACTTGAGAGTTTGGAGTGAGAATTATTGCCAGAATCTGTTCCCTTATGATTGAATGAAAGAAAAACAGTCATATGAAAGGCTGAGAACCAGTTTTATTGTAAATTCAAGGTATTTTATAAGATATAGTGATAGGTGAAATGTAGTTTGCAGGTTTATACAATATAAAAATTATCCTCCATGAGACTTTTTGCATTAATTACACAAATACAATCAGATACAGAAATAGTATGGTACATGGCATTAGAAAAAGTAAAAGTGCAGCAAAATAATGCCTGTGTAACAAGTTAAACTTTGGATGTAGATAATAACACACTTACTCGAGAGTTATTGTGACTTTATCTCTGGGACAAAAGTAGAGTGGATACAGAGTGTGTCCATGTGCAGCTTTACATTGATCGCTCAACTCTGGGGTAAAATTATCCTTCAGAAAACAAGTATCCATACACCTACATACAGATTATGGGTCCATCATTCTAGTCCATTTTGTCCAGGGGTATCCTTTTGCTTTGTGCAAACAGGCTATTGTTGGCTGCCTCTCACCCAGTTTCAAGGTACTGTAGTAGCAGCTACTGCAGGTATATACCTGCAGAGACTCGGTCATGTGTCTGTTGCAGACACCAATGTAATTTTATTCAGAAGTAATATCCAAGACAAATTCTCCCAAGGTAAACATGTTGCATACCTGTACCATACTCCAACCTACTCTCATCTATATCTCTGTCCATCAGTAGATATACTAGAACATGGGTACCACAAGTAGCACAGGCAGTCTTTTTGTGTGGCACACAGCAGACTGGGGAGGGAGCAGAAATAAACTGAGTTAACTAAAACACCCACTTAATTAAAATTATATTAACTGTCTTGTCTTACTAGAAGTATATAATTGGCTAAATGGCATTGTCTTCAATGTATAATAGGGGCTTCAAGCCAACTTGTAATCTGATATATTGTAGGATCCTTACCAAAGTTGTAAACCAAACTCCCATTATACTTTTATTATGCTAAGTTGGCACCAAAATACTAAACCCCTTGGATAATTCTATTAGTGTCCAATAAACATCTCTTCCTTACTAGGAACTGTTTTGGGACTGAACACCTTTAAGTCCTCTGAGTTTCTGGAGTGTTTTGTTCAAAACTGGATCAGGAACTGGCAGCAACTAATTTATGTACTATTGATAATGTATGGAAAATTATGATGTATGAAATACTGTATTGGTCAATTTCTGGTAAACAAGTAGCTTATAAACATTGGAATATTAGGCAGGCTTATTGAGTTCATTCTGTGAAATATCAGCACCAAAATCAGACCAGACAATGGGTAATCTAGTATACCTACATTGCTGCCATTTGATTATGTTCTTAACTGCTAAAATCAACGAATTAAATGAGTCTGGTCTGCCTGGTCTTCTGAAATATTTTTTTAAAGAAAAAGTCAGGAGTAGGTTCTTCAGGACTGTAAAAGGGAATAACTGCACTACTGAAGTATTGGAAATTTAGCCTATCTCATCTCAATCATCTACTCAGGCTACTTATATATGGATGGGGTGTGGGAAAATCACATCTGAATCCACAAGGCTAAATCTTGTTTAACAGCTGACTTTATGTTGCCAGGCAACCAGGGTTGGGTGGGGGCGGGGATCAGTAGCAAGATACACCCAACTTTCAGTTGACCACATCACAGGAGAAGCAGTCAGGGAATTTTTTTTTAAGTCCCAGAAGAAATTAAGAATTACACCTGCCCTTTTCCTTCCCTGCCCACTGCTGCTGTTGTCTCCAGCTGCCCCAAAGGCAAAGGTGAGGGAGAGGGCAGCTTCAAAGCTGTGCTGGACAATCCAGCTGGGTCCTGGGAGGAGACAGGCGCAGCTGGATTTTCTCCTCCCTGCCCTGTCCCCCGGTTGCTCCTTGCCAGCCAGCAAGTGTTGGGGAAAGGAACCTGCCTGCTACTGCTACTGCCTCTAGCCAACATTGGTTTCATGTATAGCCTGGCTGCAGTGGGGCAGGAGCGACTGAAGCCCCTTGTCCCTGGCTCAGCTGGGGACAACACCAGTGGCATCAGTGGGTAGGGGAAGGAGGGAATACAAGGGAAGGCAAGAGAACATGCACATGCAGCTAATCGTGGAGAGGAAGGAAGGGGAGCCTTCTTACCTGCTTGAAGGACTTTAGAAAAGTCCCTGTTGCTGCTTCTGCAATTCAGCCTGTCTGCAACAAGGAGGGATGCTGGGAGCTGGGGTGAAACTAACCCTGCAGTGCATGTCACTGCTCCTGTATCCCCTTTCTAAAAACTTTCTGAAATCCTGGATCCACCCATACACACAACTAAGCTTGCTTTGTGTTAAACTGATGATGTACTTTATATCAGTGGTGGGAATGTTATAAGAGATGTTTGTGACAGAGGCTTATTTCCCTATTACAGAATATCCTAATATTTTACTGCAATGTTTTTTTTTAGTGTCTACTTCCTTCTGGGAGCACTTTAAAGAGAAAAAACAGTAATCCAGTTGACTCAAACACAGATGTAACTTTAAGCAGATAAGGTTCTTTTGGTGAATCTGGTATCTTTTATTAGACCAACTTAATAAAATATATCAGATTCACCCAAAGAACCTTGTCTGTGTATGTCCTTAGACCAGCACAGCTACAACCTACACTGATGTAACTTTAAGGCACTTTGACTTACAAAACAATCATTAACATGTGAAGGCAATCTAGACATAACACTGGCTTTATCTTTTTGTGTAACACTATAACCCTCTTTTTAAAAAGTTTTGTAAAAGACAAGCTACTGAAGCATTCTTAGCTAAGTTTCCAGAAAAGTGTGCCCAAGGCGAGCCCTCTGCCATGTACAATTCTAGGGCCTACTTATCTGGGCCTTTTAGCAGTTAGCTGATTATGGAAGGAATGCATAAGCCACTCTATCTGTCACAGGCTTTGGCTTATTTAAGGCTCTGCACACCGGGAATAGTAGTCTGCAGCTTGGCCATGTGACTTAGGAGTAAGCAAGGCTGCAGGGAACAGGGAAGCAGGTTGTCTTTGTCTGGCCTCATTGCTGTGACTGAGAAAGCCTAAAGTTTGGGAAGTCCTGGTTGGAAGAGGTAAAGGGATGGTGATTTAAAACATCTGAAGAAAAAGAGAGAACAAAAAAGCATACAGGCACAAGCCCATGCATGCTAGAAAAGGGGATGCTTTCCTCTCTCAATCTTGTTGGAGGCAGGGTTCTGTGCATGTAGGTAAGGCCCAGCAATGGGCAAATGACTGCCAAGAAGCTCTTACACACAGGGCTGAAGGACTCTGCGCTTCCTGAGAAAGTGGGCCAACAAACTGCATTGAATTCCTAGAATCCTTTAGGAAAAGGCACTGCCAAGTAACACCCACAGCTTACAGGGTTTGGGACAGCAGCCCAAGGAGGACAGAAAAGGTTGCTTTGTTCTTGCCTTGGAAGACATGCACCTCTGACAGAGCTTTGCCTTTACTCATATTCCTCGCTAGCAGGGAAGGAAATTCAGTCACCCCCTCAACTCCCCATTGGGGTCTGCCTGAGAATGCTCCGATAGGCCCAGTTTGTGACTTTGCTGTTGGCCTCTGCCTAGTCAGTCAGTCTGTACATTGGAACCATGGCCTCATTCTCACTGTCCTGCTCTGCTTTTACGACCCCAAGTTTGCTGCTGTCAGGTGAGTTCCACTACTGGAATACAGGAAGAGGCAAGGTCAATTATTTCTTCCTGACCACCAATTAACAAAGCAAATCCTGGTCCGGTGTTAGTCTTTTACAAAAATAGCAGGAGTCCAATTGTCGGTGTTCTTGCTGTTTGTATGTTGTCTTCAAGCAGCATCAGCGACAGTAGCTGACAATACTGCTTTCCAACATGCTTCATCATGTCACTGCTGTCTTCCCACATAAATTAAGGTGAAGTTTTGTTTTGGGGAGGTTGTAGTTGGCAGTAACCTATGCTGCTCTGCCACATGCTGCAGGCAGATTCATGGCTTTCTCTTCTTTTTCATTCAGGAGCTTCAGTGTACTTCACAGGAATGGAGAAAGGGCCTGGCTTGCCCCAGTAGTCAACAGCACGCACTCTGTAAAAGCCTGAAACTATGCTTCCTACAAATGAGGAGATCAAACATGATTACTGCAAAAGACAGTCATATGCTAGAAAAGCCACTGTCCCTGTAAAGCAGGGGTTTCAAACTCACCTGGCCCTGTGGACTGGGTGAGCAGTGCAAGGCCAGTCCACAGGGAGGACTGGACCCACAGAATGGCTGTGCATGTCTGTTCTGGAGGGGCTGGAGTGGTTGCTGTGTGTAGTGTGGATGTGCTCCAGCTGCCTGGGGCTGCTGCGTGCAGCCGCTGCTCTGCTGCTCTCGGCTGTGTGCTGGGGCCAACCGGGGTGCCCAACATGTTGCCTGTGGGTCAACCCTGAGATCCACAGGCAACAATGGGAGGCAGATGATAGGTCTCTGTGGGCCAGATCTGGCTCTAAGGCTATACATTTGACACCCTTGCTGTAAAGCATACATTTGTGGAAAACAGTAGATCTATGGCTGGGTTCTAGTAGGAATTTCTCTCTCTTAGGTATCACATATTTGTACTGGGCAGCCACCTACAAAGGATAATCTGCAGGAAATTAAGTGTTGATTTATTCACTGGTGCTTGTTGCATATCCAGCATATGCTTTGTCCTTATCTGGACACTGAAGTATGGCTACAGTGTTAGTATAAAATCTGTGTCTATAATAGTAACTGATTTACTCAAAGCAATCATGGTTTTCTTTACTATTGCTTACACTTCAATTTGACTATATCAGATGTGATGTAATTGTGTTCTGACTAAGAGATACTGAGCATTCAGAGCAGGGTAAATCTGAAGGAGTGGTACAATGCTCCTGTATGCTTGCAAAGTTTACAGGTTGGTTTTAAGATCCTTAAAGCTCTCCTGGCAAAACCAACAGAACTTATATGTTTCTTGAAGAAGCAGTCTCATGCCAGAGATACTTGAGATGCAGGTGTGCTATTCTGTAACTCCTGAACTGCACTGGATTGTAGGCCTGCCTTTGTTTAGGTCACTTTTGAACTTCATTCATTAGCAAAGAATTTACACCTCACAAATGAAATGGTTATGGGTTTTCTTAAAATAAAGTAGGTAAATGTAATTGCCTATACTTGGCAATAACTCAAGTAAGAAGTATTCTGTCCTGCTGGTCAGATGTATTTTATTCTACCAAAATGTATAGCTTAAAGTATTACGATACATGCCCTGTACCACCATATGACTTTGCGCTCTGTCCTTGGAGTCCTGACTGAGCCATGACCTTAGTTTGTGCTTATCTGTTCATCTTTATCAATGCTTTAATGGTCTTTTGAATTTAAAAAGAGAACCTGACTTCAGCTGGTTGTATCAGAAATGTTCACAATCAAGGCAAACCTTTGTTTCCAGTAAACTGCCTTCTGAACTGTACCTCGGAGTATGTCACTCAGAATACAACTTTCATCTCTAATCAGATTATACATGTAAAATCTAATCAGTGTTTATTACTGTAATCAGTGCCATCAAACTGCCAAATAACTTGTGTTGAAGCTTTTTATATGTTAGAATACCACCCTACCACATTCTTTCTTCTTCTAAGCCAGTTTCTATAATCTTTTGCCCATACTTAAAAAAAAATGCTCATTGACTTCCATGGGACTTTTGCCTGAATTATGAGGAGGTCATCCTGCTGTCAGTAGAGTGCTACATGGCCATAGGCAAATGGAGACTGTGTGGTATTCAAGCCTATGAAAATTATCAGCAGCAAATGTAGAAGCATGGAAAAGTAGGGCTAGAAGGGACCTGAAGAGGTTATCTAGTCCAAATCCCCAGCCACAGGCAGAACCATCCTTATCCAAACCATCCCATCAAAATCAGCAAAACCCAGAAGCATGGAAATACTCATAGTAGAGCCTAGGCATACAACTCCTACATCATCCCTGAACAATACTCATCTAACCTATTGTTGACCACCTTCAGTGATGGAAATTTCACAACTTCCCTAGGCACCTAGACAGCCTATTCTATTGCCTCACTGCTTTAACAGTGAAGTTTTTATTGATGTCCATCTAAACCTACTTTGCTGCAACTTTAAGCCATTAGTCCATGTTCTACTGTCTGCTATTTTCCCCCTTCTTTAGGCCAGCCCTTCATATATTTGAAGATTTCTATCAGTGTCATTTCTGCAAGTTAAACCAGCCTATTTCCTCCAACCTCTCCTCATATGACTTGCCTTTCAAGACCTTTCATTCTTGTCACCCACTGCGGGACCCTCTCTAACTTCTCCATGTCCAGGAGAGCTAGCTATACTTTAAGAAGGCCCTTTTAGGGATGTAGGATTTAGCTATCCCAATTTAACTGAAGAATAGGAACTACAACAGGAGGCCAGCCTGGCTAGACAGTCATTTCTTCAATGAACTGGAACTCAAAAAAAGAATCCTACAAAAAGTAGAAAGTCAGTCATAGTACTAGGGAAGAGTATAAGAATATGACACAGGCATGTATGGAGAAAATTAGGGCAGCCAAGGAATTATTTGAGATGCAACTGGCAAGAGATATAAAAGGCAATAAAATCAGTTTTACAAGTACATCAAGAGTAAGAGAGGGGTGCTTTAATTAGAGCAGCTCCCAAGAGCAACTCTAATTAAAGCACCCACAGCATCTCAGTGTTCAGTGTCCCCATGTCTCAAAATGCTGGCAGGGTTGCTTTAACTAAAACTCATTTGATGAGCTTTAGTTAAAGCTCCCCACATTTTGAAGTGCAGAGATGCTGAACACATGAGACACCAAAGCTCCTGGAGTGTGCTGATTAGCATGCTCCAGCAGATTCCAATGCACTGTAATTGCGGCATGTTGGAGCAGGCATCCCACATGTCTACAGACACCCAAGAAAGCCAAAGAAACCACAGGTCCTTTACAGAACTGTAACAGAGCACCCTGTGCTCTGTTACTATCAGGGGCCTGAGCAGCAGCCAGGCAGCCCACAGTTGCCTGTGGTCCTAAACAAGTAGAGTTGCCTGATTGAGGAACAGGGTCCAGCTGGTGTATATAAGGGCTGGGTCCCTGAACTGCAGGGCAGCAGTCTGCTGCCGCCAGTTGAGGAGGCAACATCTAGCTGAGTTGCTGCCTGAAACATCTTGGAGGTAAGAGCTGGGGTGATGGGGATGGAGGAGGCTCCAAGGTCCCGGGCATGACCCAGAACTGCACCCTGCCAGGGATGGATGGTCTGGTGGAGCTACCTGTGGCAGTGTAGCTTCCCAGAAATGCCAGGTCAGTTACCTCACTTGATGAAAGGTGAGTAGGGATGCTTGAAAACTGCAGCCCCCACATCCCTGGTGAGTGAGACCTGAGACAGGGGGAGCTCAAGCTCATTGCAAACACTGAGGCAGTGTGCAGGTTGGTGGAGGGACCTGTGGCAGCACCTAGTCTAGCAGAAGAGCCTAGGTGCATTATGGAGCTAGGTGTTAGGCTCCAGGGGGGAACAGGGCTTGTAGCCCTAGTCCTATTGTGACAGGCTTGGAGCCTAGTGAGGGGATCTGGGACCCGGAGATATAGAGAGTGGGTGATGCCCAGGGACAGGGCTTGGAGCCTGAGGATGGGGCTTAAAGTCAGGAGAGCCCTGTGGCCTGGGGATGGTGCTTGGAACCTGATGACAGGCTCTGGAGCCAGAGGATGGAGCTGGGTGTCAAGCCATAATGATTGTGAGACTGGGTGTTAGGCCAGGAAACATCTACGAGGCATAGGACATGTCAGGGTGAGGTTGGAGTGTGTACAGAGGCCCTTGTCATCAAGGCAGGTGAAAGGGCAGCCTCCTGCCTGATTTAACATCAGATAACCAGAACATCAAAGCATGGCAGGTGAGATGGGTGGGTGGCTAGCTTGGAAACAAGTGGGCAGACCTAGATTGAGATCAGCCCTGGGAGGCCTGCTTGTTACAAGAACATGGAAGGCAATCTAGTTACAGATGATGCAGAAAAGGCTGAAGTACTTAAGGCCTTTTTTTCCTTCAGTTTTCACAAATAGGGGCAACTACCAGATGACAATTGCAGCTGCCAGCAAACATGGGGAAGGAGACAAACAGCCTAGAGTAGTAGAAGAACCAGTTAGAGATTACTTGGAGCAGCTGGATGCTTTCAAATCAGTAAAGCTAGATGGAATACAACTTAGGGTGCTGGAGGAATTGGGTGAGGTACTTTCAGAGAAATTAACTATCCTCTTTGAGAACTTGTGGAGGTCAGTGAGGTCCCACATGATTGGAAAAAGCAAATATAGCGCCTGTCCATCTTTAAGAAGGGAAGGGGGGGTGGAATCTGGGGAATTATAAACCAGTCACCCTGACCTTGATATCTGGAAAAATCATGGAACAGGTCCTCAAGAAATCTATTGTGAGGCACCTAGAGAAGAACAAGGTGATCAGGAAGAGTCCGCCTGAATTTGCCAACAGCGAATTGGTCCTGACCAACCTGATTTCCTTCTGTGATAAGATGACAGGCTCTCTTGACGTGGGGAGAGCAGTGGATATGATGCACCTTGTCTTTAGCAAGGCTTCTAATACTATTTCTCACAATGTTCTCATTAACAAGTTAAGGAAATACAAAATAGATGAAAAGATGTAATGTAGATATATAACTGGTTGGATCATCATGCTCTGCAAGTAGTCCTCAGTGGCTCAAGTTCTAGTTGGGAGGGAGTATCGAGTGGGGTTCCCCAGGGGTTTGTTCTGGGACTAGTATTGCTCTATATCTTCATTAATGATTTGGATGATGGGACTAAGTGCATGCTTATCAAATTTGCAGTGGAAGATACTCTGGAGGGCAAGGCCAGGATCCAGAGTGACCTGGAGAGACTGGAAAATAGTCTTCAATCAATCAGATGAGATTCAACAAGGAAAATACAAAGTCCTGTACTTGAGAGAGATTAATTGCATGCATAAATGCAGACTAGGGTATAACTGGCTAGGTTGGAGTACTGCAGAGCAGGACCTGAAGATTACAGTAGACAATAAAATGAATATAAGCCAAGATTGTGCACTTTTTTGGAAAAAAGCCAACAGTCTACTGAGTTGCATTAACAAGAGTGTCTTGCAAATCAAGGGAAGTGATTCCTGTGTGCTATTCGGCACTGGTGAGGCCTCACCTGGCTTCACCAGTTTTGGGCCTCAAACTTTAAGGAAGGTGTGGATGGATTCAAAAGTGTCCAAAGGACAGCAACAAAAATTATTAAAGGCCTGAGAAGCTAGATTTAGGAAGAAAGGCTGAAAGGACTGATCTTATTTAATCTGGAAAAGGGAAATCTGGCTGAAGGATGATTATAAATAAGATGGAGATAGACTTTGCTCTGCAGTTCTAAGGAACAAGGCTAGGAGTAATGGTCTTAAATTGCAGCAAAGGAAATTTGGGTTGAAGATTAGAAGAACTTTCTCACCATGAGGGTCAAGCATTGGAACGGGCTACCTACAGAAGTCGTAGAGCCTCCATCCTGGGCAATTCTCAAAAGCAGATTGAACTGATACTTGGCTGGGACGATTCAGATTGGGACAATCCTGCCTTGACTAGATCTCACAATGTCCCTTCCATCCTTATTTTCCTATGATTCCATGATCAAGGGTCTCAGACTCATACCTTTAGAAGAGAAAGCATAATCTTTCCTTAATGGCCTTTCTATATAAAGCCTGTAGGCTTTAAAAAGTGCTCATTGTGGCTGTCACCATGACTAAGATTTGCACCACATGTGTTTAGGGTATGATGCTAAAGGGAGAGATCTAGTCTCATTACTGGGAATTCACTGACAGAAATATGCCTGGTACTACAGTGTAATGGCACTGAAAACATGACTTGGACTGAGGAACTAAGTATACTAAGTTGAAAGAGGAGGAAGAGACATACCACACATCAACTATTCCACAGTAACTGTTTTGTATGTTTGCTACTATTCTGCAAAAAGTGGAAGATAAACTGAGGGAACATAGCTGAGACGGGACAGGAGCAGATACGTGAAACAATTACCTTGGACAGTTGATGTATGGTAAATCTCCCTTCCATCTCCCCCTAGCTGCACATATAGTGCCTCTCTCTCATCCCAGACACACCGGCTTCCCATGCTGCAGGAGCATGGCGTATCTCTTGCCTTTGTTGCACGCAGTGAGAGCAGTCTGGCCCTCTCCCCTGCCATGCATGCAGCACAGACACCTTGCTCCCCACTGCACACCCAGCTGGGCCCCCTCACTGTGCTGCCCCCTGGGTGCAGGAAGTAGAAGCTGAAGAAGGAAGAGGGAGCCCAAAGAATCCAGCAGGGATTGGGGAGTGGCAGTTAGGCAGGAGCCCGCAGGTGACACACTAACCCCTTGGCGGCTACATATGCCCTGCATCCTGTTAGATGGGCAGCTCTGCCCTAAGTTACATTACAATCTGTAATCAGTTAAAAATATAACAAAACATACAAAGTGTGCATGCTTGCTTTACCTGGACTGTAGACCCAGAGAGTGAATATAGTGTCTTTGGTATTAATCCTTTGGTATGTTTTTCCATTTGGTGAAAACTCTACTTCAAATGTTTTTATGCACCTAGAAAAGAAATCATGACTCTATGACTACAGTGGTGGCCATGGAAAGGCCATGTTCTACTCCACCATGCCATATCAGTGAGGAGAAATGGTTGGTGTTGCACACTAGCAGAAAATCCTGCACTGCATCATCCCCCTCCAAATAAAAGCTAGCACTCACTGTTAGGCAGTGGGTGTGGTGATAAAAGCCCACAGAAGAACATCAAGGCTGGCTGACAAATAGTGCAATGTGTTCAGAGCACCTGAAACACATTGCACAGCACCTTCTGCTCTTACTGAAACCAGAAGGGGAGTCGAGGCTTGGCATTTTAGTGAAGATGTTTTACATCGTGCAGGCTGAGGCCCATGACACAGGTATGCTGGCCCTGACTGACTAGTTAAAAGGGGTGCTTTAAGAGTTGGGGTGTTTACTATGCCTCTGATCTGCAGGGCAACCTACATCAGTGAGTTTCTGGGCTAGAATGTATGCAGATTGTCTGCTGATACCTATTGGATGTAGTTTACCATCTCTGCCCCTGCAGATAGTATCATTTATGTTTTGCAGGGATAATTTTGACTGGATTTGGCACAAGAGCTTTCTTTCACACAGGAGTGTTTGTGGAGTCTATCTCTTCCAGAGGAACAAGGCATCTTGATTTGCCATTGTGGCAGCCTGTGAGGTATCCCTCAAATGAACCAGCAAAATAGGCAAGAGGCTATTCAGGGTACCTTCATGGCAGATACTGAACATGGGTGCTAATGATTCTATACTGGTTGAGGCCACAGTGCATACAAGTGGTATTAGGAATAAAACCTTGATGGTTGGAAAGGGATAATGCCTTGTGCTTAGCTGTGGCATGCAGGCAGGCAGATTTTGCTTAGCAGCTTTGTCTTAATTTTACCAGGCTCCTCCTAACATCAGATCCCTGTCCTGCTAACTTTGGTTAGCTCCATTTCTAAAAAAGCACATACTTTGAATCCACATAGTCGTCATCCCACAATACAGCAACTTGCTCCTTTGTGAGTGGTAGAAGGTAAACACCTGTTACCTGTCAAAAAGAGATGCCCATGTAAGAATATGGGGCCCAGTAAATTTGAAGGCCCTACTCTAAATGATCAGAGCTATCGGATCATGTTTATACTTAAAAGGGCTGGCCTGGATATTTTAAAGTAAAACAATAACATACTAAATAAATAAACTAAATAAAAGTAGATAAAACTCAGTTCCCCATATTTAGAAACCTATACCAGTAACCTAATACCCTCCCTTACTCCTCCCCACCAGTTTGAATGCTCAGCAACTCTCATTGTTTTCACTGGGAATTTTTAGTAGCTTACTTTCTATAGAGAGGAAATAAAACAGACCACTTATTATGCTGCCCTAGTATAGAGTTTTGGAACTACATCTTATGCCCTTTTCAACCAAATTCTTGACCCTACCATTCTGCACCTAGTCTTGCAAGTCATTCAGCATTCTCAAATCCTCCCACTAACTGCACAGGAAGTTGAAAGCATCCAGCCCAACTTTGGACATACTCATTATTCAGGCTTGGGCATCAGAAGACACGGATATGGTGTATGATCCACTACACTCACTATTCCATAATGTAGCTATAAAATATGAATATGTTGCTTGCTGAAAAGTTATTTTTAATCATTTTACTGTTAGAACTGATAAGATTATAAAGTATTGTCCTTACAGTACACTAAAGTGGTTTTTTTTTTCTGGTGCCGGCAGATTTTGATTTTTAGTTCAGTTGATATGATCTGCCATCTCTTGTGGGGGGTTTTATACTGGAATGCAATTGCAATTCATGGAATCTAGCTAAGAAATGAAGTCAGTCTCTCTGCTTTAAATAAACCTTCTGTGCAGCCTTTAAAAAGTATATGGTGATAAAATAGAACTTAAATATTTGCAGGGCTAGGTTCCTTGCTCACTGTGAATATGAAGATTTATGAACTGGGGAATTGTAGAACCACAGCAAATAGCTGTATAAGACCACTGAGATGCTCCAATTGTTTGCTGTGGCTCTTCAAAGGGCACTGCTTCTCTGATCAGTTTTGTAGGACCAACTATGAATGACTTGGGTTTCACTGTACACTGCACCCATCAGTAACTAACATCTCCAATGAGATCCCAATAGACAGTGTGGGACCAGTTTCTAACTTGACCACATAGCAATGAAATATGATACGTACTTGGTTGGGAACAGAGCGAGGTCTTGCACAAACATGGATCAAGAAGACAGATGGAATGGGGAGTTCCTTTTTCAAGAGCAGGTGGCCATCTTCAGGAAACGGGAATGGTCCTGTCACTGCTGGGTCCTGCAAAATGAAATGGAAGTGTTAAGAAAAAAGATGAGTCTTCATAGCTATTTATTATGGTAGAAATGTCTTTGCCTTTGTCTAGGCCATGGATGGCCAACCTGTAGCATGCATGCCAGCAGTGCCACAGGCAGCTGCTGTGTGTGGCACGCAGATCCCAAGTGCTCAGTGAAGGGAAGTGCTGGAGGCAGGAAGCAGAATGCTCCATGGGGCATAGTGGGGGTTAAGACATTGCTGCAAGTGCAGGTGTCAGCTGCCACCATCAAAAGCCAGATTAGTCCTTCCCAGGCCCTGCAGCTGACACTGAATTTAAGGCTTTGGATCCTTGCTGCACCAATTGCAGAGCACTAGAAGGGTTAACAATTCAGGACTTCTGGCAGATCTAGAATGAACGGCTGACAGCAGAAAAGAGCAAAATCTCTGCAAAGATGTCATCCTATAAGTTAAATGTCTCTCTATGGTGGTTGGAGAGCTGCAAGGATGAAGCTTGAGATATAAGTGTGTCTCAGTTTGCCCTGCATTTTATTTTTTCCCTTCTCAGCACTACACTTTTCTGGATTTAATAATCCCATGCAAAACCTCCTTCATTTTTTTTCAACTCCTTAGCTGCTACTATAAATGCCGATGCCTCAACCCACCATATACAATCATACCTCAGCATCCCTTAGTTGTTTGAACTGCTTTACAGAAGGAAAGTCAGGGCTTCCTAGTTTCTTCCACTCCAAATACGGATTGGTAAGATTGTTGTCTAGATAATATGTCACATACACAAGCTCTTTGGAGACACAAAAGGAATACATAAAGCTCCAGATTCAGATTTGAAGACAAAAGGGTAAATATTTTAAAAAACAAATAAGCCCCAAGTTAGAAAGTGATTTAATAAACTGAGTTTCTCTGAAAGTCAATGACACCTAGCATAAGATTTTTCACAAAAGCTTAAGATGAAAAATTCCAAACCAGTGCACTTAAAATTATGCTTCTAAATAAAAAAGGCTTGATTTTTACAAGGACTGAACACTGAGAGATCCTGTTGGAGCCAATACCAGGAAATCCCATAGACCCTGTAATATTCAACCTGAAGGGAATGTGCTGCTTTTAAAGCAGAGACTTGCAACCTTTGTAGACTCAAGTAATCTCTCATTAGACTCAAGGCACCCCTTAGAAAATGCTGGCTCTTAGTTTTCACTTATTTTTTTGACTAAAAAAAAATAATAACCAGTTCTGTTACAAGGAGTAAAAAAACCCCAATAGGTCAGAATGTTCTTAATGCTATGGATTCCTATTTGAAATCTCTGGATTTATCTTGTGAATACTGTTTTTATAAAAACAGTGCTAGTACCTGTGGCACCTTTGAAAGGATCTCAAGGCATTCCAGGGTGCCATGGCACTCCGGCTGAGAATCGCTATTCTAAAGGGTGCAGGTGCAGTGAAGTTTCTGAAAGCGTGGCATCCACAGCAGCCATCAATAAGTGGAGACAACTCCAGGAATGGAATCCAAACTCTTTTCTCATGTGGACATATTACAGACCAGAAAATCTGGGCTTGCCAGGCATGGTTTTTAGTCACAAGCAGAATTTTCCTGGGCATGTACAAACGAGCATTGTTACTTCAATCAGGAAGTTTAAAACCCAGAAAACATTCAGTGCAAACTTACTGCTGGAGATCCATGACATAAAATGCTAAGCACTGTGTGTTTACCTGCACATTTGGGGAATTGAGTAATGTTCAGTGTTACAGCACTAATATTCAATGATGTATGGTTATCATCACTAGTGTAAACCAGTATGGCAGCTTGCCAGCTATCTGAAGATCGTAGCTCAGCAGGAGTGTGTAGAGTGGCTAGTACTCCAACGGTGCTATTGTTACCATTTTCACCTTTGCTGCTGTATACATCTGCAAAAATTTGTGTTTCCCCTGAAAAAAGCAGAAATACATTTTTACCACAAAGCTAATTAAACAAGCATCTGACACATGCGAAGGTAAAACATGTAACTAACTGTCTGTGTTGGACTACAGGTTACTCAATGACACCAGCATAAAGTTGGAGTAGCACTGGTTAAAGCAAGAGACTTGCATCACTGTAACTGAAAGCAGTCCTTTATTTTGCAAAACACTCTACATGGCATGGATATCATTTTATCTGATTATCAAGTACCTAGCAGTGTGGGCCTCCCAGTTGCTTTTCTTTCAGGCACTGCTGGGTTACAAGTGTTTAATGACAGTTTGCATCACTGGGACTTCAGCATATGTGATTCAAGGTCTATGTGATGAGGCTTAGAAGAATTTAAAGATTCATTAAAAAGAAATGAAAATCTTGACCAGACAGTGACCAAAGGCCTTTCCAAGCCACAAATAGGAAAGGGAAGATAGTAACTGAGGTGGCATAATGGAGGTTTAAATAGACATAAGAAGATTTTGACTGTGCTGAAGGGAAAATAAACTACAAACACACTGATATCAAAGTTATTTGTTTCCAATGGGAAGTGGTGGAAACTTTATTCTTTGTGAGACTGACCAACTACTGAATTCAGAGCTAGGAAGAGACTTAGAATAGATGATATGATGGAGTTCATGCATCTAATTTTAATGAGAATGGGATGTGGAATAAGTGACTTCTTTTTAAAGACATATTTACCATACCTAACAATGCCAGAAGGCCCATTGCAGTCAACACTGGCTTCCTCACCATCTGAACATGTGGTGGTTTTGTGTTGTTCATTTGAAATCGTGCAGTTAGTGTCCTCTGGGTAAAGTAATGGGGGTAGTAGTTCATGAAGGCATTATCATTACTCAGCAAGGTATAGTTAATAGTGTTGTTGGCCTTGGAAATGAGCAGGTTTTGATGTTGGATGATTATCTGCAAAGTGATGGAGAAGATTAAATTTCTTCTTTAAAAAAATCTAATATTTTTTCTGATTACTTAACTGAAAAGCTAATGAAGTTAGTGAAAAACTAATGAAGTTCCTATTTTCTACTGAACACTGGATATAGAATGCATAGTATTGAAGCTACTGGATTATTTCCTTGTGGGATCAATTTAACTTGCTATTATACACTGGAAACGGCAAGTGAGAGCACTCTTGCCTCTGCTATTTTGGTAAAGCTAGCTATAGAGAAATAGTTTAATTCATGTGCAGCTCAAGCGTATGCAAGATGAAGAGAGGAACTTGCAATGTATATGCAACAAAAGCAACAGCACACAACATTTTGGCTTCTAAATTCATGAAGGTCTTAGAGTGGCTTTGGGTTATGTAATACCTGGCTAAAATTAGGTCATTAGTAAGATTGCAGCAATACATCTAATCAGATGTAAAGGATTAAACCTACATATAAGGACAGAAGCAGAACAGCAGGTTCCTTGTAAGAACATAAAGCTCTGCACAGAGGAAGAGTTTTATAAACATGCTATGCAATGAGGAAGATGCAGGTGTTCTTAGCTGGAGGTCAGTACAGATGGCTGTAGCAGATTTCTGCAGAGTTTTGTGACCTATTATATTTACAGTGAAAATGTACATTTACTATCACGAAGTGTAGAGTTCAGGGAGGATGGAAACAAGAATACTTAAGAATACATTAATGGACTTCTAATCCTATTCATTATAAAACAGTTCAAAGGACTGGACTGGCAGTCTGGATTTATACCAGGCGAGTATGTCCTCCTTCTCTCAACAGGACTAATGTTTTTATTTTTACGAATTACTTTGAATTTATGCTAGTGCCATAGCATACAGTTTTTAACCCCTGGTTTCTGTTTTTGTTGAGTGACATTAGGCACTTCTACACATGCTGTTAATGCACTGAAAGCTTACTGCACAATAAAATACCATGCAGTAAGCTTTCCCTGGGAGTGTGTCTACACGTGCCCATTGGGAACAAATCTGCTCCTCATAGGAGCAGTTCAGTGCAGGGCTATTCCGCTTTGTTCTGCTCCCTTACAACAGCCAGGGCAAACTCCAAGCTCCCCTGAGTGCCAGCCCCAGGCTGGCAGGGGACACCAGGGTCAGGTCTGGGCTCTGGGGGGAGCTGTCCTGCCTCTGAGGCAACTGCCTCCCAGCCCTGCACACCTGCCCTGGGCAGCTGCCTGCTGCCCAGCCCCTGCTCCAAGATTGGAGCAAGGGCTGGAACACTGTCCCCTGCCCTGAGTCAGAGTGGGGGCCAGGCAGCAGGCAGTTATTGGGGCAGGGGATGGCACTAGTCCCCAGTCTGATCTTGGAGTGGGGGATGGGCAGCAAGCAACTGCCAGGGGTAGGGAGTGGGACCCCACCCTCTGCTCTGGTCAGCCAATCAGAGCAGGGGGCTGGGAAGTAAGCAGCTGCCCAGGGAGGGGACAGTTCTCTTGCTCCCTGCTGCCTGGGCTGACTGGGAGCAATTTGCAGTAAATGCTGTGCACATATAAATGGTAATGCTTTACTGTGCAGTAGCTTAGTCTACTGTGCAGTAAAGCACCTCATGTAGATGTGCCCGCACTCATGCAGTGCTTCATTTTATTCCATTGTAAAATGATGAAGAATGCAACAATGAGTTGGATCAAAGGTATAGGCCAGAGCAGAATTTGGTGAAGTCTTGAAGGCAGATACCCTAGAAGTTGAAGTGTAGGACTTTGACAGCAACATCAGAACTGTAAAACACTGGCACCCAATCTTCTGGAATGACCCATGGGCTGGGTGACTAGCACAGGGTTGGTTGAGAGGCTGGATCATGTGCGGGGTCAGTACATGGAATTGATCTATGGCCTTGATCCTGCACTGGCCTGATTCGATTGTATGTTGGCCTAATCCAGCCATGCACTGATAATATGGTCCTGCATGCCACACTATCTGGCTTGTAGGGCTCCCCATGGATCCAGAAATTGGAAGCAACAATTTATTTATTATTCAGATTCAAATAAATATTAACGATTTGAAATAATTATCTAAGTCAACCTTGAATTTAAGATGAACCCCAAGAAGTAAATTCTATAAATAAAATTTTTACAAATTTGTTACTGGCAGGCTCCATCCCTGTTCTAATTTGGAGACAGCCCAGCACCTGTAGTAGCTGTGAGGATTATGTGCTGCTGCTATGGGGCAGGGCTGAGATTATGCTCAGTGTCCCAGGCTGCAGTGTAGACATAATCTGCTAGCTGAAGTAAGGGTAAGGGGGCAGGGAGAGAGGCTAATGGGGAGCAGCGACTTTGTGGGTAGGGAGGGAGGTGCTGGGGGGAAGAAGCTGCAGGACAGAGATGTCAGGGTGCAAAGGCAGTGCAAGTTGGGGGGCCAGGCAGCAGCTGCAGCTATGGTCCCAATGCTGGGTAGGGGCTGAAGCCCAAGCCAGAGCTGCCCCCTGCCCCCACTATCCTTGTTCATGATTCTAAAATAGTGAAAAAAAACCTTGTCTTAGAATTGAGTAAACAAAGTAATGCTGCCTCCATTCCCCCACTGCCAAATTTCCAGACCCCTGGGAGCCCCATGGGTCAGACAACACAGTTCTGCAGGCCAGATGTGGCCTATGGGCTGGGGGCTGAGCATCTTTGGCATAAAATATACAAGAGACCTTAATCTAATAACCCACATTTATGCTGTCCTATTTCAAAACAACCACAAGTGTAATTAATTCTATCCATCTCAATCTTCTCAGGGACCTATTTAAAAATATTTTAAAGTCAGACTTGGTATGTCTTCTTGTGGCTCAAGATGATTTTTTTTTTCTCCCTCAAAGCTGCTAGGTACAAAAAGTCTTAAGAACATGGTGATATTTTATCATTAAATGTGAACCAAGAAGGAATGATGAGTAGCCATTCTTTAACTGACCTAATGCTTTTGTGTCAAATATTGCATACTGTAGTGAAAAAGGATCACCAGTCAGTCTAACACATTCATGAGCAGGTTGTAGAAAGTTCATACACATTTTGATGAAGTAAAGTCTGCTGGAGACAACAGAGCTTACAGACTGCTGCTCTGAAAAGTTCAGTGTTAGCTCTGACCAAAAGAAGCCTCCATAGTAAATAAGACTTGCCTGTGTGCACTTCTGACTCCATTATGAGAGGCAGGATATTATGTAAGCATCAAAAAAGTTGTAGGAAGTAAGCTTGCTTTGGAATGAAGGTATGAAATTCTAGGCATGTCTACATGAGACATTTAATGGCGCAGTAGCCTAGTTAACATGTGCACATGCTTACTACACAGTAAACCTCACTAATCGCAAATATGTGTACTACCTCAAAATGCAAGTAGCAAGTACTTTAAATCACTACTAGCGCAGTAGTGCTTGTGTAGATGACTACCCTGGAGCAAATCTCCTCCTGGTCAGTTGTCCACTGAAAGGCAGGAGCTCCAAACCCCCTGCTCCAGAAACATGATTGGGAAGCAGGGGCTGAGAGATCCTTATCTCCCAGGCCCTGCTGCACCATCACAATTGAGGAGTAGGGGGTTGGGAGATAAGGGTCTCCCAGTGATGGCCCTACAGTTGTGAAGCTGGCGCTGGGAGCTCCCTGTTGGCAGGGACTGGGGAGCCTGTTTCATGCCCAGTTCCATGATCATGGACCTGGGTGGGGAACAGGCTGAGGAACTTGTTCCCTGCTCAGCACCGCCAACACAGACATGAGCAGGAAATAAGCTGGGGAGCAAGCACCCCAACCTGTTCCCTACCCAGCTCTGCACTTGCAGAGCTGAGCAGGGAACAAGCTCCCCACCTTGTTCCCCAGCCTCCTCCTCGTGTGTGGGGTGGGGGCTGGGAACTGTCCTGGTCAGGGGTAGGTCCTAGCCCCAAAACCCAATTGGGTGACCTAGGTAAGATATCTGCTAGCTGCCCCACCGGTGCATTGGGGCTGGGACCTGCCCCTACCCTGCAGCTTTCCAAGTTCCTTGCCCCTGATCAGGGCACCAGGGCCAGGAGCGCCCTGCTGCTGGGATTGGAGGACATTGTTCTCACCCTAACAGCAGGCAGCCCCCAGAGGCAGGGTGTAATATTCCAGCCCCAGGTAGGAGACAGCTGTCCCCTGGCCCGGTAGTCTGTGCCAGCCCCTTTGGGTGATATCCTAGGGTACCTATAGCTCCCCCTGGTGGTGCCAGGGGCCCACTGCAGGGCTCCAGGAAGCAGGAACAGTTTGCTGCCATTAGCAGCAAATCTGCTCCAACTTCCCTGCATGTGTAGATTCCTGCCCAGGAGCATTTATTCGTGAGTTTGTAAGTAAACTGATCCCAGATCCAATGCATATGTAGGTGCACCCTCTGACTGAAACATTCCATGAATCCACCACGTCATTCTTATAAATTCATTTCTTATAAATCAACCGCGTCATTCATCCAGGCATAGGCAACACATAGTGGGGGCACGTGGGTGGAGGGGTATGTGCCCCTCCAAGATTGGCCCTTGCCAGGTGGGGAGTGGAAGCACCAAGTGACGTACCAGCTGGTGCCCCTCCCTGAATGGTGCCGGTGGCACTGAGAGAAGTCACATCTCCACTGCTTCTGGCACTTCTGGTTTTGCCACTGGCACTGCGATCAATTACGGGGGGACACCCTCCTCTCCCTCAGTCATCAAGCAGGCTCTGGGGGACACCCCTCCCCCGGCTGGCGATCAGCTGCTGTCACTCATGCATCCAGGACATTTTTATTTAATATGTAGTCACTTGAATGACTGCTAACCTCCAAGTGGGCTTGCCTGAATAAAGAGTGAAATATAAGTAAGAGCCTCATGACTGGGTCTGTAAATTTACCCTGCAGCCTATGTATTGTATATATTGCAGTCTATGTACCTAGGTTAAAAAATTGTTTAGATCCCACTACCTCTTCAGATTGGCTTTGCTTAGAAATGATTTGGGCTGTGAGTTACCTTTACCACCATGGCAGCGTAGGTCACATCAGCTCTCCATGTCTGTGGAACTGACCATCCCACCATTGGGTCTGCCTCATCATTGTAGATTGGAATAGAAGTGAAATTTGGGAAAAGCTGCTGAATTTGTTCAAGAACTTCTGTTTCTTCTTGCAAGATCTGAAGTGAACTCCCAGCTCCCTGTAATAACAGGAATATGCTGTCATGCAAAGTGAGTAAACAACAAAGACAGTACCTGTGTCATGCGGCAGGTCACTAGCCAGGGTTGCCAACAGGGTTGTCAGTAAATTTACTGGCTGTCACTAAAAAATCAGGTTAAAATGGCTGTCAGTGGGCACAGTTACACGTGCCTTAATGTGCCATAATTACAATGCATTAAGTTTAGTACCTCTAATAACAGGTACTAACTTAATGTGCTGTAATTGACGCTACTGCGCAATAGTGCCAGTGCACGTTTTTGTGACGCTAATGCGCAGTGGACTAATTCTACTGCACGTTAGGGCATTACCATGGTTTTTGCCTGCCACGTTAATATACAGTAGAATCAGTCTACTGAGCTTTTAGTATCTCATGTAGATATGCCCAGTAAAATCAGTAAAAAATATCTTTAGGTGTCAGTAAAAAGACTAAGCAGCTGTAGCTTGATTGCAGCTCTGATAGAGCATAGCAGTGCCACCTAGTGCTTCCTGAGGAGAATATTCTCTCAGCCATATACTACTGCTGCTGCTGCTGCATCCCAGGCTGCCTGGAATACTGCTATATCAGAACTAGGCTTCTTTGGGGGTCTGTACCAGGACAAGTGAAAGACATGGTAAGTGGCAGGGGTAAGGCTGGTGAAGGGGGCAGCAGGGTGCAGGGGGGATTATCAGGTTGTGGGGGTAAGTAGAGGAACCCTGGGGGTGTGCAGCACAGTGTAAAACCATTATTACTGTCAACCAAGTTTGCCAACCCAATACATTTTTTACCGCAAACTTTTTACTGACATCCAAACTTCTTTTACTTTTTTTAAGTCTATTTGACATTAAACCCCTAAATTTGACCCTGGCCCTTTTAACTGGCAGCAGGTCAGGGCCTAGCAGAAGAGGTACACTTACACTATGTAAAACATACAAGTAAAAGCATGTGTCGGTTAAAGTATGGCTATTAGTAAAAGGCTTGCAGGTTATCGTTATTTTTTTCTTGGATTGTTAACCGTGTCCCTGGATCATCCAAGTATTTGTGTCTTTGGCAAATCTAATATTTCTATACTTCCTCCTGAAGCACAAATGATGTTCGAATAAGCCATTTTGTTTCAAATGGCAAAATTCTGTATTTCCCTTAGCCCCACTCTCTATATGTGAAAAAATGGGACAAAGTTATTATTAGGTAGATACCAGGTTTAAAAACACTTACTTTTTAGGCTAAAGTTTTCCATTAGGATATCTTTAAAAGGCCCTCTTAAAATTACAATGACCGTATTTCCCTGTATAGGCAGAGCCAACTTCAGAAACCACAGTACTGGAGAATGCCTAGGAAACCTCAGGATTAAATTGTCAAGAAACCCTCTTCCGAGCTGACCTTTTTGTGGAGGGATATGTAGTCCAATCTCACACCAGTCTCTCCTGTGAAGAAGTTGGTTCCATTGTAACAGTGATATAGAAGACTCCAGCACATTGGTGACTTTGGGAAGGGGTGAAAGGAGTCTCCTGGCCCTCCAAATTTCAGTAGAGAACTAGCTTCTCTTAACCCTTCTGAGGAAGCATCATAATAATTGAGAAACCCTAGAATTAAAGCAGATACATATGCAGTAGATGACTACAACTTACAATGGTGGCTTGGTTAAAACTAGTGGAGAATACTGTAAATCTTCTTGCTACTATGCTGCTGATTAGCAAATGTATTCAAGTAAGTGCACAAGGTGCCTTTGAAACTGCCTCTCGCCCTCTTCTTCCTCCATGAAGATCACAACAGGAAACTACTGGTCCAAAGCCTCAGATTTATGAAGTCTTCAGAAAAAGAAGCTTGTCAATGGGCATCTGCCTGAAAAGGCTCCCAGGACACACAAATCAAGCAGAAAACCACATAGCATAACTTTAGTCTGTAACCAAACAGCAAACTGAGGGTATGTCTACACATGCGCTTTAATGCACAGTAGCCTATTTTACTGTGCATTAAAGTGTCACATAAAAAATGTGTGATTACCCTACTGCACAGTAAAATGGGTTACTGCACATTAAGCATCACTTAAAAACCATGCACATCAGTTCAAAGTTCCCTCTAAGGTGTGCGTGTGCATGGCAGCACACAACTAAAAGTCTGGCCACACACAGCCTTTGCAAGGCCATGCACCGGGAGAGGAGCTTAAGGTAAGCTCCAAGGTGAGGTGAGGGCGGGGACTGGCAAGGGCCGGGGAGTGGAGCAGTTTCCCAGAGCCGCAGAGCAGTTCCCCAGAGCTGGCAGAGCCTCACTCAGGGCAGGCAGCAGCTCCTCTCCCAGGTGAGGCAAGGCAGGGATGGAGGCTGAGGCTGGGGGCTGCCACAGGTTCCGCCAGCTCTGGGGAAGTGCTCCACTCCCCAGCCCTGATGCCATGTGACTCCTCGCTCCCTGATGCGAAGTGGGGGAACGGAGCAGTTTCCCCGGAACTGGCAGAGCCCGGGCCCCAGCTTCCAGCCCTCGGCCCCAGCCTCTGGCCCCTGACCCCACCCTCCAGCCCTCTTCGGTAAGTGTCTCACTCACGGACCGAAGCAGTGCACCGCAGACTGCTACTACTTAGAGGGAACATTATAACAGTTACTGTGCATTAAGGCAGCCTAATGTGCACTTATTTAGTACCTCACATTGGAGGTACTAACTTTAATGCACATTAGAAAACATGATTTAATGCACATGTAGACATGACCAGTGTGATCTAATTTCTATTGTTCTTATTTCTATTTCCTTTTTCTGCATGCTGTATCTGCTTCTTCACATGGGATACTATCCAAACTGCAAATTTACAAGATTCAGACCAGTGATCACGTGTGTGGATCATAGCCAGGGACAAACATTTATAGAACAGTATATACACATTTTTATTGTATTCCTATTTTTTGTCATCCTACCCTGCTTCTTTTCTGTTTCTTCCCAGCACATCATCAATATGAATAAACTAAACAGTAAGAGTTAATAAAAAAAACAAACTTACCTTTGACAGTCATTGACACATTATCAAAGTCATGATGATCTGGCTCATTCCAAGTTTCAAAATTCCATTTGGCAACATGTTCCAGACCATATTTTGCTGGAAATAAAACAAACTTTAAGTACTGCAGTTTCTTACTACATAAGGTGATTAATCTGAGGATAAGTTCCATGGGTATGATACATTCAGATATATACTGAGCACTGGGACCACTAAATCCGAGTACCGTTTTTGGCCAATAGAAAATCTACTTAAAAAGCTATGCTGAACTTTTTGCATAGTTTGGGTCATACTGAAACTATTTGTATGTTTGGGTTGACTCTGCTAATAGTTTTGGTTGGAAGAGAGCATGTCCGGACTGGATTCACAAAACTGAAGAAGGGAGACATTGGTTCAGATTCCTACTCTGTGGGCATATCTACACATGCATTTCAGTGCTTAGCAATAAACTCTGGCTCATATCGTGACAGAGTTTCTTACTCCTGGGCACCACATTTACACATGCACCCGGGACCACAGCACACTGAACTAGGTCAGAGCAGCCCCAACTGGCAGGAGATCAGGGGGCCAGCCTGAAAGTTCAGGGCTGCTCCAACCCAGCTCAATGAGCTACAGAGGGGCTGGCTAAGGCATTAGGGTGTTTCAGTGCGGGGCTAGCCAGCAGGCTGCCCCCCACACTGAAGCACTCTCATGCCTGAGCCAGCTAGGTCAGCATCTATACATACGCTGCTGGGCACAAAAAAATTTCACAGCAGGATAGTACTCATATTTAGAAGTACTAACCTGCTGTGGAGTTTATTAGTTTCTTGCAGCCTAATAGGGCTGCATGTGTAGATCCTGAGACATTTACTGCACAGCTAACTAGGCAACTCCACAGTAAACATCTTGTGTAGATGCACCCTGTTTACAAAGACTTGAACCCACTTTTCAGGGAGCATTCTAGTCATCCCTGAGCAGGTCTATACAAGACACTGACTGTGCAGTAGCTGAATAATATTGCATAGTAGTGCATCACAGCACTAACGGTGCTAATATACTACTGCGCAGTATTATTAGGCTGAGTAACAGTGTCATTAAAAAGACGTTTGCTGGCACTACTGCGCAGTAAACCTGGTTACTGCTCATTTATTTATTACTTGATTATACAAGTACTAAATAAATGCAGTAACCACTGCAGTAGCATCTCGTGTAGATGCACCCATTGTATAGCCTGTTCTGAGGTAGATCTCCTTCAGTCTCTTCTGCTGGAGGTATTTCGCTTTGCTTAGAACATAGATTACTTAAATATTTGCTGATCCAGAGAAGGAGCTTGTGACTGTATTTGGTGATTAAGTCAGAACACGGACCTAGGTGCTGGAACACCTGGTTTCTACTCCCTGCTCTAACGAAGGTTTAATTATTTATGCAAAATGGGACACCATCACTGTGACAGATTAGGGTGGCAGATAAACTGAGGACATGTCTACATGTGCATTAATGCACCTTTTTTTAATGCACATTAAATTTAGTACCTCCAATATGAGGTACTAAATTAATGTTCATTAAGCTGCACTAACGTGTAGTAACTTTTTAGTGAAGCTTTGTGTAGTAGACTACTTTACTGAACATTACCATAATGTCATTTTTTATGTGACTCTTTAATGTGCAATAAAATAGTCTACTGCACATTAAAATGCACGTGTAAACGCACCCTGAAAATCCCTGGCTATTGAAACTACAGCCATGACCATGAGATTAATCTACTCCTTCATTTGTTTTGCTTGTTTTCAAATATATTAAAAAGCTGATTTGGATTGAATGAGATGTTTAATTTGACACAAACAGAATTTGGGTATTGCATATTTCACTAAGATCTCTTCTCCATGTTCCCCTTAGTTTACTTCATTTCAATCAGAAACATTTTTTTTTCTTGTTTGACTGCCAAACCAGGAAAAGAAAGATATGCACAGCCCTTCGCTCAACCAGCCTGTCATCTTCCAAATGTAATGGATCTACTCCTTGGAGTTCCCAATGATTTCAGAGATAGAATGATGCCTGACTCGAAGGGATGAATATGTGTCTGTCTGGTACATAGATTATCTGTGTCTCATTCCTTGAGTATTTAGTTAGTCTTCTTCTGTCAACCTGCACTGCTCCTTTTTTTTTTTTTTTAATTGTATTTTCCTACAAAAAATGTTTGGTGCTACAATGTTCCATGAGACACTGTAGGCTGTATAAATTGTCCATCCTTCTGTGAATCTTCTTCCAGGACAAAGTCTATGAACTAATGTTGCTCAAACCCCTTCCATTTCTCCAATCGAGCACACATCACAGAACTTTGGAAGCAGGAAGACAGGACTCATTATAGCAAGAAAAATAGGATTTTTTAAAAGTAACTTACCTATATATCTCTTAGCCAGAAGTGCAACTAGGTTCTTCCATCTTACCACCTGTTTTTTATCTTCAAAATCTGTGAAGTATCCTGAAGGGCTTCCCATAAGTTCAAATCCTTAAACAAGTAAAAAAAGGTCTTATTCTCCATTTTTTTTATTAACTGAATTTATTTTCCAACCTTCATAGTTTCTAGGATCAGAAGGGACCTGAGTAGATCATCTAGTCCGACCCCCTGCCATGGCAGGAAAGAGTACTGGGGTCAAACGACACCAGCAAGGTG
>NW_017728950.1:21331800-21341341 GCF_001723895.1 Crocodylus porosus | reverse complement strand
AGGTCCTGCATTCTGGCTAAGAACCTACGTGAGCAGTCAGATCTGGCTGACTGCTCATCCCAGCAGATGTCCAGGAAGTTCAGGTCCCCCATGACTACCACATCCTTAGACTTCACTACCTTCATGAGCTGACCTAAGAATTCCTGGTCGAGCTCTTCCCCTTAGTTGGGAGGTCTGTAGTAGTCATCTGATAGTGACCTCCATGAGATGCACAGACTGAGTTATGTAAATGAAGCTTACGTTCCTGATGCCAATTTGAGATTACTCAAAGTTATTACTTGTCAATAAAATTCACAATATTAGGAGTAACCAACTCAGTTTATGACGGGGGAGCAGGCAATTATTTTGGGCAGAGGGCTGCTTACTGAGTTTCGGCAAGCCATCAAGGGCCGCATGACGGGCAGCCCAGGGCACATTAATATTAATTTTCTAAATTTTTTCAGGACCCCATGGGCTGAATAAAAGGACCTGGTGGGCTGCATCTGGCCACTAGGCCACATTTTGCCCACCCCTGGTTTATAAGCTGGAAAGGCATTGGATGCAAGTGCTACTGTGTTCAGGGAAGTACCAGCAAAATCCATCTGGGAATTTGTCCTCCCTGGCCCCTTCTTGGGTGTTTCTTGGTAAACATGGGTTGATTTCATCTTCCAGTTTACAAATCTCAGTTTAATACCAAAGCACTTCATAAGTAAAATAGAAGGGTTTTTATTTGCTACTTTCTCAACATTTGCTGCACAGATTTTGTATTTAAGCTAATAGGAGTTAAATATCAGTAAAACATGTTTTGTTTCAAAATCACTTCTGGTGAAACTCACTTACAGTTCTGTCTGATGATTGCACAGTTTGGTCCAACATTAATAGTTGATGGATAAAAGCATCTTACCAGGAACAAGTTTGTTTGTCCGTAGAAGATCCATAAAATTATCCAGGTTGGTGAAATTATAGTGCAGTTTCCCATTTGTCATCCTATAGGCAGTGAAAGATAAAAATGTGATTACTGGGATAGAGACAGCATTTGCCTCCAATATTAGCAAGGCTGCATAACTTCAGGATGTAATAACCATGTTTCCTTGTTGTATAGGACTAGCATGTTTCTTCTGCAAGTTTTACATATAAGATTCTCTCTTTTAAAGTGGTTGACATCCATAGGATGTAAATATGGCCCTTTTATGCCCAGTCCATGGTATTTTCATCTCTAAAATGCAAGAACAACAAAGCTCTGATTAGTGATTGCTGGCCTTGTCTCCATGTTTTCATCTAGAGCATCTGTTGTTTGGCTCTCCAATCTCTTTCTGACATACCAGGTAGAACTTACAGAAACTTTTTCCTCCTCACTTGCTTTCTCACAGTGCCTAATTGCTTGTGGTCCCCTTCTTACATAATATGGAGATCTGATGCCTGATGTAATTAATTAATCCTCGTGATTTTTATCCTTTGTTGTTCTTACTTCCGTGAACTCTTTGCTTTGGCCACATCTTAAGATTGGCCTTTATATATGCTGGGTAAAAAAGACCATATATTCTGAATGTATAGATATGAAAACATCTACTGTAATTTTTTTCAAATGTTAACATCCTTAAATATTCTCCCTCTGCTCCAAAAAATCAGTAGAAAAAGCATTTACATTTTCAGCTGAACCTCTGTCTAGACTCCATGAGTACAAACGTGCATTCATTTCCTGATACAAACCTGTGCCAGCATCCACATTTGAATGCTTATATACAAGGATTATGATCAGCTTCACAAAAAACATTTTCCTCAAAAGTGGAAAATAATAATCTACTGTAACAAAATTCTGCAAATGTAATTTGTTGTACACTGAAATAAAACCTGTGTAAATGTACAGATATATTCCAACCATACTCATGCTAACTAGCTCATTAACCTGGTAGCTTATTAACCACATATCAGTATACATAAGCAGTGTAATGCATAGAAGGGCAAGGTTAAAATTGTGTGTGTGACAGAGAATCCAACGATGAGTGCTTTAAGTCATGGCAGGATGGACAAAACTTCTGACTCTGCCTTTACTACTGCTGTTTATCAGGCTGTCTTTGCTCTCTTTCCCATCCTGTGCACAGAGGACTATGGGAATGAACTCTTTCTTGTGGATCTTCCCCAGGGCTAGGTTTGAATAGAAAGCCTATTGTTTTATCATCTTGGATCTATGCCTGAACTAAAAAGGAGATGATTAAACTGCTTGGAAAAGAAAGAGGAGGTGCTGGTGACTGAAGCGCCATTAAGATTGGCAGCTTGTCTCTGAATTGCTGTCCAGATGAGTGCTTTGATGTGCGAGGCAGAACAAATATGAATGAACTGAATCCACTCCTTATCCCACATCAAGGTTCTGTGAAGGATGGGAATCGGACTCTGTTCATTCAGACTCAGCTCCTTCATATTTGCTCCTTGTCATGCATCAAGTTCCCAGGAAGGATCTGAATGAGACTAATCTGATTTGGGTCCTTCCTGGGACTTTGATGCAAATCAGAATGAACTAAATTCGATTTGGATCCAGTCCTTGTCCCGCATCAAGGCACCAGGAAGGATCCAAATTGGATTTGGTTCATTTGCACTCAGATTGCTCTAATTCACTCCTCGTCGTGCACTGAGGCCCAGCAAAGAATCCAAAGGAGCTGAATCTGATTTAGATCCTTTGCAGTCCCTGGATGTAGAGTGAACCCAAAGGATCTAGATATGGACTTGGACCATAAAGGGGTGGTGCCCCTGGGCAGAAGCGGGGAAGTGCAGTGCTGCCCACATCAATGCATGGGGAGGTGGGCCTGGTGCTGGCAGGAATCATTTCAGGAGGGGAAAGAAGCTGCCGCCAAGCCTGGCCCCAACAAGATCCTGGGAGCTGAGGGGCTGCAGGGAGGCCTCACAGGCCCCATACAGTGCCAAGCAATGCCCTCCTCCCTCCCTGCCAGGTTGGGCTCTGTAAGGCCAGAGGCTGAAGGAAAGAGTGGGGCCAAGGATTCGAGGGCCCAGCACACATCAGGGATCCGTGAGTGCAAGGCAAACCACTGCCTCCCTGCTTTTGCTTTTTTTGTTGTTGTTGTTGATTACTGCTGGGGCCTGGGAGAGGCCATATTCCTTTGATGCCTTGCCACAGCCAAGAGGCCAGGAGCTCTTGGGGTCTCCGGGGGTAGAAGACTGTACTGTGGCAGGACCAGCAGGCCTGTCCAACCAAGGGAAATTGTCTCAGGGAGCAAGACCATTTCCAAACAGTCTTTAAGTTGTGCAGGCTGAGCATGATGGAGAGTAACTGGTCATTCACCAGCGAACCCACAGCCACTGTACAAGCAAACCAACCAGCTGGAACTCACAAATGGCCCAATTTGGGATGATGTGACATGCCAGAACAGGGAAGAGCCCAGATCATTGACTATGTAGCTAGAGATTATCCAGCTAATGCATGGAAGGTGTATAGGGGAGGTGGAGCCCCAAGGGATATCTGTATGGAGTGCCTCCGAGTGAGTCCAGGTCAAACGGGAGTTTCTCACATCTACCCATAAGAACAAGACATGGCAGACAAGCAACAAGGGCTTGCTTCCCTTCAGAGATGGTGCTTGGCGGATGATAGTGCCAGAGAAAGCTAAAGCCCAAGCAAAGAACATCAGGCCCTGAGCTGCTCAGGAGCAGCTGCTCAAGCTTAGATTGGCACACCATGGACCAGATATGGCCCACGGACCAACCTGGTACCTTTCATCCAGGTTGCAGGCTGAAAAGGCTGGGCACCACTGGTGTAAACAGGGACCAGACCTTTGGCTTCAATACAATAGCATCCTTTCACATAAGGTTGCATTTTGACCCTTTTCATTAAAATGCCCCTGTCATCATGGCTGCTGATGAGTTTCTACAATAAAGAACAAATATAGAATTTCTTTCAAAGATGACAGCTTTTAGAAAAGCATTTGGAAGAAGGATTTTTGTAATGGCTATATCAGCATTTTGGAAACAGAGCTGAATTTAAGCCTGGCTATTTGGTACCAGGGAAAATTAACTCTGACGGTCAAGGTCCAAAGTCCAAAGCATCATAAAGTGTAGTTCTGCTTTCACAAATCCATTAACTGTATTTATTACACCCTGTGTTCTATTGAAATATTTACTTACTTGCTGTCAGCAAGCATAACAATGATTAACTCTACTTTCATGTAAAAACTTACCAAGACAGCCCACATAACAGAACAGCAATGAATGTTCACCTGACCTCAGTATCTAAATCAAAGATTGTAAAAACCAAGGTTATGTCTCCCTGGTATGCACGTTAGGGATTGTACAGATTTTTTTCTGTATTTCTATAGAAATAATTTCCTGCTCAGGAGTCCTTTCTCCAAAACATTGTCGTCTTTTCACTTTTCACCAGGTTCCATGCTTTATGATAAAATCTAGACCTATCTGCTTTTATAGAAGACACAGAAATAGCTGCATATGATTGGATAGAGACATTTAGAATTTATCCCTCCGTCAAAACAGAATTAATAGAATCTTTGCTTGCGTGAACAGGGAAAGCTTACTCCTATTAACAGTCTGATGTTTGCACAAGTACTCTTACTAGCTTCACGATTTGGCCCTTAAGTCTCAATATTTCATGTTGGGTGATAAAGAAGGGCCACTGGAGTAGAATTCTGTTTCCCTTCACATGAATACATGGACACTTTCCAGCCACTTAACTGACATTTTTGGCACTTATCCACAGTTTGTGATTCTGTTACTCTTGCAGTGTGAGCACATAAGCATGTGCACACAAACTGAGAGTGTGCAGTAGGCAACATACTGGCCATGTCCACTCCTGACCCCATCATGTATGCAGCAGCCACAAAAATGTAACTGAACAAAAACCATGAGTAACAGGTGTTGCATGGAGGAAGGGGGCTCTCCTGCTTTAGTCCCTAAAGCTGGGTGGTTAGGGCACTTACTCATGAAGTAGGAGACAAAAGTTACAGGGAAACCCTGTTCAAACCCTCACTCAGGTTTGAATTTCCATTTCCCCAACTTCTAATGATCCATGAGGCCAAAGGCAGACATTATCCAAATTCATTTCCAGTGCTCCTTTTGAAGATGGCATCATGAGGGAGCTATGGGGGGTCAGGAAGAAGATAATAAGCAGAGGTGAGGTGGAACCTGCTTTGAAATGGTCTAGTCTGAGCCCTTACCCCTAATATGGCAGAAACCTCTCTGCTGCTACACTGCTCTCTATCCATTTTATCCAATGACTGGTAAAAGTGAGGGGCAGTCGCTCAACTTCAAAAGAAGCATTGGAGAAAAGCAAGAGAAATGCTTAATCTGTAGTGGGGTTGTTTGAACATGCTAAGACATCAGAGATCTGTAGGTTCACACCCCTGCTAGGCACACAGGTCCTAGAAGCTCTGTGCCTTTCTCCCTTCAGGAAAATGGGAGGGCCCTCCTCATCTTTTCTGGGACTTATACCAGTGAATGCACATATGTAAATGCATACCTGCCCAGCCAATGCATAACCAACTGAGCATCCACACTGCAGGAGTAATAGAATCAAAAACTGTACTTACATGCCAAAAACACTACTTGTATGGTTGCAAACTGTCATTTGGGTGTACAAAGAGTAATATAATTCCACCCTTAGTCTCACCTTTCACAAGCTATTTATTGGAATACTAGGCCTGGGGTTTATTTTCTTAACTCTCAGTGAAATGATTTCACTGTTCTCAAATACTGTAACACTTGTAATTGCCGCAATTTTGATAAAATATAAATGTGTAGGTTTATAAATATTTCTTCACAAAAGTGGATACCTGCTGCTGGAGGTGGTCTTAAGGGACATCTCTGTGTCCAGCATCTCCAGGAACTGCTCAGCTCTTAGTTAGTATATTCAGTGTATTTCTAGTGGCTATTCCATTATTGGTGAACAGCTTACTCTTGTTGTCTCCAAACAATCTGAGGAGGAGCAGAATGATGGAAATGAGAACTATTAATGACTTCTTAAAGTATGCATGGCAAAGATTTAGGAACAGATGCTATCACCTCCTTAACCAAACAGCCTAACCTCTATTGCTGCTCTAATCTCCCACAAGCATAGACTTGGCAGAGAATGCACATTATTAAAATGAGGAGGTGGCTACAGGAAGCCTGTGGGATGGGAAGGTGCCAGATGCTTCTGTCTTCTATACCTTCAGGATGAAGATCAAGAGCTCTACAGACAGACACTGGGAGTATCTACGCATGCCAATCCTGCTGGATGGGTTTACTCTCAATTCACTTAGGAGAAAACATACCCTGGGCAGACATCTACGCATCCAGACATTTGGGAGCAGATTTGCTGCTCCTGGCAGTAGCCTGCTCCTGCCCCATCCAGCCATGCCCTAGCCTCCTGCAGCAGCCAGGGGGAGGTGGAGGCTCCAGCTGCAGCTGCCTGCAGCTGGGGGCCATCTTCAAAAGCCAGCCCTGCATGCTGCTCCCTGGCCACCTGCCTTCCGGGCCCACAGCAGCCTGTAGAGTGCTGTGCCAGCATTCTGCGGCTCTGCCGTCAGAGCCTGTGCCTACTGCATGATTGCTGCTCCACCCCCAGGCCCCAGGAACAACATCCAGTGCCCTGGGCACCTACTCGCCACCCTAGTTGCCCTGCTTCACCGCCACAGTGACCATCGCCTGGCCCAAGTCAGTCTTAGCCCTGGTGGCACCTGTACGTGGCACAGATGCCTAGCCAGGCTCACTGCAGCATCTCAGACTCCCTGGCACTGCACTGCTGCCACTTACATCCTGTGTTGCCACCTGAAATCCAGCAAGGACTCTGACGTGTATCCAGATGCGCATCAATGTCCTCCTGGGGCTCCAGCCCCTGCTGCCTGTGGGCCTGCATGGCCAGCTAGGACTGATGCCCTGCCACTGGTGCCCTGCATGTCATCTAGAGCACCAAGGATGACAAACAGTGGCTGGAGTCATCCCAGATGATCCCAGCCATCTTTCAGGAGCTCCTTGAGCAGCTTTGCCTGCACCTACAGAGGCAGAACACCACCATGAGGCAGCCCCTCCCTGCAACATGTCTGAATCAAAATGCGGGCTTCTTTAGGCTTTCCAAAGTGGTTCAGAGCTTCTGAACTGCTTTGGAAAAGCTTCAGCGCTGCCTTGGGATCTGGTCATAGGGTATAACGGGGAATCAATGAAATAGCTATAACTTTGTTGTTTTTTGTCTGATTTGGATGAAATGTGCAGGGGTGGTAGCCTCTGCTGAGCACATGAAGCCTGCTGAGTTTCAAAAAGATCAGTGCAGGGGTTTGGGGGGAACTGCACCCCAAATTCTTGAAAGCAAAACTCATGTCACATGTTTGTGTTAAGCCACAGTGGGGTCAAAACTGCAGGAGTGGTGGCCCCTGCTCAGGCCACAAAGACTGCCAAGTTTCAAGGAAATAAGTGCAGGGGTTTGAGGGGAACTGTGCCTCAAACTGCAGACAAGCAAAACTTGTAACATGGGTGACACTGTGTGCGTTAAGGCGCAGCACGGTGAAAGCTGTGTGGATGGTAGTCCCTGCTGCAACCACAAAGCCTGCCAGCTGTCAAGGAGATAGGTGCAGGGCTTCTGGGTTCTGGGGCCCTGCACCTCTAGCTTCTGACAGGCAAAACTCATGACATGGGTGCTTGTGCAACTGACTGTCTCTGTCTTGGGGTAGTTGATTGTCTGTATTATTTCCTCTCCTTAGTCTGTGGTTTTGTAGGTGTTAATCGTTGCTCATTAACTTAACACCTAAAAAACCATAGACTAAGAAGAGGAAATAATCAATACAAACAATCAACTGCCCCAAGACAGAGACAGTCAGTTGCACAAGCACCCATGTCATGAGTTTTGCCTGTCAGCAGCTAGGGGTGCAGGGCCCTGCACCTATCTCCTTGACAGCTGGAAGGCTTCGTGGCCGCAGCAGGGGCTACAATCCCTGCAGCTTTCACCCTGCACCAATCACACACCCCTGCACCGATCTTCTTGAAACTCGGCAGGCTTCATGCTCTCAGCAGAGGCTACCATACCTGTTTGTTTCATCCAAATCAGACAAAAAACAACAAAGTTGTTTCATTGATTCCCCATAATACCCTATGGCTGGATCACTGAGGTAGCACTGCAGCTTCGGAGCCGCTTTGGCCAGATTGAAACAGGAACCCAGTCCAGAGCTCTGGATCGGATCGCTGGCATCCGAAGCGGCCAGATCCAAAGCCGGATCGAATAGCTGCCTACTTGCACAGGCCTACTACCAAGCCTGTAGGTATGAAGGAGATTGTTCATCCCAAGGTGGAGCACTTTACATTTCTCAACACTGAACTTCATTTAATTCCAGTCTGCCCAACCTGCAAGCCTGTCTAGATCCACCTGTATCTACAGCCTATCTTCAAGTGTGACCATGCTTCCCCTGTATCTGCAGCCTATCTTCAAGTGTTGTCCGCAAACTTGGCCAGTAAGCTCTTCACCCCCACATCCAAATCATGAAGATGTTAAATAGCACTGGACCAAGCACCAACCCCTGAGGGAAACCACTGGCCACTTCCTGCCAAGATAACAGATTAATTCATTAGAACTCTCTGGGAATGAACCAGGTTCGGCTTGAGTTCAGGCTACTGCTGGTTTGCACTGAGTGAACACCAGTCCTCTGGGCCCTCCACTATAGAAAGGATGTAAACAAATTGGAGAGAGTCCAGCAGAAGGCAGTGAAAATGGTTAGAGGGCTGAGACACATGACTGATGAGGAGAGGCTGAGGGAACTGGGTTTATTTAGTCTGCAAAAGAGAAGACTGAGGGTGGATTTAATAGCAGCCTTTAACTACCTGACAAGTGGTTCCAAAGACGATTCAGCTGGACTGTTCTCAGTGGTGGCAGATGAAAGAACATGGAATAATAGTCTCAAATTGCAGCAAAGGAAGTTTAGGTTAGAAATTAGGAAGAACTTTCTCATGAGGAGCATAGTAAAAGGTAACTCAAAAAGGTGGTAGAATCTTCATCCTTGGAGGTTTTTAAGACCCAGCTAGTCAAAGTCTTGGCTGGGATGATATAGATTTCATAGATATTTGGGCTGGAAGGGACCCTGGAGGATCATCAAGTCCAGCCCCTGCCCCAGAAGAAGGAAGTCAGCAGGGATCATAGGATCCCAGCAAGATAAGCATCCAAATGTGTCTTGAAGGCATTCAAAGTGGATGCTTGAACCGTCTCCGGCGGCAGTCTATTCCAAAACTTGGGGGCTCGGACAGTGAAGAAGTTCTTTCTTATGTCCAGCCTGAATTGGTCACAGTGGAGTTTGTGACCATTCAATCTTGTCATCCCTTGGGGGGCTATGGTGAACAAACATTCCCCCAGATCCTGATGAGCACCCCTCATAAACTTTTAGGTGGCCACCAGATCACCCCTGAGCCTGCGCTTTTCCAGGCTGAAGAGCCCCATTGCTCTCAGCCTCTCATCATAAGGTCTGTTTTCCTGACCTCTGATCATGTGCGTGGCTCTCCTGCACCCTTTCAAACTTCTCCACATCCTTTTTGAATTGTGGAGCCCAAAACTGGATGCAGTACTCCAGCTGTGGCCTCACCAAGGCCG
>NW_017728950.1:21320097-21328935 GCF_001723895.1 Crocodylus porosus | reverse complement strand
AGAGGTGGAGGCTGTCCCTTCCCAACAGCTCACCGCCCCTCTCTCCAAAGAGCAGACTGTGGTCATGGAAAACAAAGCCTTCCCGATGACACCAGCACCGCAGTCTTTGGTTCACTACCTCAATCCTCCTCTGCCTCCTCAGCCCATAACCCGAAACTGGGAAGATCAATGAAAACATCACCTGTGCCCCCAGACCTTTTATCCCTGCACCCAAATCCCTGTAGCACCTCATGACCCTGCTAGCAGCACTCCAAGCCGTGTCATTGGTGCCCACATGGATGAGGAGCATGGGATAGTGGTCTGTGGGCTGGAGGAGTTTAGGGATCTTCTCCGCAATGTCACAGATGTGGGCCCCCAGGAAGCCACAAACTTCCCAGGCTAAGGGGTTGGGGTGGCAGATTGCCCCCTCAGTCCCCCTCAGGATGGAGCCTCCCATGACAAACACTTTGCGTTTGGTCTTGGGGAGAGTGGGGACGGTAGCTACAGTGTCATCTGTGTTGGCCGCGGGAGCTGGCAACTCAGCAGGCTCTGCTGGAGCTGCAAGAGGCTCGTACCTGTTGCAAAGCTCGAGTGGGGCATGGGCCTTGGTGCGGCAGGCCCTGGGGCCCTTGACCACCTTGGTCCAACCCCATGGCTGGACAGAAGGGGAGGTCCCCAGATCCTCCTTCTCCTGGAGGGAGACCATGGTCTACCCTCCGTCTCCTGGGGGAGAAGGGCCTGGCAGCAGGAGTCTATCTCCTGCTCACAGTCCCTGATGGCAACCAGTCTCTGGACTGTGGCGTGGAGTTCCTCAAGCTGGTGTGCCAGAGACCCCAGTAGGGAGCAGACCCCACAAGGGGAGGTGGTCATACTCCCAGATCCCAGAGCCTGAAGAAGGGACAGGCAGTCCCTGCAGCCGAGAGCCAAAGGCTCTGTCTGCATGAAGCCCGGAACCATGGGCTCCATCTGGGTGGCCGTCTCTGTGCTGCAGACCCCAAGGGGACCCGAGGGGTGCGGCGTGTGCCCATCCATGTCATGCCCCTGGTGGGCTGGATACAACTGGGACTGCTTACTCTGGGGGACTCACAGGCAGGGCCTCGGGCCCTCCCACTCGCCCTCCTGTGCGAACTCCTGCACTAACTCATTCGCCAGGCCCAGGAATGCACCTGTTTGCGCGGCCTGTTCGCGAGGCTCTGGTTGCATGGCTCCCTGGGGGGCTGGGTGAAGTAGGAGCCGGAGGGTGAGACGTGACCCTCATTGGCCCACTTAGCCCATTCCCAGCTGGTTAGGTCCCGCCCTCCATGGGTGCCTGCTTACCTGCCGGCAGGCCGGGGCTTGTCAGGGGTCCTGGGATTGTTGCTGGGGTCCCTGGGCTCGGGGTGCAGCGGGCTTACACCCGCACGTCTAGCACCGGAGCCAGGACTCTAATGGGGCTTATGCCATTGCCGGGCCCTTTTTAAACTGCGCGCATGTGCAGAAGGGCCAGCCAGCACCTCAGTGCTTTTGGGGGGGCTAAGGGGGGTCCCTCCCCTCCACTGAGGGAAGGAACAGGTGTGTGATTTCCCCCTAACCCTCACCCCTAGTTGGGATGATCCTGCTTTGAGCGGGACATTGGACTAAATGACCTCCTGAGGTCCCTTCCAACCCTAATTTTCTACGATTCTATGATTCAGTCAACTATGAGCAGGCCCTGTCCAGGTGAGCACTTGAGACTCTTGTTCATATCAGTGTTAAATCCTGATGGACTCTGTCTTGCAGGATTGGGCCCCAAAGCAAGGTACAATCAATGTCCACTAGGGGTGCACCAATAGAGATTTTCTTGGCCGACACCGATAGCCAATTATTCCCCAGGTATATTGGCCAATACTGATCCAATAACTGATCTATAGGAGCACAGCTAGATAGCGTGAAGAGCAGCACCCTGCAGGTAAGTCTGTGGAAGAAAAAGGGCGTGGGGAAGGGAAGGGGAATGGGGCGGGCAGATCAAGGCTTCCACGATGAGGGAGTGGGGCACGGGCAGGGGCAGGGGCTGGAGCTGGGGCTGGGGGGTGGTGAATGGGACCCCAGAGCTGGGGTGGGGAACTGGACAGAGCCACAGGTGGCTCATCCAAAGGATCAGTATCCCGGTGCTTAAAAACGGCAGCGGGGGTGCTTGAACTAATGCTCATCTAATGAGCTTTAGTTCAAGTGCTACCACCACCATTTTTAAGCTTTTTAAGAGCGGAGCTGCATGGGGTGAGGGCAGAGGCAAGCTGCCTGCTGTGGACTCAAGGCTTTCTGCTCTGCTGCCTTTCCCCCAGGAACCACACACTGGCTGCACTATGTCCCCTGCCTGCCCAGCTGCAGGAGGCTGGGTGTGCAGTGGCTTCATGGGTAACATGTGGCTCCCAGGGCAAAGGCAGCAGGGTGGAGAGCCCCAGACCCACAGCTGGCAGCCTGCATCTGCTTCACGCATAAACCTGGGGGTGCACATGCCCCCCTATGCCTCCCCCAAGGGTGTGTGCAACAGCAGAGAGCTGTGCCCCCTGGACAAGCAGCCTGCAACACCATCCCGCTCCTCTCCCCCAACCCTGCAGTCCCATACACTGCCCTGGCTGGGCAGTGCTCCCAGAGCCAACTCCACCCCCTTCTCCTGCCTCACTACCTCCCTCACCATAAGGGCCTTGATCTGTAGCCCCCCAGACCGATTCCCTCCCCCACATCCCTTCCCTTTTACAGACTTACCTGCAGGGCTCTGCTCTACACACTGCCTGGCTGAATTTCTGGCCACATGTACGTGTACGGCTGTGCACATGCACAAAGTATCCGGTGCCCCTGGCCAGAAGGCATATTATATTTATCAGTACATTATTGGCTATGCCACACAAAAAAAGCTGATAGCCAATAACGTTAATTTTCCTTTTACTGGTGCTGATCTGAAATGGCACTTGTATATCAGTGCACCTCTGACGTCCACATGTTAGGGGGCTGCTTCTTCAGCACACTTTGTTCCAAGATTCTTAGGTCAGCTGTAGAGGGGGCAGAAAATACTAGACGAATACTAGAATACTAGAAGAATAGACTTCAGAAGACTATTAATGAATAACTATATAAAAGCGGGAGACTGAGCATTCTGCATTCTGAACAGCACGTGCAACTCATCAGAAGTCAGTAAATAAGGTTGAATTTGCTGACACCAGACTGACGGTACATGCTCCTTGGTGCCACTTGCCCTGATTTCCTATGTACATCAACTATGTGAGTGTTAGTAAATCTGCAGGTGTTGCCCCTCCTCCCATGTCTCCATACAACATTGCACTTGGGATCACCCTTGGAGCAGTACAGGAAGTACAGAGCCATCTGTGGATTTATAAATGCTTCCCTTCTCCACCACACAGAGACTACAGGCAGGATTAGTCCTTCATCTGAGACCTTAGCTCTAGCTGCAAGCCTTAGCAGTATTCTACTAATTGTTAAAAAATTACCAACCTCAATAAGCTTTTTCCAGTCTAACTTACTAACAGTTAGTGTAGCTCAGGGTCTTAGCAAGCAGTTGCAGTTGTCAGCTGAAGAGTTAACTCACTAATTTGGATTTGGGAGAAAAAGCTGGATGTTTTACAGTTACACACAGTAAGGCTGTCTGTGTTCAGATATAGCAGACAGGCACAGACTTCACTGCCGGCTCTCCCTGCATCGGCAGGAGAACGGGGTCTGGTTTGGATATAATTGGGCCTACAGCACTAATGGAATGAACCGATCCGGCAATGAACAAAGGACACAATGTTAACGGTAGGATGCAATTCATAATTGTACAGTGATCCAATGTTCAACCTAGCTGACATGATGGCTTGTCACTGTTGATCTAGTTACACACATGACCAGCATAATTCATGTGAGAAACAAAGGATGATAGCATAATCTTTTGCAGTTTAGAAACTGGGGAGTGTGTCTGTTTATGCTGAAATACTGCCTTTTCCACAAGCCAGCAGAAATGCTGAGCACTCAACTGGGATTCTCTCATAGAAAGTAAAAACAGAAGCCAACAGTGATTTGGATCACATATTACCCAGTTTTCCCCCTTTAAAATAAACATTACTGACCTTTACTAAGCAAAACAAGTAATAAATCAGAGCAGTGATGCAGCTAAATTTGACAGGACATGTAAGATATGCAAAACTGTGAACAAACAATGAAAGCTCTCCGCAAAGTAATCTAACATGGCCTATGATTTACCATGTCTTACTCAGCCTGCTCTGTGAGCAACGCCTCGGTCCGTCTGTCAGCAATGCATGTGCTCTGTGTGGGAGGGAAAAACAGACAAAACATCCATAGCTTGCTGTGCTGAGATGATTTTGTTTGCTAGGAAACTGTTATTAGTACCCCTTCCTTTTTTTTTTTTTTTTTTTACAGGCAGCATTTTCCAAAGCAAATTCAAGATCTGAAAGGGAAGCCAAGCTAAGGATACAAAGCAGTTTAGACAACAGATGTAGTCTTTTAATATCTGTATACATTCACAAGTCTGGCGATCCAGTTCAGGCCATCTAAGTACAGATAATCTGAATCTTAGCGTGTAACAAGGAGATCATTTAATTCTCCACATTTATACAAAGGCATATTATCAAATTATAGTAATAGCAATTTTATTGCAGGAAATGTGTTTGATATTTCTCACTGCAGATATAAGGGAACATTGCAAGCTGTACACCTTCGCTTTCCTTTCGCTGCATTTACTTAACTGATACTTTAATCATACCCAATGTAATTTAGTGACACGGTTTGTTACTATATCAGCTCAAAAATGTATGGTTAAAAGTGAATGCTACATGTAATTTTACACTGTTGTATTTCAATAGGATATGAACCCTGCATGCATACACACTGGAAAAATAAATAAATCCATGAAGATTAAAAGAGATGTTTTTCAAAGGCATCAAAGGTACATATGGAGCTCAAGCACCAGTGACAATCTGAGGTGGGTGTTTCACTGCCTTTGACTATCTCCCCCTTCAACTCTTTTTAAATTTGGCCACATAAATTGTTATTAAACTTCCCTTGTAAAGTGGCACTGGGAGCGGGGCTATGGCAAAATCTGGGATGGCTGCAGTCCCCTCCGTAGCCCCTGCCCCAAGCCCAACCCCTGCCTAGAAGAGCCTGGTGCAGCCCCGGTTCCAGCCTGCAGCTGCAGCCTGCTCACCCCACTCCACTCAGATCCAGGGGCACTTGCCCTCCCCTCCCCCACCCATGCCCTCCCGGGGTGCACACAATGGCAGGAGCCATCCCTACCACACAAGCCATGGCTCTGTCCCGTGCCCGCCCCCCACCAGCTGCGCAGCACCTGCCCCTTCCCTCACTCTCCAACCACAACAGACTTACCAGCTGCATGTTTGACACAAAATCAAAAACATTTCCCTTATATCTGCAGTGAGAAATTTCAAACACATTTCCTGCAATAGGATTCCTATTACTATAATTTGATAATATGCCTTTGTATAAATGTGGAGAATTAAATGATCTCCTTGTTCCAGCTGTACTGGAAAGCAGATTGGTATCGGCCAATATGCTTCCTTAAAAATTGGCTATTGGTTTTGGCCCCCAAAATCTCTATCGGTGCACCCCTAGGCTTTGTCCTTGAGATGCCAAAGTGTTTCCTGTTGGAAAAAATATAACAGACCCCCCACTAATCTACATTAATGACTGAGGACCATTCCCAAATTATTAAAGTTTGGTACTTAGTAGTAATACAAAGCCCGCTAAGTGTGAACTACCAAGTATACTTAATTAATTTTGTTTGAAGTTTATACTGAATGATTTCTAAATACTTAAACACTTCTGAATAAATGTTCTAGACCAATTAAAAATCTTATCAATGGGGCAGCAGCTCAGCCCAACTTTTTGGTTCTTCAAGAGGTGAGGAGACAATATTTGTGCAGATTATGATACACTTAGTGAAGTTCTACTACAAATGTAAGACTGGAATAAATTAGTACTATAATAAATGTCTGTTTTAACTGCATTGCTCATTCTATGAGATACAGACTTAATGTGAAAGAACTTGAAACCAAATCTTCAGCTCATTATTCCCACTATTTCCAATCTTAATCAGTTATGGATATTTACAACCTACAAGTTAGATTAGTGTTTCCAATATAATTAATGGTAACAGCACTTTCAATCCACGCCCAGTTCCCATGCATTTTTTTAACAATTGCTAACCTAATAAGGTCAAATGTCTTCCCATTTCAAAATTTAATTGCCTTTTCAGACACAGAACATATAAATACATTAATCCATCAGCTGGTAAATAAAGCATTTAGATAATGTTTCTGCACCCCACTCAAAAACAGGCTTTACATATTCTGATTTGGTATAGCCATTGAGCCAGAAATTGGATGCCTGCCTAAATTGAAAAGATTGCTAATTTATTTAGACACGAGCAAAAAACAGTGTTTTTATGCATGTACAAAGTTCTAAACTGTTTAAGGAAACAGCAAGTATTATAGCAAAATACAGCCCCTGTGAAAGGGCTTTGTCTGGCCTGCAGTAGGTCCCTTGGTCCTGCCTGGCCCAGGCGCTGCCCAGCCATGGTGGGCCCTGCAGCCCCCTGGGCATGCAGCCAGGGTTGGGATAGCTCCACAGCTGGACTGCCTTTCTAAGCAGCCCAGGCAGCCATGGCTCCTTCCAGCTGCCTCTACCACTGGCCCCGGCCCCATAGTACCAACGGGGACCAGTGTGCATAGTACAGACCCAGTGTGCCCTGCACCTGCTCTGGACTCATCCGTCCAGACTCAGCAGCTACAGCAGCGGTGGCTGCAGGTCAGAAACTGTTGCTCAGTGTGAGGGAAATATGGCCCCTCCCCCTCGCCACTGCCAGGCAGTTCTTGGTGCAACCACCCAGAGTCCAAGCCACACCACGCTGCCCTGCGCATCCACCAATGTCACCACGGCCAGGGTGCACTGTAGCTGCTCTGCACTGGCACTGCCACTGCACTGGGCAGCCCAGAAGCAATGGTGATAGTGGCAAAGATGCAGGGCAGCCCAGGCAGCAGTGATGGCAGCAGAGCCACAGGGCAGCCTGGCACAGCATGGGCTCCAGGTGGCTGCATCAAGAACTCCCCAGCAGCAGCAAGGGGCAGGGGCTGTGTGCGCAGGTTCCCGCCAATACCACGGAGCTGGGGCCAGTGGCGGCAGCAGCCAGAAGAAGTCACCCCAACTCAGCTGCATGCCAGGGGGCAGCAGGACATGCCGCTGATACACGTGACATGCACACCCCCCATACCCTTAAACCCTCCCCCAAAAATCCCACAACCACATCCTCCTCCACACATAATCACATACCCCACAAACACTGCACCCACCCACACAAACCCCACACACCCAAGTGCCTCTGGGGGGAGCTCCACTCACTGGTACACATACATACCTCACCACACACACACACACACACACCCAGCCACTCTCCCACAGCCCCCACAAATCCGATACCCCACCCACACACATCCCAACAAACCCCCCCATACCCACCCACCCAGATCCACACCCCCCATACCTTCCCCCACACCCTATATAAATAGATATTCACACACACACACATTCACAGCCCCCCACGAAACCCATACAAGTCCTTATCTAATCTATTCCTATAACTACATAATCAATCCTAGCACTTGAGCATGAATGGGTCACTCTGAATCTGAGACAAAACCTTGTAAGTGTTCATACATCAAGATGAACATTCTGCTCCTTTGGGGTTGCACTGCTAAGCAAATGAGTTGCTGCATTTTTATGCCAGTGGGACCGTGAAGGTGTACAAGTTCCTTCCTAGATATGTTACACAGTAATCAACCATACTGGTAGTCTGGGTATGAGTCCTCATGGCCACTGGGGTCAGCATCTCTTTGCAAAGCACAACTCAGCAGTACCTGCCAGACAGCTCAATATATCAGTATGTAGGGCTGGTTCAAAATGTCTTCTTTCCATATGCAATCAAATAAATGCAACACAGCATTTCAGCCAAGAGTGTTCTTATAATGCCTTAGTTCTCATCTATTTTTGCCCGAGTCTTCATCTTAGAACATACTGTACTATATACTTTGACCTGCAGCCCTGAGGAAAGTTTAGATGGCACCTTAAATACAAGTAATATCCTGCTGCAAAGCAAAAAGCTCTGCAGCAGCACATGTGTAAATGCTACCTCTACTGGCTCGGCTTCAAAGCAGGGGCTGTCTGCTGGCTAGCCCCACAATGAAGCACCTTTGTACCCCAGCCAGCCCTTCCGCAGCACATTAAGCCAGGTCCCCTGCCACTCAGAGCTGCTTCAACCCAGCTCATCGTGCTGCGGTCCCAGGTGCACATGCAACAGTGTGCCCGGGAGCAATAAACTCCAGAGCAATAAGCTCAAGCACATTAATACACATAAGTTGATGCGCCCACTCCCTCACACTGGAACCTATAAGCAGAGTCAGCAGACATTTATAGCCTCTAAAAAGATCAGACCTTACAACTAAAAAAAGATCAGACCTTGAGAGAAGTATTCCCAAGTCCTCCGCTCCTGGCCTTCAAGCAACCTCTAAATCTGACCCAACTCATTTTCAGAAGCAAACGGCTTCAACAATAACTGGAAAATCTGTCAACGCATCTCCAGCCCCACAGCACTGCCACCCTTAAGAAAAAAGAATCAAAATCTACAGATTCTATACCTGCACATCAAAGAATGTGGTATTTCTCATCCAGTGTTCCAGATGCCTCCATGGAAACTATGGGGATGAAACTAGACAGGAACTACATGCCAGAATGAACTCTCATAGAAAAAATAAAAAAGACAGAGATATACATGTGCCGGCATGAATATATTTTTCACAAAACAACCATTCTTTCTCTGAC
>NW_017728950.1:21289162-21319027 GCF_001723895.1 Crocodylus porosus | reverse complement strand
ACCTTTTACAAGAAGATAGGAGCTTATCATTGTTTCCACCTTTCTGTAACTTGGTCTAACCCACCTTCATTGGTTTCCCTCACAGAACTCCAGCCCAACTATGATGAGCTTCTCTTGCTCCTGCCCTTTCTGGTACCTGCCTGTCACCACCCAGTGGCACTGTGTTTGGCTTTGTGTGGAAAAGTCAGGCCCACTAGGCTTTCTCATAACTCTGCAAGCAGAACCAGACTTTATTGCTGTACATTTAGGGCCCCTCTACATGTGCAGGTAAAGATATGATGGGATCCAATGCATGATCTACACAATCGCACCTCCTACTACGCCATATGTGTATGGCAGGAGGTATGACTGCGGGATCACAAATCAGATCCCATCACACCATACTGCTGGTGCAGCGGAAACCCAATCTTAGACTCCCCTTGTGCTGGCTCCCCTTGCTCTTCAGCTGATGGGACTCCCATCCATGCATGCGCCGCAGGGGTCCTGGAAGCAAGGATACTGCAATTGACTCGGCATTTGCTTCATGCACCCCTGTGGCTGAGACTGCAGCTGACGCAGTGTCCCAGTTCGCAGACTGAAACTGATGTGGTATCCCAACTGTGGGGGTGCTGAAGCAGGGAGCAAGAGAAAGAACCCAGGTCACAGGTCTCCTGCCTAGAATGTTAAGTGTTATTCTGTTTGTAACAAGCTAAGAAGGCGAACAGATAAGGGAGCTCCTCCTTCATACTGAGGCATGTGGGGTACAGGAGAAGGGATTGCTCTGTACTTTGACTTCATCTTAACTTAAAGGAATACAATAAAACTCTGTAAAGACTGAAACTGTGTGCCTGACAGTCTTGTCTCAAGTGTATATTAACAGCCTTTTTTAGAAGCAGGACATTGGTTGCCATGTATTGTGTCAATAGTACAGCTGACAGTAGTTTTACAAAGAGTTTAGATTATGGATTGTTTCGGCTGGTTTGAATAGGGATGATCCTGCCTCAGGCTGGGGGTTGGACCGGATGGCCTCTGGATGTCCCTTCCAGCTTGCCTTCTCTATGTTTCTACAAAACCATACTGGCTGACAGTTTCCAGCTTGCAAGTACATGAGATGGCTGAATATTTTAATATGTTTCTTTTATCAAATAATCTATTGCTCTAGTGACCTTAGGGATACTGTGATAGTAAGGGGGAAGGGAGAGGCCCCCTCTGATGGCACCTAGGGGTGCTTATACACGCCACAGGTGTTTAATTCAGTTTAGTTCTCCCTAAATTGAAATGGTAGGTTTTTAAAAACACCACTTCAATTTAGGGAAAATTAAACCAAACTAAACCCCCGCGGCATGTACACAAGGGTAGGGGCCTGATCCTTACCTGCCTCTCTGACAGCTTAATGTTGCCTAGTGCTGTGAGAACATTTGGAGAGCGAAGACCACCCAACCCCACTCCTGTTACATCTACTCTGCAGCCATCTTAAGTGCCTCCATGGCCCACTGATTGGGAACCTCTGACCTATAGTATGCTTAGCTTTTTGCCTGTACTAGGAGTTAATCCAAGAAGAAAGGAGTGGAGGACAAGCGCTTTACTCAAACTTCAAGAAGCTCATTTGTTTTGGGAATGAGAACAAGCATGGGGGAGGGATTTGGAGAGGGTCCAGAAGGCCACTCGCATGATCAGGGGGCAGCAGGGTAGGCCCTACAAGGGCTACAAGACCTGAACCTGTTCATTCTCCACAAGACAAGGCTGAGAGGGGATCTGGTAGCCGTCTATAAACTGGCCAAGGGAGACCAGCAGGCAATGGGAGAGTCCCTGTTCCCCCAAGCACTACTGGGAGTAACAAGGAATAACGGCCATAAGTTGACAGAGAGTAAATTCAGGCTAGATATCAGGAGGCACTACTTCACAGTCAGGGCGGCTAGGATCTGGAACTAGCTTCCAAGAGAAGTGGTGCAGGCTTCTACCCTGGGGGTCTTTAAAGGGAGGCTGGATAGACACCTTGCTGGGGTCATTTCACCCCAGCATTCTTTCCTGCCCATGGCAGGGGATCGGACTTGATGATCTGCTCAGGTCCCTTCCAACCCTACCTACTATGAAACTATGGTAAATGTTACACCAGAAGAGCATTATTAATAATTTCAAGGGTTTATTAACAACCAAATTGTTTTACAGATGGAATCCATTTCACTAACTCGATATTACCTAGAACAAAGTAGTTTCCTAATTACCTAAAGTCATGGAACTCTTTCATATTACTACTTCTGCTGTGGAGCCCTGACCCTGCCGGCTGTGAGAGGTGATATGGAGCCAAGCAACCTGGCTTGTCAATGGTGGTACACTGCCTCCTGGCCCGTTCTGCTATTACCCTCAATATCTTTGGGGAAATTCTTATGACCTGCTGCAGAACCCCAGGGTATCATGGAACACAATTTGAAAATCACTGACCTAGGTGAAACATGTTATCTCCCTTCATTCCCTACCCCACCTTGGATCCCCAGGGGCTAAGTATGGTGACTGTGCAGGGACTCCATCATGCACCTCTTCCTCTGGTATCCAATGTCATGGCTTTTTAATCTAAGTGTTTTCTACCTCCCATTTGAGATTCTCTCTTCATTTTAGAATAATACTGACTGATAGTTCCTCACTCTTCTTTAGCACTTCTCATCAGTAGATCTCTCAGTGCTTTACCCAGGAAGTCAATATCATTGGCTCTATTTTAAACATAGGGTCAACTGGGGGACAGTCTGGTAAGATGCTGGCTCAAAAGCAATAAGGCCAGGCATTGTGGGCATTTTACATGTGCTCTGGGACGTGGTACTCAGCACTTTAATTACCAAGCTGCACTAATTAAAAGCACCCATGTATCTTGCGTATCTGCATCCCCGTGCTGAAAAAATGGTGGCAGGGCGCTTTGAACTAAAGCTCATTGAACATGTTTTATTTCAAAGCACCCCACTGCTATTTTTCAGCGCAGACACATGCAGGGATGCTTGTACGTGTAACGTGGAAGACTGCCGGAGCGTGCCAATTTCCGTGCTCCAGCAGACTTGATTAATCGAGTCTATTCCAATGCTCTGGATTTCCAGCATGTCAGACCAGGCTCCGCACATGTCCATTGGAGCCCCGTGAATCCAGCTCAGTTCCTATTAGGAAACACTGCCGTAACAAACATTAAGAATCAAGTAACATCCTGGGCTGGTAGATAAGTCTTCATATTTATTTTTGTAACACTCAAAGGCAAAACAAGAACACTAGTGGACCAGAATTAAACAAGATTTGGCACTACAAACACTGTACAAACAATGGCCCTTGCTGCAGAGTCTTCTAAACTTCACTGCATCCATTTTGTAAAAGTTTAGCCATTAGTGATATGGTGTAACCCTCACCTCCTAGTATCCTACCTTAAGAACTAACCAAAAAGGCAACTTTATTACCCTTCCAGACACTGCCAAAATGCACCTGACCTTGAACCAGTCCTTCATTCTCATTCATCAAACATACAAAGTCAAAAGCCAGTGTTAGCCAAAGATGCATAAAGCAGAAAAACACTGAACTAGGAAGTGTGTTCAAAGTTCAGTGATAGTCCGACTTGAGCTCAGCATAATTTTTGGATCATCAACTGTTAATCAATAATCTGAGCATTATTTAAATTCCACCACTCAAACTTCACAGCATATGCTTACAAGTTATGTAAAGGTATAAATGAATACTTACAGTTTGGCCAAGGAGAGATTTGAAAAATCACTTATAATTAAGGAATGTATTGTTAAATATTCTTAAAGTTTTACTGAAGACTTTCATTCATTTCAACAGATAAAAATTGAAAGCTTTGTGCTGAAAACTCATCTCACAAAACAATTCAGGTAAGAATTTTTAATTTTTTTTCTGAAGTAATTTGTAAAGATACAGAATATATCTGAAAATTGAGGCCATTCTGTGTAACTTTTTATGCTATGTCAGTGTTCCAAGTTATCTTCAAGAAAACAAGGTTGGCAATTTCATAGAAGCCTTCATAAATACTATTAATGGGCTGTGATCTCCTGCCATGTAATCAGTATCATAAAAAACAGGCCTTAAGAAAGAACTTGTAATGGACAGCTTTTATTTAGAATTAGCCTGTGCTAAGAAGTAGTCTTATTCATTTGGATCTCTGAGATATCTTTCATTATTCAAAGTCTGAACCAATCATGTGCTGAGAACTGACAAGGGCTTCTTCAGGAATATTTATCATAACCTGGAAAAAATTCAAGTTATTCTGGTGCTTGTGCCCAATTAGAAGAGGGGTAAGAAATAAATGTTTACATTTGCCTCTACAAATGCCAAGGGAAGCAGCACAGCCATGTAAATAGGCATCTAACAACAGGTGACTTGTGACTTACAACTACAATGCTTACTAAACAAATTTAGCTTAGCTAGCAGTTAATCCTTCTCACCTTATTTTAGCTGCAAGGTAAAATACTGACAAGTGGCTTCCATCTACTATCTCTTAGAGCTGTTAGCACTGGAGAATAAATGTGGTTAGTTACAAAAGTTACTATACTTCCAGGGCAATGATTCTCAACTAGGAGACCATGATATCGTTTTAAGGTTGCCATGGGGTGCAGCTCAATATTAGCACCTATACAGGATTCACAATATAAACCCCAGAGATTTCAAACAGGATTCCAAAGTGCCAAAAGCATTCTGACTTGCTGTGTTTGAGTTCCTTGCAATAAAACAATTGCTTGATTATTTTTCTGTAGTCAAAAAACAAGTGAGAGCTAAGAGCTAGCATTTTCTGAGGGGTGCCTTGAGGGATACCTTAGGCAATGAGGGGTGCCATGAATCTAAAAAGGTTGAGAACTATTATTCTAGAGGGTGATCAAATAACATGATGATGGACATGGTATTAAGTGGTATACAAGACACCATCTAGTAGGATTGTTAACTGGGTTCGGCTCTGGCTTGCCAGCAACCCTGCAACTGCATAAGAATTACGAGCTGCAGAATCTTTACGCTTAAGGATGCATTTCTAGTGGACTAAGTATACTTTGAGTAAATATCAGTTTACATTTACCGACTGTGACTGGAAAAGACCCAACCCATCTTCTAATTCCTAGGTTAAATTTGCAGAATTGACACTAAAATAAGCAAAACATGTTTACTTGTAAACTGAGAACATTTTAATTAGAAAGAAACTCAGAGCATTACAGTCACCTTTTACTCTGAAAATGACTCTTCATTAAGGGCTGTTTTAAATTATAGAAGATTTCTAGCAACCTTCTAGCTCTTTGCGTCACGTAAATTCATAACCTAAGAGTTTTATTTTGGTTTTCAAATCCAAATAATCCTGAAACTCAAAAGAAAACTGCATGAAGCTGCCACTCCCTCCTAGAAGTACAAACCAAATAAACCGAGCAGTGTTGAATGATTTTCAAATACAAAGAAAGCTAGCCTAGGTTCTGTCCAAACTCTGCACCATTCAACAAAATTCTGTTTGGTCAATGTTCTGGTTCTGGTTAATGAAATTTCATTTTGCTCTCACCCCATGTACATTAAGGATGCTTATACAAGTTACATTTTTTGTGCACTAAGGCCCCTGAAAGCACTCTACAGCCATGACATAACATGTTCACAGCTACAGGGAACTTTAAAAATGGCCTATCATGGAAAAAATTAACCCTCATTAAATCATCTATTAGCTGAAGGCGCTCCAGAGTGAAGCACCTTAGGTAGCTTCTGTTCAGGTTCCCTGCAAGGGTTAAGTGCAGGAGATTCTGCCAGTGTCCCATGCACGTTTGTGGGGCTGTCAGAGAGGAGAGTGTCCTTGTGCAGTCGTGGAGGAAGAAATAAGGTGGGAGGGGATAGGGGTGGGGGAAACTACTCCTGCTAGGTCTTGGGGAGAGACAGCCCAGACCTGCAGGGTGAAGGGGCTCCATTACACCCACAGCCGCTCACCAGCTCCAGCCGCAGCAAAGCTGAACCACCAGCCATGTGCTGCTGCTGTCAAGAGACTGGGAAACAGTGCCCTCCTCCCCCAACCTCACTGATGCAGTCCAACTCCACCCCCCACACCAGTACCCGAGCCAGGATACCTAGGAGGGGGCCATTGAGGTGGGGGGGGCTCCCTGCCCCCACCCCCTGCCAGAGCCTCTTGACAGTAGCAACACACAGCTGCTGGCTCAGGTTTGGGGGGTGGGGTAGAACAGAGCCCCACTGCCCCCCACCCCAAATACCCTGGCTTGGTATTTGGGAGAGCTGGGCTAGTCTCGTGAGGTGAGAGAGTTCCATTCCATGGCCCCCCTGCCCTAGCCACAGCAAAGCTGGGCCACCACCCGCCACTGTCAAGAGGCTCAGGCAGGGGGGAGGGAAGGGAGCTTCCCTCTGGCCCAGCTTCCTCCAATACCCCAGCCAAGAGGGGCCAGGAGGTGGAGAAGGCTCCCTCCCCCAAACCATCCCACCTGAGTCTCTTGGAAGGGCAGCATCCAGCCGGGCTCTGGGGGAATGACAAGAGGTTTCTTTCATGTAGACAGCAACAGAGCTGCTGAAAGACTATTAACAGGAAAGTACAAGTGATGATAACAGGAAAGGACAAGTGACCATAACAGTTAAGCACTTAAAACATACTTTGCTGATTTAGAATGCTTATCACTACTGTCTGTTTTGCTCTTTACATCACAAAAAAAGGGGGAAACCACAAATCTGAGTATGGTTGTTTACCTCCTTCCTTTTCACGTCCTAGTGTCAAGGTATTTAGCAGAATTTGGATATTAACTGGAATCTGACAGCCACACTGTGAGCATTTCTGCTATGGCCTCTAAATATCTATGTAATTAGGCCTCTAATTACTAAATACCAGTATATCCAACTATGCAGCTACACACATATTGGGCATGTCTACATGAGATGCTTTACTGCACAGTAGAGCATCACTGTCTACATATGCAGACCCTTACTGAGCAGTAATTACAGTAGTTACTGCGCAGTAAAGAATGTGTAGATGGCTGACCAAGAGCAGGGGGTGGGAGATTGCTCCTTGCCTCTGGGAGCTGCCTGCTGCCAGGGCAGGCTCCCATGGCAAAGCCTGGGTGGGGACAATGTCCCCCTGCCCCAGCAGCAGGGAGTTCCCGGCCCCAGCTCAGCAATCATGGAGAAGGGGCCAGGAGCTCCCTGCTGCCAGGTTAGAGGGATATTGCCCCCACCTGGGCTCTGTCACAGGAGCCTGCCCTGGTACCAGGCAGCTCTCAGGGGCAGGGGGCAATCTCCTGGCCCTGTGCTCCCTCCCAGCCCCTGGGCTAGCTTAGAGCTCCATCTGGAGGCTTCAAAGTGGTAGAGTCAGGTGGGAGCAGCCCTCTCCAGGCTGCTCCCATTGGGAGCAAATCTAGTCCCAAATGCTCACTTGTGTAGATGCCTGCTCAGGGTAGATTTATTCTGGATTAAATTAGTCTGCAGTAAACCCGTCCAGCAACATTTGCACATGTAGATGAACCCAGTGCTAGAAGCAGCATGATAGCTCTCACTGTTTGAAAGATCTTACTCTGCTGCTGTCACTAGTGCCATACCGGTGCAATCACTAGTGCCATATTAGTTATATGCATGCTGTTGACCAAATTCACAGGGTATGATGGACAGGTAAAATTTTTCTGCTTACAGGACTGACTGAATCACTTTAGTAGTTTCGTTATGGAAGAAAAGTACCAATCCAGCATCTCCTTCTCTAGGTTTCCAACTAGAAGGAAACAGTTTCAGATCCTGTGGTGGGATGAGCTGAAGCAGAGCTTTCTGCATGGTGCTGATCCCTCAGCCGGAGACAAGATGCCTCTCACCTGTAGTAACCTATCATGATTGTTCACTAAGGTTTCTGGCAGCAGAAACCCAGCTAACTTTGGTCCTTTGAATGTCTCCCCTCTTTCAGAGTGTTTTTTTGGGTCAATTCAAGGGCTTAGTGAAAAGACAGGAAGGAACGTGGGAGTGAGGCCAATTAGGAAATAGAGTTGTTGGTTTGAATAGTCTTTTCTTGCAACTGAAGTTTCTAACTGTATTTTTAGCCCACAAGATAAACCAGTCCAGTGTCTGCAATGCACATGACAAATTAACAATTTAGCATTAAAACAATGGAAGTGTTGCCAGATCTTACTGACAACATTTGGGATTTTCCTTAAAGTGGCAGCTCTTGAGGTTGGGTTAATCCTTCCCTTAGAAGCTTAACTCTTGTTTTAAAATTGAAATTTCTTGTCCTTCTAGTGGTGGAGAAAAACTTGAAAAATGAGAATGCTGAAAGACAAGAAACCAATTAATAACAACCTAAGCTATTTATCATAATCAGTGATATTGCATGTATGCATATATGGTGATTAGTATGTGCATATTAAATCATTTGTTAAATGCTACATGTAATTATGCAGTTATTCAAATTTAATGGTTTTTAAGCCAACCTCACGATTTTGAGGGCCTGACATGATTTTTAAACAACTGCTGATTTTTAACAATGCTGCAGCAGGATCCAACTGCCTTGGTTAGGAAATACAGTGGGCCATATCCCAATGTTTCCTATACTAGGTAAGTCTGGAGTGACTCTTGTGGAGGGTGCAGCAAAGCTATAGCTATATTTACAAAAGTGTGAATAAAAGAATCAGCAGCGGTGGAGTGGAAACCTTATTAGGGTACAATGAGAACAACTTATTGCTTTTAACCATGTTTGCTCACTCGCGATACATGCAACAGTCACATTACAAATAAAACATTTAGGTGGGAGGGCCAAAAAGAGAGCCCATTTATTAGAAGTTACATGGTTAAGCACTATTTTTCTGGCAACTTATCTCTTCTCTTCTTGGGGATGACTTCACTATATCCAAAACAGTCATTAAAATCCTGCAATGATTACAAATATGTTGTTTATACGCTTACAACTTGTAAGAACTGCTTAGCACAAATGGAGACTACTAATTCCAAATTTCTGAGGCGGTGACTTATAACTGGCATACCCACATGGCTATTCAAAACTTCCCTAGCCCAGCAAGAAAAATGCTAATCTTTTCTAAATAAACACTAACTAATAATCAATCGTTTAAAAAAAAATCTCATCTTAGTATCCAAATCCATTTTATACTCACCCAGCACACAGAGGACCCATTCCTCCAGTTTAAATATATAAGTACAACTGATTAAGTTACTTATATTTTAAATCATCAGAGTTTTGATTATTTAAAAGTTACTACTGCCTTTTCTAACTAGCTACATCTCCAGCATTCAAAAAATACAAAGTAATCAAAATGACCTGTAATCACCGTATGTACTCAAAACTGTTTCATGAAGTTTCAGATAACTTACATAAAATATACCAGCTATCAGAAGCTATAATTATCCTTCAGACAGAGTACTGTACATAACTGTTCTTATATAACCATTGCCCATTTAGTGTTTTTACCTAAGTACCATATGCTGCTTTTCAGTAAACAACCTTTTAGGTAAGCAGGAATAGAAGTACATTTGAAACGTTTGAGCCTCGTCTGTGGGTCCTGATTTAGTCTTTTATGTCAGCCTATCAAAAGCATCCATTTGATGATGGCACTGCCCACCAGTCTGTAAGTACTCAAAAAAAGCCACTATATTACTTATAGACTGACTGACTGCATTCCCTTGGCTGTATGAAGTTGGATGGAACTTGTATTCTGTCCAATCCTTGCATTTTCAGAAGTAATTTAGGTAAGAAGACGTACACGTATATTTTCTCCTGCATTTTAAAACTGAAATTTGTAATTCCAGACTATTCATTATTTAGCCAATATTGATCATATACTCTTTAATCTGAATTAGTTTTGTACTGTATGTGGTTTTTTGTCTTCCTTCCATTCATATGCAGAGATTCATTTGCCCCAAGCAATTTGCTGACCAGTACAATCTTGCTTAGTGTAACAGCTCAGTATGTTTTAATCTAAATATAGGATGGATTATATAAAGAAAAAATAAGGATCAGCCTTACTGGACAATTGCACAGAAAGTTGTGATTATTTTATTTTGCATCATTGAAATAAAAATAGCTCAGAATTTCCTGGAGAGATACATGGTTGACCTTCATTTTTATTCAATACAACCCCAATGATAAAAATTATTCACTTGTATATAACTTAAATCCAGTTTTATTTTTTAAAAAAAACTATTTAAAAATTAAATCAGACATGACAGCAGCTTATGTTAAGACCCAAATGTACTATCTATTAAAATGATTTAAACAATTTTTAAATTTTTTTCATCCGCGAACCCTCCATAAGTTTTCATATGTTAAAGGATACTGCTTTTTAACATGATACAGAACAGGGGAGAAACACCTCACAATGTGTTGGATTAAGTAAGGGCTTGCTTCCATGTATCATCCATGAAGCTTATACTCCAAAGATTTCTTTGGCTGATATGTCTTATACCAATGCCCAGCCAGCAGAACTGTATATGTATATTAAGGTTTTGCCATCATAGCTATATTAGTTAGGAGGCATGACTTTTTTCACACTCCTGATAGCCAGCAAGTAAATCAAGTCAGAACATTTATTTTCTATCTTGATGGAGCACATACTGGTATTTGTAGTTTTTCAAATGTAAATATTTTCATTTTCCCTTGTATAGGAAACCTTTTTTTAAATTACTTTTATTTTCAGTTTAACTAGTAAGTGCAGGGATTTTTATTTCATTGGACTAATTCACTGAAAATTGAGACTGATTTAGAATAAAAAATAAGGAAATCTTGTTTTCCCTTTCCAATTTACAAACTTAAAACCAGATGGGATGGGGTGAGATGTACTAATTCTGGTTTTTAAAAGTATTTATGTCTTTAAATATGCAGTTACATGTATAGTGTGGCTGCAAGAACATTTAAGCAGACTAAGTACCTAGTTTTCATAGGTGTTTTTCCAAACCCTGCTGGAAATCTAACTCCATGTTTAGGGCCTTAAATACTTTTGAAAATCTGACCCAAGGTAACAAAAAAAATGGCCTGTTTACTTATTACAGTTAATACGTCCTTCATTAAAAAATCAGGTTTAAATGCAAAAATATATTCTGTCGTATAGCATTTATTTAGTATATTTGAGATTATTTTTATTTAGAAAACTATTCTAAAATGCTGGCTTGCTATGTTTTTAATTACATTTTTCATCCAAATGCAGTCTGATAAAAATTCAGAATTAAAAACCCATCATCTAGTGAATAATAAATGTATTGTGTAATACAATACAGTAAATACACACTATTTTCTCACATACCACACACCCACAAATAAGACATGTATCTTGCTTGGGGAAGAGCAGAATGAAAAAAAAGATATTTCTAAAGTTATGGTTGCATCGAACAGGGACAGAGCATATACTTTAGTTCACTCAACCTCACTTCCCTGCTCAAACAGAAATTAAAACTGAAGACTAGTCTCCATGTGTAGATCTACAAATCTGAAATAAGCTAAAAACAATCTGTTAGGCTGTGACATAGGAGAAAAGAGGCCAGGAGTAGCTAACAGACTGCAAAAGAAAGGTTAACCTGATTAGTGGAACATCAAGACCATGAAACAGGAGAGGTGGTCATTAATACCAGTGGAATGAAGAGCAACAAACAAATAAATCATTAAGCTTCCTGAATAGAAATGCCACTACTGCTGCCAGGCACTTGGCTTTAATCTTTGGGTGGAGGAAGAATCAAAATGAAGTACTTGTATTTTGGACAAATAAAAAAAGATTAGCTTTTCTTCTTAAGACACACACCCCAATTCTGGAAAGTTAAGTTTTGAGGAAAGAGTGTGTATAGTATGTGAGTAAATATGAAAATAAAAAATTGTAAAACTTAACAGACTAAATAGATATTTCTTATGAAGCTTTATAATTGCTTCAATAATTGTGCAAATAGGTATAGTATAGCCTCCAGTTTATCAAAAAGAAATAGATACAAAGTTTAGGCCACATTTGTTTGCAAATAAGCATATTAAGTGGTTATACAAAAAAATAAGGACCTTTCCTTTTAAAAAATCAAAAAGTACAAACCAAAAGATTAAATAAGTTATTCAGAACAAAGTTTTTTATTTGTTGATTTCAACCAGGGGAAGGCAATTATTTGGGCCCAGGGGCCACATAACATAGGGAGTTTTGATGAGTTGTTTTGTGGGTCAGATCAGCACCATCCCTTCCCCCCAGCAACTCACTAAAACTCCATATGGGGCTGCAGGCAGACAGGAAGCGATGTTCAGGAGTAGATGGGTAGGCAAGGCCAGGATCATGGGGTGGTGACAGTGTGGGCTGGGGCCTGCGGCAGAGCCATGATTCATTCCCTGCACATCCCTGCCCTATGGGTGAGGGTGTTGGGGGGAGGTGTAAGGGGGCATGTGTGCATGTGTGTGGGGGGGGAACTGCTTGGGCGCTAGGTTCTGGGAGCCAGCCTGGGGTGAGGGGAGGGAATAAGGGGCAGGGCGAATATTTAAAAGAGCTTGCCCAGGCCATGCAGTCTATAGCTGCCTCTACAGTGCTCTACTGAGTGGGGCTGAGTCTTGCCCACTCCCACCCAGGGCAAGCTGTGCCGCACTCCAGCCCACTCGCACAGCTTACTCCCAGTGCATCTGCAGCCACCTGGGTGCTGCTCAGCTCCCCTTACCACAAGGGGTGGCTCCTTCTCCTGCTCTTGTTCATGCTGTGCTGCTCTGGGTGGGGAGGAAGCTTCAGCCAGGTGGCTCCTGCCCCAGTGAGCAAGGTTCTGGTTTCAGCTGCCTTTCACCCACTCTACCTGCCCAGTGCAATGAGCTGCTACCTGCAGGGGGCTGAGTGGGTAGAAGGCAGTCAGGAGCTGAAGCCAGAGCCTTATGCACTGGGGCAGGAGCCACCTGTCTGAAGCTTCCTGCCAACCTGAAGTGGCACAACACAGACAAGAGCAAGAGGAGGAGCCACCCCTGGAGGTGAGGGGAGCTGAGTAGCATGCAGGTGGTTGCAGCCACACCAGGAGCAGCCTTGGTGGTAAGCTGTGTGCGCTGCCCCTGACTGGGGCTGGCAGGCATGGGCAGAAGCACAGCACTGGCTACTCTGTATACTTTGTTTTCATAGGATATTCTAAAAGAGGGTGGTCATTGTGCACTATCTATACATGCATTTACACAAATACAACTTTTCATAGGATTCACTTGGTATTCCATACTCTCTTGTTTTCATCAAAGGTGTGTGCAGAAGAAAAGAATAGCAAAGCCTGTGTAGCCTGTCTTTCAGTGGAATGACACCTGGCATAACATACATGGTATTTTCCAGCCTATGCATTCCACTTTAACTGTCCATCTGTTTGTATGGGCTTGTCTAAACTATAGTTCTTCTGTTGGCTACAGCTATGGCAATGTAGCTATGTCAGCAGTCCCTTAGCAAAGATGCAACGAGGTACTTGCCAACAGAAAACCAACACCACCTTTCCAAATGACATAAGCTGAAAAAGCACTCTTCTGTCAGCATGGTTGCATCCACCAGGTGGAGTGCAAAGCTAGGTCAGAAAAAATTGGCATTACAGATTACCTTCCAGAAAACATAGCTAAGGTTGGAAGAACCATAGGTTGCACATTTAAATGTATAGTAAACATTTAAAAAATTAAATGCCCTGACACTACAAATATTAAAACCTCAGTATCCTGACACTAGTATACTACCTCCAGGTTTAGTACTTCTATTAACAGAACCCTCTCCCCATAGGTTGAGAACATCTGCTGTGACAACTTACTACTCTATGCATAGCTTCCACATCAAGGCCCATATATCCCATAATACAACTACGTTCCATTTCCTCTATGCTAATTCAAAATATTTAGTATAAGAAGCCTTATATTTATTTCAAATTTTAGTATTCAAGTATACGTGACCATTCTAGTGTGAGGCATGTACTTCACTCAACAATGGTAAATGGAATTCTATCTAACATATACTACGTGTTAAAAATAGTGACAATTAATTTAGCTGTTTTTGCTTAGTGAAACAAATCTGAGTCCTATGAGTGTCCGCTGGATAATTTACAGACTGTTGGTTATTTGGAAGCTCTTTTCTTTATTAGAGTTGTTCAACTCTAGATCTCAGCTCCCCTGGTATTCTTTTAAGCAGCTGATTTAAACTTTATTATGAACACAAGAAATTAAAAGTAACAAATTTCAGCAATAAATTTGAAAAGTTGAAAGTATTTGTGCTGAAATATTTAGTGCAGTATTTAACTTCTGGGAGCTCTGAACACTTACAAGTATTAACACCACAAGAACTCTGATCCTAACTACCATTTTTTTAACATCTTAGGAACCGATGCATGAAGTGAATGCACAGAAAATGGAAAGACAAATAGAGGCCATCAAAATAGATGACAGTTCAGCATCTGCATTTCAAATGGAAAGAAAGGTTCACACGAAGATAAACAGGAAAGAAATTATCCAAGCCAAGCTGAGGAAGAGCTGTTCCTGCACAACACAGAGACTGAAAAACACAGTCCTAGATTTCTTCCCTGTACTACGATGGCTTCCCAAGTACTCCTACAAAGAGTACATCTGGGGGGACATTATGTCTGGGTTAGTGATTGGGATCATTTTAGTTCCCCAAGCAATAGCCTACTCCCTGCTAGCAGGTCTGAAGCCCATTTACAGCCTTTACACATCATTCTTTGCCAACATAATTTACTTCCTGATGGGCACTTCCCGACATGTGTCAGTTGGCATTTTCAGCTTAATAAGCTTAATGGTAGGACAAGTTGTGGATCGAGAGCTGCTCTTGGCAGGGTTTGACTTGAATGACGATGCTCCACCAGCCTTCAGTGACAGCTCTCCATGGAAGAGAAATGATTCTAACATAACAGCCTTCAATCTTACCTTTGCGGGGCTGAATGCGGAGTGTGGGAAAGAGTGCTATGCCATCGGAATTGCTACAGCTTTGACCTTTCTGGCTGGAGTTTACCAAGTAAGTTGCTACCTATGTAAATGGGTTGGATATGAAAGTCTTAGGCAACATCCAGATAGCGTGGCAATCTCAAACATGCTATGACGCTCCACAAATAAACAACCCCATGTTAATGGGCCTGCCCTCAGCAGTGCACAATGTGGCTACACTGCTTCTAGTTAGGCAGGAGGCACTGTATCTGAAGAGCCGGTTTGATAGTGCCACTGCTGAGCACTGTCGTTCTGCAGTCTAGGCAAGGTCTTATGTGCATCCCCATGCTTCTCACTTCAGTTAAACTTTCCCCACTTCATTTTAGTGAAATGGTGATTGACATTTTTCTTTCAGGATTCCTGGCCCTATATTACGAAGCTTATATTTAAAAAAAAATCAAACAAACAAACAAACAAAACCACCCCCCCCCAAAAAAAACCCCCAAGTTAGGCAAATAGATTTTATTGTCTAGTAACTTTAAGTTTAAATTTACAAAAAAGAATTCCAGGGCTACAATAGCAAGAACTGGACTTGATGACCCAGGGGTCCTTCCAATTTCTGTACACCTTTGTGGGACAACTGCTGCAGTTCAACATACCCAAAATTACTACTGGCTTTAATGGAAGTTTTACTGACACAGGTCATGATGTTCAACAGCATTCTGGCCTTGGGTGACAATGGTAGCAACAGAGGACAGGCAGGCTGTGGCAGCCGTTGAGCCAGCAGCGATGGTGGCTGATGTTCCTGTGCCCTCTCTTTAAGTGTATGCCTGGGGCTGACGCCTCAGTCATCCATCCTTCATTTTGCTACTGTCTGGGAAGTTCCCAGGTGCCAGAAAGTCAGTTTAAAAGCTCCAACAACTTTGATTCACAGCTTCTCATGGGGCTGTGGCACTTCTGTTCTGACTCCCAGAACAGCTGTGAAGCGTAAGTTAGAGTGAAGTGCTCTAACACCAGAGCTTGTTCGTGCAATTATATGATCAATATTACTCTCGTATTAAAGGTTCATGGATATTAATGTGCAAAAAGGATATATAAAGGACAGGGAAACTTGAAACAATTTAATCCTCTTTCTTCAAGTTTGAATTTTGCTGAGTTAATAAGTCTTTGGGACTAGAACTCTAGAGAGGCAGGAGAGAAGAGTTACAGGAAGACACCACTTCAAAGTGTGATGTAAATTTAATCTCCATTAGGTTCCAGCAGTGCACACTTCTTAAAGTCTTAGGATCTATGTATGCTTCAGACCATGCCACAGTGGTATGAAAAACAGCACATTAAAAACCTGAGCCTTCTACCCCATGGTCACACTCTTTTCTGTCTTCATCAATCCAGAATGGAGAGGCCAGCTGAACAGAGATGCTCTCTCTCTGTCCCTCTGGAGGTGTGCATGTGCACACGCACACATATTCTTTCTCAAGAGCAAGGCATGAAATTTCCCTAAGCACACTTAGCAAGGATGAGTTCAGTGCTATGAATGCAGATATAGCACAGTTCCTCTTTCTCTGTACTGGTCAGTGAAGTAACACATTACTCAAAGCAACTGTATTCGACCACAGCACTGAGCAACAGAATTTGAGCTTGAATGCAGAAAGCACAAAAAAGAAAGCTCATTCACTAGCCTGCATTTCAGAGAGTGGCTATACAGGACAAGGGGCACATTGTTTCATACTTGTTAACCCACTTGCTATCTCAGATCCACCGAAAGTAAGGGGGTGAGAAGGACATAAAAAGAGCAGCTTAGGTTATCATTTTTCTTTTAATTTCCTTACATTTGAAGCTACCTTAAATTAAAAAGATGAAATAAATAGTCACAGTTTTTATTAAAACTGGATGCCTGATACCCTGTATAAAACAAAACAGAAAGCATGGCTTAAGTGTCCAAAAGCAACTAGAGGAAGGAGGGGACAATGGTTAGTTAGGCCACTGGCTTCATACTTCAGAGACTCTGAAACACGGTTCCACTAAAGGCTTCTGTGCAGCTTTGTACAAGCCTGTATTTCACCTCCCCTTTGTAAACAGGAAGAATAGCACTGTCCTACCTTCCAGGAGTGCCACGAGCACAACTACAGTAAGCCTCTAAGCCAGGGGCAGGCAATTATTTTGGACAGAGAGCGGCTTACTGAGTTTTGGCAAGCCATCGAGGGCCACATGACAGTCAGCCCAGGGCAGATAAATATTAATTTTCTAAATTTTTTAGGGGCCCCACGGGCTGGATAGAATGGCCTGGCAGGCCGCATTTTGCCCACCCCTGCTCTAAGCTGTGTTACTTGGGCAGCCCCTTTCAGACAACTTAAAAACTCCTGATTTGAGAAGTACAGATGCTCAGTACTTCTGGGGATGAGGCTGCTTGAACACACCTCAAAAGACCATTCAAATCCTGAGGTATCCAACATCATTGCACCTGCGTATGGTGTCAAAGTTATAAAGAAAAACACAGTTCAGTCTTGAAGAGTTTTTCTTGAAAGTGATTAGCTAAAGACAATAAAATACCACTTTTGCTGGAGTTGAAACCTCACAATTATCATGGCACAATAGGGACAAAGCTTTATTTTACTTTCAGCAGAGGTGAAATAACAATTTGCTGTGGCTATAACAGAAGCACTCAGGATCTAGTTCCCTGCCTTACACTGGAATAAATTCAGACAAGCATGCATCACTTCAGGTGAGCTGCTTTGAATTAATACCAGTTAATGTAGTTCAATTTGATCCACTTCAAGAATTGCTTTTTTCATCTCTTTTGTTCATGATATATCAAAGCGATAAAAGGAATTCACACATTTTACACATGGATCTGAAATAACAACAGTTCCCTGCTGGTTTAAGAATTAGAACTGTCAAGCACTCTTTACCTACAGGTGCTCTTCCCTCTTTAGTGCAGTATCATTTATTTTTCATCTTCTTGCTTTTCTTTCAGATCCTGATGGGAATCTTTCGTCTTGGCTTTGTATCTGTATACCTTTCAGAATCCATGCTGGATGGATTTGCAACTGGTGCTTCTTTAACAATCTTAACTGCTCAAGTTAAGTATCTTATTGGAATAAAAATCCCACGCAGCCAAGGGCTTGGGATGCTTGTAATGACCTGGTTTAATATTTTTCGAAATATTGCTCAGGCTAATCTCTGTGATGTAATAACAAGTACTATTTGCATTGTTGTGCTGGTCGCTGCTAAGGAAGTGGGAGATCGATACAAACATAAACTGAAATTCCCGCTTCCGACAGAGTTGGTGATTATTGTTGTGGCCACACTGGTTTCACATTATGGGAAACTGAATGAAGTTTATGGAACCAGTGTCTCAGGTGCAATTCCAACTGGATTCATTCCTCCCCAGGTGCCAAGTTTTAATCTAATGTTTCGAGTTGCTGTAGATGCCGTGCCTCTTGCTATTGTTAGCTTTGCATTCACAGTCTCCTTATCAGAAATGTTTGCCAAGAAATATGCCTATACGATCAGAGCCAATCAGGAAATGTTTGCTATAGCATTCTGCAACATTATTCCATCTTTTTTCCATTCCTTTGCAACCAGTGCAGCTCTTGCAAAAACTCTGGTCAAAACTTCTACAGGCTGTGAGACACAGGTATCAAGTGTTGTTAGTGCCATGGTAGTGCTGCTGGTCCTGCTGTTCTTAGCACCACTGTTTTATTCTTTGCAAAAGTGTGTCTTGGCATGCATCATCATAGTCAGTCTCAGAGGAGCCCTTCGGAAGTTCAAAGACGTGCCACAGCGATACTACCTGAACAAAGTGGACACTGTAGTCTGGTGTGTGACTATGCTCTCCTCTGCCCTAATCAGCACGGAAGTTGGGCTTTTAGTTGGTGTTGCCGTTTCCATGCTGTCCATCATTGGTCGGACTCAGCGGCCACATACTTCCCTGCTGAGTCAGATCCCCAGCACTGTCTTTTATGAGAATGACCAGGAATATGAAAATCTCTCCCCTGTTCCAAAGGTCAAAATATTCCGTTTTGAGGCACCACTTTACTATGCAAACAAAGACTTTTTCGTGAAGTCTCTCTATAAAATGACAGGGCTAGATCCTACACTGGAAGCTGCAAGAAGGAAGAAGCAGGACAAGAGGGAAAAAGAGCATCTACAGAAGGAAAACCAAGCTACAAATGTTAATGGATTCAGTCAGGCAGATACAACTTTACACTTGGTCCCTAAACAACTTGATTTCCAGACCATCATCATAGACTGTTCCTCCTTCTCATTTTTGGACATACCTGGTGTCAACACACTGAAGGAAATATTGAAAGACTATGGGGCACTAAACATCACTATTCTCCTGGCTTGCTGCACTCCCTCTGTGATTGACTCTCTGAAAAGAGGGGGGTATTTTGAGAAGGATGACAGAAACATGCATGAAATGCTGTTCCATAGCATACACAGTGCCGTGCAGTTTGCAAGGGACAGAAAACCTTTGGCAGACAACTCCACTGTTTAGCCTGAAAGGTCCATAGTTTCTCCTATGTTGCTTTCCACATAAGTGGGACAGTTTAAAGTAATTCCCATATAAAAAAAGGCAGACCCTTGACTAGCTGCTCAGGAGCAATCTGCCTCGTTGACACTGTCTCAGGAGGATGTCTGCAGCATGTTGGACCCAGCACAGAACAGTCTCTGTGAGGTTGCAGATTACTAATAATGGGATTGAGGACCGATGGAAAGAAACAGAGATGCACTCAATTACTACCTGCACTATCACTTTAAAATACATATATTGTGCTGGAAGGCAGACTGGAAGTGCTTTTCCCTTGATCTACAAACTTGTACTCTGGGGCCAGATCCAGCATGCCACTTAGGCGCCTAAGTATTCTACTCTTTAATCATCAACACCAGCCTTCATCTTAACCTTAAAACCAGGTTACAACATGTGGCAAGGGGAAATAAAATCCACCCTCCCCCCAGTTCTGAACAAATAGTTTTACCTAGGCCAGAACACAGTAGAAAGGGATTGCCCTTAGAGGTGGAAGGGGCTAAGGCTATGCTGTCACAATAAAGACTGGCCCCTCTTGGCTCCCCAACTGTCTGCCCCTAGCACATTGACATCTTACAAGTTGAGGTTGTGGTTGTTTTTGGCACTGCTCAAAAATGTTGCTGACCTCTGCTCTAGTACATCATCCTATTTATCACAACAGATTTAGCTCATTTGGTTAGATCAAGGTTGCAAGTTTGATCCCTGATTGTACCAGATGACCTCTTGAGGTCCCTTCCAGCCTTACTTGTCTATGAGACATTTTTTCCCAGTTAAAAAGAAACTAGACATTTTACTAATATACTAGTAGCCTCAGGCTATATTATTTAAGATTGAAGCAAAAGCAAATATAATTTTACTGGAATGTGCATTAATTGGCTATATTATATATTATGTACCAAAAACATATCTAGGCAAAAACAATCAAAAGACATTTCATTAGTCCTGTCATCATTAAAATTAAATGTACATCTCTTTCAGAGCTTCCTTGATCATCTTGACAGTGCATCTAGTACTTCATTGAAAGTTATTTCCACACCTGAGTTCTTGTTCTAACTAGAGGTAAAATTAGTGAAAAGGTTGTGAAAAAGGAGTTACATTACCAGAAACAGCTAACAGACAACAGAACTGCAGAACAAAGAATAGTTTTATTAGTGTAACCATTAAAGATCATTAAAAATAAGGTTATAAACATTTGTAAAATGAAAGGTTTAGCGGGAATCAGGTGTATAATGAGCCGGGTCCTCAACTGACTCTCTCATTTCTGCTGCTACCACTGTCAAACAGTTGGTTTTAAACTCTGGATGGAGCAGGAATCAAAGTGGTGGGGAGGGGTGGTGGGCAGGCAGGGGGCGACATTAAACTGCACCACTGTATCCTGCCCCACTTGGATCCGTCCCTGCATGGTTGTATGAATCAGACACATCAAAAGGCAAGACCATGACACTCAGATTTGCTGTGAGAAAATACTTAACAGTATTAAGAAGAGGGAAGTGCTTAGATTTCAGTCTCAGCTACACTGGTGCATCCCCATCCACTTAAAATGAGGAGTACTAGTTTAACCAGTCTGACTCTGTGACACCATGGAACCATCTGTCACGAAGGTCTTGAGCTTAATACCTAGAGATTTGACTGCAATAATGTGTTCATATCATTTTTGTCAGACTGAGTGCAATGCAGAGAGGAATAAACAAAAATGGAAAAAAACTGAGGGCAAAAAATGCAACAAGGAAACTCTAAAATCTAGCTTGGAATGAAAGAGGTGGGCCCATTTGAAACAGTTACACTGGCATGAATGTGGTGTTACAATGCCACTTAAGTTCTTCTGCCATGAAGCCTGTTTAACGACATGATCCACTAAAGAGCTGGTTTCCTATCCCCACTGCTAACCATCATCATGCTGCTACCTTGTGTTCTCCCTGCTGGCCACTGGTTTGTGGTCTTAGTGTGCAGGCACTTAGGCAGCAAGAATCAGCCCTTTCGCTTGTATTAGGCCTAGCATTATGGGGTCAGGGCCATAGTTGCTCCTGCACTATATAGTTGTACAGTGCAGCAGGCTACCACTATAAGTGAATAGGAGATCAAGCTATAATGACTTAAGGCCTTAGGACTGGCACCTGAGGAAAAAAAGGTAAGAGATGGAGTTCTAACCTGTGAAATTAATCTGGTCTTAAAGATGGAGCAGAAATAAGGGAAGTCTTAAAACTAAAGTCCAGAAGTCTTGTTATTACTTAAAGAAGACAGAGTTCTAACTTACAGTCAGAAGAAAAAGCAGCTGGCCTTTTGGTCTCTTTTTATTACATGTGCTAGAAAGGGGTTGTGGAGTCTGGTGGCTCTTTTTAATGTAAACTCTCTTCCATCCTTCTTTCCATGAAAAGTACATCGTAGTAGATCTGAGTGAGGTAACTCAGGTGTGGGAGGAAGCACTGCTTTGATGAAAGAAGCCTACTGACTAGAGATTTTAGAAGCAATTTATATTCTGAGTTTCCTTACACCAAGTGTTTTTGAGCACTGACTCACATGTTAGTGTACTGGGAAATGTACAGTACTCACATGCCAAAAGCAACTTCATCTATTTTTTTTTTACTGTACATAGGTATAGGGTCTTCTGACTCTGAAGTGGCTAGTGATGGGATTTTACTTTCATGTTGGTTCAGTATTGGGGCTTAATAAATACTTAGATGAGATCTTTAATACCTCTTACACTAGGACTCTTTCTTGTGTGGCTAGAATATATATTTTTTCAAGTGTTGTGTTTAGTATAAAAGTCATGTATTTAACCTTACTTATTCATAGCTACAGTTCAAAGGAGGGATATCTTGTTTCAGGTCTGTATGCCTGGATAATGGGTCCAAATCTCTATGCAAGTTCTGCCCCTTGACTACTGAGGGCATGTGGGTTGGTAACTAACCATCTGGTCAGAGAATGAACCCCCATCACTGAGACTATGTATGTCATACAGCCTGGAAATGAAACAAAATGTATTATTTTCAGTTAAAAATAAAGTTCGCTTGTTTGTGAAGACTGCCTGCCTAATGGTGGTGTCCTTCTTTAGAGCATAGCTTCTCAACCTGTGGTTCACGTACCCCTGGGGGTACATGAGACACAGGCAGGGGGTATGTGGGCATGGAAAACCCCCACAGCAAGGGAGCACCGCTGCTCCCCCTGCCGCTGCTGGGTTCACATCCAGCTGCTCACCCCCAACCCTCAAGCTGGCCAAAGGCTGCTGCAGGAGGGGGAGGGCAGGCACACAGATACCTGCGTACTCCCTGCCGACAGGCAAATAGGTTTTCTTTTTTATCCTGCCTGGGCTTTGGGGGTTGGGGGGGGAGGAGGGGCAGACCGAGACCCCCAGAGTGCAGGAGGTACAGGGCGCTGCCCTGCTCCCTCCTGCACTGTGGGGATTGGAGCCATAACCTGTCCTACCCGGGGCTCAGTTCACTGCAGGCAGGAGGGCTGGCAGTGGCACCAGGTTCTTCCTGGTGCTTGGGGCAGGCTGCAGTAATGGGAGGGGGGCTGCTGCCTGCCCCCACCCCCAGCGCCACTGCCGCCATAGACGGGGAAAAGCCCTGTGCTGCTGCCAGATCCTGCCTGTAGGGTAGGATAGGCCGCTCTGTGCTCTGAGGCGCACATGCAGTCGCCACCAGCATGGAGCTGATGCTGGCGCTGCGGACCCGGGTGCAGCTGTTTGCAGCCTGCTTGCTGTAGCTGCCCCAGAGCCTAGGCTGGATACAAGCGGTGCCGGTGCCGGTGCCGGTGGTGGCACAGGATTTTTCTGGGCTGCGCTGCCTCAGGGCCCCGCCCTGCATCATCTGCTCGGAGTCACAGCCTGCTGAAGCCTGGAGCAGCTCCTTTGCAGCCTCCTCGCTGCAGCCAATCCAGGCTCTGGCTAGCTGCTGCCAGCCACAGAGCCCAGGCTGCTTGCAGCAGGGCTTGCAGCCTCCCAGCCACCTGCTGGGAACAGCTCCGGGTCCATGGCTGGCAGCATCTGCCTAGAGTCTGGGCTGGTGGTGGCGTGCCAAGCAAAATGGCCTTGTGTGCCATGCCTGGCACACATGTTCCAGGGGTTGCCAACCCCTGCCCTACAGACTTATCTCACCACACCATGGGCCTCTGCTTCTCCCCATCACCCCAACCCCTGCTGCAGCAGCCCCAGAAGCAGCCAACACCACCTGCCTGCACTACAATTATGGTTGGTACCTATCCCTTCTCTCCCCACACTTCCCTCTCTCGCTTCACCCTCCCCACTTCCCTGTCTCACTCTCTCTCTCACCCTATATCCTTGCCTGTCTCTCACTCTCTTGCCCTCTTTCCCTCTCTCTCTCTCTCGCCCTCCTTCCCTCTCTCTCTCACCCCTTCTTCCTATCAAAACTATGGTGAAAAATTTGATGCACAGCACATTACATGGCACTTCAAATTCCCCAGCAATAATTTGGTGTGCCACGTTTTCTGTGACATTGGGTTCAGTCCTCCTACCTTTGGCCAACATCACCTCAACCCAGGTACATTCTTCAGCACCCCTGGTGTAAAAGGTAGCAACCCTACCCACACCAGATCAGACGTCTGTCGTATCATGGCCATGTATAAGCAACCTTTCTTCCAACATATAGCACACATTAGTCTGTAAGTATAAAATCCCCTGGAAAATTGAGTGTTGGGGTACTTATTAAAATTTTCAGAAGTTAGGGGGTACTTGATACTTAAAAGGTTGAAAAACACTGCTTTAGAGGACTCTGCTTGAGCCATGAAAGGTTCACTGTGTTTTCAAATGAAAGAAAGTGGGATCCTGGTCAGGAGTGGAGCAGGCAATTGCTGGGTAGTGCCATGACCTGGCACGAAAGTAAAAAGAAAAATGGTTGGTTGTTCTTTTATCTTTAACCATGAACCTCTTCAGAATGAACACCACAGATACACAACTCCACAGGGCTCAAAATAGTATACAGTCCTCTGTCAGTCCTTTACTCTTTTCTCTCTGCCCTAACTACCCTCTATCCTGCTGTCCTCTCCCAATTCACTCATATTCACTAACTCCATGACACTTGCCCTATCCTCACAGGTTGCTCCTCTTCTTACTCTCAACCTCCCCAGCCGCTTATAAAATCCACCAGGCAGGCAGAGCACCCCTCCTGGTTCTACTGAGCTCTGCACCTCCTGAGACCCACCTGCTTCCCCTATCAGGTTCACCCCAAACTCAGAGCTCCCCTCCTGTTCTGGCTAAGGATGCCATCAACTTTTGCCATCCCCAAGCTCACAGGATGCCCTTCCTCCAGCTGATATTCATAAGGCCTGTATTACCAGCTGCATGCCTCTTCTCATTACAGTCCTTGTATTTCAGTAGAGAAGTCCCTAAAGGCCAGCAAGAGGCATAATGCACAGCAATGTATTTCAGACAAGGTTCTTTGCATAGATGTAATATCTTTTATTAGACCAATTAAATAGCTGGAAAAATTGTTCTTTGCAAGCTTTTGGGCACAAACACCTTTCTTCAGGCATAGAGAGAGCCTGTTGGTAAATTGTGTCCTCTCCTGGGTAGAATACAATATACAAAATGCGGGTCCGTGAAAATGCTAATGCATGGCACACAATTCATTTACAGACTCTCTCCATGCCTGAAGAAAGGTGTTTGTGCCCAAAAGCTTGCAAAGAACATTTTTTTCCAACTATTTAATTGGTCAAATAAAATATATCACATCTAGCCAAAGAATCTTGCCTGCCTATTTCCTTAGACCAACATGACTACGATCGACAGCAATATATTGGCCATGCTACTTGCTTGTGACATCATCACTAATGGGCAGGAGCAGACCCAGAGGAGGTGCAGCAGCATGGTCACACCCTGCTTTAGCTGTGCACTGCATGAACAATGAGCTCTCACTGCTCACCAACATATCACCTGCTGCAGCCCCACATGTGCTGGGAGCTGTGGGAGCTCACCAGCTGGTGTGCTTGGAGTCCCTGCTTTCAAGCAGCTCCAGAGCCACAGCAACAATGCTCAGCCCCTGATTTCATGGAACACAGGGACTGCACACTACTGCAGCACCTCCCTTCCTTTCCCCTACTGATGAAACGGGAGAGGAAGGTGGGAGCAGGGAAAGAGAAGGAGGAGGAAGGGAAAGAACACATAGCAGAGCTGAAAGCAGGGGCTTCAGCAGTGTAATGTAATCTTTGAAAGAGAGAAGACACCTCTTTAGAATGTGCGCCAAATTACTCACTTAACCCATAAGAAGGGAAGGGTCAAGCAGGGAAGCGGTAGAAGAACTAGAAGACAGGGAGGCCAAACCTCAAAAGACTGAGCCAGGAACACCTAGTCAAAATTCCTCAGGAGATCTTCTACAAGAAAGGGACCATGAAATAAGATTACCAGAAGAAGAGGAGGAAGATGAAGCAAAGGATGGAGGAGAAAAAAGGGCAGGGGAGGAAGAATCAAGGGAAAAGGAAGGGGAGACAGAATATGGCACTCCCACTCCCTCCAGGACTTCATACAGGGTACACAAAGGAAAGCAGAAGGAAGGAAAGAGAAACCAAAGCAAAGAAAAAAGGTAAAAACTAAAAAGGTAAAAACCACATCTACATGGGATGCTATCCTCCACCCTAGACCAATTTACTGTACAGTAAGTATCCTGTCTACACATGCACATGCTTACTGCACAGCAAACTGGTCTGCTCTGCAGTTAATATTTTACCTGCAAATGCAAGTAGCAAATTAACTGCAGAGTAGTTAGTGCACAGTAACACACATGTAGATCCCAACCAGGAGCAAATCAGTCAGCCCCAAGACCAGGGGACCACTTAGGCTAGTCCCAGGGCCACAGGGCTTGGAGCTTCTCCTGCCCCAGGCCTTTAAAATGCAGCGGAGACTCCAGTGGCCCCTGGCCAGCCACAGCATGCCTGCCTGTCCCATGCTGTGCTGTTGCACTGAGCACTGCAGGCACCTGCCCAGGCCTGGCAATACCCTGTGGGCTATTGAGGGAGCCATGCTGGAATCATCCCCCAACACTACACACTGCCTCCTGGAGCTGGAACTGGTCCCAGGAGGATACTCACTGTGGGGCGAGGCAAAGGACCCCAGTTAGTTTGCCCGCAGCAGGCACACCAATGCACACATGTATGAGGCCGCATGCAGGAGTGCAGGCACAACTAGTTGGAGCACCAGTGCTGCAAAAAGATCAAGACCTTGCAGGCACAGTGGATCACTGTCACCAACCACAACTGACATTTGGGGCTGCTCACAAGTCCATGCCATTTATGCGGCAGCTCGATCACATCCTTATGCCCCAGAACCCTGGCTGAAGCCGTGCCATGTACTCCAGCAAGGGCAGCCTGTCTAAGCCTCCACTGTGGCCTGGCAGCGGTGACAAGGTGTTAGTGGGGGAGGGCTCCTTGGGGTACCAGGCGCTCATCCTGCCATGGTCTCTGCCCCAGCATCATCCAGCAGCTCTGGCAGCCCAGGCCAGCACTTACCCTGCCAGCTCTGGGTGCGCAGGCCTGCCCAAGAGGCCAAGCCAGCCATAGCTCCACTGATCCTCAGCAGCTCAAGCTCCTCCCTGGAGGGGGCCTCTGCCTAGGCAGCCAGGTGCCTCACCCATGCACCACAGGATACCACCAGGAGCCACACATCATTGCCACCAGCAAGGACACTCGGGCCACTGTCCATGCCTGCCACACCCACCTAGTAAGCCCTGCACTGTGGGGGAGGGCTCTCCTGGCCCCTGCCCCCGGCCCCCAACCAGCACGACTTGGCCGCACTCCCCCAAGCCCCATTCCCCTACAGCATGCAGGTAGGTGGGAGACAGTGTAAAACTTTATTGAGCAGCCGGTACCTACTCAGCTAGGCAGGCATGGGAATCTCATACAGGGAGGAACACATTGATGTCTGCGGTGATCCTAAGCTGCAGAGGGCAGGGATGTGTAGCTCAGGCACAGGTACCCCTCCAGGTGGCAGTGGATGTTGTGGGACAGCACAGGCTTGCCAGGCACACTGTCAAAGCTCAGGGTCCTATGCCAGGTTCGCAGGTGCACCTGGGGCACCATGGCAAGCAGCACCAGGGCACAGCATGTCAGGCACCCCTCAGTCCATGCCATCAGCTCCTCAGCACTCCTGGAACACTCTCGGGGTACACTCGGGGGGGGCTGGCCCCTGGGGCACCTCTCTGGAGAGGCCCCCTGGGTGGATGGCAGGGGTATCACCAGCTCCATGTGCCAGTCAGCCAAAAGTCCCTTGCCCCCCGAGTCTGGGCGCCATGGCCTTGGGTAGAGGACAAGAAATAGGCTGGCCTGCAGGAGGTCAAATGGGGGGCCATGTGGGCAGCAAGTGCTGCCCAGAGTCAGGCCTTTTCTGGCCTGGGAAGGGAGTGGGGAAGGCAGGCTGACTTCCCAGCAACCCACCTGTCCCAGATAGCCATAACTGTCTGCTTTGGACCCTTGCTAGTGATTCTGGTTTGGAGACCTGCCTGTTGTGTAAGCCATGCCCTCTGTGCCTAAGCTTAACCTGTGTAGCAGTGACAAGCTGCAAAGTGTAGCTAAACAGCAGAAGGCCTCAAAGCCTGTGCCTGAGTGACTTGGAGTGTGCATTTTTGTGGATGTAACAACTAGCTTGGCCAGCAAACACCTAACACAACACCTAACATCAATACATCTAACAACTAACTTGGCCAGCAAACACCTAACAGCAACACATCTAACAAAGCATAATTAAACAACACATTACATTATGATTGTATCTTAAAATATCAGAAGTAGTGCATGACCAAAAGTATTAAATGTTATTTTGCTATAATAGATGTATTTCTGCCTAGCTGATTTGTAAAAACAAAGCAGCCTTGTCAGAAAAACCCATAAACCAGAGCAGAAAAAGTAACAGGTCAGAGGGAGTAAAAGGAGATAACAAATCCTCCCTCTTGCTTTCCCAAGCCTTCCAAGCCCTCAAGATATCTGGTTCAGAGAAACAAAGAAATGTAAATACAACTAGAGGTGCACTGATACATTGGTCCATATCATATCAGCACTGATTAAAAGAAAATTGGCATTATCAGCAATTGGCTTTTTTGGGCTGATGTGACCAATAATGTCGCCAATACATGCTACATGCATGTGTGCAGATGCAACACAAACATGACCAGGAGTGAAGCACAGCAGTTTGGAGAGCAGCATCTGTCTGGTAAGTCTGTTGGGGTTATGCGGGGGGGAGGAGGAGAGGCATGTGGGGGACACAGATCGAGGCCCCCACTATGAGGGAGGGAGTAGGACTGGGACAGGGGCAGGTGCTGCCCAGCCAGGGCAGGGCATAGGAGATGGAGCTGTGGTTTTTCTACGGGGAGGGGAGAAGGGGTGGCTCCCAGTACTGCATGCCCCCCCCAAGGGAGGACTGAGGGGCATGTGACTCCTCTGATCTGTGTGCGGAGCAAGGGTGGGCTGCCCCTGTGGTCTGGAACCAGAGGCTGCACTGGGTGCTTCCTGGTGGGGGCTGGATCAGGGCTGTGTTCAGAGCAAGGCAGGGCGGGCAACGGTGGCACTGGGAAGGACAGGTACAGGGGGGCTACAGTGAATTTTGGGGTGGCTGTAGCCCATCCCATAGTCCCCCCGCCTTCTAGCACTGTATTTTATTATCTTACAGTCCCAAATTGCTCATGCCATAGGGACATTTCCTAGCTTCAAAGGAAGAGCAACCATGCTAACTGTGCATACCTTCTTCAGTCAATCATACCCGTATAGATACTCCAAACTGAGTACAAGCTAGAGCTATCTACAGGTCTCTGAATCAAAGCAAATATTAAAAAAAATAGCACATGATGGTGGAGTAGTAAGCTGCTTTGATAACATATTCCATTCTCATGTTTTAAGATTTAGAAGTGCTCACTTACTTGACTGTAATTAGTTCCAGTAGCCAGTGAATTCGAACTTGTTCAATGCCACCATGTGGTACTGAAGAAATGTATGCAAGGTTAATGATTTGGTCCTTACTGAGGTCAAAAATATCAGCTCTGCTGTGCGGTAGAGGAGGACTATGGAGAGAAAAAAATGAAATTTATTACACTGCATCACATTAGCACTTAGATGCCCCAACCAATCTTGGGGCCTCATTGTACTAAGCCCATATATATACCCAGTAAGAAGATTAAACTCTTTACAGTAGTAATCACACTCAAGACCAAGGCGAAACTGATACATAATGATTTGTCTAAGGTCACATACGGTGTTGGTGCTAAACCCAAAACTAAACCCTGGGATGGGGCTCCAGGAGGGGATGCAGCCACTCCAGAATTTGCCATGGCTCTCTGACCCCATTCCCAGCGCCACCACTGCCTGCCCTGAGCGCAGCATGACCCAGCCCCACCACCAAGAACAGCCTAGCACAACCCCAGCCCACGCCACACCGCCCTGCCTCACATGCAGATCTGGGGATCCACACCCCCATGTCCCCCCAGGGTTGCGCATAGTGGTGGTACTGGGATTTTCATAGATTTCATAGACATTAGGGCTGGAAGGGACCTCGGGAGATCATCGAGTCCAGCCCCCTGCCCAAAGGGCAGGAAGTCAG
>NW_017728950.1:21287645-21289151 GCF_001723895.1 Crocodylus porosus | reverse complement strand
GATGGCCTCCTTAATAAACTTTTCTAAGATCTTCCCCAGGATAGAAGTCAGGCTAATGGGCCTGTAGTTAGCCGGATCCACTCTCCTCCCTGTCTTGAAGATCGTCACCACATTGGCCGATGGGATAGGCAAACTGTAGGAGAGGTCACACATGGCAACCGGCACCCACCACTGGCTATTAGCTGAGGGCAGCAGCCCAGCAGCCAATCAGGAAAGCAAGCTGGGGTGGGGGCAAGGAGGTATTGTGATGTGTTGTATGGGGCTGGCAGTGCCTGGTGCACCCTTCCCACTCCCCCGGGTAAGAGACAAATGTGCCAGGGGAGATACCGCCACCATGGCCCGGGGCTCTCCATCCTCATCCACCCGCACATATCCCAAAGACCCTTCTAAGTACCCCTGGGGTTATGTGTACTCTTGGTTGACAAACCCTGATATAGGCATTTAGAGCCTGAGGGCATAAGAGCATGGATAGACATACAACTACACTGTTTTAAAATAATATATGTGGGTTAGGAGCAGGAAGATGAAAGTTAAACTGGATTCAGATGCACCATATTATGTCCTGCCCTTCCCACCCTACCCCACTTCCCTTTACAGTGCAACTATGTTGTCTGTCTACACCCTGGCTCTCACTGCAGTAAATATCTTTAGATCCCTAAATACCTCTGTGGGCTGAGGCCAATGCGGTTTTGCGGCAAGATAAATTAGACTGAGCTGAGCTATGTGGTGCTGCTCAACTGCCATATGTCCCCAAACTAACTTTCAAGTATCTACATTACAAAGCAATTACAGAAGAAACTAGTGTAGACAGGACTCAAGGCTTGCACTTAGCACAGATTACACTGCCAGTAAAGAGCTAATGTTTGCACAACTGAATTTTTGTCCGTTGGTAGAAATGCACTACAATAAGGTCTTCTATTACATTAGCATATGGTATCCATGAAGCTATGTGAAAATGAGCATTCATTCTCAGAATGAAGGTATTTAAACAAATCACATGTTAACAGTGGAGGGTGTTACACTCTTCTGAGTAGATGATTGTAACATATGGAGCTGTTCAGTAAGTGAAAGTATTTATGTGTACCTTAAACATCTAAAATTCCAGGCAAAGTTTCTGCCTCAGGATACAACATAAAACATGGAGCTTCAATGCATGATGGTCTGTTCAAAGCTCTTGCTGTTGCTGTTGATGATGATTTGGATTTTTTTATCCACAAAGCAGTGTGAATGAGACTCCTCTGGTCTGGCATGAGGCTCTCAAAGGCCTCTGCAACCTACAGGTACTGCCTAAAAACATCCTCATTCTTGCTGCAAGCTGCCTTAGTGTCCTTCCTAGGGTGGCTTGCCGGTAAAGCACTGGCACTATTGTAAGCAGCAACCCATCAAAATGTGCCTGGTGTCCTTAAACCACTTCAGTCAGCATGACCTAGTGATTTATTGGAGGGGATGAATAATAACAACTAGGGGTCAAAGTTCAGCCAATGCAGAGTGGAGTTTTCTGACCCA
>NW_017728950.1:21280142-21287634 GCF_001723895.1 Crocodylus porosus | reverse complement strand
GAGCTTCAATGCATGATGGTCTGTTCAAAGCTCTTGCTGTTGCTGTTGATGATGATTTGGATTTTTTTATCCACAAAGCAGTGTGAATGAGACTCCTCTGGTCTGGCATGAGGCTCTCAAAGGCCTCTGCAACCTACAGGTACTGCCTAAAAACATCCTCATTCTTGCTGCAAGCTGCCTTAGTGTCCTTCCTAGGGTGGCTTGCCGGTAAAGCACTGGCACTATTGTAAGCAGCAACCCATCAAAATGTGCCTGGTGTCCTTAAACCACTTCAGTCAGCATGACCTAGTGATTTATTGGAGGGGATGAATAATAACAACTAGGGGTCAAAGTTCAGCCAATGCAGAGTGGAGTTTTCTGACCCACGTACACATCATCCCTAGGAGCAGCTCACAGGGGACCTTTTCTTTCAGCTGAAAGCTGTTGCAGAAGCCACGGTGCTGCTTGAAAGCGTTTAACATGGAGAGGAGCTGGGCCACGCACCGCTCTCTGCCTCACCCACACAGCCTCACTAAGAGGGCTCCACAACGGCAGGCAACAGCCACGTGCAGATGAGGCTGGCTGCATATTCCCAGTTCCTTATTCCTGGTTCTTTATTCCTTATTCCTAGTTCCCAGTTCCTTTTTCAAAGCTAATCTAGACCCAATCAAAGCTTGTTACTGATGAATTGCACATCCTAAAGAGAGAGAATTTCATTACCAATGCACATGTACTAATTAATATGTAAAATAATATCCTGCATCAGGTACACACCCCTGAATGAAGGTCAGATTCGGATGGGATTATGAGCCAAAATATTCCTCAGGCTGCTGCAAACTACCTGTCTATGCCACTGGGGGACTGCCCCAAAGAACCCTGACCACAGTCTTGCCCAGCCCAAAGCACGATTTGGCCCTGCCAGGCTGCCAACTGACAGCCCCCATGCCCACTTTACTTTAGGGATAGCGGGATGAGTCCATCAGTGCCACAAGAGTCATAGTGTGGGGTGGCCCAGAAGCGTTTCTATCTCTAATCTTAGCCCAAAAAGAGCTCCTTATTCAAACCATTATACTTAGTACAGGGGCTGGGGGACCAGGGGCTCTCAGCTGACAGCATGACAGAGCCAAACTGCACTTTGGGCTGGACAACGCTCTCCAGGCTGCCCTGTAGAATTTCCCAGTGCCACAAAGTCATAGTGTGGGATGGCCCAAAAACAAATTCCAAGCATAAACCCGGCCAAAAACAGTTCCTTATTTGAGCCTATATATTTAGTACAGTTGGCATGGGGGCACTGGCAGCTGGCAGCCTGACATTCACAAACTGCACTTCGGGCTGAGCAAGACCCTGGCCAGAGATGTCCAGGTGAGTCCCCCAGTGCCATAGACTCATGGTGTGGGGTGGCCCAGGAAGCATTTCCATCTCTAATCCCAGCCCAGAAACCAGTTCCTAATTAAAGCCCATATACTTAGGACAGTGGCGGGTGGGGGGAGGTAGGGGAGGAGGCTGTCAGTTGGCAGCCTGGCACAGCCAAACTGTGCCTTGGGCTGGGCAAGATCTGGTCAGGGATGTCCAGGAAGGTCCCCTGGTGCCACAGAGTCATGGCGTGGGGTGGCCCAAATGGATTTCCAGCCATAATCCAAACCCAAAAGCCAATTCCTTATTCGAGCCCATATACTTAGTACAGTGTCTGGGGGGGCTGTCATGTGGACACCTGGCATGAACTGCACTTTGGACCAGGCAAGACCATGATCAGAGATGTCCAGGACTGCCCTGGTGCCACAAAGGCATGGTCTGGAGTGTCTTAAAAGGGATTTCCAAACGCAATCCAAACCCAGTTCCTTTTTCGAGCTCATGTATTTAGTTCAGCAGCCATGGGAAGCTGTCAGCTGGCAGGCTAGCACGGCCAAGCCATACTTTGGGCTGGGCAAGTCTCTGGTTAGAGACGTCCAAGAGAGTCCCCTGCTGGCATAAAGGCATGATGTGGGGTGTCCCCAGGAAGGATTTCCAATCATCTTCAGGCTGGACATAAGGAAAAACTTCTTTACTGTCCCAGTCCCCAAGGCCTGGAATAGACTCCCTCCAGAGGTGGTGCAAGCACCTCCTCTGGACTCTTTTAAGAAACATTTGGACATCTATCTTGCTGGGATCCTTTGACCCTTGCTTACTTCCTACCCCTGGGGCAGGAGGCTGGACTCAATGATCTTCCAAGGTCCCTTCCAGCCCTAATGTCTATGAAGTCTATAATCTCATTCCAAAAACCAGTTCCTAATTCAAACCCATATACTTAGTAGAGTGGTTGGGGTGGGGTGTCAGTTGGCAGCCAGGCATGGCCAAGTCATGGTTTGGGCCAGGCAAGTCTCTGGTCAGAGATGTCCAGGAGAGTCCCCTGGTGGCACAGAGGCATGGTGTCGGGTGGCCCAAGAAGGATTTCTAGCTATAATCCCAGCCAAAATCCAGTTCCTTATTCGGGTCCATATACTTAGCACAGTGGCTGGAGTGCTGTCAGTGGGCACCCTGACATGACCAAACCGCACTTTGGGTGGGGCAAGTCTCTAGCCAGAGATGTCCGGGACAGTCCCCTGGTGGTACAGAGCTGTAGTATGGGGTGGCCCAAAAAAGAATTCCAAACATAAACCCAGCCAGAAATGCTTCCTTATTTGAGCCCATATACTTAGTACAGTGGGCAAGGGAGGACTGCCAGTTGACAGCCTGGTGCGCACAAACTGCACTTTTGGCCAGGCAAGACCCTGGCCAGAATGTCCAGGAGAGTCTCCCAGTGCCACAAGTACACAGTGAGGGGTGGCCCAAAAGGAATTTCCAATCATAATCTCAGCCCAAAAGCCAGTTTCTTTTTCAAGCCATTATACTTAGTAGAGCGGGCATGGGAGGCTGCCAGTTAGCAGTCTGGCACGAATAACGCTCTGGACAGGGCAAGACTTGTCAGACGTGTCTGGGAGAGTCCCTCAGTACCACAGAGGTATGTTGTGGGGCGGCCCAAACAGGATTTCCAGTCATAATCTCAGCCCAAAAGCCAATTCCTTATTCCATCCATTATACTCGGTGCAGTGGGCATGGTGGGGGATGTGAGTTTGCAGCCTGGCAGGACCAAACCATGCTTTGGGCCAGGCAGGACTATGGTCAGGGTCTTTGGGGCAGTCCCCGGTTGCATCGACAGGAAGACTTCAGTGGCCCAAGTATTTTGCCCTATAATCCCATCCTAACCTGACCTTCATTTACAGCTCTGCACTTGATGCCGGATATTATTGTACACACTTATCAGCAAATGTGCACAGCGAATGAAATCCTCTCTCTTGCGGATGTGTCATGCATTAATAACGAACTTTTATTGGGTGTCGATTAGCTTTGAAAAGGGGCCAGGAACCTTTCGGACGTGTCATGCATTAGTAACCAGTGTTTACTAAGCCTCGATTAGCTGTGAACAAGGGACGGGGGACCTCCACAACCGAGTTCAGGCTCGTGACTTGCGGAAGGGGCGGGACGCCAGGCTTCATGGCGGAGCCCACCGAAAAGAGGCCGCGGGCAGCCGGCCCCCGCGTTGGGCCGTCCCGTACCTATGAGCTGGGTCGGAGACGCCGAGGGAGCGGCCCCGCCCCCTCACGTCGGTCGGGCGGCTCCGCACCGAGGACAAAAGCGCGGCGCCAGCCAGTTCCAGACGCCGTCTCCCTCCGCGCGCGCATGCGCAGCCGGGCCCCGAGCCTGGCTTACCAGAAGCCGGCGCTTTTCCAGAAAGGCTTCAGGGCGCGCGGGCTCTGCGAGGCGTCCACGGTGATGACGTAGGCGGCGCGGGCCGTACCGAGCAGCACGTGCAGCAGCGTCCCGACGGCCCAGAGCCCCGCCGGAGCCATGAGTCTGGGGCCCGGGGCCGCGGCGCTGTCGGTGCTGCCCCGGCCCTGCCCTCGCCTCCCGCCTGGACACTCCCCGACCTGCTACCCAGGACCGGGAGCGGCCTCTGAGCCCGAGGGGGAAGAGGTCCCTGCCGCAGCAGCAGCCTCGCTTGCGGGAAGCGGTCGGGAGGCGAGGAGCACCCTCCTCTGTTCAGCCGAGTGGTTTCCCCCGCCTGCCTTCCGGGCGCGAACGCCGGCGCGGGGAGTGGCGGCGGCAAAGCCGCGGACGGCGGTTGGAGGAAACCGAGCGCAGATCGGCTTGTGGGGGCGGCGGTTCGCGGCACTGCGCAAAGGCTTCTCTTCGCCTCCGGTTCGTAGGGCAGGTTTCCTCCCCTGGGGGGGGGGCATACGAGATGAGGGTGGAGCTGGAGCTGCTGGCAGCTGGTGGTGACATAGTCTTGGCTTTGTGGTCAGGGCTGGGGCCATGGAGCTGGCGGGGCAGGCACTAGCCTGGACTCCCAGAGCTGCTGAAGGATGCTGGAGGTGGAGAGCTCAGAGGGACAGACTGCTGGTGGACCGAGGTGGCCTCCCCTGGTGACATGTCACCATGGGTGCCAGGCCATAGCGTAGGCTCAGGCAAGCCACTGGTTCTGGAGTACAGAACACACCTGTGGCCAGGGTCCCCATGTGTGAGAACAGCATCCAGTTGCCATATGAAGGGCATGGACTTGCAGGCTGTCCCCAGCTAACAGTTGTGGTCAGTCACAGTGACGCAGTGTGCCCTCAAGGCCTTGACCTTTATGCAGCACAGGCATGTCAGCTGGTCGTACCCATGCTCCTGTATACAACCTGACAGCTCTTCATAAATATGAGTGTTGGAGAGCCTGCCCCATGCAAATTGGCTGAGCGCATCGGCCTCACCCCACAGCATCATGAGGTCTCCAGTCTAATGACAAGCTGGGGCCCCAGGAAGTGGTCTGTGGCATCAGGGAAGATGCTAGCATGGCTCCTGCAACAACTCTGGGCCTCTGTGGCTGTACCAGTGTTGCTGGGCCTGGGCAGCTGCCTGCAGCACTTAGCACAGGAGTATGGTGTGAGACTGGCAGCTGTGTGACCAGGCAGTGCCAGGCAGCACCTGCAGGGTCCAGGCAGGCTGCTGCGTGTCACCTGCAGCCAGGTGGAACTGGCCCCAGTAGCCAGAAGCTGTCTGCAGCTGGGCCTGGGTGCTGGCAGGCCTGGCAGGTGCCTACAACACCCTGAAGATCTGGACAGCATGGCCCTGGCAGCCACATGGCACTGGAGCGTTTAAGGGCCTGGACCTAGGGCTGACGTAGGGCTGACGTAGAGCTGTGCTGAAGCTGACCCCCTAGCGGCAGAGCTGACTAGGAGTAAATTTGTTCCCAGTCAGGGTATACACATGCATTACTGCACAGTAACTACTTGTGAGTAAATTTACAAGTAGCAAATTTACTTGCAAGTAGAGCAGTTTACTGCACAGTACATGTGTGCACATGTAGACATGCATACTTACTGCTCTACTGAGCAGTAAAGTGTCTTGTGTAGACACACTCGCTTGTCTCAGCTCCTGGGCCCTGAACCTAAATCCCCAGGACCAGTTAGCTGCCCCACACTCCATGCAACAAAATGAGAAAATTCTGGTACCTTGAGAGCTCATTTCATATGGTAAGGAATGCTATGTGGGCACTGTGCATGGAAAATTATTGGGAGCACTGTGTAGACATGAGCCTCCTAAGCAGTGGCAGCATCTGGGTCTGAGCAACGAATGCTGATAGAAGAGTTACAGCAGCCTACAGCGTAATGTGCTTTCTTCATTGGCTTTGTATCATGAATGTATATGTCAGACACACAGACAAAAGGTACCTCATCAGCTGTGGGATGGAGAGATCCCTGTATTCCCATATGAATACCCAGAATCCCAACCCCTACACTACCTTCCTAGCAGAGAGCAGGTTGCACCTGTAAAGGGTTGCTTCATATCTCTCCCTCATCAGGACCCAGGCTAGCCTTAAATCTACAAGCTTTCTCAGGTGAATTGAACTAGGTAGCCTGAAAGTCTCATCCTCTCCTTTCTGTATAACTTCAGCTGTTGATCAGTGTAATCCAGTGATAGTGGGATATAGGTGTTGTCTTGCCCTACTGAAAAGCCATGACTAAATGAGTTTTCTCAGTGCTACAGAGATGAGGAGAGTGGGAAGGGGGAAAAGAGGAAGAGAGAACCCCCCTACAACATTTTGTGCTCTGTGTCAGGGTGTTTTTACACTTTCCCAGAGGCATCAGGTATTGGCTTACAGCCAAGGTTGGGGACTTTGACTGGGGTGTTCCTGCGTGGTGCAAAGCTGGAAGTTCATGGCTACAGGGTCTAGCCCCTTTGTTCAGGGTCAGACCGATTGCCATATTTTGGGTAAGCAAGGAGTTTTACACCATGGTCAGACTGGTATGGACTGTGGGGTGTTTGTACCTTCCTCTGTAGCTGGGGGATATGGTCCTCTACCCAGGACCTCTTGAGTGTATATTGATGACATTTTATAGAAGCAGGCCTTTGGCTGCTGTGATTCCCCTGCTTTACCTGTGGAAGGTTAGGGTATTAGGTCTATGTTGAGGCAGGGTTGATGTAGTCTTATGTAGAATTTAGATTATGGTTGTATGGGGTGGTTTGGATAGGGATGGTCCTGCCTCAGGCAGGAGTTTGGATTAGATGACTTCTGGAGGTCTCTTCCATCCCTACTTCTCTGTAATTGTGAATCGATGAGATGATGAAGGTAATGAAGATGACTAAGATGCCAGCTGTTCTTAAAAAACTGATCAATACTGAAAGGAACCTGAGCAAGCAGAGCACCAGCAAAGAACATGTAGTTGTCAGGTGTGCCCCTGGGAACCCAAAGAGCCACAGAGCTGTTCCTGTCACATTCCACATGTCCTGCAGTCACCCACTGGTTGGACACCTGCTCAGAAAGACAGACACTAAGCTAAACAGCACTTTCACGAGTGGGTTTAGGGGGGTCTTAAGTTTTATTGTGAGACTTCTTCCAGCAAGAAGAGCAGTTATTGGTTAGTCATGATGGTGATTGGTTGCCTGTTTAGCCTGAGGCTTTCTCACTTTTTTCTTCATGATGAAACCTTATAAATAAAATCTTAACATTTTGGGGTCTCTTACATGCTTTGCTGGATTTTATTTTCCTTTTTACTTTAAATGTAGACTATATTTTTACCTTAGAAAATTTTGTGCAATGACTACAGAAAAAAATGTATTTTTAAGAACTTGAGTGAAAATGTTGCTGTTTTGTAAAGTCTAGTTGTACAATCGTTTTTTAAAGCCAAGTTATACAAAAGGGAGATGGACTTTGAATTTGTATCTGAGTTTTTTGTATTCTACTCTTCTTTGAGGCAGTGAATGTGCTTCTATGTATCCACAGTGGTGGGGATGGGAGAGAAGGCCTGATCACCCTGCACCATTCAGGGCATTTACCACTTGGCAAAGAGCATGTACAGGGCTATTATGCCTGAATAGTCACTTTCCAAACCCACCTTGCACAGCAGGCAAGACTCTAAGGTAGGGTTGGGCAATTATTTTGGCTGGGCACATCAGCCAGTTTTGGTGTCCTCTTGAGGGCCACACCTCTCCCTCTCTCTCCCTCTCTCTCTCTCTC
>NW_017728950.1:21227697-21280042 GCF_001723895.1 Crocodylus porosus | reverse complement strand
CCCCCCCCCCTTGTAACCTGGCCAGAGCTGTAACATGCCCTGAGCCCTACCCTGACCTGCCTCCATCCACCTAATGCATTTCAGGTGGGTCCAGGTATCAGCTGTAGATGTCACCAGCAGGTTCTGGGTCCACAGCTGATGCCACCATGTCAGCACTGGGCAGAACGAGTCCTACTGACCTGCCCAGCACTGTGGCAGCTGAAGCCAGAGCTGCTGGCTGCCTGCAAGCCAGATTTCATGGGTTCACAGCTACCCATCCATAAGCCAGATGCAATCAGTTGGCAGCCCTATTTTGCCCACCCTTGCATTAAGGTATGGAGCCCTGTGGTCTTGCATAGCACTCGCCTTTCACTAGTGGGCCTTTAACTCATGATTACCATAAGTCCTGAGTCGCTGGTAAAAAGATAAAAGAAAATAGCCCCTGCTGAAGGACTTTTCCTCCCACTCACCTGTATGGTACAATAGGCAGGTTAAGGAATTTGGAGGTTTTGGCTGCTTGAGGGTAGGGCTTATATTTATGGATGGTTATCAGCAACTTGTTGGACTGCTTATTGGTTTGTAAATACTTTAAATTAAAAGTATCACTGGGAAATAATGTTTCTCATGATTCATCTTGCTGCCAGGATTGTAACAGATCTTCATTCTTCACTTTCCTCCTTATGGTGCATGACAGAACTGGTCAGGATGAAGCTGCATGTTCTCTGTCTGTAATAAGTCTGGGAGTGGATCACTTCAGACAGCACATACAGCCAGGCTGAACTGGGACATGGATGGCATGGTGCAGAATGCATGCCTCCTGGCCTCTATGCATGTAGGCCAGTAGGGGTGAATGGAAGGGAGGAAGCCTGCCCATTTACAATACCTGGGCAAGGTGCAGCCATACTCATGCTTCCTGAATGTTGTGTGGGTTACAAGTCAGGAGGGGCATGAACCCAGCCCCACTAATTTTAAAGTGGTGAAAAAGCAAGTCTAAGCCTGGATCAGTCCTTGGAGTGCAGTCCTTGCAGCAGAACTCAGGTCTTTGAACTATAACCACTAGATTATGGCTCTCTTTTCCTGGCCCCAGGAATCTTGTATTTTTACTTCACAGTGGACCCGCTTTGATGGGGAACTTGACCTCAGTACCCATATAGTAGTTACTCAGGTGCAGTGGTTAAAAAGCAAATGAAGAGGAAAGCCTATCTGTGTTCATTCCTTTGGGTTAGTTTTTAGTTTATTAGAAGCTGGATCAACACAGGAACAAAGTATGGAAGGACTTAAATGAACAGCCCCACCAGTCTCTGGGGCAAATGGGAAGGTTAAGACACACATGTATTAACAACAGTGTAAGCACCTGTATAATTTCAGGTTTAATTACCCAGTATACTTCAGGAAATAATTTATCAGAGCACAGACGGAAATACATAAACTCCCTTCTAAGTCTGATCAGTCCTCTGGTTTAGAAATTTTCTTTAAGCAATTAAACACTAGAAAAAGCAAAATCAAACCAAAATCTACATATATTAAAAAGTAAAATTCTAGATAGATATTGATTTAATTACATTTGTTTTACATTGCACAAATCTATTTGCCCTTTTCTCCTTATCTTGTTTTCTATTATGTCGTCTTGAGAAGAATGCCACAAATGATCTTTTAAATATATTTAGGCACTGTTTAATAAAACATAATAAAACAATTTCTGCCAATCTGTCTTCCTGTAAAATATTTATGGTTACATTTCAGCTTTGAGCTGAAATATAGTTCAAAGTTTACATTTATGCAGAGGTATTATCCAAAAGATCATATTCAAGTCCTGATTAGATATCCTTTGTTCTTGGAAAGATCTTCAGTAAACAATAAATGCAATGATTATCTTTTCAAGTATACATTGAGATCAACAAGTCCATTCATAATTGGCTAAGAAACATTTGCTGACCAGTTTCCAAGCTGTCTAGTCATACACATACAGAAAAATTTTAATAAAAAAAGAACAAACAAAAATGCCTGGTAAAAATTACTTTTCTTTACTTTTGCTGACAAATAATTTAAATAATTTTTTTATAAAAAAAAACAAAAAATCTCCAAATGAAACACACTTTTCACTGACAGAAAGCAGCCTTACATTGTCTTACACTGTAGGTATCCATGTTGTCATGTCACTGATGTGTTGTTCGGTTTTCATAATCATTGGTTGTAAACTAAAAATGATTGGGATTTTTTTACAAAAAGAAGTATGGCTGTATTACTTGTGTGGAAGTTTCAGATGTGGTTCAGACAAACAGTAGATGTGTCCAAAGTATTTGGTGGGCAACTTGGATGATCAGCTCTTTCTTTCATCCGTAACACCTTGAGAAATAGTAACCCACACAAGCCCAGATGCTCAGCTTCACAGAGCCTACCACTGGTGCTCGTTAGCGTAACAGGGGGCTGGGCACTACCTTTGTGAAGGGGGCACTACCTTTGTGAAGGGGGCACAAAAATAGATGCATCCAAAGCAGCAATGAATAGCTCCCACTGCAGTGGCTGGCACTGCCCCAGGCATTGCATGGCTGCCCTGAGAATGGAGCTGCTCAGTAACACCTCTGCTGGCACTGCTGCCTCCACAACAGTATCGGGCAGACAGAAAGATGGAGTCAGGCAGTGAGTTCCCCAGAAAAAGCAAGCATCAGTGTAGCTCATTTCTGGTCTGCTTTTATGCCAGAGAGAGGTGTCGAAGGTGAAGGCAGCCAACTCTAAATGGATTTTGTCTTTGTGTGGGGGTAGTTGGCCACACACTAATGGTCACTGGTGAGAGTGGAAAAAGGAGGCTGTTCAAAGCAACATAAAAGTGACTGTTCTTTAGCACCTGAGTTTCTTGGTTTTTAGAGTGGCATGAGGCTTTTGGGAAGGCTGAGGTCTCTTTACATTACACACCTATTGTGGGTCCTCTTGCAGTGCTCACAGACAAACACTTTCTGTCGGCTGCAGCCTTCTGGGAGCTGGTGCTAGTGAGCGCCTTGCCCCAACAGGAGACACTAGCAGGCAGGACACAGCCCTGACTTCACTGGCTACTGAATTCTCTGTGGTGGAGTGGTTCTAATCTAGCAACACAGTAGCATTCCTCACACTTGGCAAATGTTTGAGCTCAGATCATGGCCCTGCCATCTTGCCCATGCTCACCCCATGTGTACATGAGTGCAGGCACATATACACATACACGTATGTGTGAAGCAGTAATTACTTTGGGTAAAATGGAGTGCCTCATTGATTCTCACACCATTCAGGAGACCATGGACACTTCCTTCCACCTTAGGGTTTGCATTGACACTACTGTTTACACCTAAGGGACCTAGAAAACCTCAGGACACCTGGGTTCTCACCAGGTATACACAGAGAGGCTCACAGGACAGAGCTTTGAGCCTTGGCAGAAGCTAAACCACAAGATGCTCTGACATCAGACAGTCGAGGGAGAGTGGAAAAGTCAGGCAACTAACAGCATGTGGATGGCAGTGTGTGTGTACTTCATGGGAGACAAGCAGTGTAGGGTCAGGGAAATGCTGCTGAGGCATGAAAGGGCTACAGACTAACTGGTGTCTGGGTTATGGGGCATGAGGTAGCGATGGAGCCAATGGCTGTTGCAGAAGAAACAGGATGTAGCAACAGACCCTGCCTGAAGGGAAAAGATGGGAGAAGGACAGGAGTACCAGGCCTAGATGCCTACTCTGGGAGGGCTGGAGGTGCTATTGGGACAGGCCACAGACTCCAGTCCTCATATGGGTCTTACATGATGTTATTCGATGTGCAGGGTAGCTCAGGCCTTGTGCAGTATGGGCAGTTTGTGGGCCACCCCCATGGGCTCTGCTACACAGCACCTGGCTAGTGCTGACAGCCCCCCCCTCACTGCATAGCCAGGCAGCAGTGCAGGGACCGCAAGAGCAGCACTGCCAGGCACAGGCTGATCTGGGAAGCTTGTAGTACCCCTTCTGCTTATTCCAGCACCCTGCAGCATACAGAGGCATCAAAGGAGAGTGTGCAGAGCCAGAACAAGACTCCCAAGACTTTGTCCATGTTTTTTGAGCCAGGTTTCCTCTGCGAGCTCCATAGATGGGTGTGAGCCTGTGTACTGCCACTGGGCATTCAATCGCATGCCTTCCATCTTAATCCAAAGCTAGAAAGAGCAGTTTTCTCAAGGTGGCTGGGGTCTCATAGGCCTGCCGGGTGCCATCAGCCACACAGGCACCCCTATGCCCTCAGTACCTGCCGGCATCCATGTGGCAGTTTTTGATCTCCAGCTCCAGCTGCTTGATTTGGACATCCCTCTGACTCACCACCTCACGCAGCCTCCGGATTTCCTCCTGCTGTCGGTAAAACATCTGTAGCAGCTGGAAAAGAACCAACACCTTGTTCCCCTCATGCCACAACCAGATCTAGGCATAAAGTACACTGCCACAGCCCTGCTGGCACAAGCAATATATCAGCCAGGTATCCTCTGGCATGACTGCCATCATCAGAGTACTCATTTAGCCACCTGAATTCACCCCCCAACCCACCCCATGGCTCCTGAAAAGCCACATTCCCTCAGTATAAAGGAAAGGGAAGACAGAAAAATAGTTTCTGCCCCTCTCCCACATACTTCTGCCTTTATGACTCCATTCCACTGATGGGCCTAGGGGCTAAAATTCAGCACTCAGGAGATCTGGGTCCAGCTCCTGGCTATGTGTCAAACTCCCTGTGTAACCTGGGTATGTCCCTCAGCTTCTCTTGGCCTTTGTTTCTGATCTCTTCAGCAGAGATAAAAAGCTTCCCTTTGTCTTCTTGGCTTACACTGAGCTATTTTGGGGGAAAAGAACATCCCTCTCACTAGATGCATATTCAATACCCAATGCTAAGAGGCCCCAGTCTCAACATCTGTGATTGGCCAGGAACAGGGCCCAAAAAAGGTTGCACGCTATGCCATGGGTGGGCAATTATTTGGGCCAAAGAGCCACATAGGCAGTTCTGAGGAGCTGCCACAGGCTGGTCAGCACCCCCCACCCCCAAAATGGTCTGGCGTCTGTGTGCCCTGTGGCTCCTCCCCACCACTGCCAACAGCACCTAGCCCCAGCCCTGACTCGCCCCACGCCCACGCTAAGCAGTGGCAATGACCAGGCAGAAGCTACTGCTCAGCATGGGAGAAAAGCAGTCCCTGCCACTCACTGCTACTGGGCCCTTCTTGCTGTTGCTGCGTAGAGCCGGTGCCTGGACTGCCCTGCTGCTCCTCTCTGTCACAGTCACCTTCACCTCCGGGCTATCCAGCAGGGCAGAGGTGGCAGTGCAGAGGAGCTGCAGGGCAGCCCAGGCATGGGCTCTGGGTGGCTGCAGCAAGAAGACCCAGCAGCAGTGAAAAGGAAGGGATGCTTTTCCCCTGCACTAAGCAGCAGCTTCTGCCCAGCTGCCACCACTGCTGTTGCTGCTCAGCACGGGTGGGTGAGTCTGGAGCAGGTGCAGAGCAAGCTGGGGTCAGAGCTGTATGTGCAGGTTCCAGCTGATCCAGAGCTGGTCCATTCTGCCAGGCTGAGTCAGAAGCAGGCATGGGGCAGGCTGGGGTCAGGACTGTGCACATGGTCCCCACCAGTACCACGGGGCTGGGGCCAGCTCAGTGGCAGCCAGAAGGAGCTGCCGCTGCCTGGGATGCCTAGAAAGCAGCAGAGCTGCCCCAGCCCCACTGTGTGCTCGGGGTAGCAGGATGCACCACGGGCTGGATGGTGCCTGGGCCAGGAGAGACCAAGGGACCCACTGCAGGCCAGAGAAAGTACCTTCTCAGGTGGGATCCAGCCTATGGCTATATTTTGCCCACCCCTGCTCTGTGGGCACTCTCCCCTGACAATACTGTGGGGAAGCTTTTGTTTATTGGCTCCTCCCAAGGGGCAAGCCTCTCTCCCACATTTGGGCAAGTGACCAGATTTTCTGAAGAGCAGCATGCCCGTAAAGGCCAGCAAAGCCAATAACTGTCTTTCAATGGTCCAGCTGGGAATATCCTCAGTTAGGACCATCTCCTGAATAAGCCAGTGCTAGGTACCAGCTACAGAGAGGAAACCAATGAAAATGCTGTGGCTTTGCTCAGGTAAGGCCTACAGCATACTTATTTTTGCTTCATCCAGGGGACCTCTGGGTGACCATCACCTTAGTGTATGGTTGAGAGCAGAAATGTATTAATGTCAGCAGTGACAAGGACTAGCTGTAAATACCTGGGTAGAGAGAGCCTACCCCTTGTAACAGGGCTGCCTCATTGTGCTGTGTGCTGTATTCATGTAAGAGACAGCCAGTGGCCTCAGGGGATCACAAATGAAGCATGCCGTTTGGGCTAGCTGTCACCTGTTGTTCTCTCCCTTCTCCCACCCTCACATCCAGGCCCCCCGTGCTTCCACACAGCCAGACCTCATTCTCAGTTTTGGGCGGGGGGCATTCAAACACATCAAAGCCATTGGAAAGCCGCATCTGGCTATCATCCTGTAGTCTCTCCATTTTCTTCTGGCTTTTCCTGTCTGGGACACTGCTTTGCTTTTGGATCTTCTCCAGTGGCATCCATTCTTCCTGGTTTTGGTACCAGTTGGATTCTGTGGTCTTCTGGGATGGCTTTTGCTCAGGAAATTGTGGCAGAGAATTCACAATCCCCGAGCCTGGTCTCAAGGACACCAGAACAGGCCCTGTAAAGCAAATGGGGGGCAGGGTCTTTAGCTCCTGAAAAGAGCAGGCATGTACTCACCCAATAGGAGAGACCTGCAGGTTGGAGGTACTCTCAAAGGCCATTCATAATCGCAACAGCCCTGAGTCATAGGACCAATTTTATTTTTTTTAATAGAGCATAGCTCTCCAGCCGCTAATGAACCAGAATGCTCTTGACACATCATGCCAATGCAAGTCAGGCAAAGAGCTGTTGGACTCTAATTCCACTCCCTCTGCCCAGGCCTGACCTTTATTGATTCCATTCAGCCACTCCTGAGATGTCAGTGCTGGCTGGGTCCCAGCTGTCATAGGGTAGATGTCCTCCTGGTAAGATTCTGACTGCAAACACACAGGGAAAATGCACAAAATTGCTACTGGGGCCACCAGCTGCTGCCAAGCTTGCTGGCCAAAAAAGGGCCATTTCTCAGCAGGGCCGCCTAGACACTGACAGGTAATGGTTCCTAATGGGTAGGAACCTCTACCCATCCTGACCCAGAAACCCCTTGCCTGTCCTTTACTGGGATTATGATTCCCCTAGAAATTCCTTGTTGCTTTGATTCACAACATCCCCTTGCCTGGAAGAGCAGTGTTACAAGGTACGTTCCAGGCTGATATTTCTCCTAGCAATATATGGATATAGACAACCTGGTCCTGTTAATACTTGCAGCAGAACTTCTGCTAGTTTTCAAAGGATTGGGACTGCACCCAAAGCGAACCTCAAAGATGTGACACCCACAGAGATGAGCTAGGTGGCTTGATGGCAGAGCTGGGCTGCTGTAGACAGCTATATCTGAGGAGCAGGTGGGCTGTATATCTGAGGAGCAGAGATGGAGAGGTATAAGTACTCACTGGGGTGCCCATCATGGACTCCATGGACTCATGTAATCAGTTGCCATAAGAACAGCCTCCTCACAAGGAAGCTGGACTGAGTGGTGTCAGGGGATTTAATAGTTTACAGAAGTAAATTTAGTAGCTTACAGAGTCACAGCCAAAGTGAAAACTAAAGTGATGTGGGTGCGAAATGGTTCTGGTCTCCCTGACTGGGATATCTACACTGCAGTCCCAGGATGTATACAGTGGTACATACAGCTCTCCAAGCTAGCTTTAGGCTAGCCAGCTCAGACATCAGGAAAGGCTTCAGTATGGCAGCATGAAGCTTGGTGCTGGCAACTTTATCCTTCCAAGGAGCTGAAACCCCAGTGCGGGCCCTTTCACTGTGTTATTCCAATAAAGGTCCTGAGCAGTTTATAATGTTCTTACATACTACAGTGACATTATCTGTCCCACACACATGGCTAGGTAAGAGCCTTCCATAGCTGCAAGCCATGTAACAGGCTATCACAAGCTGTCTTTCCTTAGGAAATAGTCTTTGGTTCAGGCAGCACCCATCTCCCACCTCAGCTGAGGAATAGGCCCAAGGGCTTTCCCAGAGGTCATACAGCTCCTGCTTAGCTGTGCTCTATCAGAGCTGGTGGATGTGCCCACATGCATGGCAGAGGCCTGCTTACCCGCCGTGGCACAATCATGGAAACGGGCTCGATCAGGCTTTTGGTTGGGATCAGCTTGTAGAATCGGAAGATCTCACAGGCTGACACATCAAGGCCTCTCTTCGGCATGGCCCCTGATGACAGAGCACAGCAGATGGCAGGCATGGTTTGGGAGCAGGCTGGGAACAATCAACACGGAGGACTAACCCATCCCTTTTCCAAGTGAATTTAAGCAAGCAAAGGTCATTGACTCAGCTTCCCTCACCACAAGCAGCATGCCTCGCTGAGAGATGGCATTCGTTTTGGTACAGATACCCTAACAACATCTTGGCTTATTAGTACTGTAACAGTAACAAGGGCGCTAACAGTCATGCACTTCATGAATGGTGGCAATAACATGCACTCACATCCAACTAGACACAGTGTTGTCAACTCAGCTCTCAGAATTTTTGGCATTGTTCTTAAAGTCTATGCTTTAGGAATGTGAAAAACATAGATTTTTATTTTATATATAGTTATATATATCTATATATAAAAGAAAGAGCTAAGTTTTTCACATTCCCGAAGTGGAGACTTTAAGAACAACACTAAAAATCATGAGTTAGCAATACTGCCACTAGGGTTTTTGCCACACATTACATACATTATGTAATGAATTGGTTAACTGTGCAATAAATGTAGACTGGCCACACTTGCAAAGTAATTATCCCACAATTAACTGATTAATCACAGAATAAATTTAGACCAGCCACATATGCAGAGTAATTATCATGCTATAAAAATGTCCATCCAGCTATAAAAAGAGCCAGCCAGCCACCAAATTAGTGCTTGAAAATGTGTAACAATTTTATAGCTGGTTTCTATCCAGCATTAATTTTAATATGTGGTTGGGCCCTAGGCGACTGTGTCCTTACAAGGATCTATGCTTGTTAGATGGAGCCTAGAGAACATTTTTGTAAACCATCTGATTGCCATGGCACTGAATGCAGTGTTTCCTTCTTCCTTGAGTGCTCGGGTCAGAGAGTGACTCAAATGGATGCTTATCTTGCTGGGGTGATCTAACCCCAGCTGACTTCCTGTCTTTGGGCAGGAACCAATGATTTTGCAAGGTCTCTTCCAGCCCTAATGGCTATGAAATCTATGTGCCTTGCTGTGTAGTGTATTTTCTACCTCCAGGAACAGAGTTGCAGCTCAGAGGTGGTGTTCAGAATAGGCCCCTCTAGCCTCAGAGCCCTTGGGACTGTGCTGTCGAGAACATAGATGGAAATCCCAAGAACACACACACAGTCGGTAGCTTTTATATCTGTCAGATTCCATTCACAAAGCTGAGGTCTGAGTTAGTCCCCAGAGTATGTTATTGTGGACCCCAAATTGGTATGGTCTCAAATGCTAAGCCCACAGCTATGCTAGCGATCCAGGCCACACACTCACCAATGCCTTTCTGTGGTATGTGGGAACGGTACTCCATCAGGAAGTTCAGGTATGGCTTCTCCATGCTTATTTCATAGTAGCGAATGTTCCCATCACCCTGGAGACAAGGAGAATCAATGCGAGGCCTGGCTTAGCGAGGCCTGGCTTAGCTCCCACTGCACAGAGGAGGACTCAAGAAAGGGTTGACTCCAAGTGCCATTCCAGTGAACAAGAAGGGAGCCCTTTCTCTGTGAATACCAGCTTTAACCTCCTCACTCCCATGAGGAATTGGCTTTATGGTGTCATTTCCCATTTTAACTGAGGTCAAAAGCTCTGAAATGACCAAATTCAACCTGCTGTCCAAATAAATGTGCCTTGCCATGGAATCTGGCCCCATCCCATGGCAATTATGCAAGACTGCAAGGCTGAACAAAGACTGCGCCCCATGTGCTACCACTGGATCCACCTGCAAAACTCCCTAAGCCTCAAATCTTGTCATGGCATGAGTTTGTACATAACTAGGCATTTTAGTTTTTAGTTTCTTTTTACCTGGAGAAAAATATGGGTTGTGTTGCACCATACCATATCATTATGCACCATACCATCCGCACCCTCTTTTTCAAAATACTAGATCCACCCTTGTTTGTGGGTTTGTTATGGCCCCCTCCAAGGAGTAGATGACAGACATGTTGAAGACCTTGGCTCACCTGGACCCTGATCCTGCAAAAGCTCATGCACCTACCCAACATTACACCTCTAAGTCCTTCCACAGAAGACCATGTCTTCAGCTCACATGTTTGACATAAGGCTGCATTTGCAGGATCTGGTCCCTCTGGGCAGGCATCTGAGTGCTGTAAGCCCATGTGATACTGGTGAAAACTGACTCAGGGACCTGGGAGTGCAGAGTATACTGGGAAGTGACTGGAAGGGCTCACCTTGTCATCAAGTGCAGACCCCAGCTCTCAGCAGTGCAATATAATCATAAGTGACCATGCTTCATCTAAAAGCTGGCTCTCTGCTGCCACAACTATACTGCCTTTCTTCCCATTTCTAGCACAGGCCCTTCTGTGGGAAGGGGAGACTTGATTTCATCCTTTGCGTCTGTCTGTCTGTCTGCCAAGAGGTATCCTCACATTTAGTTGAAAACCTTTTTAAAGCATCAAGGCATGAGTCTCGTAACATGCAAACTGATTTAAAGCAGCAGCCCCTAGCAGGGAGCATAACCAACTATGCTAACATCAATTCCAAGGAAAAGCACTTACCTTGCTCACAACATATAGCATGTTTGTATCTGAGTCATAAAAAGGGAAGAGCAGCCCTGAGGAGCCATCTAGATCCTCCTCCAATAAAGGCACCGAAAGATCACCCTGGGCATAAAAAAGGAGAGACAAAACAACTCCCATCAGAAATGACCTCAGAGAGGAGCTTCTTCTCACAGGACGTGGACATGGATCAACCCAAATGCCCTGGTCCAAGAGACAGAGTGTAACTCCCTGATAGGGACCCTGTCCTGTCCCTCCTAGAGCGAGAGCTGTCAAGACAGGCCACATCCTGGAATCCCTCAAGATAATGGTGGGGACAAGCCACCCTGGCTCCTTGTATGGAGGTATCAGCTCAAAGGTGTCCACTAGACAAGCACCTACATGGGGGGCAGAGCATTTTGTGAGGGGTCTAGGAAGGTGCTGGTTGGGCCCAAGGTCTGTGCAATGTAGGAAACTGGCACATCCCCCCTCACAAAGCAGGTGAGCCTGAATGAACCTGAAGGGTTCTGCTACCAGGGCAAAGTTGAAGGGTAGCTGGAGTGGCAAAGCTGCTGGGAGGAGTTGCTCACTACCCAGCAAGCCAGCCACAGGGAGATTGGCAAAGGGTCACAAACAAGTTACTTGGCACAGACGATACAGGCTTGTGACTCTGCAGAGCCACCACTGCCATCACCTGGGGCAGACCTACCAGAGACGAGCCTGCTTAGGACAAGCTCAGCACCATGGCCAAGAAGAACTGGCTAGCATGTTGTTGGGATGGACATTGCTCCAGCAGCACCTCCTTCTTGTGGACACTGTATCCAGTAGCACAGGTGGCCATCTAATGGAAAGCTGCACACACCAGTGATGGAACAGCCCCTTCACTGCTCTCCAGTTAATGATGCGACACTAAAATATCCTTTCTTGACCAGCACCCATCTTGACAGGAGGCACATGCCTTGCCAGTAGATTGGGGTAAATGTTCTCCAAATGATTAAGTGCAACGCACTGCCAAAACTAAACAGCAGATACTTTCCTCCCTTGAAGCCCTACCGACCCAATGTGGGGCTCAATTCTGCTCCAGTGAGAAACAGTAGACTTTTTGGCATTGAGGGCAATGGTACCAAGAACTAAGAACTGCATCCAAAACCCTCAAGGTCCTTGGAACAGCCCTGTACCTCCAGTTGATTGCTGTCTGCCTTGTTCCTGTGTCTCACTACTTTGAGTAATTTCTCTGCTTCCAAGCTATGTTCACTTGCATTTAATAATATGGTACAAACCAAATGATGACTCACAAAGAGCTTTTACCTGGATAGATGCCTCTGAACACTGGCTACAAATTAATTACTGGGTATTTGGTAGGTACAACTGTTAACATGACAGTTACAAAGTCCAGAAAATTGTGAATGTGAATATATTGGGCTGCTGGTCTGACTCACCTGATCCCATAAGACTATCTGCCTATTATTCCACCGGGATGTGCCAGTAGAAAGCAGCTTTTTCATGTTTCCTAGAAACAAAACTTTATTCACTCTGTGAGACTTGAAGCTGGCTTCCTGTAGGGAGAGATGGCATGTTACTGTGATTTCCAAAGTGAACAGTACATTGTGGAAAGAAATCTTTTTCCCATTGTCATCTGACATTTGGAGGAATCCAATCTCTCTGGTAAATTAATCTTTGCCTCACACAAACTGCACTGCTCCCAGAGTGCTGCCTCCTAAACCAGAAGCAGTGGAACCAATCTGCATGGTGCTTCTTAGCAGTAACAACACTAATTACCTCCGAGTTAATTAGTTTATATGGATGCAGCTTTTTCATTTCTGGATTAGGAAGGAGTCCATGAGCTGGTTTCCAAGAGGACAGTCCCAAAGTCATGGCTGTTTTGTGACACTAGGAATCGCCTTGGAGCAGAGCCAGAATTCACTGGTCAGTCTGCTCCAGGATTCTCTCTGGCACTTGCACCTTGTTTATAGGAATGATCACCTCCTGGTTCTCCCAATGAAAGCTCATCTCCCTTCTGCCATCTGCACACAAGTGCAGCCTTCCCAATGTTCAATAAACCTTGACAGAAGAGGACTCACAAAGTCAGCCACACTGGATTCAAGTTTCTGACCCCAGCATACCTGTACAACTGTGCCTGTCTGAGGCTCAAAAATCCGTATCTTTCTGTCTCGGCAAGCTGTGGCTAGCAGACTGCCATCCATGTTGAATGACATGGAGAGGATCACATCCTTGTGAGAATCAAAGATCTTCACTGGATTCTGAATGACCGTCTCCTTTGTGTCGAGGCTCCATATCATAATCTGAAGCAAACAAATAAGTTCTCAAGCCCTTTCCCTTTGAACTTGTTCATTTTACAGTAAACGCAAGAAAAATGGCTGTTCCATCAGCGAGATCTGAGTGGACGTACTGGAACTGTATGAAAGGAGCTATACGAAAGGTTTACTGTAGCTATATGAAAGCTATATGAAAGCTACTGGAGCTATATGAAAGGTTTATTGCAAAGTAGACTAATTAGCTCTGCCATAAATGTTGCGCATCTACATGTGCACCCCTATTAAGCTGGAGTAAACTAATTTACTCCAGTGCAGGATAGTACTTGTAAATACAGGTACTATCTTGCTGTGAAGTAAAAAACTCAGCAGCAGCACACATGTAGATGCTGCCCTGGCTGGCTGGGGCACAAGGGTCCTTCAGTGCGGGGGCTGCCTGCTGACTAGCTCCCACCCACTGAAGCACCCTCATGCCCCAGTCAACCCCTCTGCCATATGCTGAGCCAGGGGGAGCAGCTGTCAAACCAACCCCCCAGGTTCCCTGACAGCCAGGGCTGCTCCAACTTGGTACAACATGCTGTGGGCCTGGGCGCACATGCAGATGGCATGCCTAGAAACAATATTAAATACATATGTAGACACACTTTCTGTTTCCTATTTACCTTTCTGTGCCCCTTTTTTACCTTCATTTTTTTCCATCACCAACGTTTTTACATTTCCCAGCCTGTCTTGTTCTACTGCTTCTGAGAGCTAGTCTGACTCAAACCACTGAGACCCACAGAGGCTGAGGAGGTCCAGTTCACCCTGCTTGTAAAACCCCAGCCTTGGCCCTTCAAGCCAAGACCATCAACTTGCCCTCAACCTCCTCCCCAGTGACTTCCAGCCCATGACCTCTTCTCCTTGGAGGGAACCGCAGGACAGAGTAGGGCTACTTCTGGAGAACTTCCCCACGCAGCTTGACAGGCCTTGGACCTCTCTTTGAAAAGACAATGACAGGGAGGTGTACCAATAAAAATGATTCTGCAGAAGCAGAGCATATATGTGGCAGAGCTTTCCCCTTGCAAACACCTGCAGGCCCCACCTCCACTGTGCAAGGCTCAGCTGTGCACGCTACCATTTGGAGCAGGGAATAGCGCCTTGGGGCCTTGCTGGATACCAACAAACCTTATAGTCATAACCACAGCTGAAGAGGATGTTATTGGCAGTGGGGTGCCATTCGATGAGGCCAACCCTCCGTGCATGGCCGAGGAGTTCCTTCTTTGCGTTGGTGATGTTTCTTGTTAGCAAATGCTTGGGGATGTCCCAGATCTTGACCTGCATGGCACAAAAAGGTCTTTGCATAAATATGGTGTTGTATCACCCGATATCTGTGCTGGTATGAGGCAATCTATCACTAAAACCTGGTCAAGTAAATCATCAGCACCACTGATGTCAAATTAGGGGAACCCATGGTCCCAAGACCTGATATTTCTCTCAGGACACTGCCAAGATACTTGGGAGCTAGCCCAGCAACCAGCACATTCAAAGCAGGGCTTCCCCTTTATTCCAAGTAGTTTTGAATTGGACCAGAAAGCATTTGACATTGGCCTCCACACATATCATTTAACCAATTCAATGAATTATGGAAAAGAGCCTGAGGGGACCTCAGGAGTTCATCTAGTTCAGCCCCTTGGTCACAGCAGGATCATCGTAGTATAAAGCATACCAGACAAGTATTTGTCTAACATGCTCTTAAAAACTTCCAGGGATGGAGACTCCACTATCTCTCTGGGTTACCTGTTCCAGTGCTGAACCACCTTCACAGTTAGAACATTTTTCCGTCTTAAATGTCCCTTGTTGTAATTTAAGACTGTTATTTCTTGTCTTGTCTCCTGTATAATTCAGTATTTTTTCTGTATAACTCTATATACAATATCTATATAACTATCCTTCAGGTATTTGAAGATGGTTATCAAATCTCCCCCTCAATCTTTTCTTCTCCTGATTAAATAATCCTAGTTCTTCCAACTGTTTCTCATAGGCCATGTTTCCCAGACTGCTAATAATTTTTGCTGTTCTTTGCTGAATTTTCTTCCCAATTTGTCCACCAAAAAGGCAGTGCCAAGGAGCCACTCCACACTCCATACTAATCCAGCTTGGCCCAGGCTACAATGATCTAGTTAGGAATTGTCCTCCATTGACCTTAATTTTCGATGATTTTATGTCCTGCTGTCAATTTTTGTGCCAAGCTGGCATTCACTTGTGTGGAGGCAAGTTCTGGTCCCCTGTCCTATAACTATTGCTCATTTCTATCCATTGATGGCCTAATGAAGAAACCCCCTATCCAAGCTGAGTGCTCTAACCATTAAACTTAATCACAGAAAGTCATTGAACTACAAGCTCCTTTTGATTTACTCTCCTTCTATCTGTAGGACTCTTGAAATCTTGGTGGCCCAGCAGTCCAGCTCTATCAGAGTCCCCATAATCAGGCATGTCTATAGTCTGGCAGTTGGAGAATGAGCTCTCCTGGGAGACATTAGTTGGAATAACTTCAAGCCAAGGAGCAGCTAGAACCCAGGTACTCTACTTCCTGGGTATGTGCTCTAACCACCACACTATTATGCAAGAAGTGAGCTCTACCTCCTTCCAGTCTTGTTTCTGAGTGAAGGTGGCCATGACTGCCACGCTTTACACTGAACACAAAGATCTTTGCTTGCATTGTCCTGTTCCAAACATGTCTACAGATTTGGGCCCTTCTAGGGATTTAGACAGCATTTAAGTGCCACTGTGCCTCATATTGGTGTCATAATGGAGCTCAGACAGAACCTAGGTGCCTTGCTTCTCAAACTGACCTACTTTGGGCCAATGCAAAGACTATATTTAGATGCACAGGGAACTCTGAAGTCCAAAACATGGGCAGTAAATTAGGGCAGGCACCCACTGAGATTTGGGGCCACTGGAAGAGAGATAGCCTGGATATTTTGGATTACTTTTCATGATTCAAGTGTTTAAATCCCTCCTAAGTCTCCTTAGGTGCCAGGCTTATATATCTGGATCTACTCTGCAGTCACGCTTTGTCTACAATATAGACATACCCTTGGAGAGCAGCTCAACCCCTGACCCATTTGGTTTGCTCTCACTTCCACCATTTGCATTAGCATCAACCATTGTAACTTTAGATAGTCTCAATATCCATCCTAAGGAAATGCCCAACTCCTTTCTCCATCTGGCTACATTTTTTACTTCTACCTGTATGAGCCAGAGTGGCTCCACAGAAGGGTGCTATTTAAGAAAATCTATTCTTGATTAGCAAATCCTAATTACACTCTGCGGGCAAGTCTACACACGCAAATAATGCAAAACAATAAACTCCAGAGCTTATTGCTTTCGAGTTTGTTGTTCCCAGGTGCACTGTTTAATCATGTTCCCAGGAATGCAGCACGTTGTGTCGGGTCAGAGCAGCCCTGGCTGGCAGGGGGTCCTGGGGGTCAGCCTGCTAACTCAGGGCTGCTCCCCGCAGCTCAAGGTGTTGCAGAGGGGCTGGCTGGGGCATGAGGGAACTTTAGCATGGGCCTAGCCTGCAGGCAGCCCCCTCACTGAAGCACCCTCATGCCCCAGCCAGCCAGTGCAGTATGGAGTAAATTGTGGAGTAAAAAACTTGTAAATATAAGTATTATCCTGCTGCAGAGTTGGTTAGTTTACTCCAGCCTAATAGAGGTGCACATCTAGATGCACAATATTTAGTGCAGAGCTAATTACTTAACTCCACAGTAAACATCTCATGTAAATGCACCTTGTGGGGATGCTCTCAGTCTGGAATAAGTGTCAAGCAAGACCAGCTGTTCTGCTTTAAATTCAGGCCCTATACTAATCCAAATTAATTTGCTTGTGTAAACAAGCCCAAGGAGTATGTTGCATTGGAAAAGCACCTAATTCAGAGTTTCCTTCTCCCACTGAGCCCATGACATATTTCACCCATGTCTGTATGGGAGCCCATGGTTCTGAGCCCAGGACAGAGCCTCAGGTTTGTTTTTAAATGTGACTCTGTTTAGTATTTCACCATTTAGGCTGTAGGCTCCTGTTGAAGGAAAAAGCCCACTAAGCTCTATGGCCTTGATTGTAAGTTGGGAACAGAAGGAAAATATTCTTTAAACAAGTTCAAGAAGAGGAAACCAAGGCACGCTTTTCCCTGAATGGTACAATTTCTTTCCCAACAAATGCTTTGGCTGGCTAGTAACCGAGAGCAAGCTGGCAAACTTACAGTGGCATCTTCTGAGCAAGAAGCTATTACAAAGTCATTAAAAGGGTTCCACTTGATGTCCAGCACGTTCCCTTTGTGCCCACACACTCGAGGGTAATGTGGGTCAAGCTTTCCTGTCTGAAAAGAGCAGAAAGTCCTGGTTAGCTCAGAAAGTTATAGTTTAGCCACAGGTTTATATAATTTCCACCCAGCCTTAGTAGGTTATGTGCCATGGCCAGACCTGCGCCATACTTTCCAGGTCCAAAGAGAAACACCATTTTTTGCTTCAGATAGATCTGGATATTTTGCTTGCAGAGAATAGGTCTTGCAAGCTCTTAGTGCTTGGATAGTGCTATTCCAGATGCTATTATCCTTCACCATTCCTGAACAATGACAGTGGAAAAGCCCAGAAAAGCATGAGACAACCATGGAACTGATCATTTCCCAGGAGCCACAGACAAGGGTATAAAGGACAGTGGCTAGAGCTGGGCAGGTAATGGGATTTCTGGCTATGGTGGCTGGATCAAAAAATTAGAAGAAAATAATTGGGTTCAGGGTAAACTGAAAAGCAAATTTGGAGGGATTCTATGAAATAATCCCTCAAAAAGGCTACATAAAACTGTATTTTGTCAAAAGTCTGACCTTGTGCCTTGTTCATAGTCATAGAATAAGAGGGCCCTTGTACACATGAGAAAATTGCACCTTTTAGTGATTTACTTGCCTTTTTTAACGATTTAATTGAGTAACAGTGTACATGTTTAGTGGCATATTTTTGCTTTACTGTATTTTCGCACATACAGCCCGCACCCAAGTATAACCAGCAGAAAATTGTATTTTCGTAAAATGGTTTGTGTATTCCCCACACCTACGTATTCCTCGCCCCACAAGACATGGCTGTAAGCACGGGCTCTGCTGGGCATGGCTGCCGGAGCCGGAGCTGGAGCTGGAGCCAGGGCTCACCGTAGACTCTCACCGCCTACCTGCAGCCTCCCCCCCAAGACATGGCCGCAAGTGCAGGCTCTGCCGGGGCTCACTGCAAACTCTCACAGCCTGCCATGTCTCAGTGCCAAGCCCCGGCTCCAGCTCCGGCTCTGGCGGCCATGTGCAGCACATATATGTATATGTACACATGCATATATATGTGCGCATGCATATGTCTTCACCGCGAGTCCTGGCTCCAGCTCCAGCGGCTCTGCCCACCATGTCTCGGTGGTGAGCCCCGGCTCCAGCTCCGGCTCCAGCAGCCGTGCCCAGCAGGCTCTGCCGGGGCTTGCTGCAGACTCTCACCACCCACCTGCAGCCTCCCCTCCCGAGACACGGCCACAAGTGCGGGCTCTGCTGGGCATGGCCGCCGGAGCCAGAGCTGGAGCCAGCTAGAAGTGGTGCAGGGGAGGGGAGGGATGAGGAGCTGTGAGTGGCAGGGGAGGCAGCCCCACTCCCTGCCGCCACTGCCAGCTGCACTCAAGATAATCCCGCCAGGAGATGGGCAGGGATGGGCTATGTTGTTCTAAAGACTCTGCATAGCCCAAACCCTTGTATAGCCTGCACCCACCCGTCAAGTTTGTAAAAACGTGTATAGCCCACGGGCTATATGCACGAAAATACGGTAAATGTCTTTTTTACATAGTAAACTAAAACACATCCCATGTATTTTAGTTTGTTACGTAAATTACAGCAATATGCCTCATGTGTACAGGAACCCTATCCAGAGAAGGCAGCACGGACGGAAATCCAGGCGTGCTCGGGGAAACTCGGGCTTGGCGGGCTTCCAGTGCCCTGTACACCATCCTCATCACCTTCTCCGGCTGCCAGCACACCTAGCCCCCCTCCTGCCACCTTTCTGGGGCAGCCAGCCTGTTTCCAGGTGGTCCCAGGCAGCGGGATTGGTGTACAGGGTGCTGGAAGCCCACCGAGCCCGAGCTTCCCTGAGCATCCCTGGGCTTCCAGTGCCCCGTGCAACCGTTGGATCTGGCAGATGCTGCCTGCAAGTTGTGGCTGCACCTGTGCAGCTAACAACCCGCCCGGGTTGCCCCCAGGGACCCTACCACCGAGGAGGGAAGCACTGGGCTCCCCCGCTGCTCAGGGACAGCGTGACACAGTGGCAGCTCACAAGGGTAGGCTCCACTGAGGAAAGAAAAAAAGCGGACAGAGGCCTAATCTTTTTTTTTTTTCCCGCACCCTGCCTGCGTCTCCCACAGCTGGGGAGTGAGCTACTGGTGGGTTGTGCAGCCCCTGAGCTGTAGGGGACCCCAGTGCTTTCCTCCATGGTGGCAGCACCCCGCAAGCAGCACCCACCTGCCTAGGTGGTCCTGGGGGGCACCACCAGTGCGAAAAGAAGCACCAGGGCCTCTCAGCAGCTCGCCCCACAGCCTTGAGAGAGGTGGGCAGGCTCCAAGAAAAAAAATAGGATTAGGTCCCTCACTGCTTTTTTTTTTTTCCCTTCAGCAGAGCCTGCCCGCTCTGCGACAAGAGGCCCCAGTGCTTCATTCTTGCTCTGACTTGCCAGCATATCTGTTTGAAATGCCTCAGGATCTATAATAATAACGTGCTTATTCCATCTGTTCAGAGCACTCTGATTGGTTGTTTCAGTAAGAATTGTGATTGGCTGCTGAGACAACCAATCAGAGTACTGTGGACAGACAAAATAAGCCTATTATTATAATTAAAGATTATCTTCAATCAGCCACGTGGGTTCCCAAGCAGTGCTTGAATTCAGCCTATCCCAGACCTCTTGCCGGTTTAAGTTAAAACGGAGACCCCCAGCATCCTGGCATGCTCTTTGGGCTGGGCAGGGCTCTGCTCCACAGCAGGGCTGGCCCCTCCCCTCTGCTCCCTGGCTGGAGCTCCAGAGACCGCAGGCTGCTTCCCCCCTCCCCTCACCACTCCCTGCTAAGCAGGAATTCCCCCCTCCCCTCTGCCTTGCTGAGGAGGTGTCTATGTATTAGCTTGCAGACTACCTGCTGAATCCACAGGTAGAATCAACAGGCAGAGTCAACAAGTAGCTGGTAATGTCCCTCTGTTGTTTTCTTAACTGGGTGATAAACACTGATTTAGTGGGTAAGAAGCACTATTATCAATTCCTTGTTGGGCTAATCAGAGTGTCCTGCTGGGGCCTGGCCAGGCCCCTCTCAGCTCAGTACTGTGGAAGGAAGGGAGGGCTGCTCTAGCACCCCCCAGCTTCTGGCCTGAGCCACTGCAGGCATGTGCCTGTATTTCTGGGATGTCTATCCAGTTATAAAACTGATTTAGCCTAGCCAGGTTAGACTAACCTGCAAAGACTGAACCAATTCAGGCTCAAGCACTTTGAATGTCTGTCTCTAGAGCCTAGGAGGGAAAAGAGAGACTCCCCATAGACTAGCACATACAGATGCTTGTCTAGATGGCACGATTAGCTATGAGGGCTTTGGGCAGAGTCTGCTTATGAGAATTTACAGTGGAGGGCACTGTAGCCAGGAACCATGTGGTGCTGAAGCAGCAGGTGGGGGGTGGAGTTGAGCAGTGGTGGTGGCAGGCAGCAGAGGAATGGCAGTGACTGGGTGTGCGGGAGCACAGCGACAGCTGGGTGGGAGCATGGGGCCTGCACCAGGGACCTAGACCAGGGTGCAGGCCAGCACGGGGTCTATGGAGCCAAACTGGCTCCCCGCTCTCCCTGCTGGCACAGCCCAGCCCAGCTTCATAGAGCCCCTGCCGACCCACGCCCTGGGCCCCTGCTGGCTCAGCCTGCTCCAGCATGTTGCACAAGGACCTGTTCCAACCCCTTTGCAGGGGAAGAGGAGGAGCAGATTTTGACAGATGTTCCTTCCTCCCCCTTCCTTGTCTGGCTTTGGATCATGAGTTAGTTTTGTAGCTGCCATTGAAGGGACACTCCTTATGTCACAGGACAACTGGACTTATATGCGCAATCTTCCAAAGTTCTGGAATGATGTTGTAACACAGCACCACAGCAGAACAGAGAAGAACAAAAATGGTGAAGGGGCTGGGGCACATGATTTATGAGGACAGGCTGAGGGAACTAGGCTTGTTTAGTCTAGAGGAGAGATTTAATGGGAGGGGGTGGGAATTTAATCTTTTGAACCTCCCTTCAACTACCTGAAGGGAGGTTTGAAAGAGGATGGAGCTAGACTGTTCTCACTGGTGGCAGATGACAAAACAAGGAGCAACTGTCTCAAGTTGCAGCAAGGGAAGTTTAGGTTACATTTTCTCACTAGGAGGGCAGTAAAACACTGGAACAGGTTACCCAGAGACATGGCGGAAGCTCCATCCTTGGAGGTTTTCAAGGCCCGGGTGTAGGCAGAGCTTTGGGTGGGATGATCTAGTTGGGGACGGTCCTGCTTTAAGCAAGGTGTTGGACTAGATGACCTCCTGAGATCCCTTCCAACCCTAATTTTCTCTGATTTCTCCATTTTCACATTGCAACACTATGCAATATGTGGGTGTGGCTGGCTTCTGACATAAGGCTACAGAATCTTTAAGCAGTTACTTGTTGTGATGGTACAGCAGCAGTCCATCAGTCCTGCAGGGCAGCTAATAACAGCTCAGTCTAATAACAGCTGTGCTAATTACAGTAGTATTTACCTGGCTCAAATTCTACTGCCCCTATTAAGTGCATAAATGGACTTCAGGAAGACAAGTCCTTAGACCAGTGGTCACATACCAGTGGATCTCAATCCACTGGTAGATCTTGGAGCCTCTTGCAGTAGATTGTGGAACCTCTTGGAGTCAATCTGAGGCTGGGGTGGGGGGCTGCATGCACACGTGCATGCACACATGTGCCCCAGCCCATCAGGTCAGTCCATGGGGGAAGGAAGGGGCAGGGGCTAGATCAAGGCCCCTGCAGTGAGGGATAATGCCACAGAGGCAGGAGCAGGGGTAAGTTGAGTGGGGAACTGGCCAGGTGGGACTACCTATTGGGGAGGTGCACCCCCAAATAATTTTTTCTCGATTGCCTCCACTCTCCCCTCCCCACAGATTTAGCTACTGTGGGGGGGAGGGGGTGGCAGCAGTGCATGGTAGATCTTGGGTTGCTTTTAAATGCCAAAGGCAATCTCCTACTTAAAAAGGTTGGAAATCACTGCCTTAGACCAACATGGCTACAACCTATACCCCTGTAAATGGACTTAAGTATCCTATTTTTATTCCACCCTGCTCAAGTCCTTGAAAAACAGTTTAGACAGTGGGGCCTCCACCTTCTCATTGTTAAGGGTCAAAGGACAGTGTGTTGTAAAAGCAGTTGCATTATTGAATTTTTAGGGCCTTGAGCAGGGTGGAACAGAATCACGCTTAAAGTCCTAAGTCTGCTTAGATACCCAATAAGTGAAACAGAGTCTGGCATCTGCTACAAGAACTCCCAGAGGGTAATATCACCATGTTTATTCACCTTGTTCCTGAATAAAACAGAGATATTCTTCTATTTTATGGGGCCTTAAGTATTATATCAGGCAAATCATTTGTTACAGGAAACAGCCAGTTCAGAGGTAACTGTATCTGCTTCTCCCCTGTTGAAGTTATCTGAATGTATAGGCTTTAGCTCTTCCTTTAGCTCTTTCACAGGCTAACTTTTTATGTGTAGCAACCTCTGCTATTACTGTTTCTCGCAATGTTCTTCACAAGATATTCATTTCTGTTGTCTCTGGCAAATTGTAGGATGTTCTTGGCATGTCAGGCTTTACACCTTGGAGTAGAAGTTCACATGTATTTTGAGTGAACTATTTTTAGCAATCTTTGGGTTAATAATTCCCTGAGAATGCAGGAAACCTGGGCTCAGCAGCCCAGGAGGCTCTTCTAACCCTATGTTCCTCTCCCATGTCTGAAGACGTGTGGAGGTTTAGCCGCGTCTTCCCAAACCAAGCAGCCATTTCTCATGTAGGACTGGATAGTCTCCTTGAATTCACCCACCATGACTTTGATGGAAAAAGGAAAGAACTAAAGATAGGCGCAGTCCTATAAGATGAGGTGGATGTGACTGAGAAGGTTGGCTCCTCTTCGCAAGGCTCCACCATATAATCTGGTGTGGAGAGGGCAGGGTACCCTCTCCATACCAGATGTTATGAGTTTACTCGTATCAGTTCTCATCTATGGGAGCTTTGGCCCCTCAGTTATTTTGGCCAGATTTTAGAGGTCTTGTTCCTCACTCCTGGTCACTTGCCACGTTCTTTCCCGCATGGGTGGGAAGCCAACCATCCCAAGCCGGGGTCCTCTTCTTGCCTTTGCCTCCCCTGGATCGACAGTGGCTGCCTGCTTGGCATCTCTTTAAATCCCCGCTCCAATCAGCTGTGGTTGCCATAGCAGCGTCCCATTTGCCGTCATCCTGGCTCTTGCAGATGACTGGGCTAATTACCATCCGGGTCTTCCACACGGTTCCTTCCTTGCCTGGGTTTGCTGCACCTCCGCTTCCCGTCTGGGCTTGCTTGGGTAAGTTGTTCCTCCTCCTTTGTTCTTTAGGGGTTTCGTGGCAAGGCAGGTCTACTGCCCTGTCACAACATGCACCAAAACCATTGTGCCAGGGCTCTATACCAGCAGGTCATCAGCAGGGCTTTGCTGATCTCCAAGGACAATTTCCTTAATTCCACATTTGCATTATCCCCAGGAGGCAAAGCAGTAACATTACAGATTTACAACAGCTGGCAAGAATGAAAGAGCTGGCATTAGAGAAAAGTTTATTAGGGAAGAAGGGTACAAATGAGTCTGATCAATGAAGTACAATGCAAATGTGCTGTCTTCGCTTTGCCAGCACCAGTGTGTTATGGCTCAGAGGCCCAAACTCGGCAGATAAAGACAGGTTCTTTATCTCCAAACATATAGACAAGGGCCCAAGAGGCATTTGTTTAAGAAAAGAATAGAACAGTAAACTTCAAAGGCAAACTGGCCCAACAGCATAGCCCTGATATCATCTCTGGATGGTCAGAACTGCAGATCTAGACAGGCTGGGAACCACACCAGATCTCCCAAACTTAGCTAGTTAGTTTCCCCTCTGTTCTTAAAGAATGACATAAAAACAGAGTGGCTCCAAAAGCACAGACAAAAGAAAAAAATAAAACTGAAAATCCTCTTTTCATATATGCCACCCTAATTCTAGCCAGTTCACAAGCTCCTCAGTCAGTGGCACAACTAGGGTGGGGTAACCAGGGCAGCTGTGCCAGGAGCCAACTGGCTGGGGGGGAGAAGGGGGAAGGGAGGAGTTGTCACTGCCCCTATGTAGAGCACCTGCCCCAGCTGCCCACCTGTGTCATTACACATCTGTCCCCAGTTCACAATCTTTCCTCACTTCTATTGTCAGGACGTTCCAGGGTCCTGCAACCCTATCTCCATGTCCTAGTCCGCTGATGTTTACCCCTGCTTGGTACTACATTTTGACATGTTCTTAATTTGCCCAAATCAGGACCAAAGGAATAAAAACCACACCATTCTCTTCTCACTTTTGTCATTTTGTAGACCCTGATTCAGCAAATCGCCACCACCTAGGATTCACATTAAAATTTGAGCTGTCACACATTTTTAAACTCAAGTGGGTCACAGAAATGGGGGCCTTAGGACACTGTCATGACCACTGAACCTCTTTTGTTCTAAGGAAACCATTGGTGATGTATAGGCAGTGCACACGGGTGCACATGCACCCCCTGAAATCGGCTGCGTACCCCCTGGAAGCACCAGCTGCAAAACCACAAGTGCAATTCTGGTTTCGCCACTGGTGGTTCCGTGCTCAACAATCTGGTGCCCCCCAGACTCAAGAGGCACCAGTCGCCCATGAAGGGAACAGTTGGTTGTGAAGAAGCTAAGATCATATCCTGTCCATTAGCAAAAGCTGAATTCCTGTAAATAAAGACTCTTTCCCCCTTTTGCTGCTGATCTTTATTTGTCTTGCAATAAGGACCAGGCCTTTGGACCGCTGCTACTGATTGCGTGTGAAAGATATGCAAGTATGAGAGTGCCATCTAGCAACGAAAAACCTTATGGCAGACAAACAGATAAAGATACAAAAGAACTCTCAGTGTTAGGGGCTATAGAGTCATGTAACAGAGACTGGCTCCTCGTAACCAATTTAGGGCCCAAATTGTGTCATGCATTGTGTTTTACCATACAAGCAACAGAAGTAAGTTTCAGTTACTGCTGTCACCAAGACATGCCAGGGTCTCTGTGGCCTTATCTCTTTCCCCTAGTACTGTACAACAATGGAAGAAGCCAGCCTACACCCCCAGAGCCCTGCCCAGTGGTCACTGCTCACCTGGTGCACAGGTATCACAAGGAAGGCCCCACCACCTGCACACTCCGTCACCACAGCAATGAAGTGGGGGTTGACAGCACAGAAGTGGTTGTCGTGGACGCTGCGTGTGATGGGCACACAGTCATAGCACTTTTCCTTGCTGGCTGGCTTGCCGTAGACGTGACGGAACTTGGAACTCCGGTACTGAGGGTGCCATGACATCTGGAGTGGTCAAAACAAAACAGGTGGTAAGGATGGGGCCTTTCCCTGGTGCTATGCAATGCTGGCTCAGGCTTGAAACGGATCAGCAGGGCTAGTGCAACCCATGAGCCTCCACCCCTTTATGCCCATGATGCATTCAGAACCCCAGATATTCAGGAACCAGGTTCTGACCAGACTTACTGTCTCTGCCCATGACCACAATTCCCCTTTCAGAACACTTGTGAGCCTTTTCTCCTTTATCTCATATCTGCTCACCAGTCTCTTCCCAAAACCAGAAGGGAGGCCAAGAGCCACATCCAGGCAGAAGCCCCACCATAAAGTGAACAGCAGGGCTTTAGGAAAAGAGACAGCCACTGAGCACCCCTTCTGGAAACTAGCCCAACCAGCTCCGACACATAATACTGTAAATGACGGGGGGAAGTGAGGACAAGCATGCCATCAGCCCCAGGCGGCCAATCTAGAACACAGCAAGAATGGCAGCTGCTGCCAGCCTGGCCATTGCTCAGGGCACAGAAATTGCTTGTTATGGATCTGCCCAACTCATCCTCCCAGATGGTTCCAAGAAGGCTCCTCCACAGTCCAGCAGGCCAGCTTTGATGGGGACTAAGCCATCAACAATGAATTCAAGAGGAGAGACCAAATGAATCCAGCTCTACATCATCTCAAGCAACAACAGTCTAAGACACCACAAATGACTTGAGCAGCTGAGACCTGTGCCATGCCTGGGACGGCCAATTTCTTTCATAAATGTGGCTCTCCCACCACCTCTCTCCCTGCCGTCAGCAGCACCTTTGGAGACCATGCTGTATAGATCCAGATGGCATCTGTGGCTGACTATAACACATTCTCAGCTTGGCCTCAGCACTGCCTGACACTACACTGGGAACTCAATGGGTAAGCAAGCACCTTCTCCCTCTCTAATGAGCTTCTACAATATTGCCCAAGAAAGTGTTGCACGAGACCCCGAAGGCCTCCAGCACAAAGAGGGAAGCCCTCTAGAACATTAGCCCAAAAAGGCTAGGACTCTTCAGTCTGGAAAGGAGAAGGCTGAGGGGGGATATGATAGAGGTCTATAAATCATGAAGAGTGTAGACCAAGTAAATAGGGAACTGTTGTTCACCAAGTCCCAGAATACTAGAACTAGGGGACACACACTAAAATTAGACGGTGACAGGTTTAAAACTAACAGGAGAAAGTACTTTTTTATACATGCACAGTTAACTTACAGCATTTATTGCCACAGGAGGTGGTGGAGGCAGATAGCATAGCCACTTTCAAAAAAGGGCCTGGATAAATTCATTTATGATAGATCTTTTAATGGCTACTGAACAGAGTGATTGGAGAGGTTTCCTCTGGTATCTCTAAACCAGGAGTGGGCAAAAGATGGCCCTCGGGCTGCATCTGGCCCTGAGGGTTTTTGTTCAGCCTGAAGCAGGTCCCTTGATCCTGCTTGGCCCAGGTTCAGGGGGCATCCCAAGCTGTTGCACTTCTGACTGGTCCCACCACCCCTGGATGTGCCCTGGGGCCATGGGCCACAGCAGCTGGACTCCGTGTCCCGGCAGCTCCAGCAGTGGTGGCTCCTTCCAGATGCCACAGCCACCGGCCCCAGGGGCTCCTTCTGGCTGCAGCAGCTGCTGGCCCCAGCCCCGCTGCCTGGGGCAGCCCAGTGATGTGCTCTGCACCCAACACAGGGGGCAGGACCTGAGAGGCCAGGGCACACAGCTGGGCAGCTGAGAAGGGCATGTGGGCAGGTGGAAAGCAGTGTTCAGGAGCTAGACAGGCAGATGGGGCCAGGGAGATGCCAGGATCTTGGGGCAGCAACTTCGTGGGGATGGGTCCCAGGGCACGGCCACCAATCTGCAGCCTACATGCACCTGTGATGGATGTGGGTTCTGTGGGCAAGGGGATGCAAGGAGTAGATTGCACCTCTGCCCCAGCCTCAACCCTGTCCCCACGCTGTCACTGCCCAAAATCCCAGCACTGGCCCTGGATGCAGATACCCACCTGGATCCAGCCCCATCCTGTCCACTCAGCCACACACCTTGCCCACACAGCTCCCAGCCAGTCTCTATGGAGACCCTAGGATTGTGGGATGGTGACAGCATGGGGCCTGGGCAGAGCAATGATGTGCTCCCTGCAAGTTGCTGCCTGCAGACCTGGGGCTTTGCCCCAGGCTTGGCCCCAGCCCCGTGCTGCCGCCACCCTGCAATCCTGGGGTCTGCATGGAGACTGGTCGGGTGCCCCATGAACAGGGAACATGGCCAGGCAGATGGACATCTACATGTAGGGCAGGGGCCGGGATAGCACAGGATAGGGGTGACAGCACAGGCTGCAGTGACAGCTGACCATGGTGACAGCATGGGGCCGGGGCCAGGGCAGAGCTGCGATCTGCTCCCTGCATGACCCTGCCTGTGGAGCCCGTATCCATCTCAGGGCTGGGCAGGCAGAAGATTGCAGCTCTGCCCCACATCCTGGCCCCAGCCCCGCACTGTCACCACCTCATGACCCTGCCCCATGATCCTGGCCTCACCCACCTGTTCTGCTCCAGAACGCTGCTCCCTGCCTGTCCATGGCCCCATCCCATGTAGGTAGATTTGGTGAGCTGTTGCATGGGGGAGTTGGGAAGGTGCTGACTTGGCCCACTACAGCCCAGCAAAACTCCCTATATGGCCCGCAGGCCCAAATAATTACCTACTCCTGCTCTAAACCAATAATGGTGGATGCTAGGGAAGATATTGAATAGGGGATAGATTACCCTAGAGATACCCAGTTCAGTACTCCTCCCACCATAGCATCCATTTTTGCTGCTGTTGGAAACAGAATATTGGACTAGATGGAGCACTGGTCTGATCCAGTATGACACTTATGTTCTTAAATGATGGGCTGTACTCACAGAAATGAGTGGCACAAAACTTAATAGGAACAGCCACATTCATCCATTTTTAATGCTAGAATGACAGTCTGCTGGGTAAAACCCTTCATCAGAGAACAGCCCATAACACTTACATCCTGTCCTGGTTCTGTGGAAGAGTACAGTGAGGTACAAAATAATTAACCTTTCCTACTGCAAACAGGGAATAAAGCTCTTTCTGTCAACCCTGGTCAAAACCACCACCCCCAGTCCCTCACACCACTAAAGCAATGGTTACTGCTGGATGTTGTAGGACTTGGTACCACCTGTGAAATGCAGAAGTCATGGTGCTGCATGAGGAATCCAGTGCAGGAACTCTTCCAAGCGTGGGAGACCAAGGATGGAAACAGCTCCAGCATAGACATACAGCATGTACAGACATGTACAAACTCTCCTGGGAGTGATTTAACCCTGTTTATTCCCAGGTTATTTTTGCCTTGGAGTGGCCATTTTTACTGTGGGAGAAACAGCTTGAATATCTGTACACTTGTGGCTTCTCCTGGGAGAATGCCTGTCCAAGGCCAAAACCTGGATTTGACCACTCGAGCTGTGAGATGGGACTGTGCACCTGTCCAAGGCTGGGAAAACTTATGTTAGAAATCAGATCTCTGGAATTTGAGCAAAGTGAACTCATATCTGATTTGGATTTCATTTGCAGCTAATGATTATAAAGGCAATGGCAAGAAACAAATCTCACAGGTCCAGCCTATAGAAATTCCTTTTACAGATATGGTCCAGGTTTGGTTGGGTTGGGGTTACAAATAAATGGTTTGTAGGAAATAGCTGGTTTGCAGTGAACAGGTTGTTGTGCCTCCCTCTCTCCTTTCCCCCTCTGCCCCCAGGTAAAACAACACTTACAGACTGTGGTAGTTTTCTAGAAAAGGAAAAATGGAGAAACGGTTGAAACCTGTCTTGAGTCACATGTTTTTGGGGGGAATCTTAGCTATGGAAGTGCTTGTGAACTGAGCAGGAACTGTTGCATTTGCAAATCATGAGAGAAGCTGAGGACTGCTGAGCTGAAACTGAACTGGGAATGCTGAAGCCATCTGGGTAGGCTAGCTGGAAGCATACAAAGGTGGGTTTCTGAGACATGAAAAATATCACACAAGGCAAACAGATCTTCACTTGTTCATGTCCCCTTCATAAGAACCCCAAAGAACACCAGGTGTGTTACTTGATGCATGGATCTAAGCAGGATAGAAAAATGATTTAAACCTTGACTCATATGTCATCGAGGTCTGTCTATACCACGTACAGTGCATGTCTGGGAAGCTGATCACAAACACACTCCATGCACCCACTCCCACTCATCTGCATCAAAAACTCTGGAAATGCAGCAGAGAAACTGGTCCAAGACTGCCCCACTGTGGCCATTCACACATGCATGGGAGATGAGAGTTTCCAAAGTAACCACAGGGGAGTGTCCTTGAATGACTTATGTCCCCATTTCTTGGGTTCGTACTTGAGAGCAGGAGTGCATGGGTGGGGTATATGCTGAGACCATCCATCAGGGACAAGCTGGAACTGTAGTACAGGCATACCCCAAGGAACTTTATAGTGCTTAGTCCAGTAGAGCATCACCATCTTTCACTACTTTATCACAAGCCTGAAATGCCAGAGCTGAAGTCCTGAGTACAGGAACAAAGAGATCAGCAGGAGAATCTCAGCCTCTGTTGAGAACCACACATGATTCTAGCCTTCATCATGGCAGCAAAAGGCTCAGTAATATGACGGGTGAGGATCCAGCATCTCAGTAGTCTATGGGGAAATCTGGAATTGGTTGTTTCTAAATTCTTGACCTTTTTAAGCCCAAACCATAACTTTTGGGGGACCTGACTCCTGATTCTAGAATATTTGGGCCGCTCAGTGCCCCTGACCAAACCACTGGTCTTTCTGGCTGTTATGCTCACCATTTTCTAAACCATGTTAAGTGATTTGCATCACACAGTGCAAATCAAATTTCAATTCAAATGAACAGTTAATAGACAATCATTGACCATCACCGAGGTTTTTGTGCATTTCTACAGTAAAGACAGCAGGGGGCATCTAGTGCTACACCAGGTGGTGGGCATAAGCAAGCCATATATAGGTGTTAATCAGTATAGTTTAAATTGCTTAGTTCAGACTGCCATGGTCTGCATTCACTTTAATCCTCATTCAATGAGGATTAATTAGTTAATTCAGACTCATGCCAATTTCAATTCAGATTACAGACATTCACATGTATACAGTGACAATTGTAGTCCAGATTAAACCTTGAACAACATAACACCTATAAACAACCTCTGTCTCCAGGTGAAAGCACATCAACACAGTCACCGCCCAGCTCAGTGAGCTGACTAACCATGCCTCACAACAGGACCCTGCCAAGCCCTTTCTCTGCAATGCACCTTTACTTGTGTTGGCCACAGAGACCTGCTATCTAAATGGAGCCTGCTTCCCCACGTCTAGGGAGCTGCATGCAGCTTAGAAGCCCTTACACCTCCCTCCATACTCCCAACACAGACTGGGATGGCTCCACTGCTCCTTCCTCTCCATGTGGCAGCTTGTAGTGTCCTCTACTCCAATCCATCCCCCACCCTCCCTTAGCAGCTAATTAGCCATCAGCCTCTATCCTCTGGAAGTGGGGAGCAGCCTGTGTGAAAGCCAGCTAGCTGGCCCTTTACCTGGGACTCCTATGTCCAAGCCTGAGACAGCCCTCAGCAAACAGCACCAGTGGGGCCTTGTACCCCTGCTTAACAGCAGGACCAGTATATATCCTCTGGATCCATCACTCACCAAGGCTTATCGGTGTAACAGCACTAGGAGAACTGAAGAAATTGTGCCTTTGCTACTGAAGGCAACTGAAGACACAATCCAGGGTGCATAAAAAATAAGTATTTTGTTTTTAAATTTTAAAAATGATTTTTTAATGTAAATCAGATTTTTTATTTAGTCATATTTTTTGTTATGATGGTTTTAAAAAATAAATAAACCTATATAAATATAGTTTTAATGCAAGATATGTTAAAGCTCAAAGATATCATCGTGGAATAGCAATTATAACTTCTAATTATATACCATTTGAGACTATATTCATGCAACCTTGTTAGAAAAGTTTTATGAATAGGTCATAAGAGGCCATGAACTGTATTAGGGGCCCAATGTTATGGGGTTTCCAGATGCTCTTCTATATATTAGTAAAGATTAAAGAAAACCACTCTACCCAATGGGACTCAGTCTATAAGAACCCATTAAACACCACTGTGATGCTTAGATTCAGTTTTCAGACTGTGGATTTGTGACTCCAGACATAACATCCTTGTTAACATAGTTATCTTTCATCTCCTAGTATATGGAGATGAAAGATAACAGACCTGATTATCTAGCCATCAGCCCTACTGAATCTCTGCAAGCTTGTGCACCCAGAGTCAAGCCCTTACCATTCTCTAAAAGTATAAAATTTCAAGAAGTTAAATGAATAGAGGATTGTTGGGGGTGTAGTAGATCTGGGCAAGGAGGAGTAGTCTGGAAATAAATGCAGGGGCGGGGGGCAATAGAAACAAAAGAGAAACATTTTGAGAAGAATTTTTCCTGAAGTCTTGATGACTAAGTTTCTGAGTATAGCCTTGCCATTGATTTGCAATCTAGTGATGGAATAGTATAGTAGAAGGGAAAACCTATCATGGCAGCAGGCTTGCCAGGCCATAAAAGAGACCCTGTTTGGGAATATTTTAATGAAGTTCCTCTACCTTTTGGTAAGACAGGCATGAATGCAAAATGCAAACTGTTTAACAAAGAAATGCAAGGCCGGGTTGCCCAAATGAAACAATATCATGAGAAGTGCCCCTTCTCAGGAGGAAGCTGCTTGGAAGGTGGTGAATAGAACATGTCTGAACAAGCAGCATCTCCAGGTTATTAAGCTTCCTTATTTCATACTTCTTTCTAAAGGACTGCTTGTCTTTCCTGTCCATATCTTTTGGGTGGATTTCTGGACTACTTAAATTCTCATAAAAATGTCTGAGCAAAAATATAGTTGTTACTTTATGGAACTCCCATATTTTTAATGCAGTTGTAATATAAATTAATGGCTGAAATAGGCAGATCTTCCTTTTACAGTTCAGTTCTAAAGTAGTACTGAGTACAATGAGTACAGGCAACCCACGCTTAACACTGTTTCACTTAGCACTATTTTGCTATAACGCTCATTTAAAATTGATACCTGATTTCAGTTAGCACTCAGCAAATTTCATTATAATGCTCACAGTCCAATAATGCTCACAGTCCAATTTTGGGTCATTAAAAACAACTGTGGTCACCATCTTGGTTCATCAAATACTTTTGGTTTTGCTTAACACTTGTTTCACTTAACACTCATTTTTTCAGGAACCAATTAAGAGTGCTAAGCAAGGGTTGCCTGTAGTAGTAAATGAGCAGTGCTGCAATGACTGCATTGACTTCTTTTGTTCAGGAGGATCCATCTCAACATACAGCATTCTGACTATCCATCTTCACCATCACCATCACTGCCTACAGTTTCAGTTATCTGCTAATGATAAGTGTTCCAGTCAAATGCATGTCACAGTATATCCTGTAGCAAAAAGAAGAAAAAAATCTCCACCATCCAGAAACAACCATAGATAAGTCTGTAACAGGAACCAGCAAATTACAGCAAGAGGTAAGAGATTTTTAAAAATTGCTTAGTTTGTTTATACAACAAACTCTTCTTTCTATATGGGTAAGAACACACACTTCATTGACACGGTTCAGTCACTACAACCAGGATACAGTCCACTCAACAGAGCAGATATAGCAGGCAAACTGCTGAATAAGGTGTATGAGAAAGAAACTGAACAGTGTGCAAAAAGTCTAGCGAGAAAATTGTTAACCTGAGTCTTGATGGGTGGAGCAATGTTCACAATGATCCATAATATGTGCTTGTGTGACAAGAGAAGAAGGAACTGGCTACTAGGCCTGTGTGAAGCAGCTAGTATTTGCTTCAGAGTCAGCCAATAAATTGTTTCTATAAGGTAGAAAGTAGGGCTGCGCAAAGCTTTGGGTGCTGATTCAGTTTGGAGGAGATTCAGCCAGATTTGGCAGCCGAATCTATGAATCCGAATTGAATTGGGAGACCAATAAATAGGCCTGAATCGATTCGAAGCCTCCAAATCGATTCAGAAAAGATTTGGAGAAAGATTCAGAGATTTGGTGATTAGGGCAGTCCCCACTTGCCACCACAGGGAGCTGGACCCAAGCTCGGTAAGTAGGACAGGAGGAGGGGGGAGGGGACCATGGGGGGACTCCTGCCAGGCCCCATCCCCTGCCTGCTCCCTCAGCCCCCCTGAGTGCCCACCAACTCCTGCCCCCTCTCCCAGCCCCATCAATGGCTGCCCGCCTAGCCCCAGTATCCCAGGTCTTTTTCAGAAAAAAGCCCTGCACTCACTGGCTGCTGCAGTGGCCATCAGGGCCTCCGGGGGCTCATGGCAGAGCCCCCACCCCCACAGCACAGGGCAGTGGGGTGGGGCAGTGGGGATCGCCCCCATTGCCTGGCAGGAGCCAGTGCAGGGAAATGGCTGTTTTATTGCTGATGCTGTTGAAATTTGGAAGGAACTGAGTGAGACCTGGAAAAGCAAAATATGCAGTGACAAAGTTAAATCACAGGCATTTAAAAGATGAATAGATCAAACACTATCTCCATCTCATTTTCTTGCCAATATTCTCAACACTAAGTACCAGACTCTATCCTTAACTGCTGAAGAGGAGGAGTTGGCTGTGAGATGGGCATCCAGCAATCAACCCTCCATAATACCAACTATAATATATTTTAGGGCTAAGGGTGAACCATTCAAGAAATATATGCTTGCTGATGAGGTTTTAAAGAAAGTCATATCACTGAACTGGTTGAACTCAGGGTACCTATACATGTGCAAAGAGGCTGCTCTGACACGCTGTAATTACAGAACATTGAAGCAGACTCAATTAATTAAGCCTGCTGGAGTGTGGTAATTACCATGCTCCAGCAGACTCAAGCATCACGTGTATCAGTGTCCCAGCACTGAAAAATGGTGGTGGGGGCACTTTAACTAAAGCTCATTCGACGATCTTAAATTAAAGCACCCCTGCCACCATTTTTCAGCACAGAGATGCCGATACACGTGACGCTCTGGGTACTTTAATTAGAGCAGCTCTTGGAGCCGCTCTAATTAAAGTGCCCTGCCCCTTCCTGGAGCACATGTATAAATGCCCTTAAGCACTTGAACCCATCAGAGACTACTGAAGTGATAATCCAGCTTTTACCAGCAGTAGCTTCTTCTGCAGGTATAGAAAGTATATTTTCTTCCTTTGGACTAATTCATTCTAAACTGAGAAATTGCTTGGGAACTGAAAAAGCAGGAAGGCTTGTCTTTCTTTTCCAGTCTATGAATAAACAGGAAGAGGAAGGTGAAGACTGAGTTTGCTGCATAATCCAGTATTTCAAGTTTCTCATGTTGACCTGACTGAAATAATCTATTTAATTTTTGTTAAAAACACATTTCACATTTATAACTAAAATAGTTAAAAATTAAAAAATACACGTTTGTTATGTTACAATAATTATAAATGTTTGCTGACAGAGAAAAACAACCAAACTACATAATAAATTTGTTGTTTTACTTAAAACAATTTAAATATCTGTTATTTTTAGTGATAGTTGTTGCTGTTCTCTAATACAGTGTTCTCTAATACAAAAATATCCCCCAAATATCCATGACTTATCTAGTGAATTGGAGATAGTTCACTTCCCAATGACTTCACAAGTATCTGCTTCAATTAGCTTTGGTAAGTAAAATAACCAAATCATAAGGAGAATCTTGGAATTTGGGTCTGTTAAGTAAATATTACAAGTGATTTTTTTCCCCTTTTAAATATCTGCCTATTCCTTCAATATATAACATTTCTTTTTTTTTTCTTGCTATCTGTGAACTAAAGCATATTTTTACTGCAAATAATTATATCACTGTTTTGTACTGGGAAATTACTAGGTGCAACAAAATAGCAAGAGATTTTTTGCCCTCTACCTCTGTTAATTTGGTTCAAGCATTCCTCTTGTTCCAGTCCACCTCCCTTTTTCCAAGGGAGGTGGTCTTTAAGAGAAGGCTGGATAGGCATCTGGCTGGGGTCATCTGACACCAGCACTCTTTCTTGCCTAGGCAGGGGGTTGGACTCAATGATCTGTTGAGGTTCCTTCTGACCCTAGCATCTATGAATCTATTAATATAATTCAGTTTTCTGATGTAGCTAGACAATTAATCTGAAACAAAATATCAAAATAAATCACTGCTTTAAAATGTATAGTGTGTGCCTTCTAAAAATGAAACCTGCATCTATCTCTGAGTTATGAATAATATGTATTAAGGCTATATCAAACAACAAGAAAGCACTTTTTGTAGAAAACAATGATTAAATCTCTCTTCCTGCTGAGAGATTCAAACCCACATTTCCTACTTCTCAGGGCAGTACCTGAACATAGAACAGGCTTTGGGGGGGACCCCAGCCCTCCTAGTGATGCTGGATATTGGGCAGTTAGCAATGCCATGACCATGGGATCAGAGAAACAGCAGGGAGATAACTCTCTTTAGGGACCAGAACCCAGGACTCTGCCCTCATCACTAGTTATAAAGAGATTCAGTCTCTTGTTTGTGGTCTCAAGCCACAAGACTTTTAGCCCCACAAGAAGGTGGAGGGTACCCTGTCACTATCATAGCTGAGTGATTTAGGCACTGTCCTGGAAAAGGGAAATTATGGGTTAACTTAGGTTAAGAGGGAACCCAGGTCTCAGTCTCCCAAACTCTAGCTAGGCCAGTGTACTATCCAGCAGTCTACAAAGCAAAGGTGGACAACACCACCACGCTGTGCCCTACTGCTGGGTCCCAAGTAACTATAGCAGTGGTTCTCAACCCAGGTAACATAGCACCCAAGGTGCCACAATGAAGATACCACTGCCACAATCCAGTAAAAGTGTCTCAAGCAGCTGCATCAGGTATGTGGTCTCCCAACTGCATAAAGGCACTCTGATCAGCCTAAAGTGGGGAGGAGAGCTGGCTGGTACTTCAGCCCTTCTTGGTCTGGTTGTCCCCACACTCCTTCTGGGAACAGAGGCGTGTATGTGCCTGTTTCCAAAAGATGCCATGAAGGGTTGGACCAGGTAGGAGCACAGCATCAGCTGGCTCACCTGCCTGATTTAGGCTGATAAGAGAGCGTTAATGCAAGCAGGAGAGTGCACATGCTGCAGCCTTCCCAGGTTCAGTGCAGCAAGCATTTTTATCTGGTCATGGTGGCACTAGCAGCACCCTGGCTCAGAGCAACGGAGATAAGCTGAGGCAGCTGATTTCAATCTGGAGGACCCATGCAGTGTAACTGAAGGAGATTCATACAGAAAACAATTTCAGGGCATTAAAATAACTGTATTAACAGATACAATTAGCTCACTGTTTAAACAGGTACCACTAGAGACACAGTATCCCGATACAAAAGAAAGATTTTTAATGTTATATATAGCGTGTATATATATAAACAGAGAGAGAGAGAGAGAGAGTGTGTGTGTGTGTGTATAGGTATATCACGTCCAGTTCCCCTTTTCAATTCAGGAAGGTTTTTCATGGCTACTCTATGCTTCTTCTAAAGCACTTTGCATAGGAAACACATGGAACACATTGCAATAGTTCAGTGGTTCTCAACTGGGGATCCCACTAGATTAAAAAGAACAGTGATGGGGTGCCCTGACTCTAAAAGTTTGAAGACCACTAGGCTAGAAAAAAGTAATATGCATCCCCAAGTCATGCCCCTACATTCCAAAAAGGGGCAGGAGTTCAGACCCACCTCTGGGATCTGTGATTGGCTCTGTGGCTAGGGACATACAGTCAAAAAGCCGGAGCCTGAATTGATTCAATCTTTGCAGGTTAGTCTAAGCTGCCTAGGCTGAACCTATCTGCAACTGTCCAGACATTCCCTCTGGGCTGAGGAAATGCCGGCACATGACTACAGTTGCTTAGGCCAGGCACCGGGGGGGTGCTAGAGTGCACCCTCAGCTGCAGGAAAGCTGTGCTGGGGGAAGGGGTGGGGGTGGCGGGGAGCCCAAGGAGGGGTTCCTGCCCCAGTCACAGGTACATGATCCAGGTCTGCCCGGTGCTCCCTCCTCACTGATGCAGTGGTGTGGCTAGGCACAGCCAGACACCAGCTGGCATGGCCCCTGAGGCAGAGGGTGACAGGGGAGCAAACATGATGGGAGCAGCAGCCCCTGTCATGGTGTCAGGAAGCACAAGCCTGGTGCAGGGCCATGCTGTGGGGTAGGGAAAGCTGCTGTGGACCACAGCAGTGCTGGGGCAACTGGGCTCTGGCCCCGTCTGAGCCCCCGTGCTGTCACTCACAGTCTGCTGCAGCTCTGCCCACCCCAATAGCACTCCCCTGACCCCTGCCAGGAATGGGCTCGTGCTCCCTGACACAATGACAGGGGCTGCTGCCCCCATTGAGAGCCCTGCCTCCTTGCTGCTCCAGCAGCCAGGCGGGAGTGCAGCCAGAGGCAGGGAACAGGGAGGGGGGTTATTCCCCCTCCCTCCAGCATCTGGCAGAGGGGGAAGCAGGGGGCTTATTCCACTGCTTGCCCCAAGCAGGCAGCAAGCAGTGGTGGCAGTCAGGTGAGGCAGACCTGGCTGCAGTCCCTGGGGGGCATTGGGGTAGATGGGGGAATAACCCCCCCACCCCCTCTGCCTCAGGGGGCCATGCCAGCCAGCATATGGCTGTGCCTGGCCCCATCACTGCAGCAGTGAGAGGGGAGCACCTGGCAGACCTGGTTCAGGTCCCTGGTGGTAGGACAGGGAGGGGGGAATTAAATCCCTCTCTGGCCAGTTTATTCAAGGTTACTGCCAGAGCTGGCCATGCCCCCACTGCTGAAGCAGCCAGCAAGGAAAAGTGCTTGCTGGTGGGACAGGGGAAGGGAGGGGGAAATAAACTTCTTTCCTGCTCCCTTCCACCCCTGCCTGGGTGAAAGTAAGATACTTAAACACCTAGCCGGGGTCATATGACCCCAATACTCTTTCCTGCCATGGCAGGGCGTCGGACTTGATGATCTGCTCAGGTCCCTTCCAACCCTACCAACTATGAAACTTGGCTGCCTTTAGTTTATTTCAAAGCACTAGTTATATGTGAGCACTCTTCAATTTCTATGTGCTTTGCCTTTGCCATATATCTGTACTGCTCACGTGACAATAAGCCCCAATCTTTATTAATTCAACAGACCATGGGGTACCTATTGGCCATCCCATGAGATCAGAATTAGGCTGCAAGGTCTAAGATTTGACAGGTCATAAAGAAAAACCCATACAACTCATCCTTTTTTCTACCTTATAAAAGATCCCTCAGCCAGTCTCATCTGCATCTCAAGTTGATGCATACTCCTAAAAGCATCAGTCAGGAACAAGCAAATCCAAATTCAGCCACTGCCAATCCACAAAGAATCAAGTTTGAACTCTGTGGGCATGTCTACATGAGATGCTTAACTGTGCGGTAGTATAGTTTACTGCGTAGTAAGCATGTGCATCTACACATGTGCACACTTACTGTGCAGTAAAAATGCTTAATCAAAATTAAATTTGCTACCCGCAAATGCAGGTAGAAAATTTATTCTCGATTAGTTACTGCATAGATGTGACTGGGCCAGCCCTGCCACTAGGGGACTGGCCTGACACTAGCCCCAGGGCTTCGGGCTGGGAGCCTCCCTTGCCCCAGGGCTAGGCTGTCTCTACGGCAGCCCCTGCCTCAGGCCTTTAAAAGCCAGGAGGCACTCAGAGCTCTGGAGCACACCAGCAGGGGGCCTGAGACCACTCCAGGCCCCTGTGTTCCCCTGGGCAGGCCACAGGCCAGCTGCCCTAGCCTGCCTGCACCCTGGTGCTGCTGCCTAGCATTGTGCTGCCACATGCCTGCCAGGCCCACGCTGTCCAGGCCTGCAGTTCCATACTCCAGACAGAACTGCTATCCCTAGGCCCAGCTGCAGGCAGCTTCTGCCTGCCGGAGATAACTCCACCTGCCTGCAGCCCAGCCCCAGCAGTCTGCCCTCAGCTTGCAGGTGATGCAGGGTGTTGCCTCTGCCACACATCAATCAGTCCCATGCTGGAACCCTGTGCTGGGCACTGCAGGCAGCTGGCCAGTCCCAGCAGCACAGGGACAACCACATGGGGACCCAAAGAGCTAGAGCAGGACCCACAATGGTGTCCTCCTCATCTGCAGTCATGCCAAGGCCCCTGCCCACCACCCATAGCTCCAACTAGTCCATGAAGGAGGCTGGTGACCTTGTGGCACTGTGGGGCGAGGTAGAGATGCAGCGTGAGTTTGAGCAGAATGGGCGCTCCAATACTATGAGGGGCTGTCAGTCCAGATGTGGAAGCATGGGCACAACCAGTCAGCGCAGCAGTGCCACTTAAAGGTCAAGGGCTTGCGGGTACAGTGGGTTTCCATTGCCAACCAAAATCATTGGTTGGGGAATGCTGACTGGTGCTTTTAGGACTAGCACCCTGGGACCCAGGCCACAGCCATGCTGGGTACAGCAGCATGGGCAACCTGCCTGAGCCCCCACCCCAGCCTGGCACCCTCGGTGACATGTCACCAGGGGAAGGGCCCCTCAGGCATCCAGAAGCCTGTCCCACCCAGCTCGCTGGCTGCACCCTCCACCAGCAGCTCAGGGAGCCCAGGCCAGCCCACCAGGCACTGCTGGTCATGACACACCCAGACACCAGCACCACCAGCTCCTCCCAGGGGGGGCACAGCCAGGCACCTGCCTGCTGCACCCCACAATCCAAGGACACTGCCCAGAGCCGCACACCATCTCCAACAGTCATGACTGTGGAGCCTCCAGCCACTCCAGCCTGGCCACATGGTAAGGCCCGCACTGGAGGGAGGGCACTCCCCGTTCCAGACCCTGCCTCTGCCCCTCTCCCCACCCAGCTCACCCACAGGGGCAGGAACATGTAGCACAGCCACAGGTAGTGCCACCACAGGTGCCTGTACTACGGGACTGGGGCCAGCAGCAGCCTCAAAGGAGCTGCTGTGGCCAGGCTGCCTAGAAAGGCAGTCCCGACGCACAGCAGCCTCAGCCCAGCTGCATACCCAGGGGTGGTGCCTCGGCCAGACAAGACTGAGGGACCTGCCAGAGACCAGACAAAGCCTCTCTGTGGGCCGGATCCACCCAGCTGGTCGCGTCTGGTCCTGCCCCCGCCTGGCCACGGCAAGGGGGGAGTTTCCCGGAGCACAAGTCTCTTCCTGGCAGGAGGGGGAGGGGGGCTGCACTGCTCTGACTCACTCTAGACCCCGGTGCTGCCGTGCGCAGCCTGCCACAGCTCTGCCAGCAGGGCTCCCCACCAGGAAGGGGCTTGCATTCCCTGACATTATGACAGGTGCTGCTGCCCCCACCAAGGGTCCTGCTCCCTCCTGCTGCCGCAGCCAGGCTGGGGCATGGCCAGACGCCATCCTGCAGGGCCCCTTTTGAGGGACAGAGATGGGAGTTTCATAGATTTCATAGATTTTTAGGGTCAGAAGGGACCTCAATAGATCATCAAGTCCGACCCCCTGCCCTTGCCAGGAAATAGCGCTGGGGTCAAATGACCCCAGCCAGGTGCTTGTCCAGTCTCAAATATGTAATAATACTATATGTACAATGCTATACCTTAGTATAGCCACACTTAAACCACTAGAACTATATTTTAACCAATACAGCTCATTGCACCTATGGGTGTGGTTCTGCTTTACCAGCACAGAGTTCCCTTTTCCTGTATGGTATACCTGTATTCCTATACCAACAAAATGCTTTCCATTGTAGGCACAGCCTCAGCCAAACAAGTTATTGGGCTCAGTACAGAGGAAATCAGTTGAAATGTATACAGCTTATGAGGTACAATCATAGAAAAGTAGGGCTGGAAAAAGGCCTCCAGTCCAGTCCCCTGCCAGAGGCAGGACCATTGCTATCCAAACTATCCCAGGGAACCCCTTTTCTAATCTACTGCTAAAATACACAGGCAACCTGCCACACAGCCATAAAGCAAAGCACCCTAACTTGCCACAGGTAAAGCAGGGGGACACTTGAAATATCCAAGGGAGAGAGTCACAAACCACGCTATAGGAGAACATGAAAACCCTCGTAGTCTGCACTAATTTGACCATGGGGTAAAATTCCTTTCTGACCCCAAATGTAGTGATTGGCCTGACCCTGAGCAGAGCAGTGAGACCTTTTAGGCAGGAGGAACCTCTGGGATTTAGTCCTAAAAGAATTGGCACAGCCCAGTTAAAACCCCAAGCCTTGGCAGGTGAAAAATCAAAACCAAACCAAAAGCAAAAAAACCCATGGGGGAAGGGGAAAAAAATCCTCCCCAGCCCAGTGCGGCAATCAGCAAAACCCAGAAGCTTGAGAGACGACCAAAGTAGAATTTACTAGATCACCCCGACCTAGATCAATCCTCCCAGATTGGTCTGTTGTCCTGTGAGGTCAGGCCAACTCTCAGGATCTGAGTATTTCGCAGTTAGACAGGAGGGTGTGACACAATTGCACATATACAAACACACAAATCAATTAGGTTCATAGACACACACACTACCAGCTCAGGCACATACACATCCAAACCCGCCTACGCACATGCATACCTATCACCAATTCAAGCACATACACCCCAAAAGTTAGACACAGATCACTAATTTGTATATCATGCACACAATGACATACATACACACACACGCACACACACACTCACCAGTTCACACACATAGAGCCCACCTACACATACACACAGGTAAGTTCCTAACTTGGATGGTACAGTGTGTATGTGTGTGCTTGGGGACCTGGGATACTTGAGGGAAGGTTCAGGTGAGAAAGAGAGTTCAAGTGTAGGGAGTGAAAGTTGCCAGAACTGAGTTATTTCTCCTTCCGGCATCCAGTGGCAGGGACAACAGGGGACTTATTCCCCCACAGGGACTGAGCAGGCAGACCTGGCTGCCAGTGGGGTAGAAGGGAGACTAACCCCCACGCTGCCTCAGGGGCCATGGTACCCCACTGCTGCAGCAGCAATGGGGGAGTGCCCGGCAGTCCTGGCTTGGGTCCCTGCCAGTGGGATAGCAAGGGGGGAATGAAACCCCTCCCTGGCCAGTTCAGCCTGGACTGGCCATGCCCTGCTCCAGCACAGCTTGCCTGCAGCTAGGGGCACGCTCTAGCGCCTCCAGCTCCTGGCCTGAACAACTGCAGGTATGTGGCTGCATGTCTGCTCTGTTACAAACCGGTTCAACCTAGGCAAGTTAGACTACATGGCAAAGGTTGAATCAGTTCAGGCTCCAGTTTTCCGAATGTCTGTCCCTAGCCCTAGAGTGGAACTCTAATGATCTTGGGATGGGCAAGCTCTCAAAATTCATGCTCTGAAAATGACATGTTATTGGACATTTCTCCAAGAGCAAGATTTGTATAGTAAAAACTTATGCCAAATAAATCTTCATTCTTTTATATTCCCTGGACTGTCAGAGTTACAACACAACATCACTACCTACAACACGAAAGATTTAGGAACAACAATGCCATATGCCTATGCTCTAGCTGTTAGTATCTTTTCCTACATAAACTCTAAGAAACAATTCCCTAAAAATGAAGATGTCTTATCATAATGGCTAGAAAACAAACTCAATTTCTAAGAAATGGCATTTCCTACTGGCCAGAGATCCTGACCCAAGATCTCAGGGTCCGCAGAGTGAAAATGAAATAAAAATGAAATGGCTGCAAGCAGGTCATACCACCATCTGTATACCACTGACCCTAACGCTTATAATTTAGCTCTACCCGTTGAATGTTTGCTGCAGATATATGTACTTATGCCTTAAAACCAGTCAGAGAAAAAAATATTGTGTTGTGACAAAATATGCTGTATGTAAAGAATTATTTTACCCTAATACATGCACAACTGAACACATATGTACACATGTGTACACATACTCTTATCAGTTGTCATATGGGATAGGAACACTGTAATATTCATGTAATTACTTAACTCTGACTTCACTGGTGTTCTCATAGCTTTCACCAGCTGAGAATCTACCCCTTAGATCAGTGGTTCCAATTTCATCTTGCCCCGCAGGCTGGATATAGCATGTGTGGGGCTAGTCTACAGGCCTGATCTGGTAACCAGGTTCAGTCCACATGTGGAGTGCATCATCTTTACTGTGGGGCTCCTCATGTCTAAAATCTGAAGACAGGATGATGAGTGGCAGATGGTTTAACTGCTGCCACTCTGGGAGTCATGGCAATTAACACTGCCACTGCTCCCCCACCACCAGATTTCTAGTCCTGTGGGTTGTATGACATGCAGGCTGGATTTGGCCAGTAGGCCGTATCTTGGTCACTCCTGCCTTAGACTGTAAGCACCTCAAAAAATAGTCTAGATCCGAAGGATATTGCATGGTTTTCACTTTGTCCTCATTCATGTTTAGTAGCTTACTGGGGGCTTGGTTTGTAAAAGGGCTGATTTTAAAAAGTGAGTGATACGGCATTGTTACCTGGGCCTTGTATTTTACCTGCATCATAGACAGGGGGTGTGTAGAGCTGGACCTTCGCCAATCACAATTACACGCTGTGGACTTTAAGCTGATTGGAACCACAGGCAGCACCTGAAGCAGAAGCTAGAGGCTAACAGCTTTCCCACTTGTTTGGGCATTGTCAAAATTCAACCCTTCTGCTTTTAATACCCCAAGCCACCAAAATAATGTTACAAGGTTAAAAGGGGCTCAAAAACTCCCAGAATAAAAGGTTTTTGTTTGACCCAACATGATTTTTTTCATATCTCTGAGACCACTGAAAACATGTGCACTTTACCACAGACGTGTGTGATAAAGTGCAAATGTTTTCAGTGGTCTTCTCCCCAGGTAAGGCAGCAGTGGAAGATCAATCATCCAGAGAGCCCTGCTGTACAGCCCAAGGCCCCAGACCTGTTAGTGGGAATCTCCTAGGTCACATGCACAAAGGCAGGTCAAGTTCTAAGCAAATAGGCTTTCCTTCCAAGACCAAGTCCATGGAAAGGGTGGGGCCATGTTCTGGCAATCACAGGAAGAAAAAGGCACACCAACAGTGGGAATAACTCTGCCTTGGCCTGGGCTGTATGCAGAAGAGAATCTGAACCAGGCTTTAGGCTGCTGTACTGAAATCAATGCAGCTTGCTAAATGGCTGCTCTTGCACTGATTTAACCTTGGCTTACTCACTGTAGTGACATTTAATTAGCTCCTGCAACAGTTCAGTAAAGAGAATTGTATGATAAAGCAACACTAAAGCAGGGGCCAGTTCACAAATCTAAAAGTAAAAACCCCACTTCTAGATAAATGGATACCAGACTGTGGATCCCCTGCCACATATTGTTTGCATATCAAGGTGTAATGAGAGAGACACAAAGAGACACACACATACACACACACACACACACACACACACACACACACAGACTGCCCCAAAAATGCTGAAAAATACTGCAGCCAAGTGATGAGGTACTGGAGTCAAGTGCTCCACTGCCAATAAAAACAAGGCAGTCCACTCAGTCCTCTGAACGTTTGCCAGCCCTTCCAATATACAGCTGAATTCAGAATGGGTTTGCAGCCCAATCTTTAATACTTCAGCACAATCACCTAGCCCCTCTGTGCATGGAGTAGACCTACCCAAGGGGGCTGGAGTAGACAGGAATTCACACAGAAGGCCGTCCCCCACATACATGCACATTTACCCAGGGGTAGGGTCTGTGGATGCCACAGTCAGCTTCAGCGGTATCCACTTACCATTGACTGAGTTTGTGATCGTCTGGATATGGAATAAATGGTTTGGATCCTGTTGGTGTTACCGTCTGTCCATCTCTTTAGCTAAAATAAGAAGGGGCTAAAAATCCACCAGCAGAAATCCAAGAGTGGGGTGAGCCCTCCTGACAGCACTCGCTCATCTGCCAGCCTCTGTGTGCATGTGTGTAGGTCTGTAGAGTGAAACAGGAACCTGAAACCCTGCCCAGGAGGGTGTGGCTGCACTCCCTCCCTGCCTGCCAGTCAGGTAAACAGTGCAAATCTGCTTACCTCTGACCTCAGGCTATCTGCTGCCTGCTCCCTGTGTGAGTAAACAGTCTCTCTGCAGTCAGCACAACTCACTTACCAAGCCTGTGACAGCTACTTCCACTGGCTGCTAAAATTGTGTGATACCCCCTGCCCTCCTCCCTCTGTTTTTTCCAGCCCAGCACAGAATAAAACCATACCCGTAAACTGGTCTGGCTAATGCTGCCAGAGGCTGGACACGTGGCACATTAGGATGAGAGCAGTCACTGTTCACACTCTGAAAAGCGTCCTTAAGGTCACAAATCCCATGTGCTGCACCTGACAATGGGTGTGGACACACGTCAACTTGGAACTCTTTCAAAAGCGGAAATGTTTTAAAAAGGCGAGAACCAAAGAAGAAAGATTCAAATGTAGCACAACAGCTTCAACTTTAACACTGCTTCCTGCGCATTTAAAGTTATAGCCACCTTGCAACATCTGAATTATTCTCAGCTTGTTCACATATAACAATAAACCTGCCAGAGGGCTGTGGGTGGGGAGTGAGGGGCACCAGCAAGGCCCAGGGGGCTGTGGATGAAGAGTGAGGGGCAATGGCATGGACAGGGCACTGGCATATCAGGGCTGCTCAGCACCACAAAGCAGCGCCAGGGGGCAGCCTCATTTGAACCCATGCCCTGGTGAGTGAATGGGGCAAGGGGAGCTCTGATTTTGCTTGATAAAAAAAGCCAAAATCAACCACCAAAATTTATAGGCATTTAGAAATTATTTTATTACTAGCCAATTGCCTGTCAACAATGACAGAGGGGTGGGGGGAGTGGGCAGGGACAGAGCCCGGGGCCCCACCATCTGGGCCCACTCCCCCTTCCATCCTGCTGCTTGGGGTCCAAGACTGCTTTCCCCCTCCCTGCCACAGCAGCAGGGAGAAGGGAGGAGCAGGCCCAGGCCCACTGTGGGGGATGACTGGGCCTGAGGGTGGGGAGAAGCTGGGTCACCACAACTGACTCCTTCCCTCCCCCAGCCACTGCTGCAGCCGTGTCAGGCCAGGCCCAGTCTCGTGTGTCCCCTCCCCATCCCCCACCCCCGCACCGGGCTGGCTTTTGCCCTGCTTGCACCCACTTTCCCCCCTGCATTGGGCCTCAGGCTGCTCCCCTCCCTCTGCGTTGGGCCCAGGTCCACTCCCCCCTACATTACCTGCAGGGAGCAGAGCAGGGGGGCAAGGCCAGCTCTGTCCCATGTCCCCACCATCATGGCAGCAGGCTGTCTTCTGTCAGAATGCTTCTTCATGTTCTGATTGGCTGTTTGTCAGCCAATCACAGCACAAATAAAGCATTATGGACAGACAGACACACTTAGGCTTTTACAATATCAGAATAGTGATTGAGGCACTGGTAGGCTTCAAAAATACTTTAAAATTGTAAATATATCAATGAAGCTTTCTGTTCAACTGATACCTCTCTCCATATATATATAGTAGCATTTCATTTTAATCATGGAAAAATGCAGGTTTGGGGTTTTTTAAATTGAGAATTGGTGATTTTTTAATAAAAAAAAAACTAATTATCAGTGAATTGCAAAGACAATTATTCAAAGAAGCACTGATATGATTTTTCACTCTGCTTGTGAGACAGTACTAGCAATATAGAGGACTCAGAAGATTATATCAGAACCAATGAAGAGAACAGGGATCCAAAAATCTGGTGGTCAATAAAGAAAACATCACAACAAAAACCAATACTGCCAGCCGTGACTGTGTCCTAAGCTTCTGTTAAAGCCACAGTTGCTGGAAGCAGGAGATTACAAGAGAATCTCAGCATTGCTTTCCCAATAAACAAACAATGGGATAACAGAAGATTTTGGCAGTGTTGGGCATAAACTGGATGGAGATTGATCTAAGGGTGGACATGAGGAGTAGAAGCAGATTAGTGATGTATAACATAGTGAACATGAAACTCAGATGTGGGCAGTGTCACAAGGCACCTCTCCAGAGGTGGCCATGAAGCTCCTGGGGTCCCTGCGGCCCTCACTTTCTGGGGCAATCACCCTTTTAGTTGCCTGCTGCTTTTTGATGTTGTTTATTTTTATGACGGAGGAAGACCCCAGGGCTTCCTAAATTGCTCTCTCAAATGACCACCAGGTGTGTGTGGTCGGTCCTACTTTATGGAGAATTGCATGGCTCCATTCCTCCCCTACACCATGCCCCATTCCTTGCAGATGCCATCCTCATCGATGTCTTCTTCCACCTAACCCCTCCTCTGAGATTCCTGGACTCCCACTGGTCCCACATTTGGCCCCTCAATCTGGACTCCAGACCCCTCCCTGAGTCCATAGGAACCTCTTCCTCCTCCCTCAGTTCCTTCCCAAACCTCCAGACTGCTTTAGATGTTACCCTCTATGTTGACCTTCTGCAGCGGCAACCAGTCTGCTGAGGTGGTGTTTTCTCAGCAGGCTTCAAGCTATTACAGCTGGCTCATCTCAGGTCTGGGCTTATATCCTACCTAAGTCCAGCCTTCCTCCAATATCAGATGACTCCATAATCAACTCTGGCTGTACCTGCAGGCTGCCCCAACACTAGCCTGCCTGCTTTTTAAAGTGGCAGGAGCACCAAGTCTTCTGCCATAGACAGGTTTTAGGTTGACAGGAAGGAAGGAGGAAAGAACTGAAGGTTGCTGAAAACATAATGGAACAGGACTGTGTGAAGGAGAGACACAAAATGAGTAGCTCCAATACCAAGTTCCAAAACTAACCAAGGAATATGCTTCTTCTGAGTGTAAGTCATTAGGCAAACCACAACATGGGTGCAGGGGCAGAAATGGATGGAAAAAGAATGGTATGGATATTTTAAGAGGAATATAAAAAGAAAAAGGCCAATTTACATAGCTTGTCAAAGGAGAGTTAAAAAAAGAAACCATGCACAGGAATTCCCCTGTTAACAGAGGCTCAGTGAGGGAATAGAAATTGACTCATTGTTGGCAATGGGGTGACAATAGGGTGGGGCTGGGGACATGGCTCCAGAGAGGTGGCATTACAGCTGTGGCAGGGTAGGGCTATGGGCAGATGGAAAGGCCCCTGTCACCTTGGCAACTCATAGAGGAACCTTGCAGATGAAGGGAGAGAGCCCCTAAAACTGACTACTAGAAGCCTTCAAAATGACTGGAAAGAATTGGGTTCAGGGCTGCTGATGCCACAAGTTTCAGTGGTTGAGGTGGGTTTTTCTGTATCTCACAAACATGGCTTCTATTAAACTGGAGTAAGCACATTGCCTATTTTCAGTCCTGTGGCTATGCACTCCCAGGGAGTACCTTGTGGTTCCTTCAGCAATGGGGATAAGGGATGTTCCCTGCAGGAAGGCACAGAAGAGCAGAGGGGAGTTTTGTTCTTTCTCCAATGCTGAGGTTAGGCAGGGATGCTAGTTATATGCACTGGAGACTGACAGGGCTTTTTGGGTCTAGACAGGTACAGATTAGTTATAGCTACAAGGAGCTATGATAACCAGGGATCCAGGTTTTCCATGTCCCACAGAAAAACATGGATTTTCTCCTTTAAAGGAGAAAAACCTGGGAAACCACAGGTTTCCCTTTGCAGGCTGGCAAGTTTCCAGCCTGCAAGGAGCTGCTTGGGGCTGTGGGGAGCAGGAGAAGGGCAATCAGAGGCGGGGGGGTCACATGTATGTTCATGTGTACACATACACATGGCTGGCAGTGCAGCCAAGCAACGTGGTGGAGAGCAGCTCCAACAGCTCCCTGCAGGTAAATCTATGGGGCGGGGGGTCATAGGTGACACATGGCAGGGCAGCGAGAGTATAGGCAATGCATCAGAAGGGCGTGGGGGGACACATGTGCCCCCCCCCCGAGATTTCTGTGCCTACAGCGGGGTGCACAGCACAGGGCTGTAGCCTGGTCAGACTAGCACCAGGCAGGAGCCACCTCAGCAGCCCAGTAGGAGGGACCCACCATGGGAGGGCAGAGTGGGGTGGGGTGGAGTGGGGTGGGGAGGGGAGGCTCGGTGCTACCGCCACCACTGCCAGGAGTACTACACCACCATGGCCACCAAGATGAGGTGCCCCCTGCCTGTCTGGCAGCAGCAGGGGGGCACAACTCCACGCTGCTGCCACTACAGAGCCTCACCTTGGCAGCCACGGTGGTGCGGCTCAAGCAGGGCTCCTGCCAGTAGCAGTGTAGAGTTGTGACCCCTACTGCTGCCAGGCAGGCAGGGAGTACCTCACCTTGGCAGCCATGGCAGTGCAGTGCTCCCTCCCACCACTGCTTGGTGCCAGTATACCAGGCTGCAGCCCGGTGCCCCACTGTGGGTGCAGAAATCAGGGGAGGCACAAGTTCCCCCATGCCCTCCCGACACCTCACTTATGGTGTTGCCTATACCCACACATTCCCCTCACTTCCCCACGCACTCAGGGGTGAGGGTCTGGGGGTGGGGCCAGTGGATTGGGAGTTAGCGGCATCACCAGGGACAGGGGGCAGGTGAGGAGTGAAGGGCACCAGCAGGGCTTCTGGGGTGGAGGACTGTGGGTTGGGAGAGGCACCAGCAGGGCCAGGTCAGGAGTAAGGGGCACCAGCAGGGCCAGAGAGCAATGAGTCAGGAGCGAGGGGCGCCAGTAGGGCTGGAGGGGTGGGGAACTGTGGGTTTGGAGTGAGGGGCACTGGCAGGGCGAGGAAGCTGGGGGTGGGGAGTGAGGGGCACCAGCACAGCTGGGGGAGTGGAGGACTGTGAGTCAGGAGTGGGGGGCAACAGCATCAGCGGGGCAGAGCACCAGGCATATCAGGGCTGCTCAATGCCACAAAGCAGGGGGATGGGGGGGCAGCAGGGAGGAGAGGAGGGCAACCGCAGCTGGACCTGCGTCCTGGTGAGCAAAGGGGGCAGGAGAAGCTCTGATTTTCTATGATAAAGAAACCAAAACCAAATGCCAAAATATATAGATATTTAGAATTGATTTGATTACAATGATTGAGGCACTGGCAGGCTTCCAAATTGCTTTAACATTCTAAATCTATCAATAAAACATTGTGTTCAACTGATACCTATATCTATGGTGGCATTTCATTTTAATCATGGAAAAGTGCAGATTTGAGGATTTTAATCAGAGAATATTGAGGGGGGGGGCGTTAACAGAGAAAACTAGGATCCCAGATGATAACTAACTGGACAAACTGGAAGGAAACAGTGTTGCAATTTGCCAATGCATCTGCCCAATGAACTTCTGACAGTGCTGTTTTAAGATAAACAGGCAGATTTTATTTGGGTCACTGAGCATCTCCAGTATAGTGCGTGGCTTCAGAAACCACCCGTGCAGAACAAGCCTTTGCCTATTCACTGGGCAGAGATCTTGTCCACAGGGCACATAGGAAGTATACTGTGATTGTCTGGGTATTAAAGGAAAACCCAATCAATAGCGGCTTGATTTTCCAAAAACTCAGGTTCACATTTGTCAGCACGCTTGAATGTGCAAATGTTCTTTCAGCAAATAACTTCTTCAAAAAAGGTCAGATTCTGTGTAGTCTGATCCACCATTTTAGTTCATCTTTCTGAACACCATAGCAAGTTTAGTAGGAAGCAGGTGTCCTGTGTCACTCGTATGACAGCACCGAGGCAACTGGAGTTACACCAGGGAGGAATTTGGACAACAGGGGCCTTATAAATGTGAGCGAGGCATGGGTGTAACCTGACCGTGCATGTTCACGTGCTCAAGCAGGGCACTTCCTTGCCCCTCTTGAGGACTGACATCAGACCCACAGCTCCGCATGGCTCCCTTCTGCTCGCTACCTGTCCCAAGAGGCTAACTTGTCTTACAGGCTGCCCAACACTTGCCATCTGCCACCACTGAGCACATATCATGTCACACAGCACTAGCTGATACCTCAAATGCCAGAAGCCTATTGTGAGGAAAGGAGACATAAGAAGCATAAGACTGGGGGAGGGGGAAGCAGACTCGTTACCCACTGAGGAGGAAGGAACTATATATTAGTCCTTTCCATATCTCTTACTGCCAAGTTGTACAGTAATATTAGTAATATCATAGTTACCCGTCTAAGACCTGGTCAAGCAAAGGCTGATGTGGACAAGGACCTGTGCTCAGATAAGCGGTCCCACTGAGTTCCCTATGTCTGCATTCCTGGCACAGCATTTCTTCTTCAAGCCCACCAAGTCAGCCCTGCAAAGGGCTTCTTTGTAAAACACCCATCAACATTTCCTAATGGATTCACTTCCAAGGGAAAGCCAAGCAATTCTATTGGTTTCATATCAGTGACTTACTGTTCGCTTCGCCCCTATCAGACATATAAGTGGACTTAGGCACTTAAGCGCCATTCTGCTCAACCCTGCTCGAGTCCCTGAAAAACAGTTATTCCAACAGATCCATCCTCCTCCTCCTCCTCTCTCTTTTGTTTACATATAATCTCAGGGGTCAGATGCAAATGTCAATAGTGCCAACTGTCATGAACCCATTGCAAGACTTGGGATTTCAAAGTCAAAATAACTCCAACTTGCGATCTCTCAATCCAACCCTCAGATCTCCAGATTTTCCCAGCTGATAAGTAGAGGGACAGGGGCCAGGGGGGTGGAGATCAAAGCCCCCGCGGTGAGAGACGGAGTGGATCAGGGCAGGGGTGAATGGGGCCTCAGGGCCAGGGCAGGTCATCCAGAGGTGCG